>NC_086193.1:4618333-5273750 GCF_023053635.1 Elgaria multicarinata webbii | reverse complement strand
TCTGCAACAGACACATCACGTGTTTGTCCAATTGACGATTAAGTAGGGTGACCGTATGAAAAGGAGGACAGGGCTCCTGTATCTTTTAACAGTTGTATTGAAAAGGGAATTTCAGCAGGTGTCTTTGGTATATATGGAGAACCTGGTGTAATTCCCTCTTCGTCACAACTACGTAGCCATTTGTAGCTGCATCGTTACGTAGCCATTCCGAAGCCGCACCGTTACGTAGCCATTTCGAAGCCGCGCCGTTACGTAGCCATTTCGAAGCCGCACCGTTACGTAGCCATTTCGAAGCAGCACCGTTACGTAGCCATTTCGAAGCCGCACCGTTACGTAGCCATTTCGAAGCCGCACCGTTACGTAGCCATTTCGAAGCCGCGCCGTTACGTAGCCATTTCGAAGCCGCACCGTTACGTAGCCATTTCGAAGCCGCACCGTTACGTAGCCATTCCGAAGCCGCACCGTTACGTAGCCATTCCGAAGCCGCACCGTTACGTAGCCATTCAGAAGCCGCACCGTTACGTAGCCATTTCGAAGCCGCACCGTTACGTAGCCATTTCGAAGCCGCACCGTTACGTAGCCATTTCGAAGCTGCACTTTTTGATTTTCTTCTGTTGTCCATGTTTGCAGTAACATACCACTGCCATCTCCACACCCCCAGCTAGGAAACAAGTCCCCTCCTCTCTATATATATATTCAGCAACAGTCTAATGATTAGTTGTTCTTTCACAACTTTGTTTATGCAACCTTAATTTTAAAACCCACAAACGGGGAAAAACCACAGGTCTGCCTCAGTGTATTTTTACGTTAGGGCCAAGTATTAATTTGTCCTCTAAGCTGCGGTTGCACCCGTAGGAGAGAAAGTAGGTCACAAACGGGCAAAGCACACTCTAACAGCTGGGTGGTCTGCACCCAAACAGACAGGGGCAGCTACGGATCAGGGAGGACTTGTTACTGAGTAAACCCACTTCCAACTGCTACGTCTTCTCATTTGGCAGGGGCGTTGAGCCTCTTTCAACCTGAGGACGCAAATTCCACTGTTGGAGACGTTCTCAAGAGCTGAATTCCAGTAGTGGGTGGGGCTAAGGGAAGAGGGGAGGAGCCCAAAATACCAACAGGTTTTAGCTTAAAACTCTTTCAGCCAGTAATTCCGAGAGAGGCTTGGAGCCTCGGAAGATGGCAACAGGGTAGAGGGCTTCCTCAGTCGTGGCCCCCCCAATCAGGGGATGATTTCCCCAACGAGGCGCAACATTGCTATGTTTTCTGCACAAAGTCAAGCCTTTTCTCTTTCCCCAGGCATTTAGCAGAATGTGATAACGTTTTTTCATCAATCCCAGATCTGCTTTTAGGTTTGGGCTGACAGCTCAAAAGTTGCTTTTAGATGGATGGGGTCTTTGTATACTGTCCGTTTCGGTGGTTTTAAATTCTGTATATCGTTTTTAATGCTTAATCTTTTGTAAGGCCAGATTGATAGCTGGAACAGGGAGGTTTGAGCATGTAACACCGATTCTGGCCCGCTTGCATTGGCTGCCTATATGTTTCCGAGCCCAATTCAAGGTGCTGGTCTTAACCTATAAAGCCCTACATGGCTTGGGACCACAATACCTGATGGAACGCCTCTCCCGACATGAACCTACCCGTACACTGCGCTCAACATCTAAGGTCCTCCTCCGAGTGCCTACTCCAAGGGAAGCTCGGAGGATGGCAACAAGGGAGAGGGCCTTTTCAGTGGTGGCCCCCCGACTGTGGAATGATCTCCCCGATGAGGCTCGCCTGGCGCCAACATTGTTATCTTTTCGGCGCCAGGTCAAGACTTTTCTCTTCTCCCAGGCATTTTTAACAGCATTTTAACAGCATTTAACAACGTTAAGTTTGTTTTTAATGGACCCCACAATTGTTGTTTTTAAATGGATACTGTTGTTTTTATACTGTTTTTGTGTGTGTGTGTGTGTGTGTGTGTGTGTGTGTGTGTGTGTGTGTTTAAATTGTATACTTTTAATGTTTACTATTTTTAAATGTTGTAAACCGCCCAGAGAGCTTCGGCTGTGGGGCGGTATATAAATGTAATTAAATAAATAAATAAATAAATAAATAAACCGCCCAAAGAGCTTCGGCTATGGGGCGGTATAGAAATGTAAATAACAACAACAACAACAATGGTAGAGTGACCCTATGGAAAGGAGGACTGGGCTCCTGCATCTTTAACAGTGGCATAGAAAAGGGAATTTCAGCAGGTGTCCTTTGCATGCATGCAGCACCTGGTGAAATCCCCTCTTCATCGCAACAGTTAAAGGTGCAGGAGCTACACTAGAGTGACCAGATACAAAAGAGGGCAGGGCTGTACAATGCTGGACATTTCTTGGCTGGACAATTGAACAGAGGTGACAGATGGTTTATCCAGACATTTAATGTTTCCCCAGGGCAGCAATGTGCGATGTAGAAAATGGCAGTCTCCCCTCCGAAATCATGGCAAATAGCAAATTGTTCAATAGTCTCTGTTTGCAATCCCCCACACACACACTCAGCCCCCAACATTGCTGTCGGTGAGACTTAGAGCACATAAACTCTAGCCGGATAATGGTAGGGTGACCCTATGAAAAGGAGGACAGGGCTCCTGTATCTTTAACAGTTGCCTAGAAAAGGCAATTTCAGCAGGTGTCATTTGTATGCATGCAGCACCTGGTGAAATCCTCCCTTCATCACAATAGTTAAAGCTGCAGGAGCCCTGCCCTCTTTTGAATCTGGTCACTGCAGCTTTAACCGTTGTGATGGAGGGGATTTCACCAGGTGCTGCATGCATACAAACGACACCTCTGCTGAAATCCCCTTTTCAATACAACTCTTAAAGCTACAGAAGCCCTGTCCTCCTTTTCCATATGGTGACCCTACTATTGTGAAATCATGGGGATTTGGAAATCCTTGCTTCTCTACAGGTAACCCCCCCCCCCAAAGATCCTGGTGTATTTTCTGCCTGCCCTTGATCTAGAAGGCAGTGAGCGACCTTGTTCAGACGACATGCTAAGCCATGGTAGTTTAGCATTTTGAGCTAAATTAGAGTGACCCTATGAAAAGGAGGACAGGGCTCCTGTATCTTTAACAGTTGTAGAGAAAAGGGAATTTCAGCAGGTGTCATTCGCATGCATGCAGCACCTGGTGAGATTCCCTCTTCATCACAGCAGTTAAAGTTGCAGGAGCTATACTAGAGTTACCAAATTTAAAAGAGGGCAGGGCTCCTGCTGTTTTAACTGTTGTGATGAAGAGGGAATTTCACCAGGTTCTCCATATATACAAACGACACCTGCTGAAATTCCTTTTTCAATGCAACTGTTAAAGATACAGGAGCCCGGTCCTCCTTTTCATAGGGTCACCCTAGATAATGGACCATGAGCTTGGTGAAGCGGGTGGGCGTCCAGGAAAGCTTATGCCAGAATAAACGTGTCAAACTATCAGGTGCCACAAGACGCGTTGTGGTTCTAGCCAGGAAACTGTAAGCTGCCTACCACGGTCAAATTTCGCTCACTCCCTTCCTTCCTTAGGTTTCTTTCTCCCATCCTGGAGTAGGCTGGTTTGAACGCCACGGCCCCATGCTCTCGCTGCAGCTCACTGGGACGCGGAGAACTGAACGCAGAAGGAAACGTAGCCAACATTTGGCCACTGTCACCACCACAACAACCGGGAAAGAGCCAAGAGTCAAGAATTCCTCTCTCGGCCTCTCCAGGCTCGGTTACCACGCTGTTCCAGGTGTCGGGTAACAAGCGGACAGCTGTCAGCCATCGCTGGCCTTGGGTATCTGGCATTTGGTTGAGAGACAAAAATGGGCGGTTCGTGAACCGGGGGCATAGAAAACATAAACAAGTCATGATTAGGGGGCTGGAGCACCTCACCTATGTGGGAAGGTGACATCAACTGGTATAGTTTAGCTTGGATAACAGGAGGCTGAAGGGAGACATGATAGAGGTGGACAAAATTATGCATGGTACAGAGAATGTGGACAGGGAGACATTTTTCTCCCTCTCTCAAAAGACTAGAACCCAGGGTCATCCCATGAAGCTGATGGGTGGGAGATCCAGGACAAATAAAAGGAAGGACTTCTTCACACAGCGCAGAGTTAAATTATGGAACTCACTGCCACAAGATGTCGTGATGGCCACCAATCTGGATGGCTTCAAAAGGGGGTTGGATCAATTCCTGGAGGCGAAGGCTATCCATGGCACATTCTGATGGTTGTGTGCTATCTCCTGTGTTCGTGGCAATAAGCCTGTGGGCACCAGTTGCTGGGGAACATGGGCGGGAGGGTGCTGTTGCACCATGTCCTGCTTGTTCTGGCTGGTTGGCCACTGTGTGAAGAGAGTGCTGGACTAGATGGACCCTTGGTCTGATCCAGCATCAGGGCACTTCTGATGTTCTTCTTAGTAGAAAAGGGGGGGTCTTCACTGGGGTGCACCATCCGTGTCTAATTCAGAGGGATGGGGGGGTTGGTTGGAATTGTGCTACTCCTGATATTCCGCACATATAATTAGGTATGTGCTTATAACACCACTGCTCTCCTATTGAAACATCACTACCCAAGAACACCCGTTTCCCTATTACATACCGCAGAAGGCTGATTTTCCTCCTGCTCCCCCCCCCATTTTTAAAAACGGAGAAGCTGTTTGCCTCGAATGATCTTAGCAAGGCTGTGGTGCGTAAAGCCTCCAGCTGCACCATTAGGATATTCTGCACCTTAAGGTGCAATCCTATTCAGGTTTAGGCAGAAAAAAATGGCCTGCAACTCCCAGCATGCTCCAGACGTTGGCTAGGGCATGCTGGGAGTTGCAGGGCATTTTTTTTTCCTGTCTAAACCTGAATAGGATTGTGCCTTTAGTCTTTATGGGTGTGCACAGACCCACCTGTGCACTGGAGCCCAGGTAGATGTGTCTAATCCTCACCTGGAGATTTAATATCCAGAGAAAGAACTGAGCCCTGATGGGCAATGGCTGCTGCAGCAACTCCTGCTAAAATTTGTAGAATTCTGTTTTTAAAAATTAAATCAATGGTAGAACGTTTTGTCTCAGTGAAAGCGAGTCAAGCGTCGCTCAAAGGGCCGCCTGGATATGCATCCCATCGCTTTGAAACGCGGAGTGTCAATGCATTTGTGGGGAGGCGTGGATTCTCTCACCGCAACGCAGCAGGGCGAGGGAAAGCTTCTTCGTTCAACATCCCCTCTTCGTCACATTTAAAGGCGCCGGATCACCGGATCTATGCCAAGCAGGATATAACACTTTAAAAACGGTTTGAAAACTGTACATGCAACGTGTCCTGGGCCTGAACAGTTGTCATAACCGTTATAAACCGTTATAAGCAGTAGTATAGCTCCCACCCTGATTGCCCACGTGGTTAACGTGATGCGTGGCCCCCTGGGCTCTACGAAACTAAGATCAGGCGATGCAGCCTGGGACCTTTTGGGCATCGGAAATATTGCGCGGCCAACACGCAACAGGAGAGGAGATTTGGCTGTTCTTTAGCTGCAGCAAAACCAGCCCTCTGGACGGTGTCCCGTTGCTTGTTCCACAGTTTCTTGGAAACGACGAACGCTTGCGCTAGAGCCAAAAGCATGCGTCTGCTTAACAGTGTGCTGGTTTCCCGGCTGGAAAGATTCCTCGGTCTGTTTGATCTCCAAACTCAAAAGCTTCTGGGTGGGTTAAGGACAGGAAGAAAGGGCACCTGCCAACCCTGCTTTTGGGGGGAAATTGGCTTACTCCTGCACGGCACCTTCAAGAACATAACAATGTAAGTGCCCTGATGTTGGATCAGACCAAGGGTCCATCTAGTCCAGAACTCTGTTCACACAGTGGCCAACCAGGGATGAACAAGCAGGACATGGTGCAACAGCACCCTCCCGTCCATGTTCCTCAGCAACTGGTGCATGCAGGCTTATTGTCTCGAATACTGGAGATAGCACACAACCATCAGGGCTAGTAGCCACGGATAGCCTTCGCCTCCAGGAATTGATCCAACCCCCTTTTGAAGCCATCCAGATTGGTGGCCATCACGACATCTTGTGGCAGTGAGTTCCATAACTTAACTCTGTGCTGTGTGCATCATAGAATCATAAAATAGCAGAGTTGGAAGGGGCCTACAAGGCCATCAAGTCCAACCCCCTACTCAATGCAGGAATCCACCCTAAAGCATCCCTGACAGATGCTTGTCCAGCTGCCTCTTGAAGGTCTCTAGTGTGGGAGAGCCCACAACCTCCCTAGGTCACTGGTTCCATTGTCGTACTGCTCTAACAGTCAGGAAATTTTTCCTGATGTCCAGCTGGAATCTGGCTTCCTTTAACTTGAGCCCGTTATTCCGTGTCCTGCACTCTGGGAGGATCGAGAAGAGATCCTGGCCCTCCTCTGTGGGACAACCTTTCAAGTGTTTGAAGAGTGCTATCATGTCTCGCCTCCATCTTCTCTTGGGCACCATACATTTTTCCTGCAGAGGCCAGTTAGATTTCTCCAGGAAACCCAATAATCTGGGCTTCCATGTCAGTCTATCAAGACAGATCTCTTCCGGCAGGCCGATCCAGGGGAATTTTAGGATGTTCTTAGAATGTTTTTAGGATGTTTTCACAATGTTCATTATGTTCTTAATTCAGTTTTATGTATTTTATATTTGCTGTTGTTCCCTGCCTCGATCAAAATAGAGAGGCAGTAAGAAAATTATTATTATTATTATTATTATTATTATTATTATTATTATTATTATTATTATTATTAAATGGATAAATTCCTAGAGGCGAAGGCTATCCGTGGCTACTAGCCCTGATGGTTGTGTGCTATCTCCAGTATCAGAGGCAGTAAGCCTGTGTGCCCCAGTTGCTGTGGAACATGGGCGGGAGGGTGCTGTTGCACCATGTCCTGCTTGTTCATCTCTGGCCGATGGCTGGTTGGCCACTGTGTGAACAGAGTGCTGGACTAGATGGACCCTTGGTCTGATCCAGCATCAGGGCACTTCTGATGTTCTTAAATGTCATTATGTCCAAAGTGTGGTATAGTGGCCAAGGTGGCGTAGCGGCTAAAGTGTTGGACTGGGAGTCGGGAGATCCGGGTTCTAGTCCCCACTCGGCCATGGAAACCCATTGGGTGACTTTGGGCCAGTCACAGACTCTCAGCCCAACCTACCTCGCAGGGTTGTTGTTGTGAGGATAAAATGAAGAGGAGGAGGATTATTTACGCCGCCTTGGGTTCCTTAGAGGACAAAAGGCGGGATATAAATGTAATAAATAAATTAAATAAATAAAGTGCAATGAGATGAACCTTGCAGGATTGGCTGAAATCCAGCACCCCGTCCCACAAACGGTCAATTAGGTGCCTCCAAGAAGCCCGGAAGAAAAGTTTGGAGGTGATAGCCTTCTCCTGTTTCCCACCTCCTAGCCCCTGATGGCCCTGGGTTCCGAGACAGGAGGCATCATTTCACCATCACGGGATAGAAGCCACCCATGCCTGTGTCCGTCTTCACATCCCCATGGCAGGGAGTCCCGAACTTCAGTTACGTAATGTGCGAAGAAGCCTGTGTTCTCTCTCTCTCTCTGTTTCTCATCCTTGCCAAACCCACTGCCATGCTGGGAACCTCAGTGAGACAAAGGACGCCCTCTGCACATGCCCAGAGGCTATTTTATTTGATACTGCTCAACCGTCAGTACTGGAGGCCAGGTCGAGGCCAAAACCACAGCAGCTGAAAAGAGGGGTATAGTGTTTTTGCCAGGTTCCTCCTCCTTTCTCCTGAGTCACCTCTCTCTCCCCGGGCATCCAGACATGCAAAGTTTCAACGCTGGGGCCAAAGGCATCAACCTGACCAATGGGAGCAAACCACAAACCCACCGGCTCTGGTTTCTTTCCGAGAAGAAAAAGCAGCCGCCGCGGCCTCGTTCTAGGAAGCCTGACCCATAAACCACAGGCACAAAGTTTACACGAAGCGTTGCCAACAACCTGGGTTTGCGCCATACATGGGAAAGAAACCCCAAGGAGGGGAAAGTGAGATGAAAAAGGGGGGCCTGGTCAAGATGGACCACCCCGGCCTCGAGGTCACCAGTATCGTCAAGTAACACAATCCTCTCGCCTTTCCTCTTCTTGGCTCGTAACAGCAAGCCCTAAAATAGCACGGCCTCGTTAAAAATAGGAACATTCCTCAAAAAGTCAGCGGGCCTCCGAGAGTTGAACCTCGGACAGGATCGGGAGGCGTGCACACATGCACTGGCCCTGTTCAGACAACACGCTAAACCATGCTGCTGAACCATAAAATGGTTAACAGAAAGCATTAAGGTTAAGGCATTCTTCCCCCTCACCTAAAAGAAACATTGGCCTGGTTCGCACATAACGACAATGCAAAATGTAGGTTGAGTAGGGGCTGTCGTTGAATCATGGGTTGTTGTTATGTGTAGGGTGACCAACTGTCAGGATTGCCCCGGATTTGTCCTGGTTTTTGTGCTTTCCATGGTGTCAGGGGGGATTTTCTATCATTTTCAATAATGTCCTGGAATGACTCACCTTCCTCTTTAAGGCTGCCATTAGCATGGCAGGAGGGAGTGACATGCGTTCTTGAGGCACATCATTCCCCCACCCCGAGCTCCAATTGAGGTCTTAAAGGGGAAAGTGGGTCATTCGTGGACATTATAGAAAAGGCCCCAATTGGAGTGGATGGTGGTGGTGCAGAATGAAATCCTTTCCCCTCCTCCACTCCAATCGGGTTCTTTAAGGTGGCGGGGGAATAACGCACTTTCTGCAGGACTCAGAAAGCTGCTTCCCCCCACACACACTAGGTGTCCTCTTTTTTGGTTTCCCAAATATGGTCACCCTAGTTATGTGTGAACCCTGCATTAGGGATGACCACATTACACCAGTTTTAAAACCTCTTCACCGGCTGCCAATTAGTTTCTGGGCAAAGTATAAAGTGTTGGTTATCACCTTTAAAGCCCTACGTGGTTTGGGTCCAGGCTACCTGCGGGATCGCCTTCTCCCGTACAATCCGCCCGGCACACTCAGGTCCTGTGGGAAGAATCTACTTCAGCTAGCAAACACTAGATTAACAACTGTTACCTGGAGGACCTTCTCTTCTGCTGCTCCCAGACTGTGGAATGGCCGGCCGGAGGAGACTCATCAACTTAACAGTCTACTAGCATTCAAGAAAGCTATAAAGACTGATCTCTTCCGGCAGGCCTATCCAGTGGAATTTTAGGATGTTTTTAAAATGTTTTTAGGATGTTTTTTAGGAAGTTTTTAACAATGTATATTATGTTTTAATTATTATGTGTGTTATCGTTTATTGTTGTTCCCTGCCTCGATCAAAATGGAGAGGTGGAGAAGAAATAATAACAATAACAACAACTTATGAGTTATTAACCAAAAAAAGCCCAGGAACAGAATCCAATGTTTGTTGTTGGGTTGTGAACTTTGAGTTGTTCGTGATTAACACCCACAGTTAAAACATAGCGCATGGATCGTAGAATCATAGATTCATAGAATAGTAGAGTTGGAAGGGGCCTCTAAGGCCATCTAGTCCAACCCCCTGCTCAATGCAGGAATCCACCCTAAAGCATCCCTGACAGGTGGTTGTCCGGTTGCCTCTTGGCCTCTAGGGTGGGAGAGCCCACCACCTCCCTAGGTCACTGGTTCCATTGTCGCACTGCTCTAACAGTCAGGAAGTTTTTCCTGAAGTCCAGCCGGAATCTGGCTTCCTTTAACTTGAGCCCGTTATTCCGTGTCCTGCACTCTGGGAGGATCGAGAAGAGATCCTGGCCCTCCTCTGTGTGACAACCTTTCAAGGACTTGAAGAGTGCACATAACGACAACCCAGGGTTCAACAACAAACTCACGATTCAGTAACAACCCATACATTCAAACCAGGACAAGAAACCACGGCTTGGATCAAACCAGACTGGGAAAACCAGTGCATCTCTCCTATTGTGTATCCCCAGTCATCTGTGGCCTTCCGAGATAGATTGCTTCGGCACATGGAAGCTCTGTTTAGTGGTCGTGGCTAACCGCCACTGATCAAGTGCTTCTTCTGCCTGACTTGGGCACTTTCTACACCTAAGGATTATCCCAGGAAAATGGAGGGATCGTCTCTGCCTGCTCCTGGGATCCCCGGTGTGTCATTTACAGGCACAGGGATGATCCCGGGACGATCCCTGGGGGGGAAAAGGCAGGTGTAGGAACGGCCTTAGCCTCCTTTTAAAAGCCTTCTCGGCTAGTGGCTATCAGCACCAACCCTTAGACCCACGGACTGGCCCTGGCGGCCCCAGACATCCGCACCTTTTGCTGTTGCAAATGCCATCCGTTCCCATTATCCACACAACTGCCACTAACTCTGGAGAGCTTGGAAGGGGGAAGGAAAAGAGAGAGACGGAGACCTCTCTCCGTCAGGACAACCAGGCCAAAACCTTGTCTTGCAACCGAATCTTGCATTTTTGCACAAGCATATTCCGAAGTCAGCAGAAGTATCATTCCGGTTCCTACTGAAATCTCTTAGATATTACAGCGAAACACAGCAGTGTTTCCCTGTGTTTAACATGGTGGTTACTGATCATCCATAGATGATCAGTAACCACCATGTTAAAAGGCGTTATTGGTGGGGTGGGTCATTCTAGTACCCTAAAATGGAAAATATTTCACCAATCTTTCTGAAACGGAGTACTGCCAGAAAGAAATGCTGGTTTTACATACCCTGCGCGTTTCAAGAAGATTGGTGAAATATTGAGGGCAGGATGTCATTTTAAATGACAAAAGTGGGGGGAAGCCTCTCTGTTTCAAACTGACACAGAAGTGCTTCTGGGTTGGCGACCATTTTTTTGCGCACTAAAAGCTCCGAACTGGGAGCCTTACCATGCAATCCATTAGTAGGATTGCGTTGCCCTATTGATGGAATGGCCTTTCTTTTTTCAAAAGACCATTCCATCAATTTTTAATATGTATATATGTGTGCATTGCTTTGTTGCATAAGAAATGACCACCATCTAGAGGCCAAATACAGATACGATCTTTTGAAAAGTTTTATGGTTACGATTGGCGGACTCCACACTGCCCCCACTGGGGTTGGTTTTGAGAAACAGCAGAGCGCAACGTCGATGCTGGCAAAATTTCCTATCCCGTCCCGAACTTTTTCGAAGAAATACCTTTAAAGAACACAAGACGGGCAGAGGTCCAGGAAAACTGTTCCTGGGACGATCCTCGTGGTCGACTTTGTCTTTGAATGGTTTTCGAAGGGCTGCCTTCCAAAAGTCCTTTCTTCTAATCCTGGCGGCTGGCAACCCCCTGCCAGGATTTTTACGACACAAACTGGAATCTCCCTCGTTCCGGGAAGCCGGAAGCCGGCGTGGGAAGGGGTGTGTGAGAGAGCTTTACACATACACAAAGAAATACTGGAGTGCGCAACAGCGGCGTTTGTCTCCCAAGTGAGTCAAAAAGCCACCGTTCAAATTACAAGGGGAGATGAGAGATCAAGGCACAGCAGTGCTAACAAACTTTTATTTTTTGACTCGTAAAAACACATGTATGTATATCCAATGAGTGGCCGAAACACAGTCCTGGTTGATCTTTAAAATCACACACAGGCACACGCGTCTCGCAAGTGATTTTGCCAACCGACGCAGGACTTGAATCTTGTCCAAAATTGGAGAGGATTTTTAGGGGGTAGAGAACAGAGCCCCTCCCTCAACCCCCACCCCCTGCTAAATCCCAGCCTTAGAGAAGGAAGGTGATAGTAAAGAGATGTCGATCTGAAGAATATGTTGTATGGAACAGTGGTCTTTTCCCCAAGTATTAGAAGTTCCTTCTGAAATATATATCAATAAATTCAATGATCAGAAGCAGTTCATAAAACAGTTTCACCAGGAGTTCTGAAACAATATAAGTTCATTAAAAAAATTATATACACACAAACATATATATAATATTATTTTCTTAAAAGGGAAATTATCATTTCCCCCATGGCTGTGTTGTCTC
Organism: Elgaria multicarinata webbii; assembly: GCF_023053635.1. Lineage (NCBI taxonomy): Eukaryota > Metazoa > Chordata > Lepidosauria > Squamata > Anguidae > Elgaria > Elgaria multicarinata. The sequence continues at coordinate 5,261,784 of NC_086193.1, read as the reverse complement.
TGGTGGAGGGAAGTCCCACAGTCCCGAGAGAGAAAGTGGTCCCGGCTCGGAAGATGACGGGAAAAGTCCCGGAACGTCAGTGGCACATCCGTGAGGTCATTTCCTTCTGTCAAAGAACAAAGGGGGAAACAGACCTTTGGTCACCGTTCAAGTTGGAAATCAAGAAAAGAATCGTAAAAGGTATGTTTGCATAGGTTAGAAGAGGACGCCGCGTGTCTCTTACAATAACATTGCGACAAGCGCAAGGCGGAATTGTGTTTACAACTACTATATAATAAATTTCAAAGCTGGGGTAAGAGAATACTTTTTTATCACATATTTATTTTATTTGTTATTGCATTTATATCCTGCCTTTTTTAATCCAAGGAACCCAAGGCGGCGTACATAATCTTCCGCCATTTTATCCTCACAACAACAACCCTGTGAGGTAGGTTGGGCTGAGAGTCTGTGACTGGCTCAAAGTCACCCAGTGGGTTTCCATGGCCGAGGGGGGGACTAGAACCCGGATCTCCCGACTCCCAGTCCAACACTTTAGCCGCTACGCCAGCACTGTTTCTCATATGTCACTATATCTGAGGCTTTACAATTCTGGCCGGGATTTCAAGTGAATTTCTAGATGGAGTTGAGGAATGAATCCTTCCATTTATCCACAGCAATAGATAATCCATATTTTCTGAAGAAGCTACTCGTGAAACAGGTTGAAAATACACCGGAAGCCTGTATTTCCTTGTTTATTCTCTTTGTGTAAAATATTTCCGCTTAGCTTTCGCGCCTTCTCATCGACTGTTTAACTGTGATTTAAACCCTCCTTATTCAGCCGTGTCAGCTTGTTAATAGAAACTGTATCATGTTTCAACGATGAATTTAAAAATGGATATATGTGATAAAAAGTATTCTCTCACCCCAGCTTTGAAATTTATTATGGATTTGTAGTTACATGCCTTGTATACAATACAGTATATATTTGTTTGATTCTGCCTTCTGCGTTGATTTAGGAATTATGTTCACGACCCAGCATACAAAGATTTATTGCTACAGGGCAATCTTCTAGTCCTTATGAAAGGTAGATGCCCCCTCCAACTAAAGTTGTGAGCAAATTTCTACCGAAAAGGAAGCCTCCCGTCCCGATAAAGTGCAGAATCTCGACACGTGCGAACACACCCATGAATAGAGGCAGGGGAACGAACCACTGGCCACACCCACTCACTGGCCCCATTCTGGGTGGTTAATATTATTTATCCCGGTACTTGGCTGTCTGAAGCGAAAAACAAGATGGCGGCCTGTCTCATCCCACATACAAAAGCCAATTAAACTGACAATCGCTTCTCGGCCTTTTGGCTAAGATCAAGTGTTGTTTTGTGTAGATTAAACTGACAAAGCTTTCTTCTTCACTGGTGATGGGGCAGAAGCTTTGGAGCCACCTCTCAGCACCTGCTGTCTGAAGCAGCTGCCTCACGCTGCTCAACGGTAGGGCCAGCTCTGTCGAAACCCTTTCAAGCCAAGTGCCAAATTCCGTTCCGGAGAAGCTCTCGGGAGTTGCATCCTAGTGGTGAGCAGGGCCAAAGAGGGCAGGGGTGAATGCAAAAAGGGGGTTGGGCTAAAATAACCAAGATATCAGGTTATTTTAGCTTCAAGCCTTACTACTAGTTTGTGAGCCTTAGGAGAGGAATTTCAATCATTTAGAATGGGAGAGAGAACGTGAAAAAGTCAGAAAACCAGCCAAATGTCGCCGGAGCTACACGGAACCTCTGAATTCAGAGGCAGTCTATCTGTCCAGGGGATAGAGATGGCCGTTGCCTTCACACCCTGCTTATGGATTTCCTGATGGATGTTTGGACTCATCCACCTTATTGAAGGTGGGTCTGTTTAAGGCAGGGGCATTAAACCTCTTTCAGCCCAACAGGCCAAACTCCCATTTGTGGGGGGTGCAAAAGGGGCGGGGCCAAGAATGCCAGCATAAGCGATGTGTGGCCATGCATGGCATGGAGGTTCTGAGCTATGAGAAGAACTTTGTACGCTGGAGGTTCCGAGCTACAAGAAGAACTTTGTGTGGCTAAGCAACAGGATAAGTAAACACAGCTGGGAATGAGGGGAGCCCAGAGAGCAGTGCTCACAAGCCTCAAATAAGTTCTGCAGACAGGCGAGCGGGCAAGGGGGTGCAGCTTGGCTTTTCTGGGTGCTCACGGAAAAGCAGGAAAAGTATGGTGCTGAACAATGAAGTACTAGCGTGCAGATGGTCTGGAAGAGTCAAGCAAGTTATAGCTTAAAGCTCTTACTGCCAAGAGAGGCATTTCAACCTTTTTAGCACGGGGGGAAAAAACGGCACAGAAACTTGTTACCATTCGGCAGTCAGAGAAAACAGGAAGGAGGCATGGCCCATGGATCTGAGGTTAAGCAGCCCAGATCAAGAGTTAGTAATCAGGATAGATAAATGGACCTTCCACCTTCAGGGGCAGTATAGATCAGACACTGAGGTCAAATAACAAGGGAGGATCAAAGTTAGGCTGACAGGTATTACCCAGAGGACCTTCTCTTCTGCCGCTCCCAGACTGTGGAATGGCCTGCCGGAGGAGACGCGTCAACTTAACAGTCTTTTAGCATTCGAGAAAGGTATCAAGACTGATCTCTTCCGGAAGGCCTATTCAGGGGAATTTTAGGATGTTTTAACAATGTATATTATGTTCTTAATTCAGTTTTATGCATTTTATTATTTGCTGCTGTTCCCTGCCTCGATCAAAATGGAGAGGCGGGTAAGAAACAAGAAATAATAATACCGTATTTCTTCGATTGTAAGACGCCATCGATTGTAAGACGCACACTAATTTCAGTACCGCCGACAGGAAAAAAACCAACCTAAGACACACCTGCGATTCTAAGACGCACCCCGTTTTTAGAGATCATAGAATCATAGAATAGCAGAGTTGGAAGGGGCCTACAAGGCCATCCAGTCCAACCCCCTGCTCAATGCAGGAATCCACCCTAAAGCATCCCTGACAGATGGTTGTCCAGCTGCCTCTTGAATGCCTCTAGTGTGGGAGAGCCCACCACCTCCCTAGGTAGCTGATTCTACCATCGCACTGCTCTAACAGTCAGGAAGTTTTTCCTGATGTCCAGCCGGAATCTCGCTTCCTTTAACTTGAGCCCGTTATTCCGTGTCCTGCACTCTGGGAGGATCGAGAAGAGATCCTGGCCCTCCTCTGTGTGACAGCCTTTCAAGTATTTGAAGAGTGCTATCATGTCTCCCCTCAATCTTCTCTTCTCCAGGCTAAACATGCCCAGTTCTTTCAGTCTCTCTTAGAAGAACTGGGCATGTTTAGCCTGGAGAAGAGAAGATTGAGGGGAGATATGATATGATGTTTATATGGGGGGTGTTTATATGGGGGGTGTTTAGATGTTTATATGGGGGGAAAAGTGTGTCTTAGAATCGAAGAAATAGGTTAATAATAATAATAATAATAATGATAATAATCTCCTTCACACCCCCAAGAAGCCTAAAAGCAGGGCCTCTGGCTGTCCACTGCTGGAAACAGAATGCTAGTCTAATCTCTGAGCACACGATCAAAAAAGGGGCAGACTAGAGACAAAGAAAGCAAAAGAGAAACAGCAGTCAAAGACCGCAGCGTGGCCTTAATCCCACAGGCTGTTCTAACATGGTTAGACCCAGAATTGAGAGTCGGGGTCTCGGTTCTTTGGTATGAGACAGAATTGGGGTAGATCCCCACCCCGCCCCGCGACGCAGCTCGGCACTCACCAGCGGCTCTAGCTCCTTGGTGTCTATAAGGTTGAACTGTTTCACGAAATAGTAGAAGTGCTTGTAACACGTGTTGACGTGGGCTTCTGAGCCCATCTGGGCAATGCGGTCGAAGTGATGGATGTAAACGTGGACAAAGACCCGGAAAAGACGGGAGAGAATTTTCTTCACCACCTGGAGGAAGTTCTTGGGAAATGGAGTCCCTGCAGGGTAATTTATTTATTTTTATTGATTGGTTGCATTTATATCCCGCCCCGTAGCCGAAGCTCTCTGGGCGGTTTACAAAAGTGTTAAAAAAAAACAAATATACAAAGTTTAATAAAAAGCATAAAAGCAACAGCATTCTTATGAAAACAGCTATTCTGGGGTCCGTTAAAAATAAAGGATAACACAGACGTTCACGCACACACACACACACACCATCGTATCAGATTTAGCAACTTGAGATCCGGAAGCCCAAGGAATTTGAGTCTCAATTCCTTGCATCAAAATCAAACGCGGGGGGGGGGGGGGGGAAAAGCCACCACAAGGAGACTTTTGCGGTCTTATTTTCTGCGTCGAAGCAAAAACGCTACAGCTTATGATTGCAACAGGACGTAGAGGGAAGGGCAGGAACCCATGCTCAGATGCAGCCCTCCCCCAACTGACCCTGCACAACCCCCGCCAAATAAAACCCGTAAGATTGAGTCATAGATTGCCCAATCACCTTGCTTGATACAGGAAACTGGGGGCTATAGCATCGCTCACAGGTCTCTGAAGGCCTCCAGCAAGGGGAGAGCCCAGCAACCCTGCTTGGTCTCTGGTTCTGGGTTCAAATTCTTAGTGTTAAGAAATTTCCCTTAATGTTCGACCGAAATCTACCCTGCTGTGGTTAGGCCTCATCTAGCGTATTGCGTCCAGCTCTGGGCTCCACAATTCAAGAAGGACGCAGACAAGCTGGAGCGTGTTCAGAGGAGGGCAACCAGGATGTTCAGGGGTCTGGAAACGAAGCCCTATGAAGAGAGACTGAAAGAACTGGGCATGTTTAGCCTGGAGAAGAGGAGATGGAGGGGAGACATGAGAGCACTCTTCAAATACTTGAAAGGTTGTCACACAGAGGAGGGCCAGGATCTCTTCTCGATCCTCCCAGAGCGCAGGACATGGAATAACGGGGTCAAGTGACAGGAAGCCAGATTCCGTCTGGACATCAGGAAAAACTTTCTGTTAGAGCAGTACGACAATGGAACCAGTGACCTAGGAAGGTGGTGGGCTCTCCCACACTGGAGGCATTCAAGAGGCAGCTGGACAACCACCTGTCTTTAGGGTGGATTCCTGCATTGAGCAGGGGGTTGGACTGGATGGCCTTAGAGGCCCCTTACAACTCTGCTATTCTATGATATCCCTTGAAACTGGAGAGCCAGTGTGGTGTAGTGGCTAGAGTGTTAGAAGATCCAGGTTCTAGTCCTCATTCTGCCAAGGAAGTTCAACACTGGTTGACTTTGGGCCATTGACCGACTCTCAGCCTCACCTACCTCACAAGGTTGTTGTGAGGATCAAGTAGGGAGGAGGGGATCATGTATGCGGTCACAGATTCCTTGCAAGAGGAAAAAAGGCAGGGCATAAAAATGTAATAATAAATCTAATCCTGCCCTCTTGAACGGAGGCAGAGAATGGCCCGGTTCAGACAACACGTTAAGTCAACGGCGGTTTTCGAACTCCATGGCGGAGTTTTTACACCAGCGTTGAGAAACGTGTGGTCTGGCGGGGAAACTCCACGCAACGGCGGAGTATTTTTTGGAAAACACTCCACCCTGAATATCCACGCTGTGCAGAGGAGAGTTCCTGCACAACCATTGTGTTGCGTGTTGTGTGGAGGGCTCCGTGGAGTTTTCCATTGCGTTGACTTTTCCCACTGGCTACAGAGTTCTCTGGCAGGAGCGCCGAAAGGAGTAAGTGCCACTCTAGGAGAGCCGCCAGGGATTGGTGGTTTTTTTGCAGCAATGGCTGATGGGATACCATCGGGAGGATCGGGGGAGAAGAGAGAGCGGAGGAACTGTCAATCAAACATCGGGATGGATTTTGCTCAATTCCACAGTAGCCCACAGTCACACAACGGTGGAGATAGAACATGTTTTGTGGGGAGCAACCCCTAGGAACTCCACCGTTGAGTGGCGTTTTCACCCTGCGTTGATCTGGGATATTGTCATAGGGTTGGTTTGCACACCCTGACCATCTTCATTGCCTTTTTTCTGAATCAGTTCCGTTTGTCTACATCAGGGGTGAGCAACACACAGCCGTGGGCCGCACGCAGGCCCCAGGACTTCTTTGTAGCCCCCACTTGCTCCACCACCGCTGAAATTCAGCGGTATGACGGCAGGAGAAAGGATTAATCTATTCATTCCCAAAAGGAAAGTCGCCAGCTTCCTGCTAAATTTCAGCGGCACGGAGGGGGCGGCACGCACAAAATAGTTTGCTCCCATTGCTACCGCCAGGCCACTAAAATTTGGGGGCTAAACCCCCAATGTCCCATTTAAAAGGGGCAACCCTAGAATCATAGAATCAAAGAATAGCAGAGTTGGAAGGGGCCTACAAGGCCATCGAGTCCAAACCCCTGCTCAATGCAGGAATCCACCCTAAAGCATCCCTGACAGATGGTTGTCCAGCTGCCTCTTGAAGGCCTCCAGTGTGGGAGAGGCCACAACCTCCCTAGGTAACTGATTCCATTGTCGTACTGCTCTAACAGTCAGGAAGTTTTTCCTGATGTCCAGCTGGAATCTGGCTTCCTTTAACTTGAGCCCGTTATTCCATGTCCTGCACTCTGGGAGGATCGAGGAGAAATCCTGGCCCTCCTCTGTGTGACAACCCTTCAAGTATTTGAAGAGTGCGATCATGTCTCCCCTCAATCTTCTCTTCTCCCTCCCTGCCCCTGCTGAATTTTGGCACTGAGGCAAGTAGGGGCAGACCCCAGAAGCTGCCCACTCCTGGTCTAGATCCTTCTTAAACATCGGTGTCCAGAACTGGACGCGGTAATCCAAATGAGCGCAGGAAAAAGCGGGCATTTGAATTTCCTGCGACTTGGGAACTGTGGTTCTATTCACGCAGCCCACGATGGCATTCGCCTTTTTTGCCGCCGCGGCACATGGTCAGGCTCAGGTTCCGCTTACGCTCGCCTGCCGTGTTCTTGCGCAACCCCGTAAGGCCTCTCTGCCGACTCACCAACATTTGTGGGGAAGAGATCCTCGTTGTTGATCTGCACCTCGATCCAATCCATGAGGAGGTTCATGTATTTTGGAGCGGAGAGAGCAGTGGGCTTGCGGTATTTCTCATCCTGCCACCGATACTCATACTTTGGGCCGCCGGACATGACCGGACAGGTCTGCTCCGTGCAGGAGTCGCTGACGGTCCCGTAGATGAGGTTGATGCGATTGAAGAAGTCCACCACGTGCACGGCCACCCAGTCGTGGAGTTCCTCGTCCGACGGCAGCTGGACGGCCAGTTTCAAATCCAAACCGGCATTGAGCGACGCCTGGGCTTTTTTGTGGAGCTCAAAGCGCTGCGTCCCGGGTTCGAATTTCCGCTTGGGGCGGAAGGTTCGGTCTTTGTTGAAAACTTGCTTCAGGGGATTAGCCATTTGCATCTCCCCACCACGTTTGTCAAGAACTGGAGACCCACCACGGCCGTAGGGCGTTTTCCGGAAGGTGACTGTTATCACAACCGCCTTTAAATCTTAATTGCACACGGCGGCAGCTCCAGACGCTTTGTAGCCTGCGGTGGAACAGATAGAGAGTTAACCTTGGTGCCAGGGTGGGTTTGAGAAACGAAGAAGCAACGGGCTGAAAACAACAGAATGAAATTTAATAAGGGATAAATGCCAAGTTCTACATCTAGGAAATAGAAACCAAATGCACAGTTACAAGATAGGGGATACTTGGCTCAGCAATACTACAAACGAGAAGGATCTTGGAGTGGTTGTAGATCACAAGCTGAATAGGAGCCAACAGTGCGATATGGCTGCAAGAAAGGCAAATGCTGATTTTGGGCTGCATTAATATTTATTTATTTATTTATTTATTTATTACATTTCTATACCGCCCAATAGCCGGAGCTCTCTGGGCGGTTCACAAAAATTAAAAACATTCAAAGTATAAAACAACAATATAAAACAACAGTATAAATAGAAGTATAGCTTCCAAATTGTGTGAGGTACTGGTTCCTCTCTATTCGGCCCTGGTTAGGCCTCATCTAGAGTATTACGTCCAGTTCTGGGCTCCACAATTCAAGAAGGACGCAGACAAGCTGGAGGGGGTTCAGAGGAGGGCAACCAGGATGATCAGGGGTCTGGAAACAAAGCCCTATGGGGAGAGACTGAAAGAACTGGGCATGTTTAGCCTGGAGAAGAGAAGATGGAGGGGAGACATGATAGCACTCTTCAAATACTTGAAAGGTTGTCACATGGAGGAGGGCCAGGATCTCTTCTCGATCCTCCCAGAGTGCAGGACATGGAATAAGGGGCTCAAGTTAAAGGAAGCCAGATTCTGGCTAGACTTCAGGAAAAATTTCCTGACTGTTAGAGCAGTACGACAATGGAACCAGTGACCTAGGGAGGTTGTGGGCTCTCCCACACTAGAGGCCTTCAAGAGGCAGCTGGACAAGCATCTGTCAGGGATGCTTTAGGGTGGATTCCTGCATTGAGCAGGGGGTTGGACTCGATGGCCTTGTAGGCCCCTTCCAACTCTGCTATTCTATGATACTATATGTTCAGCACTTTCAGCGGAAGATCCAGACCCCAAACTCAGAGGCAGCGAAAATGCAGAAAAAATGCAAATCCCACATCCAGGGATTATTCGGAAATGGAGCGGAAACGTACACGCCTGTATGCATTTATATAGTGTAGCTGCGTTTGTCATAGGGCATACTATTGACAAAGCATGTGCAGGCTATTATTAGCTGCCGTGAAAGACATTTTTTGGTGGAAAGGCGGGATACAAGCAAAATAAATAAAAAAGACTATCCCGGAGCTGGAAAAGGAGGGGTGTAAGGGTTAGAGGCATCTTACATAAAATATTAAAAGAAATAAAAACATAAACACAATTAAACAGCAATTAATAAAAGCCAACCATCACAACAGCTGCAAGAACAGGACTCCTATCACGGTAAGATAATGTTTTCAAGGCTTTCATCAAAGCCTGCGATGACAGAACATGGTGGACTTCCAATGGGAACTTGATTCAAATGTGTGGAGCCACTGCAGAGAAGGCCCTTAGATTGCCCCATACTGGATATGGCCTTTTAGCCATAATGGCTGGGTTTGCACAACATGCTAACCCACCCAGAGTGGGTGGGTGTTAAACCATGGTTGGGTTATCGTGTTGTCTGAATGCAGTGTGTTTTCCACAGGTAAGTTACCTTGTTGCCCGAATCTAGGGTTGGTTTTCATGTTGTCTGTCTGCAGCGTGTTTTCCGCAGGGTCGCTCGTTTGCCATGGACTGTGGCTTGTTAATCACCCTGAAGGTGGCTTGTTGGAGAAAAATAAACCACACTGCACGGTTAAGAAACTGCAGAAAATGCAGAAACCACCGTTGAGTGGCGTTTTCACCCTGCGTTGAACTGGGATTCTGCAGAAACCACCCTGCAGAAAACGCACTGTGTTCAGACAACACGATAAGCCATGGTGGGCTAGTGAAATGCTGAACTAGGTGTGTTGCTATTACAAAAATCCTAGCTCCTTTGTAAAAGGGGGGGGGGAAGTTTCTAGTCCTCATGAACAGGGGAGCTGCCGTTTTCTTTACCTCTCTAACTCCTATGATTTCAAAGTTGTTTTTTTAAAAACATCCCATTTGAAAAACAAAAACGAAGAAGTTGCTAAGATGGTAAACATCTTTCAGACACATATCTGCACTCAGGAGAGCTTCCCCCCCAAACAAAGTGCAACTTACAGGGAAAGACGCACCCCTTTAAGGACGCCCCCCTCCTTGCCCCCGCCGTTTTCCCCATCAGCAGAAGCCGAAGGGCAGATGTTTTTAATTGCACAGATGTGGTTGTTAAGGAAGTTGCAAACGAGGAGGGGAGGAAGAGGCAGCAGACTCTGAACGGAGCAGCGGGGTGGAAGCCTCAACCCCTGATTACTAAGAATCGAGTCAAGGCCTGCTGTAACCACATCCTGTGAACACATCTTTCGGTTCTGGGAAGAAAGCGGAAACGTCAAAGGAGAGACTGCAAAACCCACAGAAAAAAAGACCATCTTGTTTCAGAGCTGAGGCACAAGAACTCAGCAACCCGGAGAAGAGCAGTGGGTTTTTAAATTCTGCCCTGAATTGGGTGGCTTTCTAGCTACCACGTCAGGGGTGCACAACCTTTTCACGTTATCCAGCTACCACGTCAGGAGTGCACAAACTTTTCACGTTATCCAGCCACCACGTCAGGGTTGCACAACCTTTTCATGTTATCCAGCCACCACGTCAGGGTTGCACAACCTTTTCACGTTATCCAGCTACCACGTCAGGAGTGCACAACCTTTTCACGTTATCCAGCCGCCACGTCACAGGTGCACAACCTTTTCACGTTATCCAGCCACCACGTCACAGGTGCACAACCTTTTCACGTTATCCAGCTACCACGTCAGGGTTGCACAACCTTTTCACATTATCCAGCCACCACGTCAGGAGTGCACAACCTTTTCACGTTATCCAGCCACCACGTCAGGGGTGCACAACCTTTTCACGTTATCCAGCTACCACGTCAGGGTTGCACAACCTTTTCATGTTATCCAGCTGCCACGTCGGGAGTGCACAACCTTTTCACGTTATCCAGATGCCACGTCAGGAGTGCACAACCTTTTCACGTTATCCAGCTGCCACGTCAGGGGTGCACAACCTTTTCACGTTATCCAGCCACCACGTCACAGGTAAACAACCTTTTCACATTATCCAGCCACCACGTCACAGGTGCACAACCTTTTCACGTTATCCAGCCTCCACGTCACAGGTGCACAACCTTTTCACGTTATCCAGCTACCACGTCAGGGTTGCACAACCTTTTCATGTTATCCAGCTGCCACGTCGGGAGTGCACAACCTTTTCACGTTATCCAGCTGCCACGTCAGGAGTGCACAACCTTTTCACGTTATCCAGCTGCCACGTCAGGGGTGCACAACCTTTTCACGTTATCCAGCCACCACGTCACAGGTGCACAACCTTTTCACGTTATCCAGCCACCACGTCACAGGTAAACAACCTTTTCACATTATCCAGCCACCACGTCACAGGTGCACAACCTTTTCACGTTATCCAGCCTCCACGTCACAGGTGCACAACCTTTTCACATTATTCAGCCACCACGTCAGGGGTGCACAACCTTTTCACGTTATCCAGCGGCCACATCAGGGGTGCAAAACCTTTTCACGTTATCCAGCCACAACGTCAGGAGTGCACAACCTTTTCAATTTATCTAGCTGCATCTTATTATTATTATTATTATTATTATTATTATTATTAATCATCCCGCCTTTTCCCCCAGTACTGGGACTCAAGGCGGTTTACAAGATTAAAACATGTACAATTAAAACATATAAATATAAATTACAAAAGTTAAAATAGAATTAACCCTACAGTAAAATTAAAAGCGTGTTCATTTTTTTTACAAACTGTAACAGCTTAAAGGGGGGATCCAATACATTAACACAGGTCCAGTATAGTTCTGAAAGCCTGCTGAAACAAAAAAGTTTTTGCCTGCCTCCGAAACTGTAGCACAGAGGGAGCCAGCCGGGCCTCCCTGGGCAGGGAGTTCCAGAACCTTGGAGCAGCCACCGAGAAGGTCCTGTCCCGCGTGCCCATCAGACGTGCCTGGGATGTTGGTGGGGCTGAGAGAAAGCCCCCGCCCCCAGAAGATCTCAGAGCACGGGCAGGCTCATAGGGGAGAAGACGGCCTTTCAGGTAACCTGGACCCAAGCTGTAAAGGGCTTTAACCAGCACTTTTGAATTGTGCCCGGAAACAGAAGCTGTTTTAACAGGGGAGTTGTCTGCACCCTGGAAACAGCCCCGGTGTTTACACCGAAAGGCAACAGTTTCCCAGGGCCTCCGTAGTTTTCCCACCCGTTTCACTGGCGATGTGAGGGAGTGAACTTGGGACGTGTTGGCCTGCAAAACGTGCACTCTTCCCAGGTGCGGATTCAGACATGCTGCGGCCCCACACCGTCAAAATTAAAGAGAAAAATGGCCATTCCGTTATAAGAGAAAGCGTAACGAAAGCGTAGCACCCAGCGTTAGGGGGTGCATGTAGCTAAATGCTTATAAAGCATTTATAACATAGGTTTGTTTTGAACAATTTTTCAGTTTGCGCCTATTGTCCCCAATATTAAACGACGCCTTGCCACGCTTTCTTCTACCTAAGGCAACTCTGCTGTAAGTCACACCAGACTTTTCGACATATTTAAGCCAAGGCAATTTCATCTTAGCTATCTTGCATCTAAGTTATCTCCAAGATATTACGAAGCCCCCTCATACTACGATGCCCTAAGCCACGGCTTATTGGCTTTGTTCCTAAATCCAGCCCTGGCTCTATCACTGAGCTACAGTTACACACGCAACAATACAATGCAGCTCTTGATGGAGCTCAGCGAAACAGATCAAATCCCCCCCCTCTCCCCACCCCTGCAAAAAAAGAGAAGAAAGTCAATAACTTACCTGCATTTCTTTGGGCAAGGAGCCCAGCCCCAAGGAGAGACTATCGAGGGCTTTTCCAAAGAGTCTTTTGAAGAGGCTAACAGAAACCAGGAGGGAGAAACAGGGGGGAAACTCCACCAAAAAACAAGACCACACGCAATAATTTAAGAAAACGCACTTCACGAAGACCTGCAACGGAGGCAGAGACTGCTGGACGCCGCAAAGGAAGAGGAACTCGCTTTGCGAGAGGTTCCTTTCTGTCTAAACCAAAACGCGGAGTGCAGCTCTGCCCGCTGCTGACTTGCCCGGATTAAAAAAAACCCAGATGAGTAATGTAGGCCTAACGGCGTCGTTTCCTTTTAGGGAAACCTAAACTCCCGTATGAGAAGAAGCCAAGATGTATTATACATACGAAAAGACCACTCCTGATGTCAACCGGGAAAACGCTTCCCCAGATTATGTTTTCCAAAGAAGCGGTGGGTGTGGGTGCCCCTCCCAAAGAAAGCCCAAAGGTAACAGCAAGATTGTGCTCCCCCCCCCCGTTCAGAAGACACCTTAAACCATGGCTTTAACCATGGTGGTTAAGTCTGAAAGCCTTATTCACTGTGGTTAAAGCCATGGTTTACGGTGTCTTCTGAACACGGCCCGGCTTTCTGGCTAAAGCCATGGTTTAAGGTGTCTTCTGAACACGGCCTGGCTTCCTGGCTTAACCACCATGGTTAAAGCCATGGTTTACGGTGTCTTCTGAACACGGCCTGGCTTTCTGGCTTAACCACCATGGCTAAAGCCATGGTTTATGGTGTCTTCTGAACACGGCCCGGCTTTCTGGCTTAACCACCCTGGTTAAAGCCATGGTTTAAGGTGTCTTCTGAACACGGCCTGGCTTTCGGGCTAAAGCCATGGTTTAAGGTGTCTTCTGAACACGGCCCGGCTTTCTGGCTTAACCACCCTGGTTAAAGCCATGGTTTAAGGTGTCTTCTGAACACGGCCCGGCTTTCTGGCTTAACCACCCTGGTTAAAGCCATGGTTTAAGGTGTCTTCTGAACACGGCCCGGCTTTCTGGCTTCACCACCATGGTTTAAGGTGTCTCCCGAACAGGGCCAGTGTGTGTGTGTAGGGGCATTCAAAGAGAAAACTGAACGGCATAGGGGAGGCTAACGGCTTGGGCCAGAGCACCTCCGACAACTCCTTTAGAGAAGAGACTGAAACCAGGATCAGATTCACCGCCCCACAGAGATCTGAGCCACCAGCCTTCACTGGCACCACGCCATGCCCTATGCGAGCATCAAATTAGAGAATCACAGAGCTGAAAGGAGCCTCAAAGATCATCAAGTCCACCCCCAATGCTCAATATATGATCTACAATGCAGGATGCAGCTACACCTGTATGCCGATGATGATACACAATTATATCTCTCATCTCCGGAACTTTCTCCTGATGTCCACGATCGTATCTCGGCATGTCTTTCAGATATCTCAGCCTGGCTGCTTCATCGTCGTTTGAAACTTAATATGGCAAAAACTGAACTGCTTGTTTTTCCTCCTAAACCTTCTCCTCACCTCTCATTCTCTCTTACTGTCAACGATGTCACGCTTACTCCGGTCAAGGAAGCTCGTAGTCTTGGCTTTATCTTCGACTCCTCGCTCTCCTTTATTCCTCATATCGAGGCAGTAGCTAAATCCTGTCGTTCCTTCCTGTATAATATTGCCAGGATTCGACCATTTTTGTCTGTCTCTTCTGCCAAGACTCTCGTTCACGCACTGGTTATCTCTCGGTTGGACTACTGCAACCTTCTTCTCTCTGGCCTTCCCTCGTCTCACATCAGTCCGCTGGTCTCTGTCCACCACGCTGCCGCTAAGATCATCTTCTTGGCCCGCCGCTCTGACCATGTCACTCCACTTCTGAAATCTCTTCATTGGCTTCCAATTCACTCCAGAATCCAATATAAACTTCTCCTGTTGACCTTCAAAGCTTTTCACGGTCTAGCTCCTGCCTATCTCTCCTCTCTCATCTCACACTATCGCCCCGCTCGTGCTCTCCGCTCCTCTGATGCCATGCTTCTCGCCTGCCCCAGGACCTCCACTTCCCTTACTCGGCTTCGTCCTTTTTCTTCTGCTGCCCCTTACGCCTGGAACGCTCTTCCAGAACACTTGAGAACTACAAACTCAAACACAGCTTTTAAAACTCAGCTAAAAACTTTTCTTTTCCCTATAGCTTTTAAATATTGAGTTTGTTCTGACTCTATACTGTTAGCCTCACCCTACCCGGTGCCTGTTTACACTTCCCTGTGCCTGTTTGCATTCTCCTTCCCTCCTTATTGTTTACTACAACTTTATTAGATTGTAAGCCTATGCGGCAGGGTCTTGCTATTTACTGTGTAATCTGTACAGCACCATGTACATTGATGGTGCTATATAAATAAATAATAATAATAATAATAATAATAATACAGCTGGCTACCCACCCTCTGTTTAAATACCTCCTGCAATGAAGGTCCTGCCCCCTCCCCGGGCGCTTCCGCTATCCAACGGCTTGCGTTGTTATAACGTTTCTTGTAATGTTAAGCCCAAATCTGCTAGCCCGCAATCTCCAACCACTGGTTCCCTGCAGCAGGAGAGAACGAGTCTACTCCACCTTCCGCGTGACAGCCGTTCAGAGATTGAAAGGCTGCTGTGACGTCAGCCCTTGATCTTCCTTTCTCCAGGCTAACCACACCTGGATCAAGACAGACCCAGGGAAAGACGTTGGTTGGGATTTCCTTGGGAAACGTCCAAACTCTGTGCCCACGCAAGGGAAGGGCACACGCGTGCATTCCTCGCTAACATAACAAATTGCATTGCCGGGTCAGACCAGAAGTCCATCTCTCCTGCTTCCAACAGAGATCAGCCAATTGCCCCTGGGAAATAAATAAATAAAAAGTGCAGAAAAGGGCAATGAAAATGATTCAGGGGCTGGAGCATCTCCCCTATGAGGGAAGGTTACATCAACTGGGATTGTTTAACTTGGAAAAAAGCAGGCTGAGGGGAGACACGATAGAGGTGGACAAAATCTAGCCGATTAATTAAACAGATATTGCAGCCATCTACCTATCTTTCTATCCATCCATGCACTTATTTATTGCATTTTTATACCGCCCAATAGCCGAAGCTCACAAAAATTAAAACCATTCAGGGGAGGCATGATTAGAGTTGTACAAAATCATGCACGGTGTGGAGAATGTGGACAGGGAGACATTTTCCTCCCTCTCTCAAAATACTAGAACCCAACGGGGTCCTTATCCCATGAAACTGATGGGTGGGAGATCCAGGACAAATAAAAGGAAGGACTTCTTCACACAGCGCAGAGTTAAAGTATGGAACTCACTGCCACAAGATGTAGTGATGGCCAGCAATCTGGATGGCTTCAAAAGGGGGTTGGATCAATTCCTGGAGGAGGCGAAGGCTATCAAGGGCTACTAGCCTTGATGGTTGTGTGTTATCTCCAGTATTCGAGGCAGTAAGCCTGTGTGCACCAGTTGCTGGGGAACATGGGTGGGAGGGTGCTGTTGCACCATGTCCTGCTTGTTCATCCCTGGTTGGCCCCTGTGGGAACAGAGTGCTGGACTAGATGGACCCTTGGTCTGATCCAGCATCAGGGCACTTCTGATGTTCTTAAGCATGCAAGAAAACCCAAAGGGCACTGCCCACCCTATCCCTGTTGATTGCCCCCTGCCTCTAGTATATCAAGATCTACTGTGTCTGTACAAGGAGGTTCTTTTTTTGAGCTTCAATGGTAAATAGGTATTGACAGACCAAATAAAAAAGTGCCTTGGGTGGACCCTGGGCCTGATCCAGCAAGTAGATCTTTACTTCACCTCGACGGAAAGGTTGTTTCATGAACGGTTGATTGACTTGGCCATCTCCATAAATGCTGGGTTTTTTTAGAACATAAGAGCCTTGCTGGATCAGACCGAGGGTCCATCTAGTCCAGCACTCTTGTTCACACAGTGGCCAACCAGCTGTTGACTAGGGACCAACAAGCAGGAGACGGCACAACAGCACCCTCCCACCCATGTTCCCCAGCATCTGGTGCACACAGGCTTACTGCCTCGAATACTGGCGATAGCACACAACCATCAGGGCTAGTAGCTGTTGATGGCCTTCTCCCCCAGGAATTAATCCAACCCCCTTTTAAAGCCATCCAAATTGGTGGCCATCACTACATCTTGTGGTAGTGAGTTCCATAAGTTAACTCTGCCCTGTGTGAAGAAGTCCTTTCTTTTACCTGTCCTGAATCTCCCACCCGTCAGCTTCAGGGGATGAAGGAGGAGGAGGGCAACCAGGATGATTAGGGGTCTGGAAACAAAGCCCTATGAAGAGAGACTGAAAGAACGGGGCATGTTTAGCCTGGTTAAGAGAAGATGGAGGGGAGACATGAGAGCACTCTTCAAATACTTAAAAGGTTGTCCCACAGGAGGGCCAGGATCTCTCCTCGATCCTCCCAGAGTGCAGGACACGGAATAACGGGCTCAAGTGACAGGAAGCCAGATTCCAGCTGGACATCAGGAAAAACGTCCAGACTGTTAGAGCAGTACGACAATGGAACCAGTTACCTAGGGAGGTTGTGGGCTCTCCCACACTAGAGGCCTTCAAGAGGCAGCTGGACAACCATCTGTCAGGGATGCTTTAGGGTGGGTTCCTGCATTGAGCAGGGGGTTGGACTTGATGGCCTTGTAGGCCCCTTCCAACTCTGCTATTCTATGATTCTATGACCCCGCTGGGTTCTAGTATTATGGGAGAAGGAGAAAAATGCCTCTCTCTCCATATTCTCCACACCGTCATAAGACCTTTAAGCTAAAACGGACTGAGATTTTTGACCCCTGCCCACTGAAATTCAAGCCTCAAGCGCTTCTCCGAAACGGAATTCGGCTGAATGCGGTTCCACATCCCTTAGCCAACAATCAATGCTAGATTTTGTGTCAGCGAGTTCCATAAATTAATCACACAGGGCATGCAAGTATTTCTCTTCCAAATAGGTTGCCAACTGAATTGGTTTGGACGACCCCATGATGTAGTAACACAAGGGAGGGAAACTCATTCACCTTCCCCATCTCCTCGTAATGTAATATTCCGGCTTTCCCCAACCTGGTATATTCCAGATGTGTTGGACCACAGCTTCCAGCTTCCCCAACCAGCTGGGAGTTGTAGTCCAACACATCTGGAGGGCTGGAATATGTATCATCACTTGCAGTATGAATTAATGAATCACTTCCAGGGGAAAATGGCTGTGTTGGTGGCAGACTTTGATCTGTGACCCAGTCACAGAAGACTCCCTTGGAGAACGCCGGGCCTTCCAGCCTGCGAAAACATGGCTCATCTTTTGATATCTGTACAGCGCTTACTACATTTTACTGTTAAATCCTCATCCTCAAAACATACGGCACAATAAATCTGTGAATCTTCCAGAATCGTTCCTGACTCCAAGAAATTGCAACAACCATCTTTTGCTTTCCCTATTCTTAGCAGGGAAGAAAAAGGTATTTTCATCAGCTCCTTTTGGAAACTGATATTGGTACCCAGCGTTAAGTACCAGAAGAAGGCAGGAATCCCCCCAAAACTCCGGTGGTTTTTAAAAAAATATTCTTGGACTTTTAGGAAGTTTAGGGAGCTGAACAGTCATAGTTCCTTGAAATGACATCTCCAAGATGAATTTCCTGTGACAGGAAATTCTTTGTGTATTTGCAACTGGAAAAGTGCCAGGATATTTTTTCCAAATTCTCCCAGTCCCTCCATCTTCCTAGTGACTGCACTCCAAGGCTATCCCCGGTTTTCATTGAGAAACTCTTCATTTTGTATTTCCAGAGCAATGAGATTTTAGGCTGCCATCCAAGGTGGCACCTAGAAAACCGAGCAAGAAACAGGAGGTCCACAGGGCAAATGTCGCCCCCATTCTCAGCCTCCGTCTTCCCCATCAGTAAAATAAGATTAATAAACAAAGGCAAACTTTACAGCGCAATTGTAAGGAACAAGATATCATGCATTACAGAGGTACAATACCAATGTTAAGATGATCATAGAATCATAGAATAGTAGAGTTGGAAGGCCATCGAGTCCAACCCCCTGCTCAATGCAGGAATCCACCCTAAAGCATCCCTGACAGATGCTTGTCCAGCTGCCTCTTGAAGGCCTCTAGGGTGGGAGAGCCCACAACCTCCCCAGGTCACTGGTTCCATTGTCGTACTGCTCTAACAGTCAGGACGTTTTCCCTGATTTCCAGCCGGAATCTAACTTCCTGTAACTTAGCCCGTTATTCCGTGTCCTGCACTGTGGGATGATTGAGAAGAGATCCTGGCCCTCCTCTGTGTGACAACCTTTTAAGTATTTGAAGAGTGCTATCATGTCTCCCCTCAATCTTCTCTTCTCCAGGCTAAACATGCCCAGTTCTTTCAGTCTCTCTTCATAGGGCTTTGTTTCCAGACCCCTTATCATCCTGGTTGCCTTCCTCTGAACACGCTCCAGCTTGTCTGCGTCCTTCTTGAATTGTAGAGCCCAGAACTGGACGCAATACTCTAGATGAAGCCTAACCAGGGCTGAACAGAGAGGAACCAGTACCTCCGGCGATTTGGACGCTATACTTCTATTAATGCAGCCCAAAATAGCATTTGCCTTTCTTGCAGCCATATCGCACTGTTGGCTCATATTCAGCTTGCAATCTACAACAATTCCAAGATCCTTCTCGTTTGTAGTATTGCTGAGCCAAGTATCCCCCATCTTGGAACTGTGCATTTGGTTCCTAGATGTCGAACTTGGCATTTATCTCTTATTAAATTTCATTCTGTTGATAATAATAACCTATCTAATAAGGGGCCTGTTAATCCCCTTTGGAAAACCAAAGCAATAGAGTCTGCTTATACAGGGCTGAATTCTGATAACTTAGGAAAAATAACTTCTAGTTTAGAAGGCCAGCACGGTTTTGGAATTAGCAGCGGAGGAAAAAGCCTTCCCGATGAACAAAGGATGGTGTTCTCAGACAGGTGTGGGCTACACCACAAGGCCTCTCTCTAACACGCACAAATTGCTGCATTTATTTTTATTTATTTATTTATTACAGTTCTATGCATTATAGACTTTTGCAAATGCTGGATCAAGCAACAGAAGTCAAAGCAGTTTGGCAAGCCACTAAAAGGAACAAATTTATTTATTTATTTATTTATTTATTACATTTTATACCGCCCAATAGCCGAAGCTCTCTGGGCGGTTCACAAAAATTCACAAATCACCAGGGATGCAATCCGAAGATTGTTGTAGGGGGGGGAAAAGGCGTAGAAGAAAAAAGTTCTATAACTCTCAGGATGGCTGGTTGAGGCATGCTAGAAGTGGTAAGATTTTTTTCTATCTGAACAGGCATAGGTTTGCGCCGTAAACATATCATCAGCATGGACAGGGGGAAATGCACGTCCTGGTGTGTTTCAACATATGTAGATAACTTTTGACCCTGGGTAAACCAGTTCTAGAGAAATGTCTTCAAAGAGGCTGAAAAGATGAGTCTACAAAAATCAACTTTCCGCCCAATTAGCTCTATTGAACATTTTTTGAAGGGGGGGGGTGGAATAAAATCCTTGCACAGAAGGAACTCCTTCCTTTGATGTGGGTAGTTGCTAGAACGATAATAGGAAAAAAAGAACAATTGAGGGGGGTGGAACTGGTCTGTGGCACTGATGGAAAAGCTAACACCACGAATCAAGCAGTGTTGTTCACACAGTGCATAGTTAAATTATGGAAGTCACTACCACAAGATGTCGTGATGGCCACCAATCTGGATTGGTGGTTGGATCAATTCTTGGAGGAGAAGGCTATCCATGGCTTCTAGCCCTGATGGTTGTGTGCTATCTCCAGTATTCGAGGCAATAAGCCTGTGTGCACCAGATGCTGGGGAACATGGGTGGGAGGGTGCTGTTGCACCATGTCCTGCTTGTGGGTCCCTGGCCGATGGCCGGTTGGCCGCTGTGTGAACAGAGTGCTGGACTAGATGGACCCTTGGTCTGATCCAGCATCAGGGCACGTCTTATGTTCTTAGTATTGATCCAAGTCATATATTGATAATTTCTATGGAATCTGGGAGTCACTTATTAACTACACCAGCAGCAAAAAGGATATATCTGCACCGCCATCAACTCATGGACCATGATGGAGAGATCTGTTAGGATAAGGCCATGGGGCAAGTTTTTCTTATAAATATATATATATTATGTTGTATTTTATATCATGTTTTTGTACTGTTGCTTATCACTTTGAATGGTTTTAATTTTTGTGAACCGCCCAGAGAGCTTCAGCTATTGAGTGGTATAAAAACGCAATAAATACCGCATTTCTTCGATTCTAAGACACACTTTTTTCCCCATATAAACATCTCTAAAAACGGGGTGCGTCTTAGAATCGCGGGTGTGTTTATTATTTCTTAGAACCAAAGCTTTTTTTTCTGTTGGTGGTACTGAAATTAGTGTGCGTCTTAGAATCGATGGCATCTTAGAATCGAAGAAATGCGGTATTTACTGCGTTTTTATACCATTCAATAGCCGAAGCTCTCTGGGCGGTTCACAAAAATTAAAACCATTCAAAGTGATAAGCAACAGTACAAAAACGTGATATAAAATACAACATAAAAGCACAGCCAGGAAGAGATCACCAGCAGTGTGCAGAAACACAAATTTAAAACGTAAATCCAAAACAGCCAAGCTAAAATTAATTTATAGACTGTTAAAATACTGAGAAAATAAAAAAAAATGATACGTTTTCCTCGAACTCTGAATATAGACAATCCCAATCCGTCTACTCTGTCCCTTAATTAATTTTGTTTGATGTGGATTGTGTATATCAAGGCTATCCTGTGATTGATAACCGATGCGGCTGGATGTTACATCCTTTTATTATGGTTGTATAAATTCAACAAAAATATTTTAAAAAACGTATGTGTGTATTTTAAAATCAATTTACTAATAACGATGGCGATGATGGAAGAGAGGGAGGGTTTTTGTAACAGAAAGACACCCCCCCAAAAAATAAGTGCATTTGTGGAGTGTCAAGAGAAGAATAAAAAGAGGAAGAGATTAGACATGAACACACCCACCCTAACTATTTAGAGTTACCAGCTTTTAACCTGATTTCCGCACTTGTGCCAGGAAGAGACACTCTGATCTGCACATATATATCAGCAGTTGAACCTCTTCATGCCATGGGACTGATAAATGAGAGCCAGTGTGGTGTAGTGGTTAGATTGTTGGACTGGGAGTCGGGAGACCTGGGTTCGAGTCCTCACTCGGCCATAGAAACCCACTGGGTGACTTTGGGTCAGTCACAGACGCTCAGCCCAACCTACCTCACAGGGTGGTTGTTGTGAGGATAACATGGAGAGGAGGAGGATTATGTACGCCGCCTTGGGTTCCTTGCAGGGAAAAAAAGGCAGGATATAAATAAAATAGGGTGACTATATGAAAAGGAGCACCGGGCTCCTGTATCTTTAACAGTTGCATAGAAAAAGGAATTTCAGCAGGTGTCATTTGTATATATGGAGAACCTGGTGAAATTCCCTCTTCATCACAACAGTTAAAGCTGCAGGAGCTATACTAGAGTGACCAGATTTAAAAGAGGGCAGCTTTAACGGTTGTGCTGAAGAGGGAATTTCACCAGGTTCCCCATATATACAAACGGCACCCGCTGAAATTTCCTTTTCAATACAACCGTTAAAGATACAGGAACCCGGTCCTCCTTTTCATAGGGTCACCCTAAATAAGAACATCAGAAGGGCCCTGATGCTGGATCAGACCAAGGGTCCATCTAGTCCAGCACTCTGTTCACACGGTGGCCAACCAGCCATCGGCCAGGGATGAACAAGCAGGACATGGTGCAACAGCCCATGTTCCCCAGCAGCTGCCTCGAACACTGGATCAGAGCAGTGAGCCAAGAAGGTGACCTTAGCAGCCGAGGGGTGAATAGAAACCAACGGACTGATGTGAGAAGAAGGGCGGCCACCCTCCCGCCCATGTTCCCCAGCAACTGGTGCACACAGGCTCATCGCCTTGAACACTGGAGATGGCACACAACCATCAGGGCTGGTAGCCACGGATGGCCTTCGCCTCCAGGCATTGATCCAACCCCCTTTTCAAGCCATCCAGACGGGTGGCCATCACTACACCTTGTGGTAGTGGGTTCCATCGTGTGAAGATGCAATAATTAAATAAATAAATAAATAAATGGAGAGAGGCAGGCTGGTCAGTTTCTGCTGGTCAGTTGGCTGGAAAGAGACAGATTGAGAGAGGCGTTTGCGTCTCTGGATAGAAAGAGCTGCCCCTCCTTGATCTGAAGTTTGGGGTGCTAGGCGCCAACAACTGACCCCCACCCACCCCAAAACATTTCACTACCTCCTTTCCAATAATTGAACTCCACAAGCCGGAAATCCAGTCGCAGGAGACGCCGCAACTCAGCGTTCGCACCGAATCAAGTTTTCACGCGCAAACGAAAACGCGACCCCGAAGGCGAGTTTGCAGAACGCACGTCCGCCCTGGATCCCCACGTGCACCGTACCTGTGACTTGGAGAGGAGCCGAATCGCCTCCGACTGGTAGGAAAGCAACCCCAGAGCCCATCTGCCGCCTTACTGCACACCCCGGAGGCGGGATTGGAGCTTAGCTAAGCGCCACCTCTTCCTCTTCCCGGGTCCCAATTCAGCCAACTCGTAGGGTGGTAGCCAACGTCCGCCCTACTTAGAGTAGACCCATTGAAATGAAGGGGGCAAAAGTTACTCGTGACTCTAGTGAACCCCCCCCCCTTCATTTCAATGGACCTACTCTAAGTAGGGCGGACGTTGGCTACCCCCATTAGGGCGCAGCTCCATGCGTATTTAGGCAGGGAAAAAGTCTAGATTTATTTTTTTACTCTGGCTGGAGCGTGCTGGGAGTTGCAGGACTTTTTCCTGCCTGAACATGCATCGGACTGTAGGACCACCTTCTGTCGAAACAAGCATACCATTGCGCCCTTTCTCCAACTTTTCCCAACTTTGTGCATTCCAGATGTTCCAAGGCATCAAATATGGCCCAGTTTCAGGGTGGATAAAAATCAATGATTTTTTTTTTAAAAAAAAAATATTAATCGGATTTTTTTATTTAAATCGGATTTTTTTTAATAAAATGCTTTTTGAGGAAATATCTACCCTGTTTCCCCGAAAGTAAGACATCCCCCCAAAATAAGACCTACTTCCAGTTTTGCCTCTCGCTGTAATATAAGGCATCCCCCCGAAAATATGACCTTTTTTTTGTTGTTCAACAATAAATGTGTACCGTATTCTTCTTCATGGGAAAATAAGACATCCCCTGAAAATAAGACCTAGCGCATCTTTGGGAGCAAAAATTAATATAAGACGCTGTCTTATTTTCGGAGAAACAGGGTATCTAAAGATAGTTTTCTATTTAAGATAAGTCCAAAGGTTATTCATCATGAAATAAGGATTCGTTTTTAATTATGTCGCATGAGGCTGTATATTCATGCGATATTTAAATTTTGGGGTAACTAACAGGGACTGGCCGGCGAGATCACATTACGCCGGTTCTTTTACAACGTCATTGGCTGCCAGTCCAGGTCCGGGCCTGATTCAAAGTGCTGGTATTAACACTTAAAGCCCTAAACGGTTTGGGGCCAGGCTATCTGAAGGAACGCCTCCTCCCATATGTACCTATCCGGACCTTAAGATCATCTACAGGGGCCCTTCTCCGTGAGCCCCTGCCAAAGGAAGAGAGGCAGGTGGCTACCAGGAGCAGGGCCTTCTCCGCTGTGGCACCCCGGTTGTGGAATGAGCTCCCCAGAGAGGTCCGCCTGGCGCCTACACTGCATTCCTTTCGTCGCTAGCTGAAGACCTTTTTATTCTCTCAGTATTTTAACACTTAATTTTAACTTGAATTTAAATTTTACTGTTCTAACTCTGTATTTTAATCTTATATCAATTTTGCTGCGTGGTTTTATCCTGGTTGTGCTTTTTATACTGTATTTTTGTATTTGTGCTTTTAACATGTTGGTTGTTTTATTATGGTTTTAATTTTTGTGAACTGCCCAGAGAGCTTCGGCTATTGGGCAGTATAAAAATGTAATAAATAAATAAATAAATAAATTCCATGAATCCATTCACAATGTCATGCTCTTCCAGAGGTTTCTGTAAGATTGTTTTTCTCCTTCCGATAAAGTACAGCAGAAAAGTTGTCCAAATGTGAATGATTAACCTGTTAAACTCGAGATAGTTCACCTTGCAATAATTTCATCATTATCTATCTAGGATGTGTTTCGAATAGTATCACCAAATCAGTATTTATAATATATAAACTGTTAAAACTAATCTGAAAAGTTGCTATTCTAAAAATGAAACCTTCATCTGGTTGTAAATATTAAGTTTATATCAGCAACGATGAGTCTTTGATAATTCTAAGTTGTGTAAAATATAGCGAGGAAGAGTGCACTTTCTTTGGGGGGGGAAGTCACATGATTAAATTGAGTCTTTCTGAGTCGTGATTTCAATCGTGGTTTAAATCATGATTTAAATCAAATTGATTTAAATCAAATCCACCCTGCCCAGTTTATTTATTTATTTACAACATTTGTATCCCGCCCTATATCACTAGGATCTTACAGATAAAAGCATACAGTATAAAATAATAAATATATACAACTAAAAACAAATTAAACCAGATGTGGCTCAGCACATCTGGAGGGAGAGTTTGGCCCTTTTTATTCATGGGAGTCCTTGGCTTTCGGCAGTTACCCTATTTCTTCGATTCTAAGACGCACTTCCCCCCCATATAAACATCTCTAAAAATGGGGTGCGTCTTAGAATCACGGGTGTGTCTTAGGGTTTTTTTTCCTGTCAGCGGTACTGAAATTAGTGTGTGCGTCTTACAATCGATGGCATCTTACAATCGAAGAAATACGTTATTTATAACAGACCCCCAGTCTCATCAGTTACCGGCATCACATCAAAAAACTATACAGAAAATCGTCAGAAACTGGGCCTACCAAAATACATCCAGAAAGCCGTCATAGGCTCAAAGGTCTGGAAATTCCTGAGTCTGTAAAAGACAGCATGACTTGGCAAAGCCCGTCATGTCCGTCGAGAAAAACCGCCATGAGCTAGAAATAATAATAATAATAATGCTCTATAATTTTGCTTTATTTTTCATGTCCAGGAATTAATCTGTAACTAATAAAATAATTTCATTTTGCCTGTTTGCCAATATTTTAATTCTCCCCTGCGCATCTAATATCTGTATAAATGGGCAGAAATTCTACTGCTGAAGCTTCCTGGCACTCTCCCCAACCTCCCCTTCAGATCTCTCGCACGGTTCACCTGTTGAATAGGGTGACCAACTGTCAGGGTTTCCCCGGATTTGTCCTGGTTTTTGTGCTTTCCATGGTGTCAGGGGGGATTTTCTATAATGTTCAATAATGTCCTGGAATGACACACACCTTCCCCTTTAAGGCTGCCATTAGCATGGCAGGAGGGAATGACATGCTTTCTTGAGGCACATCATTCCCCCACCCCGAGCTCCAATTGAGGTCTTAAAGGGGAAAGTGGGTCATTCGTGGACATTATAGAAAAGGCCCCAATTGGAGTGGATGGTGGTGGTGCAGAATGAAACCCTTTCCCCTCCTCCACTCCAATCGGGGTCTTTAAGGTGGTGGGGGAATAACGTACTTTCTGCAGGACTCAGAAAGCTGCTTCCCCACACACACACACACTAGGTGTCCTCTTTTTTGGTTTCCCAAATATGGTCACCCTACTGTTGAACATCTGCTATTTTAAAGCACAGGAGACTCTATCAGGAAGCAGGAAGCTGGCAACCCTAATGTAAGATCTCTTCATCCCCGGCTTAGGCTGGACTGTGGGTTGCTGGGTCAATCAAAATGAAGGAACATTCTAGAACAAATGGAAACGGAATGTTTGACCATGAAATGCCAGTATTGTGTGGTCCGGAGATGTCACGGTACGGAACGAGGAGTGCCAGCCAAGAATGGGTCGCCCAAGCCCGTGTCTGGCCTTGGTGGTGGTCCTCATCCTGGCGCCTGCCCCTGGCTGGCTGTGCCTGCAGTGCGAACCGAATTTTGCCGTTCACTTCGCTTCCTATGCCCCTGACTTGAGCCGCAAGTCCTGGGGGCTTGGAGACGTGCCAGCCGCCGGCCGGATGCTGCGAGGCTGGGCCCAAAACACACTGGAGGAATTACACATTGGGGTTCCCGCTGAGATCTGTGAGTTACCGAACCGGTGGGGGCATTGTCCCTCACATCCACCCCTTAAGGAGACCTCAAACCAGGCCCATACCATCTATGACCCTCCAACTCACCAACTAGAGTAACCTTCCCCAAGCTGGGGAATAAATTGTATTGATTTGGGACCACATTACTTGACGGAACGCCTTTCCCGACATGAACCTACCCGAACACTACGTTCAACATCTAAGGTCCTCCTCCGGGTGCCTCCTCCGAGGGAAGCTCGGAGGGCGGCAACAAGAGAGAGGGCCTTTTCTGTGGTGGCCCCTCAATTACGGAATTATCTCCACCACGAGGCTCGCTTGGCGCCGACATTGTCATCTTTTCGGCGCCAGGTCAAGACTTTTCTCTTCTCCCAGGCATTTTGCAATCGTTAATGAGCCTGGGTCTTCTTTTTTGGCTCATTGTTTCTGAAGTTGTCACAGTGGTTTTAACTGTATGCGCATTTTGCACGTTTTCGTGGGGGTTTTGCATATTTTTATCATATTTTTTGCATATTTTTTGCATGTTTTATCCTTATGTGAACCGCCCAGAGAGCGGTTCACATAAATGCAATAAATAAATGCAATAAATAAATAAATGCAATATTAATATACAATATTTATTGTATATAAATGCAATAAATAAATAAATAGATAAAATATTTATGTTTATAACTGCTTTCAACTCAAAGGCTCTAGAGGCCCACCTCGCAGGGGTGGAAGGGGCCCCTCCCTTGAAGTGACTGTCTCCAGATAGTTTGAGGCGGCCTTAAAACCTAGCAAGCCAAATGCAGAGAGCCAGGCCTGTAAGATGGCCATTGAGGGAGAGATTTATTTATTATTCTTTTATTTATTTACAATATTTTATACCGTGCTCCCCATTGGAAATTTCGGAGCGGTGTACAAGATCAAATGAAAACAAAACAAGAGAATAAAACACTCAAAACAGATTTTAAAAGAAGCAAATACAGTGACTCCTGGCTGGACGTTAAGGAAAGGTTTCCTGGAATAATGATGGTTTCAGGAGGCGCTGAAAGGAGTACAAAGTTGGCACCTGCTTGACCTCTAGAGGCAGGGAGTTCCTCAGGAGGGGGGCCACCACGCTGAAGGCTCTTCCCCTGGTGGACTCCAATCGGAGGATGGGTCTATGTGGGACCACCAGAAATTTGCTTGGTTTGCATTTCGATGCAAACTTAACCACTTTCAGGCCAATATGTAAACCGAATAAGTCCTTCTCCGAAATTCGCACTTTGCTAAAAATTTGCAATAATGTACTTCTCCAATTTTGAAAAAAGAAGAAGTGTATATTAGGGGGGAATGCACAGAACTATGCTTATATTTGTGGAAATAACATTAAAAACTGCATTATATTAAGAGAATTGCTTGCAAGAATGCATATAAGGGGAAATGGTGTACAGACACACAGAAATGAGTACAGATTTTCTTACTTTTTCTTTTTTTAAGGAGTCTCAAAGTGTAAATTAAGATTAGAAAAATGAGAAACCCAAATTGACAAATTTGTCCAGTTTAGGGACTGGGAGAGTAGCAGACAATAGGGTGACCCTAAGAAAAGGAGGACACTTTAGCTACTACACCACACTGGCTCTCAGGATAGGATTGAGTCCTAAGCCAAAGTTAATTTCTCGTACCCCCCCAGCAGATTTGCTGGATCTGGGATGCAACCATTCGATGTTGATCATGCTACCTCTCTCCCACCCCTCCTCCTTCTCCATCCGCACAGCTATGGTGAAACTTGAACTCATAGCCAGCACGGTGTATGGGAAACTTGACACGTTGTTCAAAGGCAACACATACAAGCCAGGTAAAATATCCTCGATTCCCAATTTCCTAGTCTGTTTCAGAAAAAGAAATATGGGTATTTTTTTTTACTGTCATAAGAGCTAGAAACTTACTTACCATTTTAAAAATGAGCACTGGGTTTCTTAGAAAACACACAGCCTCATTCTTTACATGTTTACTGAGAAGCCTCTTGATTACAATAGGGCTTCTCCTAAGTAAGTCTTCCTAGGAGCATGGTCGATACCAGATTGTAGGTATCGTCTTTTGCATTCGTGTAAAAACGTGGCATGGGCGTAATCCTGGTCTCACTATTCTCATACTTTTGCACTGCTGAATTGCTCTCTTCTCGTCAAGGTGTTCTTCCGGAAATCATGCGTTCCATTTTCGAGGAACAAGTCAAAATGCTACGAAATGCCATCATTGAAAGTGAGTTTCCCCTCCTTTGTTCCGAGTTACTATCTTCTGAGGACCTTCTCTTCCGCTGCTCTCAGACTGTGGAATGGCCTGCCGGAGGAGATTCGTCAACTTAACAGTCTTTTAGCATTTAAGAAAGATATAAAGTAGGCTGACCCTATAAAAAGGAAGACGGGGCTCCTGTATCTTTAACAGTTGTTTTGAAAAGGGAATTTCAGCAGGTGTCATTTGAAGAGGGTGAAATTCCCTCTTCATCACAACAGTTAAAGCTGCAGAAGCCCTGCCCTCTTTTATATCTGGACACTATACTATAGCTAGTATAGCTTTAACTGTTGTGATGAAGAGGGAATTTCACCCTCTTCAAATGACACCTGCTGAAATTCCCTTTTCTACATAGCTGTTAAAGACACAGGAGCCCTGTCCTCCTTTTCATAGGGTCACCCTACTATGACTGATCTCTTCTGGCAGGCCTATCCAGTGGAATTTTAGGATGCTTTTAGTATGCTTTTAGGATTTTTTTTAGGAAGTTTTAACAATGTATACTATGTTTTTAATTAGTATATAATGTATTTTATACTTACTGTTGTTCTCCGCCTCAATCAGGATGGAGAGGCGGGTAAGAATTATTATTATTATTATTATTATTATTATTATTATTTCCTTAATTTATGTACACACAGGTTGGCACAATGCCATTTCAGGAGAGGCGTTCTCAGCTGCATGTATGAAAGGAGGAGAATGCCTGTCCTCAAATAAGGAGCCAGTGTAGGGTGACCCTATGAAAAGGAGGATAGGGCTCCTGTATCTTTAACAGTTGTATTGAAAAGGGAATTTCAGCAGGTGTCATTTGTATATATGGAGAACCTGGTGAAATTCCCTCTTCATCACAACAGTTAAAGCTGCAGGAGCCCTGCCCTCTTTTAAATCTGGTCACTCTAGTATAGCTCCTGCACCTTTAACTGTGGTGATGAAGAGGGAATTTCACCAGGTTCTCGATATATACAAATGACACCTGCTGAAATTCCCTTTTCTATGCAACTGTTAAAGATACAGGAGCCCTTTTCAAAGGGTCACCCTAATTTATTTATATATTTGCAGAGTTCTAGCCCGTCTTTTTACAAAGTTTCAAGGGGGCTTTGCCTTTTATTTATTTTTTTAAAAAAATAAGGTCAGTTGGTTGGATCCAAAGTTAGTCATATTAACTAGGGTGACCCTATGAAAAGGAGGACAGGGCTCCTGTATCTTTAACAGTTGTATTGAAAAGGAAATTTCAGCAGGTGTCATTTGTATATATCGAGAACCTGGTGAAATTCCCTCTTCATCACAACAGTTAAAGCTGCAGGAGCTATACTAGAGTGACCAGATTTAAAAGAGGGCAGCTTTAACTGTTGTGATGAAGAGGGAATTTCACCAAGTTCCCCATATATAAAAATGACACCTGCTGAAATTCTCTTTTCAATACATACAGGAGCCCTGTCCTCCTTTTCATAGGGTCACCCTAAGCCAGTGGGAATACTTCTTCTAAGATGGCAGCTGGTTTGAATGCCCTATTCTCAAAATGCAGCAGAACTTGCTCAGGTCTTTGTAATTTAGGCATTTTTATTGGCTGCCTTGAGCGTTCGTCGCGCAAAGCAGCTATCCCAAAATATTCTAAATTTTAAAAAAGCATGAAAACATCTGTCACTTAGGCTGCAGTCCTATGCACACTTACTTGGGAGTAAGCCCTATTGAAAACAATGGGATTTACACCTGAGTGTTGATGCATAGATTGCACTGTAAGCGGAGGCTCCATTACACAGCTGCAGTCTTAATATTAACCGAATTTGAAGCTGTGATCAGGAACCCACCTTGGAATTTGACAAACCAGTTTCTCCCTTCCTCTCTCATCTCCTCAGGCAGAGTAAAGTGTGAACGTCATTGTGGTAAGTGAGGTGGGGAGGGGATTATTCTTTACGCTGATCTTTTATTGTTTATTTCCAAACTCCAGGCATCTATTCCTGCCTTGATGGAATTGATTAATACCTTCGGTGATCTTTCATAGAATCATAGAATAGCAGAGTTGGAAGGGGCCTACAAGGCCATTGAGTCCAACCCCCTGCTCAATGCAGGAATCCACCCTAAAGCATCCCTAAAGCATTTCCAGTGACTCAATGAATTGGTCAATGTCAGAATTGATGCCGATTGGAGATAGTATATCTCCTAATGTGTTGGCTAACGGCCAATTTCGGTGGTGCCCTGATTTTTTCACCTATCTGGGAATACTCATTCCAAGAGCTCTCTCTCACGTGATCAAAATAAACTTCAATAAACTGATTAGTGAGATTACACGAGATATAGACAGATGGGCACTGTTAAAATGGGGTAAAGTCAACACACTTAAGATGAACCTTATACCTCGAATTCGATGCATGGGATTCCATTACTTATACCTGGCCAATATTTTCAAGGACTTACTGTATTTCTTCGATTCTAAGATGCACTTTCCCCCCCCCCCCCCCATATAAACCTCTCTAAAAACAGGGTGCATCTTAGAATCGCGGGTGTGTTTATTATTTCTTAGACTCAAAGCTTTTTTTTTCTGTTGGTGGTACTGAAATTAGCGTGCGTCTTACAATCGATGGTGTCTTAGAACCGAAGAAATACGGTAATGCTTTGTTTCGTAAATTCTTCTGCCTTTCTTCTTCCTCACATCGAATGTCTTTGGAACCATCCCTGTGAGATGGTTGTCCAGCTGCCTCTTGAAGGCCTCTAGTGTGGGAGAGCCCACAACCTCCCTAGGTCACTGGTTCCAATTGTCGTACTGCTCTAACAGTCAGGAAGTGATGTCCAGCCGGAATCTGGTTTCCTGTAACTTGAGCCCCTTATTCTGTGTCCTGCACTCCAGGAGGATCAAGAAGAGATCCTTGGCGTCCTCTGTGTGGCAACCATTCAAGTATTTGAAGAGTGCTATCCTGTCACCCCTCAATCTTCCAGGCTAAACCTGCCCAGTTCTTTCAGTCTCTCCTCATAGGGCTTTGTTTCCAGACCCTGATCATCCTGGTTGCCCTCCTCTGAACATGCTCCAGCTTGTCTGCATCCTTCTTGAAGTGTGGTGTCCAGAACAGGACACAATACTCCAGATGAGGCCTAACCAGGGCCGAATAGAGAGGAACCAGGAAAGATAGCTCCTTCAGAGTGGATTCACTGCATGCACATAAGTTAAAGCTCCATGCCTTTTCTTCCGCTTCCTTCAACAAATTCTCCATCTTCTTGCTTTTGCAGGAATAAATCGTTATGAAGCCATCTCTTGTGTGACCTGCCTGCAGACCAAGCCAACTTGCTTTGGATATAATTGCGAGTAAGGACACATCTCCACGGGTCTTTTTTGGGGGTGGGGGGAAATGGGGAGTTTTAGAGTTGAGAATTGTTTAGTATTTTGAGAAGTGCATCTAGGCAGGCACTTGTTTGCCAACATACTGTAGCCAGGGAAACTGGAATCTAGGACCCCTATAAACGATATAAATTGAGAAAAACCTCTCTCACACATGTATTTTGTATAAAAGATTTTGAGATTTCAGCAGGCATGGCGCCATGCTCAGATCAAGGGCTTCCCTACACAAAGCTTTTATTGCGTGCTCATGATTGGTCATTTTCAGAAATTTGCCGGGCCTTTACACAACGCCATTTCCTATTTCAGGGGTGAAAAAGCTGTGGGTGGGCGGGGGAATCCAGACCTCCTGGGGTCCCAATCCACCTCTCCAGGGCTCCCCAGATCACCTCACCCCTTTCCAAGCCTTTCTCCCAAGAAAGTCAGAAGACCTAAAGACGGTTGTGCACGCACTGGTAACTTCGAGGCTCGACTTCTGCAATGCGCTCTACATGGGGCTACCTCTGTGCCTAGTCCAGAAACTTCAATTAGTCCAAAATATCGCAGCCAGGCTGGTCACTGGTACACCTAGGGGAGACCACATTACACCAGTTTTAAAATCTCTTCCCTGGCTGCCAATTAGTTTCCGAGCAAAGTATAAAGTGTTGGTTATCACCTTTAAAGCCCTACATGGCTTGGGTCCGGGCTACCTGCGGGATCGCCTTCTCCCGTACAATCCGCCCCGCACACTCAGGTCCTCTGGGAAAAAATTCCTTCAGCTAGCCAAAATTAGGCTGACAGGTATTACCCAGAGGACCTTCTCTTCTGCTGCTCCCAGACTGTGGAATGGCCTGCCGGAGGAGACTCGTCAACTTGATAGTCTTTTATCATTTAAAAAAGCAATAAAGACTGATCTGTTCCGGCAGGCCTATCCAGTGAAATTTTAGAATGTTTTTAGGACGTTTTAATCATGTATGCTATGTTTTTAATCAGTTTTTTAATGTGTTTTATATTCACTGTTGTTCCCCGCCTTGATCCAAATGGAGAGGCGGGTAAGAAATAGATTATTATTATTATTATTATTAGTAGTAGTAGTAGTAGTAGTAGTAGTAGTAGTAGTAGTATTTCCCTGTGTTTTGTCTGGTTTTTCCCACCCATTCCAAAAGATCAAAACACCTCTCGTGAGGCTCAGTTGCTGTCAGCAAAACTTGAAGCTAAACTAAGACGGCATTCTGGGCGTTTGGGGTCCAAGTCTTCGCCCACCCACCTCCAGCTTCTCTGAAATGGAATCCGGCCCTGAGGTCAAAAGAGCTTCTAACGGAGTTCTTGCGTTCCGTTTCTCCAACAGGTCCTCTGAAGACTGGGAAGACGCCTTGAAGGGGCTTTATGAGTACATGTGAGTCTCCGGGGCTCTGGGGCCTTCAATCCCGAGCCCTGGGCACTGCGAATAAATCCATAGCGTGGATGTCGTCTGCGATAGATTATTCACAGAGCCCAGGTCCAAACAAGGGCTAACAAGTCAGCCGGGATTGGGGAGGAGACACCATACTTTTTTTAAAAAATGGTATTGCATTGCTGGAAAAAGTGCCAGAAAGGGGCAACTAAAATGATGAAGGGGTTGGAGCATTTCCCGCATGAGGGAAGGTTAGGACTGTTAAGTTTGGAAAAAAGGAGGCTAAGGGGAGACATGATAGAGGTGTACAAAATTATGCATGGAGAATGCAGATAGGAAGACATCTCTCATATAATATTTGAACCATAGAATCATAGAATAATAGAGTTGGAAGGGGCCTATAAGGCCATTGAGTCCAACCCCCTGCTCAGTGCAGGAATCCTCCTTAAAGCATCCCTGACAGATGGCTGTCCAGCTGCCTCTAGTGTGGGAGAGCCAACAACATCCCCAGGTAACTGGTTCCATTGTCGTACTGCTCTAACAGTCAGGAAGTTTTTCCTGATGTCCAGCCGGAATCTGGCTTCCTGTCACTTGAGCCCGTGATTCCGTGTCCTGCACTCTTGGAGGATCGAGAAGAGATCCTGGCCCTCCTCTGTGCGACAACCTTTTTAAGTATTTGAAGAGTGCTAGCATGTCTCCCCTCAATCTTCTCTTCTCCCAGGGTCATCCCATAAAGCTGACTGGAGGGAGATTCAGGGCAGATAAAAGGAAGGACTTCCTCATACAGCCCATAGTGAAACTATGGAAGTCACAATCAACTGTTGGTAGCGATGGCCACCAATTTGGATGGCTTTCAAAGGGGGGTTGAATCAATTCCTGGAGGAGGAGAAGGCAATCCATGGCTACTAGCCCTGATGGTTGTGTGCCATCTCCAATATTCGAGGCAGTAAGCCTGTGTGCACCAGTTGCTGGGGAACATGGGCGGGAGGGTGCTGTTGCACCATGTCCTGCTTGTTCATCCCTGGCCGATGGCTGGTCGGCCACTGTGTGAACAGAGTGCTGGACTAGATGGATCCTCGGTCTGATCCAGCAGGGCACTTATGTCCTTATTTGTCTCTGGGGAGGTGGAATGAATTCTGTGAAATTGCCCACTGGGGAATTGATCTCCCAGCTGTAAATGGACATTCCACAGTTTGCAGGTCTCCTAGATATTCTGTTAACCAGAACCAGGGAGGAAGTGAGGGGAGATAGAGTTTTTTTGAGTGGGGGACAGAAATGGGAACTTGACTCCATAAGTTTCCATACACACACACACCTTCTATATGCCTCCAAGATGCTGTCGTTTCCACAGGTCAAGAAGGTATGTCAACCTAGGTGTGGCACAAATCTGTGTGTGCACATACCCAGCAGGATCTGAGCTGCGCACATGCGCAGCGGTGAGGCCAAAAATATTCTGGCCTTTTCCCGCTTATGCAGCCAGGTCTGTGCCTTGCTGGGCTCTAAGAACAGTTCTCCATGCAAGGTCAGATCGTGCCCCAATGTGGGGCCCTGCAGATGGTTTGCATTTCAACTCCCATCAGCCCCAGCCAGCATGGTCATGGGAGTCGCAGGCCAAAACCCTGGGGAAGGCTGTGCTAGGCAGAAGTCTGCCCCAAAAGTCCAGTTTTGCAGAAGGATTTTCATCCTGAGCAAAACTTGGCAATTCTGTTGCTCTTCATTTGGGATCTGCTGTTTGCGGATCCCAAATAACAGGATTCCTGATTGATATGCCCCTATTTTCTCTGTGTGTTTTTCTCTCTCTTTCAGAAACAACTTGAGCTCGTAAGTTGGATATTCTGTCTATTTATGCGTCAAGGGTTAGGATTAGGGTTCTGCCTATTTATTCTATTTAGGGTTTATTTATTTATTAAATAAATAAAAAATAAATAAGGGTTAGGGTTAATAATTAATAATTTAATAATTATTAAATTAATTAATTCATTAAATTAAAGTAATTGAATAAAATAAATAATGTAAATTAATTAAATAAATTAAAATAAACAAAATTAAATAGATAAATTATTAAATAAATAAATAAATAATAATAAATAAATAAAGGTTAGGGTTGATAATTAATTAATAATGTAATAATTATTAAATTAATTTATTCATTAAATTAATTTATTAAAAAATAATATAAATTAATTAAATAAATTAAAATAAATAAAATAAAATAGATGAATTATTAAATAAATAAATAATAAACAAGGGTTAGGGTTAATAATTAATTAATAATTTAATGATTATTAAATTAATTAATTAAATTAATTGATTAAAATAAATAAATATAAATTAATTGAATAAATTAAAATAAAATAAATTAAAATAAATAAAATAGATACATTATTAAATAAATAAATAATAAATAAGGGTTAGGGTTCTGTCTATTTATGAGTCTATTTATTCTATTTAGGGTTTATTTATTAAATAAACTGTTTATTCTATTTAGTCTATTAATGAGTCTATTTATCCTGTCGATGAGTCAAGGCTTCCACTGAGTTGAGATTCGGAGCACAGTAACCGATACGTACTCTGCAACGTCCCACAAAGCACACATCGCCCCAGTGATGAGTCTCCTCGTGGGAAAGTCAGCGCAGGGTGGGGGGAGGCGACAACAAAGCCCCCCCCAGTGGAAACAGATGTTTGGCTGTTTTCCAAGGGGCAAGCTGGGGTGCTTTGGTTTGGCTCCAAGGAGGCACCCTGAACAGGCCACGCCATTTTGGGTCTAGGATCACTTGTTTCCCTTGGTGGCGTGGTGATGTGCTTGCTTCAGGCGGGGAAAAACCCCAGTGGCGTTTGGTACAGGGTTTTCTTCGGTGGAGAAAATCCTGGAGGGCTTAGAGCAGGAGGGGGCATTCTGAAGAGTGGGATTTGTTGTTTATTCGTTCAGTCGTTTCCGACTCTTCGTGACTTCATGGACCAGCCCACGCCAGAGCTTTCTGTCGGCCGTTGCCACCCCTAGCTCCCCCAAGGTCAAGTCCGTCACCTCCAGAATATCATCCATCCCTCTTGCCCTTGGTCGGCCCCTCTTCCTTTTGCCTTCCACTTTCCCTAGCATTAGCCTCTTCTCCAGGGTATCCTGTCTTCTCATTATGTGGCCAAAGTACTTCAGTTGAAGAGCGGGATATTCTGGGAGATTTACTGGGTGATTGAGGATGCTTTCTGATTACTGTTTAAAACAGTGGTTCCCAATTAGCTAAGTGCTGCGGACCCCTTGTTTTTCAAATGCCGAACCATGGACCCCCTCCTTTTGAACATTTTGTTATCTCTATGGTAGTTACCTGTGCGAAGCAATTTTTTTTGGAGAAAATAAGGGGTAGCCCCTCGTAAGCAAAGGATTTTAGGGATACTAAAAAACAGACCATAAAATTTGTGATATTACCACGCAAAAATGACAATGGTTTAGTTAGGAATAGAAAGCCGAATTTCATTTTACTAACGTCTCGTTTACAAATGAACAAATTGTGACTGGTTGAGCAGCTACTAAACCTTAATGTGATGGGAGAAATCGTGCCTCTTTTTGTCCCGAACAATCCCTTCCACATCCGGTTCAATATTTCCTACTTTTAATCTCAAATCTGGATCAACATTGAGCCAATTTCTAGGCTTGTTCTTCATATAACAAAAGGTCGGAAATGTTTGTGCACCAAGATATGTGGAACAAAAGGGAACTTGATGTTTCAAAGCTTTTTCACCTAACTTCTTATAATTGGGAAAAAACTTAACCCAGAATTGGTCCGGTCTATATTCTTTGAAAAATGATTTCAGTGAACCATCACAAGTCACGTCAGCAAGTGCATCTCGCTCTTCCGCAGAGAGAGTTGTTAGTTATCCATCACCACATTCAAAAGGATTCCTTCTCCAGGAGTTTTCAGGATTAGGTGCAGGGAAGGAATCTCTGAAGCTAGTCGCTAAATCACACAGGTGCTTTCGCACATAACGTCACCGTCGAAGCAAACAGAGCGCGGGAGACGGCGTATTTTGTTTATTAAAATGTGGACCTTGCAGAGCTAATAGGTGAATGTTGCCACGGACCCCCTGGGTGGGTTACACTGGTTTAAAAGAAGAAGCAACCACAAGGTAAGTGTGTTTGTGAATGAAGTTGCTGAAATGACATGGGATTCCTCTGAGCTACAGTGTGCCACAGTTCTAAACATGGGAAGTGGGTAACAACACCCAAAACTAATTTAGGGCTAGGAACGCCCCCCCCCACCCCCGCCCCTGACCAAAATGCTCAGGGTGACCTTGAGATGGAATACGAAATCACGGAGGCCTCCAAACGAGGAAGTGTTGTAATAATGGGTGACTTCAATTATCCTCACATTGACTGGATAAATGCATATTCCAGTCATTTTATTATTACTATTTTATTATTGCCTTTTGTCCTCCAAGGAACCCAAGGCGGCATACATAATCCTCCTCCTTTCCATTCTATCCTCACAACAACCCTGTGAAGTAGGTTGGGCTGAGAGTCCATGACTGGCCCAAAGTCACCCAGTGGGTTTCCATGGCCGAGTGGGGACTTGCACCCGGATCTCCCGATTTCTTGATCTCCTAAATGACTGTGCTCTGGAACAGTTGGACCCTGGACTTAATCCTAAGTGGTGCTGCCCAGGACCTAATACAAGATGTAAATATTGTTGAACCAATTGGTATCAGACTCAATATATACGTAAGCGGGGAAACGCTCAGGAAGTCAAAAACAGACACATTTGACTTCAAAAGAGGAAAGTTCTCTAAAATGAGGGCACTGGTGAAAAGAGAGTTGAAAGGGGGGAAATCAAGAGGGTTAAATCCTTGCAAAATGCATGGAGCTTACTCAAAAGCACGATAATAGAAACTCAACTAAAATGTGGGTTAGGGTGACCCTATGAAAAGGAGCACAGGGCTCCTGTATCTTTAACAGTTGTATTGAAAAGGGACTTTCAGCAGGTGCTGTTTGCATGCATGCAGCACCTGGTGAAATCCTCGATGACCCACTTGACCAGATACAAAAGAGAACAGGGCTCCTGCAGCTTTAACTGTTTCCAGCTTCATCAAACAGTTGGAAACCCACGTACAGACAACATAAAAACATTTCAACTGGTCTATGCTATTTATTAGTCATAAAGGCTCTTTAGCCATAAGGCACACCAAACCTGGGAACCTCCTCACCCAGACAGGATGAATCACAGAATCATAGAGTTGGAAGGGGCCTGTAAGGCCATCCAGTCCAACCCCCTGCTCAATGCAGGAACCCACCTTAAAGCATCCCTGACAGATGGCTGTCCAGCTGCCTCTAGTGTGGGAGAGCCCTAAACCTCCCTAGGTCATCGGTTATTGTCATAATGCTCTAACAATCAGGACGTTTTTCCTGAAGTTTGTCATACTGCTCTAACAGTCAGGACATTTTTCCTGGTGTCCAAAGGAGAACCAAAGGAGAATGGGGCAGGGGGAAGTGGGGGGGTGTAAAATAAGGTTAATACTTTTTGGAATCGATCGAACTGGGGTGGAGTGGGGTAACTTTCATGTCATCTTTTAAAATTTGGCTCTTGCATCCACAGGGATCCAAGTGAATGGGCCTTGGCACTGAAGCAACTTCCTGGATTTAGGTAAGTGCCCATTTCCTTGAGAACAGTGAGACGGTTGCCCAAGATTAAAGCAGCCTTGGTTGATGGAGAGAGGGAAAATGAGAGCTATACTGGAACCAAGAGGTGTGTGCCTTAGAGCTGGGTTGGGCAGTTGAGACCTGTCAGGGTTCCGCTGTGCCAAAAGCCAGGTCATTCTGATATGGCACAAGCGCCCCAAAAATGGTGCAAGGGGGATTCTCTTCTTGCACACTCTACCTCATCGAGATAAAAGGGTCTGCACCGGGGCCTGTAAAGCCTGTGGTGTCCCCTCACTCCACACTCCACTGTTTTTCTGGTTGCAAACGTTTTCCTATACAAGTCCAAGGAACAGATGTGTCCAGTGCTGTCGTGGTAAATTCGGAAGCTCATTATAACAATCCCCATAGCCCTAGGAAGAGAGGCCGTGCCTAGCAGAAATAGCCAATTTATTAGAATTGTGAGCTGGCAAAGAACATTATTATTATTATTATTATTATTATTATTATTATTATTATTATTTTATATAGCACCATCAATGTACATGGTGCTGTGATTAGGATGCTGGGCTTGAGCTGGAAAGACCCGCGTTTGCATGAGGAAGTCATCAAGAGGGATACAGCAAGTCCCCAAACAACATAAGACTACCGGCTTGGGGAGTTTCTTTTCTCAGCAACAAATTTATCTAGGGCGACCCTATGAAAAGGAGGGCAGGGCTCCTGTGTCTTTAACAGTTACACAGAAAAGGGCATTTCAGCAGGCGTCGTTTGTATGCCTGCAGCACCTGGTGAAATTACTTCTTCATCACAATAGTTAAAGCTGCAGGAG
This sequence comes from Elgaria multicarinata webbii, assembly GCF_023053635.1. Classification (NCBI taxonomy): domain Eukaryota; kingdom Metazoa; phylum Chordata; class Lepidosauria; order Squamata; family Anguidae; genus Elgaria; species Elgaria multicarinata. The sequence goes on along the minus strand of NC_086193.1, from coordinate 5,221,726 downwards.
CCCTGCCCTCTTGGCCAGATACAAAAGAAGTCAGGGCTCCTGTAGCTTTAACTGTTGCGATGAAGAGGGGATTTCACCAGGTGCTGCATGCCTACAAATAATGCTGAAATGCTCTTTTCTATCCAACTGTTAAAGATATAGGAGCCCGGTCCTCCTTTCCATATGGTCATCCTAGCTTACCACAAAATCAACGAACCCATTCTAGCTGTTTTCAGCTCCGTCAGTATCGGGCCAGGATCTACACAACTGCTTTAAAATGGTTTATAACAGTAGCGACAACTGTTGGAGCCCAGGACACACGCCACAGACAGTTTTCAAAGTGTCCTATCCTGCTTCGTGCAGGATCTGGCCCTTTTGTAAAGCGAATGTATCTTAGGGCTTCTTGACACGAGCGAAATAAGAGGACGCTCGTAACTGGTCCCTCACTAGATGACCTCTGAGATCCCTTTCAACTTCACAGTTCTGTGACTCAGGGTGCAACTTTATCGGGATGGCCGTAAGCCTCTAATCTCGGAGGTTTAAGGCCACCCAATGCAGAATAGAAAAGGTGGCCAGCGTGGTCCTCTCCACACCGGTTGCGAAGGGGAGGGGAGCTCGGATTCCTGACTCCGAGGTCGGATCCAGGAATCTGACCTACGTTGGTGTGCGGACAACAGGGTCAAAGGGTTCAGCTGAACACCCCAATCTACCGCCATGTTGGGCCGGTGCTAGCTGTAGGAAAAGTGTGACAAATTCAGCTGCTCACCCCCCACGTCCGGAAGGCTTTTTTCACTGGTGCAGCCGCTCCCCCCCCCCCCCCCAGCTCGGTCTTTCACTCAGCTGCGCTGCCTGACCTCTCGCGACTTTTGCTGGACAAGGTGGGAGCAGCAGCCACGCTGGGGCCAGGAAGCAGCACGTGGTGGAGCCCAGGAGGGGACTGTTTCTGGAAGGAGTAAGGTTGCCCAGAGCTGCGGATTGGGGCCCTCCCCCCTTCGGAGCTGCTGCCCTCCTCTCGTCATCAGCCCTGCAGGTACTGTAACGTTTGGGAGAAAGAGGGGGAGAGAGAGAAGCTGTCTGTTTACGTGCCTTCTCTCCTCGTCGCTGCCCCACTGCCCACCCCAGTCTGGACTCCAGCAAGAGAAAAGAAAGGGGGAAGGGGGGAGAACTGCAATGCCCCCCCCCAAGGACCCCCTGGCTAAGGAGGGTTCATTCAGCAGCACCTTTTTCAGAAGGCTTGCTAAAACAATTCCTATCTGCCCTTGCTTGTTTTAGGGTGTCCAACCCCCCTTTTTTCAAGCCGTTCTTTTGGTAAACATAGAATCATAGAATAGCAGAGTTGGAAGGGGCCTACAAGGCCATCGAGTCCAACCCCCTGCTCAATGCAGGAATCCACCCTAAAGCATCCCCGAAAGATGCTTGTCCAGCTGCCTCTTGAAGGCCTCCAGTGTGGGAGAGCCCACAACCTCCCTAGGTAACACACACACATGGTATGTGTGTATCTTGTATCACTTTAAAACAGAGCTGCAGCACAATCCTATGTACGTCTACTCAGAAGTAAGCCCCACTGAGAGCAATCAAACTTGGTAAATGTGCATATAGGCTGCAGCCTGAAAACGAAGAGAGGATGAAAAAAAGACGGGAGGAAAAGAAGTGTAGAAACAGAATAGCAAGGTAACTGGGGGATATTTAACCATATTTAAAGACAATAAGTACAGTAAAATTAGTGCTCCTCTGCTTCAGTCCCAATCAAATAATTACAACAGTGCGGTACAGATTACTTGTTAATTAAAAAAATACAGTTTACTTCAGTTTTCGTTTATTTCGTTTGTTTGATGCATGAAAAAAAAAGTCCTTTATTACTGTATATTCAATCAATGTTTACCTTAAAAAAAAAAAAATATCCCTGGCCGAACCATTTAATGAAATGTGCTGCGCACGCCTATGCCAACCTATCTTATCCTCACCCACCCCGGACTCCGTCTAGGGACCCGTAGGATTTCTCTGTCCATCTCGCATGGCGTTATTGAAGCTAAGACCAGGCAAACGTCATCAGGGCTTGATGGAAGACTCGTAACCGGCTAAGTCCTTTTGGATGCAAAAGGACCTCAAAAGGCCTGAACAGAAATAGCAAGTTTTAAGAGTCAAACACTTGGAAGCTAAACACTCTAACTTCTCTTTTTTTCCCTTTATCTTCCAGCCACTGCACATCCACAAGGTAAGCAGTGATGACTAGAACGGAAAAGGGAATGTTCTAGAATACGATCGGGGACTTTTTCTTGAGGAGCATTTGCCTTCCAGACCAACCAAGGAAGTAGTCCTTTATCAAGCTTAACGCTGGCACCACTTCGAAGAACATTGACAGCTTTGCGTTTTCGGCGTTGTATTGTAAAAATCACCATTGAGCACCGTTGTGTTTATTGGGTTTTTTTTGAGGGGTGGCAAAAAGCAGAACATAAATCAAGTAAATAGACAGATATCCAGAGCAGGGGTCCCAATGGGAGCCGTTGTGCCCACAAAGTCACCCTCAAAAGCTCTTTACCCTTAAAACAAGCACCCTTAAAAACAAAGTTTTTAATTAAGACGTTAGAGAGAATTTTTCTTTCTCTCCCTTTCTAGCCTCTAGCTTGAATATTCTCCCCTCTTTAGCTCACTTTTAACTAGGCGGGCCTCTGCGGCAGCCATTATGTGACTTAGCCATACTCCATAGGAGCCATTTTGTGGTGGTGCCCACGGCGGTTTCTCAAATTCCCAGACACGCCCACCGGGGGGACCCCTGATTTAGAGGTATCTGATTGGGTGCTGTTCAGAAAATGATACTAGGATAAGTGGGCATTTTGTTTCATCTAGCAAATTCAATTCTTAGGTGCCTAGTTCAGCTTTCTCAGGCCAGGTGCACTCTCCAGATGTGTTGGACTACAACTCCCATCACACCCAGCCAATGTCATGCTGTCTAATACCTCTGGAAGGCACCAGGTTGGAGAAGACTGAATTAATTAATTGTGACGGCTACAGATCTTAGGAGGACGCCTCTGAAAATGTTCTTTTGACAAAGTGGTTGAAATTAACCCTGTTTCTCCCTCATTCTCTCTACAGCCCAGACAGTCTGAACTTTACAAGTAAGTTTTCAAACCTAGTCTAGAATTAAAAGCCACAAGGTCTTTTGACTGACCAACCCTGCAGGGAACCTAGTCGAAGGAGTCCAGATATTTCTACCACTTCTCATGGGCTTTCCCCATGAGATGGAAATACATTTTCTCTCTAGAACTGGAGCAAATTCAATTCTGGTAGTATTTGCCGAGCCAAGTTTCTCCTGATGTCCAGCCGGAATTGGGCTTCCTGTAACTTGAGCCCGTTATTCCATGTCCTGCACTCTGGGAGGATCGAGAAGAGATCCTGGCCCTCCTCTGTGTGACAACCTTTCAAGTATTTGAAGAGTGCTATCCTGTCTCCCCTCCATCTTCTCTTCTCCAGGCTAAACATGCCCAGTTCTTTCAGTCTCTCTTCATAGGGCTTTGTTTCCAGACCCCTGATCATCCTGGTTGCCCTCCTCTGAACACGCTCCAGCTTGTCTGCGTCCTTCTTGAAGTGTGGTGCCCAGAACTGGACGCAATACTCAAGATAGGGCCGAATAGAGAGGAACCAGTACATCATGCGATTTGGAAGCTATACTTCTATTAATGCAGCCCAAAATAGCATTTGCCTTTCTTGCAGCCACATCACACTGTTGGGTCATATTCAGATCCTGGAAGGGTATCCCTCTTGCAAAGGCTGTTGATGTTGATACAGCATGGGTCTAGTGTTCTCTGTTAGGACCGGGTAGGTCCTTCGCTGACATCTCATAGGCAAGGCAGATGGTCTGGACAATCTAAGCGGAAAACCTTTTTTGGGGGGGGGGAACAGGTATGACCTTTCGGTGTCTGCTGTGGCAGATGGAAGAGTCTGGTAGAGTCTGAATGACTCTGTCCATTGCTTATAGAACACCAGGGCCTGGCATACATCTAAAGAGTGTATGGTGGTCTCCAGTGGTGTCATCGGAGCTGGAAAGGAACCGGGTAGCACTATATCCTTTGTAAACCGCCCAGAGAGCTTCAGCTATGGGGCGGTATATAAATGTAACAAATAAATAAATATCCTGGTTTACATGGAACGGTGAAATGACTTTCGAAAGAAAGGCTATGTCCGGACGTAGGACCACCTATCAAAGTTTTCCCGATCAAGGCTCTGCGCAGGTGCAAACGTCCATAGGTGTGATGCACAGAGACCATGATGGAGAATCTTAAGTTTCCCTTAAATAGCCACTGCTTTAGAGTGGGTCCCCAACCCCCCCCCCAGTCGTTTTTATAGGTCATAACTTAGGGTTGCACACCTTCCCCAAACTGGCACCCACCGGATGCACAGGGCTACAACTCCCGCTGGTTGTGGATGATGGGAATTGTGTTGCAACGCACCTGGAGGATGCCACGTTGTGGAAGGCTGGTATGTTGCTTATTCAGGGGGAGGAAAGTGAGGGGGAAATGTGAGTGGGGAAACTTGGGACTCCGTTACTAACAGCTTTGTGTATCCACTCTGCGTTGCAAGGTATAGAGAGCACTCTATCGAAAAACTGGCTCAGCGTGATGGCCCTGAAGGAACTCGAGTCGGACATACCCATTATCCAGCTGCTTGCCCCGATTTGTTGAATTATTTCTGTCACAAAGCGCTGTGTTTGACCCATGAAATAAAATTATGGAAGTGACTAAAGCCATTTGTCATCTAGCCAATTATTCACCTGTTGGTTCCTTCCAGTGTTCAGTGGTGAGCGGAAAATGGTGTGTGTGGGGGTTATATGGAAACCTGGTGCGCCCCTTTTTGTCTCCAACACTGCAAAGTTGGGAGCTACACTGCACGATATGTCACACTGCCGAACACCGCCCTATTGTCACCCTGGTATTGTAGAAGTACGCCTTGAGTCGTCTTGCGAGGCCATGTTTCCCCCCTTCACATTTTTCTCAGCCCGATCCACATCACCGCTTCATGGAGTGGGAAAAATAAGTTGGTTAGATCCTCAAAAGGCCCTCCCACCAAGTTAAGGAACGGGCAACTGGGATCTCGTCGGTCGCGTCAATGGATGAAGGAGGGAAGCTGGGCAGATTTGTCTTCAATGCACTCATCTATGTGTCAGGTATAGGTCTTGTACCTAAGTGGTTAGATTTATTAAGAAACGCTTTGAGAATGTCAGATGTTCCTTGCAAGCTTATCTCTGTAAGCAGTTCCCATGGGAGTTGCGGGTTCACTCCTTCGCTTCGGCCTTGAAGCGGCTGGTTCTCTGGGAACTTCAGAACATTTTGGAAAAGGTGGGGGACGCGCTTCGAAGTGGGTTGTAACATCCCGCCCTCTTGGCCCGTGGGCATGGTTTACAGGTCAGAGGACCTGTCTGTCAAGTGACTTGGAATAGGCCTTAAAGGCTGGTGCAAATCTGAAAAAGCTTGGCTAGGTTTTATCTCTCGACCTCCCTCCTGCTTTGGAGTCCATCTCCGCTTGGGGCTTTGAAAGCACTCTGCACATGGACGCTGTGCTGTTTGGACTTTGGATATCTAAGAACCGTGCCATGAAAAGTAGCGAGGCGTTTCATAGACTTGGACTTGCATATGCTGTGGATTCTGTGTTCGTGCCCAGACTCCGGTGGCAAGGAGTTCCCATTCCTTAGCAGAAGGATGGGATTCCTGGGCCTGAGGCTTAACCTTTCCTGAAGTCATGGTAATGGGGTCAGCTCAGTGGTGGTAGGCTGAGATTGACAAGTGCGTGACGGATCGCTCTGCCCGGCTCTGTTGGCTCAGAGCAACCTTTCCTGGGACTTCGTTTTAGGAGATTGGCCATGACCCTTTGAGGAGCCAGCGTATGCAGCGTCTGGAGAAGCTGAAAGCTGTTATTGGCGTACCCGATTCACAAACACCCCTCTCCGAGTGTTTGCCTTAAGGATCGTTTCAGAAAAAAGAGCCTACAGCTTCCTAACCACCGTTCAGCTTTAAGTGTGTTTTCATAGAATAGCAGAGTTGGAAGGGGCCTCCAAGGCCATCGAGTCCAACCCCCTGCTCAATGCAGGAATCCGCCCTAAAGCATCCCTGACAGATGGATGTCCAGCTGCCTCTTGAAGGCCTCTAGTGTGGGAGAGCCCACAACCTCCCTAGGTAACTGATTCCATTGTCGTACTGCTCTAACAGTCAGGAAGTTTTTCCTGATGTCCAGCCGGAATCTGGCTTCCTGTAACTTGAGCCCGTTATTCCATGTCCTGCACTCTGGGAGGATCGAGAAGAGATCCTGGCCCTCCCCTGTGTGACAACCTTTTAAGTATTTGAAGAATGCTATCATGTCTCCCCTCCATCTTTTCTTCTCCAGGCTAAACAAGCCCAGTTCTTTCAGTCTCTCTTCATAGGGCTTTGTTTCCAGACCCCTGATCATCCTGGTCGCCCTCTTCTGAACACGCTCCAGCTTGTCTGCGTCCTTCTTGAATTGTGGAGCCCAGAACTGGACGCAATACTCTAGATGAGGACTAACCCAGGCCAAATAGAGAGGAACCAGTACCTCAGTCGATTTGGAAGCTATACTTCTATTAATGCAGCCCAAAATAGCATTTGCCTTTCTTGCAGCCATATCGCACTGTTGGCTCATATTCAGCTTGTGATCTACAACAATTCCAAGATCCTTCTCATTTGTAGTATTGCTGAGCCAAGTATCCCCCATCTTGTAACTGTGCCTTTGGTTTCTATTCCCTAAATGTAGAACTTGGCATTTATCCCTATTAAATTTCATCCTGTTGTTTTCAGCCCAGCACTCCAGCCTATCAAGATCACTTTGACGTTTGTTTCTGTCTTCCAGGGTATTAGCTATCCCACCCAATTTTGTGTCATCTGCAAATTTGATCAGCGTTCCCTGCACCTCCTCGTCCAAATCATTAATAAAAATGTTGAAGAGCACTTGGAGACTCCATAACCATTAAGCTTGTCTACCCTGTGATTTCCTCAATAAAAGAAATCTCACTGATTGCGAGTGTCTCGTGTCAGCTTGCCAGCACGTGTGAATGCCAGAGGGAACAGGCATGAACACAACACTATGATCGTGATTGTCCTGTGCTGGAACAAGCAGAAGCCCGCGGGGCTCAGAAGTGATTAGGTAGAACCCAGGAGAGCTCCTAGTGAGCAATTCTGGGACTAAACGGAAGCCTTTTATTCTGTGATCTCAGACTCCACCCTTTTTCTCAGACTGGAAGTCTTGAAAGGATAGGCCTCTGGCTTGTATTTTATTTTATTTATTTATTTACTAAACTTATATACCGCTCCCATAGCCAGGGCTCTCTGGGCGGTTTACAGAAGCCTAGCACTCTTCCGTCTCTCCAAAAATTCATGCCTGGCACATGGTTGGAGTTGGTGCCTTGGCTCACTGGAATGTGGGAGTCTTGTAGGAGAGGGTGCTGATCCAGCACTGGAGTTTCCTGTTGGCACCACTTGATCATTGACATCAGAGCCCATGTCACTGCCGGATTCCTAGGTCCTGGCAATAACACATCTCTCTCTTCAAGAGGCAAGCGCTCTGCAAAGGGTGTCCAGGCCTTCCTTCCTTCCACCCTTCCGACAAGGAGGGGGAGGCTTTAGAGGATCCAGGACAAAGAAAAGGAAGGACTTCTTCACACAGTGCAGAGCTAAATGATGGAACTCACTACCACAAGATGTCGTGATGGCCACCAATCTGGATGACTTTAAAAGGGGGTTGGATCAATTCTTGGCGGTGAAGGCTATCAAGGGCTACTAGCCCTGATGGTCGTGTGCTTTCTCCAGTATTTGAGGCAGTAAGCTTCTGTGCACCCATTGCTGGGGAACATGGGTGGGAGGATGCTGTTGCACCATGTCCTGCCTTGTTGGTCCCTGGCCGATGGCTGGTTGGCCACTGGACTAGATGGACCCTTGGTCTGATCCAGCAGGGCTCTTCTGATGTTCTTATGACTCTGATTTCAATCCTTTGTTCCATCTGACTGTCCCACTCGGGGCTTTTGTGTTGCTCTTTTAACAAAGCCCTCAAAATGCTAACTGTAGGTTCCCCATGGTAGGACCCCATAGCGGGATGTGGCTTAGTCCCAGGTGATAGCAAGGTCATTGTGTGTAGGTGCCAATCATAGAATAGTAGAGTTGGAAGAGGCCTATAAGGCCATCGAGTCCAACCCGCTCAATGCATGAATCCACCCTAAAACATCCCTTATAGATGGTTGTCCAGCTGCCTCTTGAAGGCCTCTAGTGTGGGAGAGCCCATAACCTCCCTAGGTCACTGGTTCCATTGTCGTACTGCTCTAACAGTCAGGAAGTTTTTCCTGATGTCCAGCCGGAATCTGGCTTCCTGTAACTTGAGCCCATTATTCCGTGACCTGCACTCTGGGAGGATCGAGAAGAGATCCTGGCCCTCTTCTGTGTGACAACCTTTTAAGTCTTTGAAGAGTGCTATCATGTCTCTCCTCAATCTTCTCTTCTCCAGGCTAAACCTGCCCAGTTCTTTCAGTCTCTCTTCACGGGGCTTTGTTTCCAGACCCCTGATCATCCTGGTTGCCCTCCTCTGAACACGCTCCAGCTTGTCTGCGTCCTTCTTGAAGTGTGATGCCCTGAACTGGACGCAATATTCTAGATGAGGCCTAACCAGGGCCGAATAGAGAGGAACCAGTACCTCACGTGATTTGGAAGCTATACTTCTATTAATGCAGCCCAAAATAGCATTTGCCTTTCTTGCAGCCACATCGCACCGTTGGCTCATATTCAGCTTTTGATCTACAACAACTCCAAGATCCTTTGTGTCACCATCCATGGATGGAAGAAGCCAAGAATGGGGTGGGCGTTAGAACTAAAATCTAAGCCTTAAAATGTACACTCCATGAAGTACACTCTCTTGGACTAGTTGACGTCTTTTGGTCGAGTTTCCTTGTAACTCCCTCAGTTTTGTGAGAAAACTGTGGGCTGACGCAGCAGAATAAGGAGAGAAAGTTGACAGAAAACCTTCCATAATTTTGCTCACTGTTTGGGCTGGTAGGTTTCTGTAACCCTTTTACGCTTTAGGGATTTTAGCATCGAACTCAACATTCGGGCAGATTTTTTGCAACAAAGGCTATTTACAAATATAGCATCTGCACTAACGTTAGCCATGAATAATGACTTCCAAGCTGTTTCCTGTTGTGTTTTTTTTAAACTTTGTTGAGAACAAACCCTGACTGCCGTCTGTGAAGATGTTAATGTCTAACCATTGGTTAAAGGACGGGCGAGCGTGTGTGTAATTATTTTCAAATAATAATAAAAATCAAATTCAACCGTTTTTGAATTTTTATTGGATCATCTTGACACAAAAAAAAATGGTTACAGCAGCTTTGTGGTACATGTTTACTCTTTTTTTGGGGGGGGGGAGAATGTCGATAGCAAATAAGTTTGATTTTGTTTTTTCAAGGGAAACATATCATACATATCTTTTCTGAAGGTTCTAGAATCACCGCACAGGGTTCTGTAAGGGAACAGACTCTACATGCTAAAGTGACAAGTTTCATCCAGGAATATATATAGAATATATATATTTATATATATTTAAATCCACTAATTCCAAGGAGCATTTGCCCTTTGAGGCGGCCTCAAATATGCGCAGTTTTGCTCTCTTCCCAAAAACACAATTCTGACTAATCCATGAAAGGTCAACCAATAACGCACACACACCCCCCAAATTTTTGTCGCTTCATCAAGTAAGAAGACCTGCTGCAATATGGGGAAAGAGACCCAGATGTTTCTTGATAAATCAAGTAACATCAGAGGGAACGCAGCGCTGCTTCCCATAGACACATTACTGCAGGTGTTTTTAAAAAATACCCCAAACCACAAAGAGGAGCATTGAGGCACCAAGTGTCTTGAAACAAAGAGAACATCAAAAGCAAGCAAGAGACCAAAGCTTTCTGCTTGTCCCACCTTCCCCTTCCTTCCCCAATTTAGGATTTTAAAATCGGGATTTTGGGGGGCAGGCGGGTGTTCAGCGATAGTTGGCGCTGGAAACATTATTTTAAAAGTAGCTAAGTGCTGATGCGGAGATTTTTTTCCTTTCCTTTCAAGAGCCGCCGAGCCGTTTGACCCAATTTTCAAATAAATAATCACTGATTCATTTCCGATCTTGTGGGAGGAGGGAAAGAGATAAAGGTTCGTGGAAGGAGAAATTACGAGGAGGTGAAGGAAGGGGAGAGGGGGAATCCCATTCCCAGCTAAGGACTAAGTCTATTTTTAAAACACGAAGCGGTCCCCAGATTCGGGCCCACCTGTTTGATCCGAGGCCGTGCTGCCGCTTTCACACACCTTGACCTCTTCCAAGTATTCTCAAAACACGAAGCTGTCCCCAGATTTGTGCCCACCTGTTTGATCCGAGGCCGTGCTGCCGCTTTCACACATCTTGACCTCTTCCAAGTATTTCCAAAACACGAAGCTGTCCCCAGATTCGTGCCCACCTGTTTGATCCGAGGCCGTGCTGCCGCTTTCACACATCTTGACCTCTTCCAAGTATTTCCAAAACACGAAGCTGTCCCCAGATTCGTGCCCACCTGTTTGATCCGAGGCCGTGCTGCCGCTTTCACACATCTTGACCTCTTCCAAGTATTTTCAAAACACGAAGCTGTCCCCAGATTCGTGCCCACCTGTTTGATCCGAGGCCGTGCTGGCCGCTTTCACACACCTTGACCTCTTCCAGGTACAGAGGCCTTAGGCACACTAACAGGAGAGGGCGATACAAACGTCAGGGCTCAGGGCACAAGGGACTCTTTGGGGGAAAACAGGGCCAACGGAGTCGTGGATTCAGTCAGATTGTCTCTACCTACCTTGGGATTGGTCGACCTAACATGGTAAGCCAAGTGATGAGCAAAAGAAAAAGACAGAACAGAAACAAGACACACACACACGCTCACACACACAAAGCCTTTGGACTTCCAGTTCGTTTTTGCTACATTCTATAGCTTCAGGAATGTGGTATTTCAGTGGACTTCACTAAGAACCCCACCAGAAAGGGAAGGTTGATCAATCTTGCTTAGAGAGGCAGCAGAAGATACACTAGATCAATTATGAATTCCAACTTCGGGTGGGGGGCAGGGCGAGAAAAGAAGACCTGACTGGTTATGGTGGAGAGAATTTCTGACCCATCCTTTGCCTCGGAGTGGCCAGGTTGAAATTACAGGTTAAATCAGGCTGGCCAGCGACCAAAGGAGATGGAGACCTTGGCCTGGGTTTGCTCACAGGTGCTGTCACTGCTGATGAGAAGAGACTCCCAACGTGGATCCCGTGACTTCATGAGTGCCTGTCCCACCACCACCACACCCCCCCCCCAAACCCTGCCAAGGTATCAATACTGGCAGGGATCTCTGTGGCCTTGGAAATGGTTGCCGCCGAAAGTGGTCAAAACAGTTCGAGATCGAGGGAAGGGGAAGAGTACAGTTTTAGGATGTGTAAACCGCAACAAAACAGAACAAAATAATAAAAACACACAAACATCACAGCCCAGGGTGGAGTGGAAACGAAAGACGTGTGCCCTGGGCGATCGTACATGCGCTCGGAGGAAGAAAGAAATCTAATGCTCGGCTGGGTTCAGTCTGAGAGCCTCACAGTACTTCTCCCGTGAAGGGTGGGGGAAGGAGGAGGGGGCAGCACCAGTTCCTAGAAGCACTCAGCACTTCGAGAGGGTCTCCTTGAGTTCAGACAGTAGGTTGCTCAGCAAGGTTGAATCGTTACATTTCCCATCGACGGACACTGAATTCTCTCCCTTGAAGAGAGAGGAAGAGGGTCAGCAAGCTCAGTAAAATGGGAGCAATGGGGGTGGATGAAAGGAACGAACAGTCTACCTTTTAAGGGCAGGCAGGAGACCTCCTACCTAAGGGCAGGTGAAAAACCGGACATTTGCTCTTGCCCGTCTATGGCGTCCTCCTCCCCTGCATCTCCTAGGAAAAGTCATCCTTGTCCCCTAACCCCCACGACCACCCACCTCTCCTCTGAACGTGGCAAATGGGGCGACCGTTGCGCCTAGTCCGGAAACTTCAACTAGTTCAAAATAGGGCAGCCAAGTTGGTCATCGGTACACCTAGGGGGGACCACATCACACCCGTCTTCAAACCTCTTCACCGGCTGCCAATTAGTTTCTGGGCAAAGTATAAAGTGTTGGTTATCACTTTTAACGCCCTACGTGGTTTGGGTCCAGGCTACCTGCGGGATCGCCGTCCACCGTTCACTCCGCCCGGCACACTCAGGTCCTCTGGGAAGAATCTACTTCTGTCAACTAAAACTAGGCTGACGGGTATTACCCAGAGGACCTTCTCTTCTGCTGCTCTCAGACTGTGGAATGGCCTGCCGGAGGAGACACATCAACTTAATAGTCTTTTAGCATTCAAGAAAGCTATCAAGACCGATCTCTTCCGGCAGGCCTATCCAGGGGATGTTTTAAGGATGTTGTAATAATGTATACCATGTTTTGAATTCAGTTTTTTGCATTTTATTCTTCTTGTTGTTCCCTGCCTTGATCCAGACGGAGAGGTGAGTAAGAAATAAATGCATTAATATTATTATATGGTGTACAAAGAAGTGAAAGGCAACCCCTGTGCCCCACTGTCCCTCACCCCTTCGCATCCCCCGCCCCCTGCTGTCTCTCCCCCCTCCTCACCTTTTTCACTAGCAGGCAGACATGATCGCCCTGGATAGAACGGCTGTACATGGACGCACAGTCCCCCACGCGTTCAACGACTGAAAGGAACAAAAGCGGATGGTTTATTCCCCCGCTCCCCAAAACACAAACGTTTACTTTTAGAGCATGGGTCAGTCAGAATCACCGGCTTTCAGAGGTGCTTTTTCTCTGCCCCATAACGGCAGGAATCGCTCCGGATGGGAGGAATGAAAGACGAAAGCAGATGCTTGTGCAAAGAGGTGATGGGCAGACCTCTCTGAGGAGGTGAATCCTCTGCTCGTCCTGAGGTGAAGGGACTCCCCACCCCTCCCGGCGGCTGGAACGCACCTGAGAAGTGATGGTGGAAACAAATTTTTGCCAGGAGGTGGTGGAAAGGGATGCTGATGCCGTCGACTTTAAACGAGCTGGCGTGCAAGTCCCCCGACTCCAGCAGCTTGGAGAAAGCATCACTGCGGAGAACACAGGGAGAAAGCAGTTTGGCTGGGCAGGAAGTGATGCCGGGCAGTGGGGAAAGACTGGCTCCCATCTCGAATCGCCCACGGCCGCTTGAGATGTGGCGTAAAGGTCTTCAGTTTATTTGGGTAGCCCTCCAGGTCCCCCAATCCCTTCAAAGGCTCTGCAATTCCTCCCTGGGACGCTCCAAGAACACACGGGTGCGATGGCAGCTCTTCCTTCCTTCAAACCCCTCCTCAACACCCAGCTTTTTGGGACAAGGGTCCTACCCACCCATTCCCATCAAATCTAAGAGTCAGAAAATGAAAAAAAACTGCCTGTTTTCTCTCCTGTTTACACCGCCGGTGGTAGATTTCTGGGTGGCAAGTTCATTGCGGGCAGCGATCGGACTCTCTTGTACTTTGCAAAGCTACACAAACGGATGGCGCTAGAATAGTTAACGTTCATAGTTACTACTGCCTTTCTCTGCTGGTGCGGGACAAGCGCGGCATTAGTCGGAGGCAGCTTACCTGTAACAGGGTGTCGTGATTAGGTAAGAGGCACAACTGAAGTGCAGCTTGAAATCTAGCTTTTCGTGTGTGGAGCCTTCCTCGTCCTGCAACACAACAGAGGAGGGGAGATCACAGAATCGTAGAGTTGGAAGGGGCCTCTAAGGCCATCCAGTCCAACCCCCTGCTCAATGCAGGAATCCACTTTAAAACATCGCTGACAGATGGTTGTCCAGCTGCCTCTTGAAGGCCTCTAGTGTGGGAGAACCCACAACCTCCCTAGGTCATTGCTTCCATTGTTGTACTGCTCTAACAGTCAGGAAGCTTTTCCTGATGTTTTGTCGTACTGCTCTAACAGACAGGAAGTTTTTCCTGATGTCCAGCCGGAATCTGGCTTCCTTTAACTTGAGCCCGTTATTCTGTGTCCTGCACTTCGGGAGGATCGAGAAGAGATCCTGGCCCTCCTCTGTGGGACAACCTTTCCAGTATTTGAAGAGTGCTCTCATGTCTCCCCTCTATCTTCTCTTCTCCAGGCTAAACCTGCCCAGTTCTTTCAGTCTCTCTTTACATTTTATGTTCCTAAAGTAACAATCATAGAAACATAGAATCATAGAATAGCAGAGTTGGAAGGGGCCTACAAGGCCATCGAGTCCAACCCCCTGCTCAATGCAGGAATCCACCCTAAAGCATCCCTGACAGAGGGTTATCCAGCTGCCTCTGGAATGCCTCTAGTGTGGGAGAGCCCACAATCTCCCTAGGTCACTGGTTCCATTGTCGTACTGCTCTAACAATCAGGACGTTTTTCCTGATGTCCAGCCGGAATCTGGCTTCCTGTAACTTGAGCCCATTCTTCCGTGTCCTGCACTCTGGGAGGACCGAGAAGAGATCCTGGCCCTCCTCTGTGTGACAAACTTTCAAGTCTTTGAAGAGTGCTATTATGTCTCCCCTCAATCTTCTCTTCTCCAGGCTAAACCTGCCCAGTTCTTTCAGTCTCTCCTCATAGGGCTTTGTTTCCAGACCCCTGATCATCCTGGTTGCCTTCCTCTGAAAGCTGACCTAGATGGAAGACAGCGCTCGGGGCACCACCCTGGCAAGCTGACAAGGCGGCTCATTTGAAGCGCCCCTGAAATAATCTCCTGCCATTGGCCCAAATGGCGAGCGGGAGGGAGAGACAGAGGGCCTCACCCTGGTTGTTGAAATGCCCAAGCTTTCCACACAGCTCATCTCCTCTTGATATACACACGGCAAGGGAACACCTACTCCAGCCTCCGCCAGAGGAACAGAGGCCGCTGGGCGGTTGCGTCCCGCTCTCCGCCACGGGAAGGGGAAGACCAGCCTGGCCCAGCAGATGGAGCATGTGCAGATGGAGTTTGTTCCCCGCCTCCCTGACCAAAGGTACCTGCCCAACTGCCAGTTGCCTCAGGGCTGCAGAAGGACGGACAGCACTTTGCATCTACCCCTGGCCAGAGGAATAAGGTGGGCTCCCGGAGAGCTACACCACCTCTATCCAAGCAGGACCACGAGTGGAGGAAGATCAGCAGGGGCCCGGCTAGAGGAATATACCGTATTTCTTCGATTCTAAGACGCACTTTTTTCCCCATATAAACATCTCTAAAAACGGGGTGCGTCTTAGAATCGCGGGTCGTTTATTATTTCTTAGAATCAAAGCTTTTTTTCCGTTGGTGGTACTGAAATGAGTGTGCGTCTTACAATCGATGGCGTCTTCGAATCGAAGAAATACGGTACTTGCTGACCAACTGCCAGGTCTGCCTGCCAACGTCAAACTGATCTCCCTGTTCAACCTGCTCCCTCCGTTCGGGCCTTATGGGGTTTTTTTAGGGGTGTGCACGGACCCCCCCGCTCCGCGGGCCGATCCGAAAATTTCGGATCGGCCCACTCCGCTCTGCCCATACTCCGCTCCTCTTCGCCGCGGAGCTCCGGCTCCAAATCGGAGCTCCGCAGTTGAGGGGAGTGGCGCCAGGTAAGGCCAAGAGAGGAGGGCGGGGGGAGTTACCGGGTCCTGCCGCCGATGCCGCCCGGTAAGGGACCAAGGGGGAGGGGGTCCTTAGCTGCCTCCGTCCGCGGTCCCTCGGCTTCTTCAATTGAGCCCGCGGTTCAACCAGGAAGTCTGGGCCGCAAGTGCGGCCTAGACTTCCTGGTTGAACCGCGGGCTCAATTGAAGAAGCCGAGGGACCGCAGACGGACGCAGGTAAGGGAGAGGAGGGAGGGGGGGTTTACCGGGCCCTGCCGCTGTCGCCGCATGGGCGACAGCGGCAGGGCCCGGTAAACCCCTCTTACCTTTCTGGCGGAGCTCCGGATCGAGGCGAAGGATCCGCCTTCACCTCGATCCTCTTCGCTACGCTACGCCGGCCCCCCAATCCTCTTCGCCTCCGCCTTAAGGGCAGGCGAAGCCCCCCGCTCCGCTCCTGCTTCTCCAGTTCGAGGAGAAGCGGAGCACATCCCTAGTTTTTTTAGTTTGCAAGTGTCATGTCTAGCCCTGCTTGCTCCCCCGGGGTTGGAAGAAGGTGTTTTCAAGTGACTAATCAGAATCAGACCCTAAAGTAGAGGAGTGGGCGCCAGACACAGGCCAGCCTGTACCGGTGGGGGAGAAAGCTTTCACGGGCTCTTCACCAGCTGGAAGTGAACCCTCTCCAGAGCTTATCTCCTCAAGGGCAAACAATACACAGTCAGTGGGAGGCCAACATTCGTCCGAGAGGGAGAGCCGATCCTAGAGTACGCTGCAGACTAAAACGGGCAGAGCTAAAGGAAGGTGAGAGAAAGTCTGCCTGGCTGGCGTCCCGTTAGAAGCTGCCTCAGAACTAGTCTCTCTGAAGTTAACGTGTCTTGGGAAAAGGGCTTTTTATTCTTCTTGAAAGGACAATTGTCTTGCTTAGTTTGCATAGTTTTGCCTAAGGGAAAGTTCCTAGAGACTAGACTCTCTTCAGGGGGGAAGAGATGTTTATTGCTTCAATAAAGCTTTGTGGATTACTTAGCAGGCCTCGTTATTGTCTCCCAAGAAGGCAGGAGGTTAAGAGAAACAAGAAAGCAAGCCTGAGAGGGCAGGGCCTCTGCCTCTTTGAAAGGAACTGATGCGAGCTGCTTTGAAAGGTCGCATTCGCCTGAAAAGCGGGATTTAAAGAAGTCAATCATTTGGCAATCAAACAAAGCCCTCAGCAGAAGGCCCAGGGCAGGCTTTACTATATGGAATTTCCTCCTCCCAAATGTGACAGGTTTAGAAGAGGTCAACAAAAATTCATAGAGGAGGAGAAGACTCTCAATGGCTACTAGGCAAGATGGCTAGCTATAAGCTGCCTCTGGGATCGGACGCACTTTGCCTCTGAATACCAGTTGCTATAAAGCGGGAGTGGGAGGGGCGCTCTTGCACTCATGTCCTGCTTGTGGGCTTCTGATAGGCAGCTGGCTGGCCGCTGTGGGAACAGAACGCTGGACTAGTTTGGCCTTTGGTCTTATGTTCACGCTGCAAGGCAAGGGCCAAGCTGGAAGAGCAACCGGCGAACTCTCCCTCTCAAGAGGTTTTAAAGCCGTCCTTTCCCCAACACCGATTCTGGCCCGCTTGCATTGGCTGCCTGTACGTTTCTGAGCCCAATTCAAGGTGCTGGTTCTAACCTATAAAGCTCTACATGGCTTGGGACCGCAATACGTGATGGAACGGAACGCCTCTCCCGACATGAACCTACCCGTCCACTGTGCTCAACATCTAAGGTCCTCCTCCGAGTGCCTACTCCGAGGGAAGCTTGGAGGATGGCAACAAGGGAGAGGGCCTTCTCAGTGGTGGCCCCCCAATTATGGAATGATCTCCCCGACGAGGCTTCCCGGGTGCCAACATTGTTATCTTTTCAGGGCCAGGTCAAGACTTTTCTCTTCTCCTAGGCATTTAACAGTATATGCTAAGTTTGTTTTTAATGGACCCCAGAACTGTTGTTGTCTAAAATGGATATTGTTGCTTTATACTGTTGTTTTTGATATTTTTGATGGTTTTAAATTTTGTATACTTTTTAATGTTCACTGTTTTTAACCTTTGTTAACAGCCCGGAGATCTTCGGCTACGGGGCAGTATATAAATGTAATAAATACATAAATAAATGGTCCAGGTACGAGACAACGCATAACCTTTCATCCCATAAACTGCATGGTCCTTACTTTGACTATAAACGACAGGGTTCCTTTTAGTTTCTGCGCCATGACGATACTCTGAAGGGTGAAGACAAACTGGGCCTCGTTCGAGACTCCTAAATTGAGAAAAGGAGGGGGGAAATGAGATGGGGACCACAGGATCTTGTGAGCTCATTTTAGAAGGTCTTGCATCTCACTCTGATGATGATGATTCGTTGATTTTAAAGCATTTAACACACTTCTTCGCTAAAAGTGTCATGGAGTAATTAAACAAACGAAAACTAAAAAATAAATCAGCCGCAAGTTATTAAAAAGTTAATTGCAAACTAAAAGCAGGAAAGGGCAGCAGGAGGACAACGTCCAACGAGGTCCCAAACCCAGGAGAAAGAAGGTCCCACTTCTATCATCACTTACCTGGTCTCAGAACTAAGTAAACTGAAGGAATTAGGGCTAAGCCAAAATTCCCACCCGTCCTCTATTTCAGTGGTGGGGCTGCCACTAAATCCCCTCCCTCAAAGTATAACCTCTTGATTGACTCTGTGCAGTGATCTAACAAATCCCAGGGGCATTTCAAAACTGCCAACAATGGCTGGCAGCAGCAAGGGATCTGTGGGTCGTGGTGGGTTCTGCGGCCCCAACTTTGAACATTCACACACACACACCACCCTGAAATGCAAGAAAGGGGAAGCAGTTCCCTCCTCTCCCATATTGGATCTGTAAACTTCGGAGGAAACTTCTGAATCATAGAATCATAGAATAGCAGAGTTGGAAGGGGCCTACAAGGCCATCGAGTCCAGCCCCCTGCTCAATGCAGGAATCCACCCTAAAGCATCCCTGACAGATGGTTGTCCAGCTGCCTCTTGAAGGCCTCTAGTGTGGGAGAGCCCACAACCTCCCTAGGTAACTGGTTCCATTGTCGTACTGCTCTAATAGTTCGGCTGAGGCCCAATATAGACGCTTGGCCTGGTCGACGCCCCCTTAACACAGGTGTAGAGCAGCCTCGGGCCACAATCAGTAGTCAGCAAATAAAAACTGCATCACTGAGAACATGGCTCCCAAGTTTATCCTGCATATACCTGTCTACATAAATTCCAGATATTAGTTATGCAACCAAGTATTACTTGGGAGTCAAGGTAAGATTATTCACTGTTAGATACTTTTTTTTTCTAAGAGTGAGTATGTTGTGGGAGTGTTGTTTCAATTATGCCAACTTTGCAAAAACTAATTAGGTGTTTTTATCCACCAGCCTCTTGAAGACAGGAGGGAGTACTCAGTCCCCCGTCTTTTTTGTCACATTCTTGAAGATTTACAGGAGCCAACTTTGGGTAAATAATAATTATTAGAGTAAACCCTTGGGCTCAAAAAGAAAAGAAAAAAGCAAGCACCAATAGGCATTTGGCAATCATTATTTCTTTTTTCTGCTTTTCAGGTCCTATAGGAACTCCCTATATCCGGAGCACAAAAAGTTGTTTTAAACATTTAAGTTTTAAAAATCCACACATCGTTTTCTTCCCACTGATGAAGACCTTTTATGGCTGAAACGCGTTTGGCGTTTTTGTTTGGCGTTTGTTGTATGCGGGGCCAATGAAAAAGAAGAGATAGTCTCTAGTGTTGGAAAACAGAAGTTGATAATAGTTGAGCGGGTGTGTTAAACGTTAAGAACGTCTACAGCAGAGAATGAACGAAAAAACTGTTGCATCTAGCTGTTTTAGCTTACTGTACTTGGACTTGTGGTTCACGGATGTTATTTTGTTTCAGAAGCTCCTGAAGAAGGATCGGGAGATCCGAAACGTCGAGCTTTTTACCCTGTTTCCCCGAAAATAAGACAGTGTCTTATATTAATTTTTGCTCCCAAAGATGCGCTAGGTCTTATTTTCAGAGGATGTCTTATTTTCCCATGAAGAAGAATACGGTACACATTTATTGTTGAACAAAAAAAAAGGTCTTATTTTCGGGGGGATGCCTTATATTACAGCGAGAGGCAAAACTGGAAGTAGGTCTTATTTTCGGGGGATGTCTTACTTTCGGGGAAACAGGGTATACATTAAGTCCTTTTACAACAATACAATTTTTTAAAGATTGAAGACATATGTAGCAAAAAATAAAACCCCTTTTTCTATTTTCCAACGCTAGAGACTATCTCTTCTTTTTCATTGGATTCGCATCGTGTTTTTTTCTCTCCTTCATTTTGACGAGTGTTGTAGGGGGCGGAACGACACCGTTCTGTTTAAATTTTAAATGTACGCATTTGTTTTAAGATTAAAAATACGTTCTACTAACAGTATGATTTTAGCGTAATAAGCATACCGTATTTCTTCGATTCTAAGACGCCATCGATTCTAAGGTGCATGCCATTTTTAGAGATGTTTATTTGAGAAAAAAGGGCATCTTAGAATCGAAGAAATACGAACAAATCCTCCGCTATTTCTACCGAGACAGGATTTGTGTGTGTGTGTTTTGTTTTGCGATCCCATCCGATCTCTCTCTCTCTCTCCAATTCTAGGTTGCCGGAGGGTTCGCGCCCCACCCATTTGGCTGGGGCCTCGCGCCAGGCTTTTGCTCTCTTGCTTCCCGTCTCACGCCGGCTCCGGTGAGCCGGGAAGGTCAGTGCAACTGCAATTCACAGGCGAGGCAGAGCAGGCAGGGCACAAAGGGCGGTAGATGTTTGCTGCTGCTGTCTACCCCCCCACCCTTTTTCTCCACAGGACGCGGGAAGTGGTGTGTGTTAACCCCACACCAACAAACCGTTGCTTGCTTGCTGTGATTACCCTGAGGCGGGGGCTGAGGATTAAGCCGCTCCCCTTTTTTCTTCCTTTTATCTCTCTTGCAAATGTATGCTGCTGTGCGGGGAAGGGTTAGAGGCGATTATTACCGTATTTCTTCGATTCTAAGACGCCATCGATTCTAAGGCGCACCCCATTTTTAGAGCTGCTTATTTAGGGGAAAAAGTGCGTCTTAGAATCAAAGAAATACGGTAGTTATACCAAAATTCGGTAGATTGCTTTTTATCAGTTTCCTTACAACTTATTTTGTTTTCAGGTAGAAAGCCAGGGGCCCTTGGCCTGGTGTCATGAGGCCGAGCGCACACAGGCATGTTAGCTCCAGCCTCACTCTCTTTTGTATCTGACCCCTCCCCTGTATGGGCAAGTAGCCCCCCCCCCCCAACTGCCCCAGGTGGTTCCCCACTCCCCACTTTCTTTAAGGTTTCCTTGGAAGTGGAGGTTTTCCACTTGGAACCCTTTTGAGCCTTCTCCTCTGCTTTGCCCGCAAACCCCCGCTTGCCAAGTGACCAGCGGCCGTACCAGGAGGCAGCTGGAAAGGGACAGGTATTCCGTCATGAATGGAGCAGCCGTCCGGCCGGAGCATTTTCGCGTTGAGCGAGTCCAAGACGTTCAGCTCCATGCTTTTCAGGAAGCTGCTGCTCTTGTTTTCGAAGATCACGGAGACGGTGACCTGGCTGTCGTTCTGGAGATTCCCCTGAATGTCGTACGTCTGCGAGGAGACACGGGAAAGGGGGGGGGAGGCGGAGAGCCAGGGCCGGCGTGGCCGTCAGAGAGAACGGCCGGCCTACAGGGCGTTTGCTCTTTGTTCACAGAGCAAGCCGGTCAAGGGGGAGAGGGACGTAGAAATGGCAGACCAACGCACTCACCATGTTAATATACGCGTTTTCAGCCAGAAGGCAGTAGCTTGACATAGGCTGAAAGGGAGAAAGAAGAAGAAGAAACGTTTCTGGGAAGGAAACGAACCTCTACGTTTAGGGAAAACTGGATAATAGCACAACGATGGCGCTATGTAGGTAATTAAGGTAGAGATGGGGAACCCCCAAGCCATGGGCCTCCTCATTAGGCTCGGGAAAGGTCTCGTGAAAAGAAGGGAGAAACGGATTCTCGGGATGCCGAACTTTTGAGCTGCAGGTTGAAGAGCCTGACACGTTTCGGCCTGGACCTTTTCAAGGCCTTCTGCAGGGGGTTGTCAACAGAATGTCTTTCTCAGAGCCGTGATTAACAATCTGAGAAAGACCTTCCGTTGATAAGATTTTTGCAGACGTCTTCCTACAATCCCCCCGAAGAAGGCCTTGAAAGGATACAGGCCGAAACGCGTCGGGCTCTTCAACCTACAAATAAAAATTCGGCATCCTGAGAATTCGTTTCTCCCTTCTTTGGATGTTTCACCCCCACCCACCCTGCCTTTGATTTTGGGACGATCTCGGCCAAGGCCTTTCCTTGTCAGAGAAAGGAGAGGGGGCAAGAGAGCAGCACTGCCTTGAGATGCCAGCTGAGGCCTTCACCCACCCGCTGCCTGACCCAGCACTTCAGGCGTCTGCTCACAGCTTTTGGACACCCTCGATCCAGGAAACTGAGGAACGGGCCGAGATGTCGCTCCCCTTCCTAGGTGGCCAATCAACAGCTGGACTCGATTTGTCAAAACTACGCGGGGTCTGCATATATAGCACCGCTGTGAGCTAGCAGCCCTCTCCCTCCCCCACGCTCCTCACCGGCAGCGGCTCGTCCTCCAGGGTCCCGTTCTGCACGGATCCCGGCGGTGGCTCCTCTCCGCTGCCATGGTGCTTTTTGGACTTCTTCTCCTTGGATTTTTCCTCTTTCTTATGCTTCTTCTTCTTATGCTTGGAGGATTTCTACTAGGGCAGGCAAACCCAAGAGTCAGCCACCTGGATGCTCAGCTCCTTTCTGGTCCAGCCGTTCAAAGCAAATGCTTGCCCCGGACAAGGTCCGAGCCACCTGACGGCCTGGGACGGCCACAGAAGCTCACCTCTTGGATTACTGCAAGGCGTTATACGTGGGGCTGCCTTTGAAAACGGTCCGGAAACTTCAGCTGGTACAAAACAGGGCAGCCCGCCTACTAACAGGGACTGGCCGGCGAGACCAAATCACGCCAGTCCTTCTACAACTTCATTGGCTGTCAGTCCAGGTCCGGGCCCGATTCAAAGTGCTGGTACTAACATTCAAAGCCCTAAACGGTTTGGGGCCAGGTTATTTGAAGGAATGCCTCCTCCCGTATGTGCCTGCCCGGACCCTAAGGTCATCCTCAGGGGTCCTTCTCCGTGAGCCCCTGCCAAAGGAAATAAGGCAGGTGGCTACCAGGAGCAGGGCCTTCTCTGCTGTGGCACCCCGGCTGTGGAACGAGCTCCCCAGAGAGGTTCGTTTGGCACCTACAGTGTACTCCTTCTGTCATCAGCTGAAGACCTTTTTATTTTTTCAGTATTTTAACACCTAATTCAACTTAAATTTAAACTTTGCTGTTTTAATTCCGTATTTTAACCTATATCAATTTTTGCTGTGTGGTTTTATCCTGGTTGTGCTTTTTAGATTGTATTTTGTATTTGTGTTTTTAGACTGTTGTTTTATTATGCTTTTTACGCTTTTAATCTTTTTGAACCGCCCAGACAGCTTTGGCTATTGGGTAGTATAAAAATGTAATGAATAAATAAATAAGTAAATAAATAAATAAATAAAATCTCTTCCTACCTAGGTCAGCCTCCCCCGAACTGGCACTCTCCAGATGTATGGGACTGCAACTCCCATAATTCCCAGCCAGCATGGCTGTATGAAAATTGCAATGCAACACTTTTGGAAAGCACTATTTATTTTATTTATTTATTTATTTATTTATTTATTACATTTTTATACCGACCAATAGCCGATGTTCTCTGGGCGGTTCACAAAAATTAAGACCATAATAAAACTACCAACAGGTTAAAAACACAAATACAAAATACAGTATCAAAAGCTACGTTGGGGAAAGCTGACCTAGAGCCAGCGACTTGGGCAAAGTCAATTCAGAAATGTTTGAACCGTTACAGCAAATTTGAGCTATTTTGATGCTGTTTTGAAAACATACACCTGGGCCCCATGATTGGCGTTTGGTCAACACAGATCTCTGCTCCGAGGCATATTGGCAAAACCCACTTTGGGTGATCAGGACACTCACCTTTCCTTCATCTTCCTCCTCCAACCCCTCCTCTTGCCCTTCCTTCTTGGCTTCCTCTGGTTCTCCATGTTCTGCTGTGTCTGGGTCCACCTCAGGCGGATCCTGGCAAAGAGGCAAATCGGAACGCTCAAAGCCAGGCAGGTCCGAGGGTGGGAGCTGGGGATATCTCCCAGGTGGGAAGTTTGGGAACAAGCAACCCCAGTGGGTCAGAATAAGGGACTTCTTTCACATAGGCCTGCTTCCCTAGCCCCCTTGGAAGTGGGGCACTACATTCTGTGCAAGCATCCTTCACAGCTGGCGAAGGAGGTCATTTGGGTGGGGCAAGAGGGTCTCGGGGGTCCCTTAAGGGGCCCACTGAGAGCTGTCTTTGGCCTGGGGGTTCAGGTCAAGTGAGAGCACATCCTAAAGACCTCTGATGTTGTAAGTGCCTCTCTAGTGTAGGTCAGACCCCAGGTATGTGGATCCACATTTCCTTTTACTAGGAACCCTGAAATCCACCAACCAGCACCCGGGGCAAAACACACACATTAGAATGAAAGGATTCTGAGCTCAAGAATTTGCTTTGAATACCAGAACAGAATGGAGCTCGTGGTCCTTCCATGCAAAAAAAAAAAAAAACCCTATTCTTGGTTACCACTGGCTCTCTTGATTTGAGCAGGACGTTTGAGGGTGGCTGTGGGGAAATCATTTTGTTATAAGAACAAAAGAAAGACCGTATTCTCCCTTATGAGCGTGCCCTGTGCTCTGAGAACTTCTGGAGAAGCCCTTCTTTCAGTCCCACTATCTTCACAGGCGCGTTTAGTGGGAATGTGGGAGAGGGCCTTCTCGGTGGCTGCTCCGGAACTCTCTTCCCGGGGAAGCTAGACTGGCTTCCTCCTTGACGGGCTTTCGGAAGCAGGCTAAAACTTGTTTGTTCCAGCAGGCCTTTGGAGAGTAATTTGGTCCTCCCTCTATGTTAAGGACTTATAATTTTGTTGTGCGTTTTAAACTTCTTTTTTTAAACATTCCCCCCTCCCTAGGTTTTACAATGTATGTTTTAAACTTTGTAAGACCGCCTTGAGGCCCAGGATTGGGCAAAAGGCAGGATACAAATAAATATAATAATAATAAGAAGAAGAAGACGAAGAAGAAGAAGAACATAAGCACTGCGTGCGTGCACACCACCAACCATCCTTCTCTGCAGATGGCCAGGGGTGCCTGCCCAGGGGAGTGGATTTTTTGACCTCTTCCCACTCGCGCTCCGTTTTAAAGGGACCTGCTCGGTAGGGCTCCAATCTGCGCTCCTCAAAACCCAGAACTCGACCCCAAGGTTTCCAAAGCAGGGCCCTTTTCGCAAACTGTGCTCCAGAGACCTCCCCACGCCATTTCGAAACGCTGGGTGTTGGAGAGCGATTTCGCTACCTGCTCTGGCGATGGAGATACTAACCTTGGCCTCTGTAGCTGCCGCGGGTGGGGGGGCCTCAGAAAGCCAGAAGTCCATTTCTTGAGCCTGCAGCGGAGCAGAGGAATAGCATTATTATTTATTTTTTAGATTGTAAGCCTCTGGCAGGATAATGTGGCTGTTTTATTTGTACATACTGTACAGCACCTTAAAGCATTTCTTTAAGGTGCTATATAAATAAATATTAGTATTAATAATGATGCATTTGTTACATTTATATCCTGCCTTTTTTCCTCCAAGGAACCCAAGGCGGCATACATAATTCTCCTCCTCTCCATGTTATCCTCACCACGACAACCCTGTGAGGTGGGCTGGGCTGAGAGTCTGTGACTGGCCGAAAGCCACCTGGTGGGTTTCCGTGGCCGAGTGGGGACTTGAACCCGGATCTCCTGACTCCCACTCTGACATTCTAGCCACTACACCACACTGGCTCTCTTAGCATGGCGAAGGTTCCCAGATAGGTTGGGATTCCATGAACTCTCATTATTTCCACAGATATTTCTGTCTAGCGAGATAAACAAACCCATTTGTTCAGGAAATTTCCCCACAGAAAGCAAGTACGTAATTTTAGGCTTCTCCGATTTTAGAATTCTTGTTGACATCCTGACAAACTTAAAACATTGCCCCCTTTCAAAGTGCTGTTGTCCATAATTGTTGATTTAGAATCATAGAATAGTACAGTTGGAAGGGGCCTACAAAGCCCTATGAGGAGAGACTGAAAGAACTGGGCATGTTTAGCCTGGAGAAGAGAAGATGGAGGGGAGACATGATAGCACTCTTCAAATACTTGAAAGGTTGTCCCACAGAGGAGGGCCAGGATCTCTTCTCAATCATCCCAGAGTGCAGGACACGGAATAACGGGCTCAAGTTACGGGAAGCCCAATTCCGGCTGGACATCAGGAAAAACTTCCTGACTGTTAGAGCAGTACGACAATGGAACCAGTGACCTAGGGAGGTTGTGGGCTCTCCCATAGTAGAGGCCTTCAAGAGGCAGCTGGACAACCATCTGTCAGAAATGTTTTAAGGCGGATTCCTGCATTGAGCAGGGGGTTGGACTCGATGGCTTTGTAGGCTCCTTCCAACTCTGCGATTCTATGATTCTACTGTTGTTTTATACTGGTTTTCATTTTTGTGAACCGCCCAGAGAGCTTCAGCTCTTGGGCGGTATAGAAATGCAATAAATAAATAAATAATAAACTCTTGGAACAGGTCGGGCTATATACCTTAAGATCTCTTGCAGGCATCTACACATATTTAGAGGAGTGTATGAACCCTGTTAGACTTCTCTTATTTCTAACCTGTGGCCTGCAGAATCAAGGAGGTACCTTTTTATCTTCCTCCTCTATTTTTCTCTCTCGTTCTTGCCTCTTCTCTTTCTCCCTCTCTTTCTCTTTGTGTTTCTTTTCCTTCTTTTTCGGCTTCTTGATCTTCTTCTCGATGGGGGGAGCTTCTGTTTCTTGAGGGGACTTGAGGCCGTCAGCATTTCGATGCTTCTGCACGGGAAGCTTCT
Organism: Elgaria multicarinata webbii; assembly: GCF_023053635.1. NCBI lineage: Eukaryota > Metazoa > Chordata > Lepidosauria > Squamata > Anguidae > Elgaria > Elgaria multicarinata. Next base: position 5,195,073 of record NC_086193.1, on the reverse strand, counting down.
CACTGTCTGCTAAAGGCCTTTTTTTAAAACAAACAAACAAACACACACAATATAGACTATTCAGTCTCCTGCTCTTCATACATTTCTCCCAAAGTGTGCGTAGCAATACCTGCTTTCTTGTTAAAGAGTGTTTTACAGTCTATCACCTCAAGAGTGCACTAAAATACTGGATTCGTTTGTACGGCCCTAGTTCTTCAGGCTACCTCTGCAAGATATGAAATGACTCATTCGCCACTGAGTGGATGAAACTACTCTGGAATAAAATCAACTCTCTGGGCTTCTGCCCCAAGTCTTTATTAATGATGGAAGCAAAACAGGCCAAAACCCTTTTGTCTCAAAGGGCAAGAGACTGTGACCTACAAGTTTTAAGATCTGCAGCAGAGAGAATTTGCTCTCCTCTGTTCTTAGGCCTGGACCTGAGAAGTGAAATATTTTTCAATACTTAACATCCCTAAATATCGGCGTGCTTTAACTCCAGCAAGATTTAATGTCCTGCCATCTGCTCTGCCACAGGGGAGGTTTCAGAAAACCAGTTTTCCTGATCGCTTATGTCCATGTGGAAGCAATGATATTGAATCAGCTATCCACGTCCTACTCTGTTGCTCTTTTGATAGAGAGGTTAGAGAGAAATGGTTGCTTGACACCAGCTTAGAAGTTAACACACTTTCTTTGTTGCTTCAGGGTCACAGAGGACAGAGACACAACCGAGGCTTTTGCAAAATTCTTTTTGAATGCTATGAGAATAAGGTCTCTCCAGAATTGATTCCGCTACATACTTCTCAAATTCGTACGCAACTTCGCCCTACTCTTTTATATGTGTAAAGTCTGGTCGGTGACCGTAATAAAGTTGTTGAGGATGATATTCATACAGCGCCCACCCAGGCTGCAAACAGCCTTTCAACATCAGCACAGCACTTCGACCAGAGTTGCTCCCGCTACAAGTTGGCAAAAACCTGGTTTGTTCTGATCCTTTTAACACAAAAGTACATTTCAGAATCTAGGGAACAAATCGGTACATGTCCAGGGTGTAATCCGAGGGAGAAGCGACACAAGAGGAAGCTTTTTGTGCGTGCCAGACTTAATGTGCAGAACTAAACATTAACTGCTGATACTGAATTAGAGGACTGTTACTGTGCGTGTACTTTAAGATTGCATCCTCGGGGAAAAACAGCTGGGTGTGTGTGCTTAAAGATTGCAACTCAATCTGTGGGCATGCAAGTATAAAAAATGCAGTTGGTGCTGGCTCCTTGCTGCCTCCTTCCACACATTACACAGAGTAGTAAAACAATTGCAGAATTGCACTATACACTACAATGAAAATTTGCTCAGCCTCAACCCTCAGCACCAGTTGATGCAAGTTGAAGAAGACAATCCAGTTTTTCTGCTTAAATGTATTATTATTATTATCATTTATTTATTTATTTATATAGCACCATCAATGTACATGGTGCTGTACAGAGTAAAACAATAAATAGCAAGACCCTGCCGCATAGGCTTACATTCTAATAGAATCATAACAAAACAATAAGGAGGGGAAGAGAATGCACCAAACAGGCACAGGGTAGGGTAAAACTAACAGTATAAAAGTCAGAGCAAAATCAAGTTTTAAAAGCTTTAGGAAAAAGAAAAGTTTTTAGCTGAGCTTTAAAAGCTGCGATTGAACTTGTAGTTCTCAAATGTTCTGGAAGAGCGTTCCAGGCGTAAGGGGCAGCCGAAGAAAATGGACGAAGCCGAGCAAGGGAAGTGGAGGCCCTTGGGCAGGTGAGAAACAGGGCATCAGAGGAGCGAAGAGCACGAGCGGGGCAATAGTGTGAGATGAGAGAGGAGTAAGCACGGAGTATACAGTACTTTGACTATGGTTGACTCCACAGCTGAGCTACACTTGGTACAGCAGGGTGGATAAAAATCAATGATTTTTTTTAAAAAAAATTATCAGATTTTTTAAATTTAAATTGGATTTTTTAAATAAAATGCTATTTGAGGAAAAGTCTATCTAAAGATAGTTTTCTATTTAAGATACATTATAGTCCAAAGGTTATTCATCATGAAAACACCTGAAAACAACAGGATGAAATTTAATAGGGATAAATGCCAAGTTCTACATTTAGGGAATAGAAACCAAATGCACAGTTACAAGATGGGGGGCACTTGGCTCAGCAATACTACAAACGAGAAGGATCTTGGAATTGTTGTAGATTGCAAGCTGAATATGAGCCAACAGTGCGATATGGCTGCAAGAAAGGCCAATGCTATTTTGGGCTGCATTAATAGAAGTATAGCTTCCAAATCACGTGAGGTACTGGTTCCTCTCTATTCGGCCCTGGTTAGGCCTCATCTAGAGTATTGCGTCCAGTTCTGGGCTCCACAATTCAAGAAGGACGCAGACAATCTGGAGCGTGTTCAGAGGAGGGCAACCAGGGTGATCAAGGGTCTGGAAACAAAGCCCTATGAAGAGAGACTGAAAGAACTGGGCATGTTTAGCCTGGAGAAGAGAAGATTGAGGGGAGACATGACAGCACTCTTCAACTACTTAAAAGGTTGTCACACAGAGGAGGGCCAGGATCTCTTCTCCATCATCCCAGAGTGCAGGACAAGGAATAATGGACTCAAGTTAAAGGAAGCCAGATTCCATCTGGACATCAGGAAAAACTTCCTGACTGTTAGAGCAGTACGACAATGGAACCAGTGACCTAGGGAGGTGGTGGGCTCTCTCACCCTAGAGGCCTTCAAGAGGCAGCTGGACAACCATCTGTCAGGGATGCTTTAGGGTGGATTCCTGCATTGAGCAGGGGGTTGGACTCGATGGCCTTGTAGGCACCTTCCAACTCTGCTATTCTATGATTCTATGAAATAAGGACTAGTTTTTAATTATGTAGCATGAGGCTGTTTACATTTTTTTGGTAAACGAATTCCATTAATCCAATCACAATGTCATGCTTTTCCAGAGGTTTCTGTAAGATTGTTTTTCTCCTTCCAACAAAGAACAGCAGAAAAGTTGCCCAAATAGGAAAGATTAACCTATTAAACTGGAGATAGTTCACCTCGCAATAATGTCATGATTATCTATCTAGGGTGTGTTTCTAATAGTATCACCAAATCAGAATTTTTTGATATAACTGTAAAACTAATCTGAAAAGTTGCTATTCTAAAAATGAAACCTTCATCTGGTTGTAAGTATTAAGATTATACCAGCAAGAATGAGTCTCTGGTAACTCTGAGTTGTGTAAAATATAGCGAGGAAGAGTGCACTTTTTTGGGGGGGCGGGTCACATGATTTCTAAGTTGTGATTTAAATCGTGTTTTAAATCATGATTTATTTTATTTATTATTGCATTTACGTCCTGCCTTTTTTCCTGCAAGGAAGCCGAGGTGGCATACATAATCCTCTTCCTATCCACTTTATCCTCACAACAACAACCCTGTGAGGTAGGTTGGACTGAGAGTCTGTGAGTGGCCCAAAGTCACCCAGTGGGTTTCCATGGCCGAGTGGGGACTAGAACCCGGGTCTCCCGACTCCCAGTCCAACACTTTAGCCGCTACGCCACACTGGTTCTCAAAAGAAATTGCTGATGGAGACAGGATGAACATGACTGCGGTCATGTAAAAAATACCTGGAAGGTTTTAAATTTATAATTGCTTCAAAAAGTAATTTATGTCATTGTACAGCTCCTGGCGAAGGATCTCCGGATCCAAAACGTTGTACAAGTTTGGTTGAAAGTTTTTTTTTAACATTTTTATATTTCGGATAAAAATCAATAAATTTCTTTTGACATTTCATAGCACCAGGGCTAGTAACTACACCACACTGCCTCTCTTAAATAAAATCCACCTTGTGGTATAGTATTTGCAACAGCCCTGGGGAGTCTTGAAGTTCCCTGGCATAAACGGAAAATATGAATTACAGCTTTCTTCAGAATGATACAAACCCAAATCATTCCTTAAAACGTCAAATATGGTTAAAAAGCAGTATGTTGCATTGATCTCAGCTGTATATCACACTCTAATATTTTGTTAAATCACACACACACACACACACACCAGAGCAAAGTCAGAAGTTTTTCAAGCAACTCCTGTTACTGCCAAAGAAAAAGTAACCATTCGAGAGCCGCAGCTCAGGAAAGTTTAAGGACTAAGGGTTGCAGGGTTTTCACCGACTTACTTTTAACTCTAAGCAGAACAGAGTTTCATGCATTCACTTCAACTACCAATCCCGGCCTGCCTTTCTGCTAGCGGAGGCCAAATGTAGGATCTTTTGAAGAAGCCTTCATCACAAGGGGCCCAAGGCAAGTAGGCAGGGGAACGTAGAATTTGGCCACTGCCAATTCTACGGCTTGCAGAAGCCAGCTCTGAACATCTGCAGCTCTCTTCTTTGGACAAGGATCTCGTTTTACTAGGGGGAGGGGGAGGAAGCAGTCAAACACTGTAAAGCCCAACAAGTTTATCAATCAAATCGCAATTATTTAGATTCTTGCGCTACAGGTAGCAGCAAGGCCACCGTCCCTGTGGTTCATATACAGCTCTCGTGGCCACCTGAGTCAAGGAGGATTGGAGGCAGGCAACCGAGAATCATAAACTTGGTTCTTTTATTCCAGCCCGCAAACGCACACCTTTTGGTCTGTGCGGGCAAGGGGAGAGGTGTGATTTCTGGCTCTTTTCGCAAGACCACATTAACTAGAGCTTTTCCTGCTGCAATCTGAAGGCAAAGCAGCTCATTCTTGGCCGTGTTGTGGATTACAGTGTTCAAAAGAAGCGACCCGCCCACAGTGCTAGAGAGAGATCTTACCTGGCAGGCCTCCCTGAAACCAGACTGTGTGTGAAAGACAGAGAGACAGAGAAGAAAGAAAGGGGGGAAAAAACACAACCATGACGACAGAATACAGCAACTGTGTGGGAATGGAAAGAGCGAACAGCGAGAGTGAGAAAGAGAGACAGAAATGCCGAGAGGTCCCAAGGGTGCATGGCAGAGAGACACTGGCTCTCGCCTCCCACTGCACAGCCGGAGGCTTTGGGAAAGTTTTAGAGCAGGCGGGTGGAAACTCCGCCCTTCCAGATGTTGCTGGATTCCAACTCCCATCAGCCTGAGTCAGGGCTGGTCCAAGGTGCCTGGCCTCCTCCTTCACCACGTTTTTGTGGGGCTCCTTAAGCAGTCCCAAGGCCACCTCCCCCACGATGCCTTGCAGGGTCTACAGCAGCCTTCCTCAACCTGGGGCGCTCCAGATGTGTTGGACTACAACTCCCAGAATGCCCCAGCCAGCTGGCTGGGGCATTCTGGGAGATGCAGTCCAACACATCTGGAGCGCCCCAGGTTGAGGAAGGCTGGTCTACAGAGTTCCTGCCTGACACCCCACTCGAAAGGGTGTATGTATTACTGCATTTTCATCCTGCCTTTTTTCCTCTAAGGAACCCAAGGCAACGTACATAACCCTCCTCTCCACTTTATCCCAACAACAACCCTGTGAGGTAGGCTGGGCTGAGAGTCTGGGGTGCCATCCTAGCGGTCTGGCTGGCTAGTCCGTTTGCCTTTAATTCTTGCGGGTTCAAGAACCCCAACACAAAGATTGTTCACAGTCCAGAGAAGAAAGAGTCTCCAACTGAGAACGCAAAGCAATAGAATGGAACTGAAAACCAACGGGTTCAAGGCTGACCACGAACTGCAGGGCCCAGCCTCGGCCTTTCCCCATGCAGAGTGGAAACTCAAGGACCACGTCCGCCTGCCGTGGGCTTGCTGGAAAACAAGCCAGGCCATCACCAGGAACGAGACGGCCAGCCGGGTTTTGTACTTACTTGTCCAGGTCGATGTCCAATGCTTTGTAGGGGTCATTGGGGTCTTTGTCATCTTCGTCGCTGGGCAGAGCGTTCTGAAGCAGGCAGAAGAAACAGAGGATGGGTTGTGTGTCAGAGGGGCTGACGCCCCGAGCGGAAAACCAAGACTTGGCCTCCGTTTTTGCAGGAACTGTTAGGTTTTTTTGTTTTTTTAAAAAAACGTATCTTTTGAGTAAATAGAAAAGAATTAGAATTTATCTGGTTTACACTCCCCTAAACCATCCCATGACTCTCCTGCTGCCCCTCCATTTGCCAGAGCAATATTACGGAGTTATGTGGGCCAGCCCCCCACCTCACTCTTCTCTGCGTGTTTTCCAAAGCACTGGCAAACTAAGAACTGCTGTACTGGATCAGACCAAAGCTCATAGAATCATAGAATAGTGGATTGGAAGGGGCCTACAAGGCCATCGAGTCCAACCCCCTGCTCAATGCAGGAATCCACCCTAAAGCGTCCCTGACAGATGGTTGTCCAGCTGCCTCTTGAAGGCCTCTAGTGTGGGAGAGCCCACAACCTCCCTAGGTCACTGGTTCTATTGTCGAACCACTCTAACAGTCAGGAAGCTTTTCCTGATGTCCAGCCGGAATCTGGCTTCCTGTCACTTGAGCCCCTTATTCCGTGTCCTGCACTCTGGGAGGATCAAGAAGAGATCCTGGCCCTCCTCTGTGTGACAACCTTTCAAGTATTTGAAGAGTGCTATCATGTCTCGCCTCAATCTTCTCTTCTCCAGGCTAAACATGCCCAGTTCTTTCAGTCTCTCTTCATAGGGCTTTGTTTCCAGACCCCTGATCATCCTCGTTGCCCTCCTCTGAACATGCTCCAGCTGGTCTGCATCCTTCTTGAAGTGTGGAGCCCAGAACTGGACGCCCTGTGAGAAGGTGTGGTGACACCCATTCACTGAGCTGGCTATTTAAGAAACAGACTTCAAGAGAAGTTTGATCAAGGGGCCTAGAAAATGGCCTTATCCCAGGCGAATCATGAATCATAGAATCATAGAATAGCAGAGTTGGAAAGGGCCTACAAGGCCATCGAGTCCAACCCCCTGCTCAATGCAGGAATCCACCCTAAAGCATCCCTGACAGATGGTTGTCCAGCTGCCTCTTGTAAGGCCTCTAGTGTGGGAGAGCCCACCACCTCCCTAGGTCACTGGTTCCACTGTCGTACTGCTCTATCTAGTACTGGTCCATCTAGTCCAGCATTACGTTCACACACTGGCCAACCAGCTGGCTGAAAAACTCACCAACAGGTCATAGCATCTTTCCTATATTATCTTTGGTAGCAAGGAGGGCTGCCAAGAAGCCTTCCCCTCCAGGAATTTCACTAAGCGGACATATCCAAATTGGTGGCCATCGCTACAATTTGTGGTTGTGAATTCCATAGTTTAACTATGGCCTGTGTGAAGAAACCCTGCCTTTTATCCGCTCCAAACCTTCCAATAATCAGCTTCATGGGATGACCCCGTTGGGTTCTAGTATTTTGAGAGAGGGAGAAAAATGTCTCCCTGTCCACATTCTCCACACCGTGAATAATTCTGTACACCTGTATCATGTCTCCCCTTAGCCTCCTCTTTTCCAAGCTAAACAACCCCACTCTTCAAATACATAAAAGATTGTTGTCACACAGAGGAGGGCCAGGAACTCTTCTTGATCTTCCCAGAGTGCAGGACACGGAATAACGGGCTCAAGTGACAGGAAGCCAGATTCCGGCTGGACATCAGGAAAAGCTTCCTGGCTGTTAGAGCAGTGCGACAATGGAATCAGTTACCTAGGGAGGTGGTGGGCTCTCCCACACTAGAGGCCTTCAAGAGGCAGCTGGACAACCCTCTGTCAGGGATGCTTTAGGGTGGATTCCTGCATTGAGCAGGGGGTTGGACTCGATGGCCTTGCGGTCCCCTTCTGATTCTGCCGTTCTAGGTGTTGTCACCTTCCCTCACAGAAGAGATGCTCCAGCCCATGGATCTGACCTTTTCTGACTTTCACTGCACCCCCACCCCCAGCTCTACAATACCTTTTTATAAAGTATGGTGAACTGTACACTGTACAAAGCTAGACTACTTTGCCAAGACAGCAAGCTAGGTGAATTCATCCACAACCATGCCCCATGTCCCGTCTCCCTCTCCGCCCTTTAAAATCCACCCAGCAGTCCTGTAGCAGGAGGCCAGGCCAGGAGCGGACACTAGAAGCCTTCAAGAGGCAGCTGGACAAGCATCTGTCGGGGATGCTTTAGGGTGGATTCCTGCATTGAGCAGGGGGTTGGACTCGATGGCCTTGTAGGCCCCTTCCAACTCTGCTATTCTATGATTCTATGATCAGGAAAAACTTCCTGCCTGTTAGAACGGTACGACAATGGAACCAGTGACCTAGGGAGGTTGTGGGCTCTCCCACACTAGAGGCCTTCAAGAGGCAGCTGGACAACCATCTGTCAGGGATGCTGTAGGGTGGATTCCTGCATTGAGCAGGGGGTTGGGCTCGATGGCCTTGTAGGCCCCTTCCAACTCTGCTATTCTATGATTCTATGATCAGGAAAAACTTCCTGCCTGTTAGAACGGTATGACAATGGAACCAGTGACCTAGGGAGGTTGTGGGCTCTCCCACACTAGAGGCCTTCAAGAGGCAGCTGGACAACCATCTGTCAGGGATGCTGTAGGGTGGATTCCTGCATTGAGCAGGGGGTTGGGCTCGATGGCCTTGTAGGCCCCTTCCAACTCTGCTATTCTATGATTCTATGAAGTCTTCGGTTTGAGGATCACCTCTCACCTTTACTTATTAGGTAGTCTAAAGAAAGCCACTGCCTCTGCCTCAGTCTTCCCGGTCTGCATTGTGGGCATAATATTGACCTACCTTACAAGGTTGTTGTTACTGGCAAGGAAGTGTACATAAAGCACTACATTGATGATGATTCAAGAGGCAGCTGGACAACCACGTGTCAGGGATGCTTTAGGGTGGCTTCCTGCATTGAGCAGGGGGTTGGCCTCGATGGCCTTGTAGGCCCCTTCCAACTCTGCTATTCTATGATTCTATGAAGTCTTCGGTTTGAGGATCACCTCTCACCTTTACTTATTAGGTAGTCTAAAGAAAGCCACTGCCTCTGCCTCAGTCTTCCCGGTCTGCATTGTGGGCATAATATTGACCTACCTTACAAGGTTGTTGTTACTGGCAAGGAAGTGTACATAAAGCACTACATTGATGATGATTCAAGAGGCAGCTGGACCACCATCTGTCAGGGATGCTTTAGGGTGGATTCCTGCATTGAGCAGGGGGTTGGCCTCGATGGCCTTGGAGGCCCCTTCCAACTCTGCTATTCTATGATTCTATGGTTCTATGATCATTGGCTCAAGTGCCCCACAGTGGGCTTCATGACCGTGTTGGGGACCCTCCCAATTCCAAACCCATCTTCGGCATCCCCCACCCCCACCTCCCCCTGCTCTATGAGGAAGGGCCCGCGGCCCCGTCGGGCCGACCTCTGGCATCTCCTCTGTGATGATGTCCACGTGCTGGGCGGGCGCAATGTCCTCGTCGCTCTCCGTGTGCAGCGAGTGGTGGCGCCGGTTCTTGCCCCGGTTCTCCTTCTTCTGCTTCTTCTTCTTCTTCTTGTCCTTCTCCAGCTTCTGCTGGTGCCGGCGCTCCTCTTCCAGCTTCACGTACTGGTCGGAGACGGGCATACCTGCGCGAAGGACAAGCGGCGTTCTCAGGAGGGGAGAGCCCTGGAAACGCAGGCTCTGCCCACGGGCAGTGGACGCCTGCCTCATCTGAGGAGACGTGCTCCCCCTTCCCCCTATGCATCATGGGAATCCACCCCCGTTGAAGTGGTACTTGCCACCTGCGCTGCCCAGGAAGAACGTAAGCAGGGATTGACACCCGCCGAGCAACTAAATCCAATCAAATTCAGTCCAAATGTTCCCATCGGTTAATGGCTAAATGTCGCAGCCCTCCCTCTGATTCCGGCCCGCTTGCATTGGCTGCCTATATGTTTCCGAGCCCAATTCAAGGTGCTGGTTTTAACCTATAAAGCCTTACATGGCTTGGGACCGCAATACCTGATGGAACGCCTCTCCCGACATGAACCTCCCCGTACGCTGCGCTCAACATCTAAGGTCCCCCTCCGAGTGCCTACTCCCAGGGAAGCTCGGAGGATGGCAACAAGGGAGAGGGCCTTTTCGGTGGTGGCCCCCCAATTCCCAACGAGTTTTTTTCCTTTTGAGGAAAAATCTATCTAAAGATAGTTTTCTATTTAAGGTACATTATAGCCCAAAGGTTATTCATCATGAAATAAGGATTCGTTTTTAATGGTGTCGCACGAGGCTGTATATTCATGCAATGTTTAAATTTGGGGGTAAATGAATTCCATGAATCCATTCACCGTGTCATGCTCTTCCAGAGGTTTCTGTAAGATTATTGGGCAATTTTTTTCTATCTAGAAGATATTATTATCACAGATGTTTGGTTTGACAGTTCTCAAAACTGTGAATTTGGGTCTGCAGGGATCACAATCCCATCATGCCTTTGCAAATCTGTGTACACAGAATCAACCCCTTTACCTCTTAAGTGCTAAGTTTCGAAAAATTCAATGAACAGAGTGCTCTTTTTTTGGGTGGGGGACACATGATGCCATGTTTCTCGCCTGCCCAAGGGCCTCTACTTCCCTTGCTCGGCTCCGTCCATTTTCTTCTGCTGCCCCTTATGCCTGGAACGCTCTTCCAGAACATTTGAGAACTACAAGTTCAATCGCAGCTTTTAAAGCTCAACTAAAAACTTTTCTTTTTCCTAAAGCTTTTAAAACTTGATGTTGTGCAGACTTTATACTGTTAGTTTTACCCTACCCTGTGCCTGCTTACCCTACCCTGTGCCTGTTTGCATTCTCTTCCCCTCCTTATTGTTTTACTAGGATTTTATTAGATTGTAAGCCTATGCGGCAGGGCCTTGCTATTTACTGTTTTACTCTGTACAGCACCATGTACATTGATGGTGCTATATAAATAAATAATAATAATAATTTCTGAGTCATGATTTAAATCATGATTTAAATCAAATCCACCCTGATTATTAATACCACTCTGTTTTGCGTGGGTGGGCGCAGTTTTAGCTAAAAGCTGGAAACAGACGGGACAGCGATGTTTTTTGTGGAATTCTCTTACCAGGAACTTTTAAGGGGACAGAGAGGTCAATCTGAACCACAGGTATATGTTCGACACCGGGGCTGTCTTGGTACCGCTGGACAAGGCAGAAAAAAGGGGTTGGGGAAGAAAGGTTATATACTAACACCGACTGTTCAATTTGACACACACACACCCCCAGGAAAAGGGGGGAGTGAAAACCGTAGTAAATCAGCCATTAAAATGGTGGCCACAGAAGCTGCAAGCTGCGATGGATTCCATGCCAAACAAGCCAAACTTACCTTTTGTGGGGAAGGAGAACTTTTAATGTAAAAAGGGTTGTTTGCTTGCTCCTGTTTCCGGACCTCTCGACGCTTTAAAGACACAAGAAAAACAAAGTATTCCAGAGGAGGGTTATTGGGAGTTACTTGGCTGCGTTGAAAAGAAGGGGCTAGCAAAGGGACCCCCCCACCCCGAATGTCCGACATGGAGCAGGCAGCCCAGATGTTAGCAAAAGTGACTCCATTTTAGAAAATGATTGCTGTGCATGATGGGTGTGCCCTATTTGTAGCCTTCTGCTGTTTAATAATATGTTTTTCTCTTAGCTGCATCTTCAAAGCAGTTAAAATCAGTTTGAACAGGATGTAGCCTAGGACGTTATCTAGAGCTGCTAACAAGCAGGCATTCCAAAGTTGTATTATCAGGGACCATGTCACGGCAGTTAATCAATCCAATTAGTAAGGTGCATCTAACGCAAACCAACTCCAGCCCGCCTCTTACCTAATGCACTAGACGATGCTAGAAAGGGATGACTCAAAGGGGAGGGGTTGTGGAGAGGGATTGCGGGCAGAAGTGTATAAAAATGTTATGCTTTCTGTAGACAGGGTCCGAACTGCTTTTACTGCACTTCGCACCGAGTTGCAACTTTAATAAACGTTAATTGCACCCTCCCTGAGTGGTCTGTGCCTTTCTATGGGATCCACCCCTAGGAAGAAAGAACAAGGCTATTTGTCTAACACAGTGGTTCCCAAACTTTTTCAGGTCACCGCCCCCTTGGTTCCACAAACTCATGCCCAGCGCCCCCTACCCTACACTATAAAAATCATTATTCAGAATAGCGGTTTTCAACGACCCACTAAGGAAGATAATCACAATAAAATTCAAAACAGTAACTATTAATTGAATATTTATTCAAAATCCGAAGCACCCGCCGCAGGCTTGCTGAGGGAGGGAGGGAAAAGAGAGCAAACGCCTCTGTTTTGCAGCCGGCATGGCGGGGCACACCAAGCAGGGTATGTCTCTTCATTAGCGTTCTGGTGCTTTTGAAACATTTCAATTCACCGTTAAAAGGACTCTTCTTAAACGGTGTTAATACATGTGTGGATTCTTCCCCTATATGGCTTAGGACCAAACTACCTTCTCCCATAAAAATGTCCCTGGGTTTTAAGACCTTCTGGAGAGGCGCTTCTCGGAAAAGACCACCTCGAGCGCCCTCTGCCGCCCCTTTGCCTCTTAGCGCCCCCCTATGCAATCCCACCGCCCCCAAGGGGGCAGTACCGCCCACTTTGGGAACCACTGGTCTAACACATATGCCCTGCTGAACAGCAGCTCGAGACGTAATCAAGACACACAGGTGGGCCTCAAGTTTCTCAGTCACGCCTAGCCGTGTCGGCTTACTCTGGCCAGCTCCTCCTCGTCCATTTCGGGCTGCCGGTGCCTGGAGTGCCTCTGCTCTTCGTCATGGAAGATGGTCCGGGGTTTCTCGTCCTCAGACTCGCTGTCTGAAGGAGCCTCATTGATCCAGGCGTCGAGGTCCAACCTGTGAAGCGAGAAAGCCTCTGTTTCAGGCGGTGCGTTAAGACCACCGCGACGAAATCGTTACATAAATGTATGTTTGGGACCAAGTGTAACGGAGTGTCCCAATACGTATACACTTGGTAGAAAGACGACTCGGAGGCCTCTTGGGTTTTCTCAGTTTACTGAACTCGAGTTAAGGGTAAACATTGTCACTCACGCATATACAATGTCACGCCCCTCCCTAGTTGAGGGGATGTTTTATAGAATCATAGAATCGCAGAGTTGGAAGGGGCCTACAAGGCCATCGAGTCCAACCCCCTGCTCAATGCAGGAATCCACCCTAAAGCATCCCTGACAGATGGTTGTCCAGCTGCCTCTTGAAGGTCTCTAGTGTGGGAGAGCCCACCACCTCCCTAGGTCACTGGTTCCATTGTCGTACTGCTCTAACAGTCAGGAAGTTTTTCCTGATGTCCAGCTGGAATCTGGCTTCCTTTAACTTGAGCCTGTTATTCCGTGTCCCGTGCTCTGGGATGATCGAGGCCCTCCTCTGTGTGACAACCTTTTAAGTATTTGAAGAGCGCTATCATGTCTCCCCTCCGTCTTCTCTTCTCCAGGCTAAACAGGCCCAGTTCTTTCAGTCTCTCTTCATAGGGCTTTGTTTCCAGACCCCTGATCATCCTGGTTGCCCTCCTCTGAACATGCTCCAGCTTGTCTGCGTCCTTCTTGAATTGTGGAGCCCACAACTGGACACAATACTCTAGATGAGGCCTAACCCAGGCCAAATAGAGAGGAACCAGGACCTCACTCGATTTGGAAGCTATACTACTATTAATGCAGCCCAAAATAGCATTTGCCTTTCTTGCAGCCATATCGCACTGTTGGCTCATATTCCGCTTGCGATCTACAACAATTCCAAGATCCTTCTCGTTTGTAGTATTGCTGAGTGTATTTATACATTCATGAATGTATTTATACATTCTGATAACATTGCTGATAACATGAATGTATTTATACATTCATGTTATCAGCACCATCAGCCTCTATTCATTGGTCCATGTGGTTCATCATGTGGTTCGTAGTGTTGGTGTGTGCTTGTTAGTGCAATCAAACGTTTACTGAGATTTGTAAACACGCAAGTGGAAATATAGCTTCTTTGCTAAGTTAGCCCTCGAACCTTATTGGTTCACTTGATGATTTGCAACACTGAGCTTGTGCTCTTACAAGTTCCTTTGTTCTCAGCCCTGTAGGAATCTCCCCAAACATCAGACCATTTACGGATCTGTAGCTCTGCCTCGCGCGTGCGTGGTGTGCAACTTTTACATCAGCGCCGAGGCTGAGTCCCCGTATGTGGGACCACTCTAGGAGGGATTTTCCGGGCGGCATCTTTGGCTAGTAGCTTTGATTTCCTGTTAGGCGTTGCTTGGCAACCTACAATACAGGCAAACAGTGGAAATTCGTATAACAAAATGATAAATTGTGTTATTCTTTATATATTTAAGTGCTTGGTTCAGGTTTGGATTTGCTGCGGCCAATTCATTTATTTTCTGGAAATGGTAAGTAAGTGGGGCGGGGGGGGAGTTAGAATGGCGAGCCCTGTGAATGGAGCCATCTGATTGGTTGGTTGATTTGAATGGAGAGGGAGGAGGGGGAGTGAGAGGACAGTCGGGCAGTGAGTTAGGGAGAGTTAGAAGAGTCAGTGGGAGTTTGTGGAGTCAGGGTTCAGGGGTTCAGGAGAGTAGGACTGAGGGAGGTTTAGTTGAGGCTTGTTTCAAGATAGTATTAGGAAAGTGGGATTATAGGATTTGGAGGTGGCTACTATCCCCCGGGAGGATGAGGGAGGTAGATGTACGTGGATAAAGTAGAATAATCTTAAAAGTCTCGTTTAAAATCCTTTTCTATATAAATAAACTTCGTTCTTATTTTGTTTAACAACCACGTCAGCTCGGTCATTTGCGTTACTACTTCAGGAAGACAGTGCATACGCACACTCACCCACAAAAGCTTTATCATTCCCCCTCATCATTTTAGAAAATAAAGAATAGGGGGGTGGCAGCGAAAGAGAGGTTTGATAATAGACGTCACTGAGGTTGGTGACGCCACAACCCCCGCCAAGCCCTTTGCTCCCATCCTGCTCTCATAGAATCATAGAATAGCAGAGTCGGAAGGGGCCTACAAGGCCATCTAGTCCAACCCCCTGCTCAATGCAGGAATCCACCCTAAAGCATCCCTGACAGAGGGTTGTCCAGCTGCCTCTCCACATGGACCTCCTTGTCCTTTGAAGACCGATGGAGGCAGCCTTGTTCAGCCTTCCCTTGTTGCCCTGCCTCAGACTGGCCGGGAGATGGGGGCAGACCCCGGCCGGCCGGCCGTTCCACAGAACCCGAGATCCAAAACGGTCACCCCAGCGAAGGGTGGAAAGAACCTTACCCTTCTGGAACTGGAACTTTCTTCTGGGCTTTGGGGGCCACCGGGTTGAGCTCCCCGGCGAACAAGGCGATGACCTCTTCGGCCACAGGCACCTCTTTGATCTGAAGCTTGTGGATGTACTTCATGAGCTGAAGGATGCAGGAAGCCTGAAGAGCAAAAAGAAGGCGCTTCAACATGCAGACCACCTATTTAACCAAAGGCAAAGCATGCAGCAAACCTTAAAGGGGGGGGGACTGCGAACCTCTTTCAGCCCCAGGGCCCCATTCCACTTTGGAGAAGCCCTTGGGAGCCCCATTCCAAGGGTGGGGCAGACTGAAGGCAAAAGGGCAGAGCGGAAGACCAAAAGTACCTGCATATGGCAGATTAAAACTCTTACTGCCAGTAATTCAGATGAGGAGCGGCAGTTCAGATTTTTAGAATGGGGGGGAATACACAAATCCAGCTCAAAGACGGGTGTTTGGGGGTAGTGGGTGTGGCCATTGGGGAAAGGGGTGTGGCTATCAG
The DNA here is from genome assembly GCF_023053635.1 of Elgaria multicarinata webbii. Lineage (NCBI taxonomy): Eukaryota > Metazoa > Chordata > Lepidosauria > Squamata > Anguidae > Elgaria > Elgaria multicarinata. The sequence goes on along the minus strand of NC_086193.1, from coordinate 5,179,432 downwards.
GGGAAAAGGGGCGTGGCCCTAAGTGGGCCAGATTCGGCCCACCAGGCCTGAGGTTCAACACCCCTGGCTTAAGGACTGCTTCCGCTTGGAAAAACCTTGGGTTGGTTTCACTCACCCGCTCTTGGACTTCGAGATCCGCGCTCTGCACAAACTGAGGCAGGCGCTCGATCATCATCTGGGTCGCCTCCTGGGCCACCTCCTTCTCCCCGGCCTGCTCCTTCTGCTGCAAGAGGGAGGCGTAGAGCTTCACCATGTTTTGCACGTAAACCGCTTGGATGTGGCCAGGAAGCGTCGTCACTTTCGGCCGCAGCATGGCCTCGAGGGTCTGGTGCGGTTCCTCGAGGTGCCTGAAGGGAAGAAGGCGCTTAGGGAGCCTCTCTTCGCTTCCGGAAGAGGCGGTACCACAAGAGATGCTCCAGGCACAAGGGCTGGCAAGGGAAAAAACGCCCTCCCGCCCTCCGCTTCAAGGCCCACCCACCTCAAATCGCCACGCGCCCGGTCACTTACTCCGAGAACTCCCCGCATATCCAGGCAGCGGCGTACAGCACCTCGCAGATCCCATTCCGCTGGGTGTTGCTGGCCAGCAGGTGGGCGTTGTCCAGGAGCATGGCCATCTGTGATACGGCAAACTTGCGGATGGCCTTGACTCGGATCGCCACGTCCAGCATCTGGGAGGCAATGAGATGGCCATGCCGGGTGCCCTCCAGCCGGGTCAGCTCCACCAGAATGCTGATGTACCTAAGGGGCAGGAGAGAAGAAGAAGGAGATGATGTCTTTCACCTTGGAGAGTGATAGCTGAGAACGCGTGGGAAAGCCATATCCGTAATTTATTATTTATTTATTTATTTATTACATTTCTATACCGCCCAACAGCCGGAGCTCTCTGGGAGGTTCACAAAAATTAAAACCATTCATAATATAAAACAACAGTATAAAACCATAATATAAAATACAATAAAAAAGCTCAACCAGATAAAAACAGCAGCAATGCAAAATTACAAATTTAAAACACCATGTTAAAATGTATTTATAGATTGTTAAAATGCTGGGAGAATAAAAAGGTCTTCACCTGGCGTCTAAAAGCATATAATGTAGGTGCCAAGCGAACCTCCTTAGGGAGCTCATTCCACAGCCGGGGTGCCACAGCAGAGAAGGCCCTGTTCCTGGTAGCCACCTTATTATTATTATTATTATTTATTTATATAGCACCATCAATGTACATGGAGCTGTACAGAGTAAAACAGTAAACAGCAAGACTCTGCCGCATAGGCTTACATTCTAATAAAATCATAATGAAACAATAAGGAGGGGAAGAGACTGCAAACAGGCACAGGGTAGGGTAAGCAGGCACAGGGTAGGGTAAACTAACAGTATAAAGTCTGCACAACATCAAGTTTTAAAAGCTTTAGGAAAAAGAAAAGGTTTTAGTTGAGCTTTAAAAGCTGCGATTGGCAGGGGCTCACTTGTTGGTCCCTAGTAATCATTTACTATCCTATTGCCCAACTCCTTGACTCAATGCATCTTCCAAGGCGCCAATTCCACTCTTAGGTATTTGTAAGGAAGTTGCGTTGAAATCAACAAAACTTCGGAAGCAAAGCTGCAACCCGATTCCCAGTTTTCAGAGAGGAAGCCCCATAGAACTCAGCGGGACTTAACGCTTGAGGAGACGTGCATATGCTGAAATAGTGTTTCGGATCTGCGTAGCATTACGGTCATTCCTTTACCAAATCCATTCCCAACTCACTGGATAAATTTAAATTCTAGAAATAGTTGTGAATATGTGCTATCTCCAGTATTCGAGGCAGTAAGCCTGTGTGCGCCGGTTGCTGGGGAACATGGGTGGGGGGGTGCTGTTGCACCATGTCCTGCTTTGTTGGTCCCTGGTCGATGGCTGGTTGGCCACTGTGTGAACAGAGTGCTGGACTAGATGGAATCATAGAATAGCAGAGTTGGCAGGGGCCTACAAGGCCATCGAGTCCAACCCCCTGCTCAATGCAGGAATGGTTGTCCGGCTGCCTCTTGAAGGCCTCTACTGTGGGAGAGCCCACAACCTCACCAGGCAACTGATTCCATTGTTGTACTGCTCTAACAGTCAGGAAGTTTTTCCTGATGTCCAGCTGGAATCTGGCTTCCTTTAACTTGAGCCTGTTATTCCGTGTCCTGCACTCTGGGAGGATCGAGAAGAGATCCTGGCCCTCCTCTGTGGGACAACCTTTCAAGGATTTGAAGAGTGCTCTCATGTCTCCCTTCTTCTCCAGGCAAAACAGGCCCAGTTCTTTCAGTCTCTCCTCGTAGGGCTTTGTTTCCAGACCCCTGATCCAGCATGGCACTTCTTATGTCCTTAAGCTGCTGCTGGTGGGATTTATTATTACGAGAGGTCTGCAGCCGACCTTTACTGGGTGCTTTGGATCAGTATAGAAACTCCCATGGGCTAACAGAAGTTCTTCATGAAAGATAGCATCGCTTTCATTCCTACAGCTTGCAAACTCGTCTTTGCTCATTCTCTCCCCTGCCTGGCCTTCTGCTTTGAAACTCCTCTCCCTAGTCCGGCCCCTTCTCTTTCCTTTGATCCTAGTTCCTTCTGCCCGGCCTGCTCCCTAGTTCAGAACCACTCAGCAAATGGCAAACTTTCTGCCCCCCCCCCATCTGTGACATTAGAGCAGCTCAGACAATCACTCCTGGAGGCTTCATTGTCATTTACATTCACCAAAAGTCCCTTAAAGGAACATTTCATGTAGGGCCACTGTGACCATGACTAATTTCTCACAATGCAGAGGAGAAGTTACAATCCAAAAGTTAAACTTTATGGGGCGCGGGGGGTCATAAGGGGGACATTGCCAAGGATGTGACGGCGGAATCAAGAAGATAGGATGGAGCATAAGCAAGTGGGTTAGATGAACTTAAAGACTTGGTTTCATTACACATAATGAAATTTACTTGTAGTTTTTCTTTTAGGGGAGCGACCCAATTGAATACATCTTAACTGATCAATCACACGAGCTTTAATTGGTTGATTCGTATTGGCTAAATTCGTATTTGGGTAGAATATAGTTGAAGCAAGCAGCATACTGTTTTGGGGGATGATAGAAGAGGCATTCTCTCGTGTTTGTGAGGGAAGGGAGAATGCCTCTTAAGAACATCAGAAGTGCCCTGATGCTGGATCAGACCAAGGGTCCATCTAGTCCAGCACTCTGTTCACACAGAGAGCCAGGGATGAACAAGCAGGCCATGGTGCAACAGCACCCTCCCACCCATGTTCCCCAGCAACTGGGGCACACCGCCTCAGATACTGGAGGTAGCACACAACCATCAGGGCTAGTAGCGATTGATAGCCTTTGCCTCCAGGAATTGATCCAACCCCCTTTTAAAGCCATCTTAAGACTGCGCCTGCCATCTGCTCTTTTGAATAAGCACTGGTATCAAAACTAATTTTAGAAATCTGCAGCCCAGTTAATTATGGCCATCTGTTCAATTACATTAATTGATCAAGTGTAGTTTTTTTTTTAATGTATCAGTCTAACTGGTCAAATATTTCCACCCTAATCGAAACAGCAGCCAGGCACCTCTCCACCGTGCCTGGGTCCAGCTCCAGCTGAGAGCCCCCTCCCTCCTGCTACCAACTGTCTCTGCAGAGGCCACCAGTGAGGGAGGAAGCAGCAGCCAGGCACCTCTCCACCGTGCCTGGGTCCAGCTCCAGCTGAGAGCCCCCTCCCTCCTGCTACCAACTGTCTCTGCAGAGGCCACCAGTGAGGGAGGAAGCAGCAGCCAGGCACCTCTCCACCGTGCCTGGGTCCAGCTCCAGCTGAGAGCCCCCTCCCTCCTGCTGTCAACTGTAACTGCTGAACTTTGCAACTAAGATTGTAGTGCCTGAGTTTGCTTTCCTTTCCCCCCTCCTCCTCCTCCCTCCCAATCCCCTTTCCTTTTGCGTCATGTCTTTTAGATTGTAAGCCTGTGGGCAGGGACTGTCAAGAAATACTTTTGTAAGCCGCCGTGAGAGCCTTTTTTGGTTGAATGGCGGCATAAAAAATCCTTAAATAAATAAATAAATCGTTATTTTAAATGCGACAAAATAGCCTATAGCGAACACACACCATACAGACGTGGTCACCTCAAGGAGGAAGGAAGGAAACAAGGTTGTGATGGGGGCAGTGATGAGAACTGGAGAGTTTAAAGGTGGGTTTGACAGAAGGTGATGGTAGGGGCACGTATGCATTCATGGAAGGAATCCCAGGCACAAAAGGGGTACAAGGAAGCAGAGGCCAAAGCAGCTTTAAGTATACATGGTTAACAGTAATTTTTTGGTTCACAAGGCCACACACACACACACCTTAACTGCCTGTAACTGCTAACTACCAGCAAGGGAATAATAATAATAATAATAATAATAATAATAATAATAATAATAATAATAATATTTCGACCCAGAGGGAGAGGCAGGTAACAACACAAATAAAAATACCATAAAATAAATACAACTAATTCAAACGTTTAAAACCAGTGCATCATTAAAAGCAGCACACCATGAAAAAAAGCATTTTAAAATTCACCTGGGTACGCCTGCCGGAAGAGATCAGTTTTTATGTCTTCCTTAAATTCTAGAAGACTGTTAAGTTGACGAATCTCTCCTGGCAAGCCGTTCCACAAACTGGGAGCAGCAGAAGAAAAGGTCCTCTGGGTAATAGCGGTCAGCTTTGTTTTCGTTGGCTGGAGTAAATTCTTCCCAGAGGACCTGAGTGTGTGGGGCGGATTGTACAGGAGAAGGCGATCCCTGCAGGTAGCCTGGACCCAAACCATGTAGGGCTTTAAAGGTGATAACCAACACTTTATACTTCGCCCGGAAACAAATTGGAAGCCAGACCGCTTCCATCGTGAACTGAGTGAGTTCCAGCTACTCAGTGAACCTCCCATGCCTCAGAGCTCCCTGGCAGGAGCTGCTACATAAAACAAATGTTTCCAGAATAACCCTGCTTCCATATAGACACGTCACGATTTCTGTTCTTGTATTAGATTTAAGCGAGGTTTAATTTTGGGGTGGGTGGGTGGGGGGATAATATTTTGTAAGCTACTTAAAGATAAATGATCAGCATTCAGCAAATTGTTGGAGAGGTTGTGGGGAAAAAGGAACGTATTTACATATGTGGTGGCAATGCAAATATGTACAAAGAATATGGAAGATGGTGTTTTCAGAAACTGAAGAAACAGTGGGAATGAAAATAGAACAAACGCCAAAGATTGCATTGCTGTCACTATTTGAAGATATAAAGTGTGGAAAAGAAACTATAGAGCTGATATCGAGTTTGCTGGTTGCAGCACGATTGATGGTAGCTAGGAACTGGAAGATTCAAGGGGAATATTCTATTGAAGAATGGTATAAAGAAGTATGGGATATAGCCATTAATGATAAACTGACATGTAATATTAAGTGGAGAAAAGGCGTAACTAAAATAAATGAGTTTGAAGGAATCTGGAAACAGTTCCTAATATTTGTGTTTACTAAGGGAAGTGGGAAACCGCCAGCAGAAGAAACGATCAGATTTTGGACTCAGGAATAGATCCCGAGGTGGAGGGTGCACTTTTACGTTAAGAATGAGGATGTTGTAGTAGGATAATGTATAGGTAATACTTATTCAACATATATGTACTCAACATTTATTCAATATGTATGTAGCAGTTGTTTGATGTTTTTCCTTTTATTATTATTATTATTATTGTAATGTTGTATGTTTATATAGTGTAGAAAATAAATAAAAAATATTAAAATAAAATAAAATTAAAGTGCCTCTCGGGGCTATGAAGCCGGACATTAAGTATTCCCAAAACACTGACCATTCAAAGTTTGTGATGTACTGGTAGTTGGACTGGCTGCATATGTCAATGATTTTGGTCAGCAGCTCATCCCTGTAGGTCGTCCCTTCGGCTTTGTCCACGTGGATCATCAGCTTCTTCACGATTTCCATCAAGTTCTTCTTGGATACCTGTAGTCAGTGGTCAGAGGGAGGAGGGGAGGGACACACAGACACTGTGAGCAAAGGGCAATGCAAAGGTGTTTATAGCGACTGAAGCCAGGTATATTACCTACCCTACAGGCAAGTGCGATGCATAGGATGCAGCTGTGCAGGACCGGGGGTGGAAACACACACACGCACACTACTGTCATGTCTAGCCCTGCTCCCCCTGGGTTGGAAGAAGGTGTTTCAGGTGATCAATCAGAATCAGACTCTGAAGTAGAGGTGTCAGCGCCAGACACAGGCCAGCCTGGACCAGTGGGGGAGAAAGCTCTCACGGGGGCTCTCCACCAGCTGGGAGTGAACCCTCTCCAGAGCTTATCTCCTCAAGGGCAAACAATACACAGACAGCGGGAAGCCAATATTCTTCCGAAGGAGAGAGCACGGAGAGGTTAGCCGATCCTAGAGCACGCCGCAGACTAAAATGGGCGGAGCTAAAGGAAGGTGAGAGAAAGTCCGCCCGGCTGGCATCCCGTCAGAAGCCGCCTCACAACTAGTCTCTCTGAAGTGAAAGGGCTTTCCATTCTCCTTGAAAGGGCAATTGTCTCACGTAGTTTGCGTAGTTTTTGTCTCGAGGAAAGTTCCTAAAGACTAGACTCTGTTCAGGGGGGAAGACATGTTTATTGTTGGAATAAAGCTTTGTGGATTACTTAGCAGGCCTCGTTATTGTCTCCCAAGAATCATAGAATCATAGAATAGCAGAGTTGGAAGGGGCCTACAAGGCCATCGAGTCCAACCCCCTGCTCAATGCAGGAATCCACCCTAAAGCATCCCTGACAGGTGGTTGTCCAGCTGCCTCTTGAAGGCCTCTAGTGTGGGAGAGCCCACAACCTCCCTAGGTAGCTGATTCCACCGTCGCACTGCTCTAACAGTCAGGAAGTTTTTCCTGATGTCCAGCCGGAATCTGGCTTTCTTTAACTTGAGCCCGTTATTCCGTGTCCTGCAGGCGGGAGGATTTTTGATAACTACAAGATGTGGTACTGAGCTACACCAGATGATCTTTCACCTACCAGGTTGATCCCTCTCCATTCCCAAGGTATGGTTTCTTGCTGTACTGGTCTTAGCTTTTCCATTAGCTGCTCTTTTGAGCATCCTTTTTAGTTTTTAAAATGTATTGCTCTTATTTTCCTGTTAACAAGACTTTTGTTCATGCTTTGGTTATTTCTCGGCTGGACTATTGCAACCTTCTCCTGACCGGCCTTCCTTCTTCTCACATCAGTTCGTTGGTTTCTATTCACCCCTCGGCTGCTAAGGTCATCTTCTTGGCTCACTGCTCTGATCCAGTATTCGAGGCAGTTGCTGGGGAACATGGGCTATTGCTCTATGTCCTGCTTGTTCATCCCTGGCCGATGGCTGGTTGGCCACCGTGTGAACAGAGTGCTGGACTAGATGGACCCTTGGTCTGATCCAGCATCAGGGCACTTCTGATGTTCTGATCATGTTACTCTACTTCTGAAATCCCTTCACTGGCTTCCAATTCACCTCAGAAGCCAATATAAGCTTCTCCCGTTGACTTTCAAAGCTTGTCACAGTCTAGCTCCTTCCTAGCTTTCTTCTCTCATCTTACATTATTGCCCCCCTCATGCTCTTTGCTCCTCGAATGCCCTGTTTCTCACTCGCCCAAGGGTCTCAACTTCTCTTGCTTGGCTTCGCTCTCTCGCTGCCCCTTACGCCTGGAAATCTCTCCCAGAGCAATGACTGCTTTTAAAGCTCAACTGAAAACTTTTCCTTTTTTCTACAGCTTTTAGCACTTGACTTTGTTCTCACTTTCAACACTGTTCGTTTTATTGTCCCCGGTGCCTATTCGGTGCATTCTCTTCCCTCTCTTATTGTTTTATTATGATTTTATTAGAATATAAGCCTATGGGGCAGGGTGTAGCTGTTTTTATTCTTTTACTATGTATAGCACCAGGTACATTGATGGTGCTAAATAAATAACCGCTTTGAAGATCGAGCGGAATATTAAAAAACCAATCAACCAGCGACAAGCCAACATACCATTCCATAGAGGAGGTCCAAAGCTCGGAGGCGGATGGACTCGTCCTTGTCGTCCAAGCACTGGAGGATGAGATCCTTGTGAGACTGTACCGATTTAGGATGCGTTTTCAGGATTTTGGACATGGCCAGCAGTCCTAAATACTTCACTAGAGTGGGGGACGGGAAGAGAAGGGAAAAGGAAGGAAGGAGTTCACACAGGGGCACTCTAAATTTCTGTAACATTATTATGCACATATGCTGGTCACGGAATCATAGAATCGTAGAGTTGGAAGGGGCCTTTAAAGCCATCCAGTCCAACCCCCCAGCTCAATGCAGGAATCCACATTAAAGCATCCCTGACAGATGGTTGTCCAGCTGCCTCTTGAAGGCCTCTAGTGTGGGAGAGCCCACAACCTCCCTAGGTCACTGGCTCCATTGTCATACTGCTCTAACAGCCAGGAAGTTTTTCCTGATGTCCAGCCAGAATCTGGCTTCCTGTAACTTCAGCCCGTTATTCCGTGTCCTGCACTCTGGGAGGACCGAGAAGAGATCCTGGCCCTCCTCTGTGTGACAACCTTTTAAGTATTTGAAGAGTGCTATCATGTCTCCCCTCAAGGAGACATGATAGCCTTGGGCAAAACTGGAGAGGATTAAACTGGTTAGAACTGGTCTTTTGGACCAAGCAGATGACCTGCGTCCATTCATTACGGAGGCAGGAGGAACATGGCTTAGACACATGGTCCATCTAGCTTAGTACGCCCTCTACAAAGTTTCAGGCGAGGAGTTCCCCAGCTCTTCTTGGGACCCCTGAACCTGAGACAACGATGATGCAAAGCAGGTGATTTAGGATGGAGGAAGCAGAAGGTGCCTGCCGGTCAAGCCCTATGCTTCAAAAAACCTTGTCTGTGGGAGTACGGAGAAGCATCAGAGCAAGATGTGGGATACTTGGCTCAGCAATACTAAAAACGAGAAGGATCTTGGAATTGTTGTAGATCGCAAGCTGAATATGAGCCAAGAGTGCGATATGGCTGCAAGAAAGGCAAATGCTATTTTGGGCTGCATTAATAGAAGTAGAGCTTCCAAATCGCCTGAGGTCCTGGTTCCTCTCTATTCGGCCCTGGTTACGCCTCCTCTAGAGTATTGCGTCCAGTTCTGGGCTCCACAATTCAAGAAGGACGCAGACAAGCTGGAGCGTGTTCAGAGGAGGGCAACCAGGATGATCAGGGGTCTGGAAACAAAGCCCTATGAGGAGAGACTGAAAGAACTGGGCATGTTTAGCCTGGAGAAGAGAAGATTGAGGGGAGACATGATAGCATTCTTCAAATACTTAAAAGGTTGTCACACAGAGGAGGGCCAGGATCTCTTCTCGATCCTCCCAGAGTGCAGGACACGGAATAACGGGCTCAAGTTAAAGGAAGCCAGATTCTGGCTGGACATCAGGAAAAACTTCTTGACTGTTAGAGCAGTACGACAATGGAACCAGTTACCTAGGGAGGTGGTGGGCTCTCCCACACTAGAGGCTTTCAAGAGGCAGCTGGACAACCCTCTGTCAGGGATGCTTTAGGGTGGATTCCTGCATTGAGCAGGGGGTTGGACTCAATGGCCTTGCAGTCCCCTTCCAACTCTGCTATTCTATGATTCTATGATCACAGTGCAGGGACCAGTGGAATATGACAAGCAGTGACATATTGGTTGGTGTTTTGCAGCCCTTCGACATCACAAAAAGTGTGTGAATCCTCACCCCCCCCCCAACCTTTAACTCTTCTTTTCTCTTTGAATGTTTGCTGAAAATGTCTCCTCCTTCTCCCGCAAAGCCATCTCCAATTAATTTTCCTCCCTTTTCCTCTAAATACTTGCTCTCTAGCTTGTGGGCAGGTCTGTGTCAAAGCTGCAATTCTGAGGGAAGTCCACGGGAACCTCAATTCACTTATTATTTTATTTTTAGACACAATTCTAGCCCTTATGACTAAAGAAATCTGCTGAAAAGCATGACAGGTGAATCTCAGAAGCCCATGGAAAGGCCAAATGTGGTACAATTATGATGTTATATAAAATGTTTGTTTACCCCAGCATTTCATATTCTAGCTGTTGTGTGCTGGTTAGCATTATTCTACTTTGGCTGTTTTCCAACTGCTGCCTTCTGTATTGCTTAAATGCAGGTTGCATATGCAGCCTCTACTTGGGGGCTGCCATGTCGTGTGAGCTCAGGGAGTGTAAGTTACACAAAGGTTAAACACCCCTTGCATAACCCATGATCTGTTTTAGGGTTGTGCAAGGGTTGTTTAACCTTCGAATAACCCACACTTCCCAGGTTTGCTTGACACCACAACCCCCAAGAGGAGGGTGCATATTCAAAATGGCGGCCTTACACAGTACAGCCTCACCATGGGTTAAATAACCCACAGTGGGCTGTCATGTCATGCGAACACAGCCCCAGTGTCTTACATAGTTTTTTGTCCTTCCAGCAATATCAATGCCGAATTTTCAATTCACATTAGAATCACAGAAGAGTAGAGTTGGAAGGGGCCTACAAGGCCATCGAGTCCAACCCCCTGGGTCGTAAGAGTCACACAATCCCACTTTCCACTGTGCGGAATTTTAACGCCGTCTCTAGCACTCGCTCAAAATGCCACAGACTTCACTGCGGAGATGACGAAAGTCCTCCTACTTACAGTTCTGGTCTGAATCTTCGATCAGTATCCTCAATTTCTGAACGCAAAGCTGCAAAGAGAGCAACGCACAGTTAGCCTCCTTTGCAAGACAGAGGGGTGTGCCTTGCCCTGCCCTGCCCTCCCCCCCTGCATCGAAACAAGCCTTCTTGAGCTCCAGTCAAGCGTCAGTGGCCACCGCTAGCCCTAGAAAGCCAATCTCTGACAGCCCCTTTAAGAAGCCGAGGCGGTGGGGCGGCGATAGCACAAAGGGGGATCTGCCCAAACAGGAGCACCTAAATTGAGTTTTTGTAAATCAAAACCGCCACCCTAACGGCCAGATTGATAACTGGGACTGGAAGGTTTGAGCGTATGAGACCCGCTTGCATTGGCTGCCCGTACGTTTCCGAGCCCAATTCAAGGTGCTGATTTTGACCTATAAAGCCTTCCACGGCTTGGGACCACAGTACCTGACAGAACGCCTTTCCTGACACGAACCTACCCAAACACTACGTTCAACATCTAAGGTCCTCCTCCAGGTGCCTACTCCGAGGGAAGCTCGGAGGATGGCAACGAGGGATAGGGCCTTTTCGGTGGCGGCCCCCCAATTATGGAATAATCTCCCCAATGAGGCTCACCTGGCGCCAATATTGTTATCTTTTCGGCACCAGGTCAAGTCTTTTCTCTTCTCCCAGGCAGTTAGCAATAGGTAAGGAGCCTGGGTCTTGGGTTTTTTTCCCAGCTCATCGTTTGTAAAGTTGTCACAGTGGTTTCAATTGTATGCGCATTTTGCATGTTTTTGTGGGTTTTAATGTTTGTATATTGTTTTTAAACGTTTTTATCTTAGGTGAACCGCCCAGAGAGCTTCGGCTATGGGGCGGTATACAAATGCAATAAATAAATAAAATTTAGGGGGGTGTGTGAAAGCAGTGCCGTACTTTAGCAGCCTGCTACCACAGTGAATATATCTCAAGAACACAAGAATTGCAGGGGTGTGGAATGAGCTCCCTAAGGAGGTTCGCTTGGCACCTACATTACATGCTTTTAGACGCCAGGTGAAGACCTTTTGATTCTCCCAGCATTTTAACAGTCTATAAATAAATTTTAACTCTGTGTTTTAAATTTGTAATTTTGCATTGCTGCTGTTTTTATCGGGTTGAGCTTTTTCTATTGCATTTTATATGATGGTTTTATACTGTTGTTTTATACTTTGAATGTTTTTAAATTTTGTGAACCGCCCAGAGAGCTCCGGCTATTGGGCGGTATAGAAATGTAATAATTAAATAAATAAATAAATAAACCCCTGCATGGTTTGGGTCCAGGCTACCTGCGGGATCACCTTCTCCCGTACAATCCACCCCGCACACTCAGGTCCCTCTGGGAAAGGTTTACTTCAGTCTGCCAAAATTAGGCTGACAACTGTTACCCAGAGGACCTTCTCTTCTGCTGCTCCCAGACTGTGGAACGGCCTGCCGGAGGAGACTCGTCAACTTGACAATGTTTTAGCATTTAAGAAAGCTATAAAGACTGATCTCTCCCGGCAGGCCTACCCAGGGGTTTTTATTTATTTTATTTATTTATTTATTACATTTTTATACCGCCCAATAGCCGAAGCTCTCTGGGCGGTTCACAAAAATTAAAACCACAAAAAACATCCAACAGGTTAAAAACACAATTACGAAATACAGTATAAAAAGCACAACCAGGATAAAACCACGCAGCAAAAATTGATATAAGATTAAAATACAGAGTTAAAACAGTAAAATTTAAATTTAAGTTAAAATTAAGTGTTAAAATACTGAGAGAATAAAAAGGTCTTCAGCTGGCGACGAAAGCAGTACAGTGTAGGCGCCAGGCGGACCTCTCTGGGGAGCTCGTTCCACAACCGGGGTGCCACAGCGGAGAAGGCCCTGCTCCTAGTAGCCACCTGCCTCACTTCCTTTGGCAGGGGCTCACGGAGAAGGGCCCCTGTAGATGATCTTAAGGTCCGGGTAGGTACATATGGGAGGAGGCGTTCCTTCAGATAACCTGGCCCCAAACCGTTTAGGGCTTTAAATGTCAATACCAGCACTTTGAATCGGTCCAAATGAAGAGGCGGGTAAGAATTTTTTATTATTATTGTCATTATTATTATTATTATTATTATGCACAACGTGGAACAACAACAACAACAAAAAGATCATGCCAAAGAGAAAGGCTGTACCTGGATACTGGCACTGTGATTGGGCATCCCAGATGACAGAGAGATCAAAACTAAAAAGGGACAAGAAAGCAGATGTTTAATTCGCAGCCTAATTTTCTCCTAGGAGGACAACACCAAAGCACATAAAACAGGAAGGGGAAGACCACATAAAACAGGAAGGGGAAGACCACATAAAACAGGAAGGGGAAGACGCACCTGGAAACACCTTTGCCTTACCTGCTATCACTGTGTTCACACACTCATAGAGAAGGGACATCGCTGAAGTGCTGAAAGGAAAGGAAATGGGAGTTACTGCATTACAAGATGCTCATGATCCCACTGAGGTATCATAATAGGAAGACAGCCAGCGCCGTCCCCCAATTTTAGTCCCTTGATTTAGGCTTGGGCCAGGCGGATAAAACACAATTATTTAAAATCCCTTCGCGTCTTTTTAAAAAAGAACCTGGTTTATATTAAAATCTGAATTTAATACAGAATGACAGGCTACATTTGTTGCTTATTGCAGTATCTCGAGAAGTTAAAGAGGGGGGTGTCCTGGCCCCCTTTCTCTTTTAATCATTTGTAAATGATACAGCTCTTCATTTGACAGGTGATTCTTTCCCCCCAGTCAAATTAAAAGAAAGGAAACTGTCTTTTCTTCTCTATGCTGATGACCCGATTCTCATCTCACATACCCAGATTGGTTTACAGAGACTACGATCAGCATAGGCTGAATATTTCCCCCCCAAAAAAATTTTTTTAGATTATTGGTTGTTTTATCATGTTCCTCAAGGATTTAATTTTTGTAAACCGCTCAGAGAGGTTCGGCTATTGGGCGGTATAAAAATGCAATAAATAAATAAATATCAACTGTGGGGAAACCGAAGTCATGGTCTTTGGACACAGATCTCCATGACACAAACAGAGAATAAATACCCATCCTATCGAGCAAGTATCCTCGTATCGCTGAACCCATAAACACATTCCAGCCGTTACCCCAGCCTTCCTCAACCTGGGGCGCTCCAGATGTGTTGGACTGCATCTCCCAGAATGCCCCAGCCAGCCGAGCTGGCTGGGGCATTCTGGGAGTTGTAGTCCAACACATCTGGAGCGCCCCAGGTTGAGGAACGCTGCGTTACCCTGTCTTCACAGTGTGGCAGGACAGAAAATCAAATCAGAAAAGGGCACTCGAAGCCATATAGCCCAGTAACGATATTGGAAGCTACATGCAAACTTTATAACTGCGAAAGAAATTATGTCTCGACAGGCTAGGATTACACACTAGAGATTGCAAGGTCCAGCTGAAGACAAAAACAGGCTTTCTCCCATGCCCAGTTGTGAGGTTTAAGCCTTATTACAGGAGAGATTGGAATAGGCACGGCAGGGCACCTATCTATGGAGCCTTCCAAGAGCCCCGTGTGGCTTCTGCAGCCTCTTCCCAGCCTCTGACTAGGGGAGCAGCCATGCTCCAACCAAACAGGAAGTAGCCCACTGATAGCGTGAGACACTGGGCACGGATAACCGAGGGGGGTGGAGAGGGATGATCTCGCAATCTGACGATCGTCCTCCTCATCTACCTGCGGCAACAACACCGCAACCGTCATTATGGATGCGTTTTTGTTAAAGGAAAAGGAGTGCGCGAAAGCTCAAGCACCACGTAATTTTTTTTTTAAAAAAAAAATCCTAGGCCTCCCCCCACCCTACCCTACCCCCAATTGGCACAGCTCCTGAGCTCCGTGCCCCACGTTTACTTGCGAGGAGCCAGGACAAAACAGTGCCGGCGGGGCACACGATCTGCGGTCTCGGGATCATCCCAAGACTGCGGGAATATCGGAATTGAACTGAAGGGCGATATCCTGGGCCAAGGGACGGATCTTCCCTCCCTGCTCCCGGGATGCCCTGTGCGTCATGTGGACGCACAGGGATGATCCCAGGGCGATCACCGGGATATCTCCCTGTCCAGCCATGCCCTAGGTCAAGCATGGTGACATTCATGCCTTATATTGTGTGAAGGGACAGCATAAATGTAGCAAGGAAATGCTAACTTACAAAAGATCTTTGCTGCCTAGCTTTCTACCTCCCCTTTTCATAGAATCATAGAATAGCAGAGTTGGAAGGGGCCTACAAGGCCATCGAGTCCACCCCCCGTGCTCAGTGCAGGAATCCACCCTTAAGCATCCCTGACAGAGGGTTGTCCAGCTGCCTCTTGAAGGTCTCTAGTGTGGGAAAGCCCACCACCTCCCTAGGGAACTGGTTCCACTGTCGTACTGCTCTAACAGTCAGGACGTTTTTCCTGATGTCCAGTCGGAATCTGGCGTCCTTTAACTTGAGCCTGTTATTCCGTGTCCTGCACTCTGGGAGGATCGAGAAGAGATCCTGGCCCTCCTCTGTGTGACAACCTTTCAAGTATTTGAAGAGTGCTCTCATGCCTCCCCTCCATCTTCTCTTCTCCAGGCTAAACATGCCCAGTGCTTTCAGTCTCTCTTCATAGGGCTTTGTTTCCAGACCCCTGATCATCCTGGTTGCCCTCTTCTGTTGTCCCTGCTACATTCAGTCTGTTATCCCTCCCCCCTTTCCTATCAATAAAGATGGCTTCCTTTCTGTTTACCTTCGGCCTGTCACCCACTCTCATTCCTCCTTCCCCCTTCCTCTCCATAAAGTTGCCAGCTTTACGACCTTGTGAAGGGGAATGTCTGCCCACACGTTTCCCTTCAGATGTGAACATTGTCACCGCTGTGACAATGTGTTGGTTTTCATTGGAAATGTAACCAATGTGAAATGAAATGGAGAAATGTACAGCAGCACGACCTCGGATGTAACTGAATTGTAAATAAGCTGATTGTCTCTGTGTTACGCAAACACATAGATGTCGATGTCGAGAGAAGGGGGATGAGAGAGGCAAGGCCGCAACCCGAAGTGAATTGCCCTGGTTCTGGTGGCCTCAAGGTTTTGGGAGGAAACTGGGTATGGGGAAGAAGATGCGAGGGAGACTGGAGCAGGCAGGGACCATCAGAGCCTGCTTCAGTTGGAACCCCCCCGCCCCCAGGGCTAACATCTTCACCTTGTTGGGAAGAAGGAGCTGTTGGTTTGCCCCTCCATTGAGAGATGAGAGGACGGAGCACGGCCTTCCCACCAGCCTAAACAGTCTCCTTAATTTCTTTTTATTTTCTCCCTCTTCCCTCCCCATCCACTTTTCCTTGTGTGTCATGTCTTTTTTTTTTTTAGAATGTAAGCCTGAGGGTAGGGACTGTCTACTTTATTGATACATTATTGTGATACATTAAGTGAACTTCCTGACTGTTAGAGCAGTACGACACTGGAATCATTACCTAGGGAGGTTGTGGGCTCTCCCACCCTAGAGGCCTTCAAGAGGCAGCTGGACAACCATCTGTCAGGGATGCTTTAGGGTGGATTCCTGCATTGAGCAGGGGGTTGGACTCGATGGCCTTGTAGGCCCCTTCTAACTCTGCTATGCTATGATTCTATGATTCTCTGTGGCCCGATTTGTACATCACAGGTGGGGTTTTCTTTCTTTTTATTTACACACACTGCCCCACTGCTGCCACTGTAAGTAGGAGTGGCTAAACAACCCAGGTACACTGCATTCCTAGGTTATTTAGCATCGCAGCTGAACCCTGGTTTGTCTCTACCCTGAGAAGTCAGAGAAAGAACCCACGGCTTGTGCTAGGGTTGTCCCTCTGGCTTGTCGAGCGTGAGACATGAGAGCACTCTTCAAATACTTGAAAGGTTGTCACATCACACAGAGGAGGGCCAGGATCTCTTCTCGATCCTCCCAGAGTGCAGGACACGGAATAAGGGGCTCAAGTGACAGGAATGGAAAAAGAGGGAGAAAGCACCACGAAAAGGCTATGAGAAAAAGTGGTGACTAGCTCTGGTGCTATGAAATGTCAAAAGAGGTTTTTTTATTTTTCTTATCCAAAATAGAAAAAATGTTCAAAAAGTTTTAAACCAAACTTGTACAACACTCAACGTTTCGGCTCTGGAGATCTTTCGTCAGGAGCTGTACAATGAAATGAATTACTTTTTGAAGTAATTATAAATTTGGAACCTTATAGAATTTTTTTTTTTTTTTACAAGACCGCAGTTGTGTTTATTCTGTCTCCGTCAGCAGTCGAACAGTTGCGGTCTTGAGAAAAATATCTAGAAGGTTTCAAATTTATAACTACTTCAAAAAGTCATTGATTTCGTTGTACAGCTCCTGACGAAGGATCTCCAGATCCAAAACGCTGAGCGTTGTACAAGTTTGGTTTAAAGTTTTTTTGAACATTTTTTTTAATATTTCGGATTAAGAAAAATAATTTTTATTTATTATTTATTTATTACATTTTTATACCGCCCAATAGCTGAAGCTCTTTGGGTGGTTCACACAAATTAAAACCATAATAAAACAACCAACAGTCTAAAAACACAAATACAAAATTTTTGGTGCATTGGTGCTATATAAATAAATAATAATAATTTATTTATTTATTTTATTTATTACATTTTTATACCGCCCAATAGCCGAAGCTCTCTGGGCGGTTCACAATGTATAATGTATGTATAATAATACATACAATATAAAAAGCAAACCTCTTTTGACATTTCATAGCCCCAAAGCTAGTCTCCCCTTTTTCTCATAGCCTCAAATTACAGGAAGCCAGATTCCGGCTGGACATCAGGAAAAACTTCCTGACTGTTAGAGCAGTACGGCAATGGAACCAGTGACCTAGGGAGGTTGTGGGCTCTCCCACACTAGAGGCCTTCAAGAGGCAGCTGGACAACCCTCTGTCAGGGATGCTTTAGGGTGGATTCTTGCATTGAGCAGGGGGTTGGGTTGGGTTGGATTGGATGGCCTTGTAGGCCCCTTCCAACTCTACTATCCTATGGTTCTACGATTCTATGACAAGCAAGAGGTCCAGGTTGACTGTTTAGCCACCCCCACTTGCAGAAATTGGGCAGGGTGGACCAGCATGCTGCTTTATTCATGACCACCCACCATTTTAAAAGGTTGTGGTTTGCCCTGACGTGCAAACTGGGCCAGTATCTTATCCAGGAACTGTGCTAACCATGGAAAAGCCCACACCAGGCCCTCATTATTATTTTTTTACACAAATATTTCTACACCCCAGCATCTAAATCATGCTTCAACGGAGAGGCATTTCGAAGGAAGCCGCACTTAACAGCTCCAGGAAGCGCACACTCAGGATCGGATGGGGCCAACTATGCCGACGCTGTACATCCCGTCCCCTCGAGGTCTGCAAAACCACTTTTGTCTCCTCTTTGCCAGAGACGCGGGGCAGCTGGCTGTGAGCATCAGGCATCGTATTAACACCGAATCCAGAGTGTTGTGATATGTGTCGACAGGGAATCTCACAGGTTCCTTGGCTAGAAGCCCCAACATCTAATTGACTAAGTCGGGAGCAGGGTGAGAAAGGCAGGAAGGAGGCTGGAAAGGGGTGGGTGAGGGGTGGGGAGTGTTGAAGTATACATACTGTCCACTTTGCTGAATTTCTTGGGAGCGGACTAATTTTTTATCTTTGACAGGGCTGCCATGAACTCTACTCGCTTTAGGTAATTGGAAGAGCGCGCGCTGGCTGTTTGGGAAAGAAAGGAGGATTAAGTGAACACTTCCCTTTTCTCGGCTTCATCTACCACCTTAAAAGGGCCTTCTCTGTGGTGGCCCCCCCAACTGTGGAAGAATCTCCCTGACGAGGCCGACACTGCCATCTCTTCAGCGCCAGGTCAAGACTTTTCTCTCCTCCCAGGCGTTTCGCAATATGGAATGAGCCTGGGTCTGGCTTTTTGGGGCTCATGAAGTTGTTACAGCGGTTTTAAACGCATGTGCATTTTGCATGTTTTTGTGGGTTTTAATTTTTTGTATATTGTTTTTAAGTGTTGTTGTTTTTTTTATCTTAGGTGAACCGCCCAGAGCGCTTCGGCCATGGGGCGGCATACAAATGCAATAAAATAAATAAATAAAAGGGGGCACTCCCATTGCAAGGAAGCCATTCTAGACACTGCCCGGGGGGTGATGATTTTTTATTTTTTTAAGCATGCCCAACACAACGGAGGCAAGTGGGGCAGCCCCTGGAGAAGCCACGCAGAAACTGGGCAAGAGTTCAGGAATGCTACGTCGGCTCTAGCCCAGAGGCACACACGGTTCTGCTGGTGAGAAACGCCAGCACAGCCTGAATTAGCCGATACTGGCCTGGTTCAGACAACACGCTAAACCCTGCTGCTTAACCACAACATGGTTAAGGGAATGCATTGACCTTAACGCTCCTGGTCAGTCGAAAGGCAGATCAGGGAATAGGGATTCGGCTTGTGTTGGATGGGGTTACACTCCCCCTGAAGACACAGGTCCGCAGCTTGGGTGTACTTCTGGATTCAGCCCTGAGCCTGGATGCCCAGGTTTTGGCGGAGTTCATTTGCACAGTTAAAGCGAGTGCGGCAGCTGCGCCCGTCCCTAGAGATGTCGGACCGGGCCACGGTGACACATGCCTTAATTACATCCCGACTGGATTACTGTAACGCGCTCTACGTGGGGCTGCCTTTGAAGAGCGTTCGGAAACTCCAGCTAGTTCAAAGAGCTGCAGCCAGATTGTTGACCGGGGCTGGTTACAGGGAGCAGACAAGTCCCCTGTTAAAACAGCTCCCCTGGCTTCCAGTTGGTTTCCGGGTACAATCAAAGTGCTGGTTATGACCTATAAAGCCCTATATGGCTCAGTTATTTGAAAGGCCGTATTCTCCCTTATGAGCCTGCCCGTGCTTTGAGATCTTCTGGAGAAGCCCTTCTTTCAGTCCCACCATCTTCACAGGCACGCTTGGTGGGAACATGGGAGAGGGCCTTCTCGGTGGCTGCTCCGGTGCTCTGGAACTCTCTTCCCGGGGAAGCTAGACCGGCTCCCTCCTTGATGGGCTTTCGGAAGCAGGCAAAAACTTGTTTGTTCCAGCAGGCCTTTGGAGAGTAATTTGGTCCTCCATCTACGTTAAGGACTTGTAATTTTGTTGTGTATTTTAATTTAATTTATTTATTTTTTACATTTCTTTTCCTAGGTTTTACAATGTGTGTTTTAAAGGCGGGATACAAATAAATATAATAATAATAATAACAACAATAATAATACATTAACCTTTTTGTGGTTAAGCAGCATGGTTTAGCGTGTTGCCTGAACCAGGCCATTAGCGTCAAGAGATGGGAAATACGTACAGCTCGGCAGAGCCCTCCGCGAAAGCTGCCAACGTGGCCGCTGAAGGACGAACCCACTTACCTGTGTATGAGATTGGTCAGGGGCTCAATTAGCTTCTTCCCCAGCCTGGGTTCCAAGGGAGTGAGAGCACCAAACTGCAGGGGGAAAGAGAGAGAAAGTTGCTTAAGGAGGTGCTAGTAACAGAGGCAGCTGCCTCAGGCCACTGTCCCACCTGGGCCAGTACTGTCAACACTGACTGGCAGCAGCAGCTCTCCAGGGTTTCAGTTAGGGCTCTTTCCTAGCCTTTCTTTCCAAGCCCTAAACAACTTGGGACCAGGATCCCTGATAGACTTGGGACCAGGATCCCTGATAGACTTGGGACCAGGATCCCTGATAGACTTGGGACCAGGATCCCTGACAGAGCGCTTTCTCCCCTACCCACTGAGGTCATCCGAGGGTCTGCTCCTGGTGGTTCCACATAGACCCATCCTCCAATTGGAGTCCACCAGGGGAAGAGCCTTCAGCGTGGTGGCCCCCTTCCTATGGAACTCCCTGCCTCTGCAGGTCAGGCAGGCGCCAACTTTGTATTCCTTTCGGCGCCTCCTGAAAACGCCATTATTCCAGGAAGCCTTCCCTTAACGACCAGCCACGGTTCGCTGTACATTTTGTTTCTTTTAAAACCTATTTCAAAGCATTTTATTCTGTTTTTATTTTATTTTATCTTGTACACGGCTCCGAAATTTTCAATGGGGAGCGGTATATAAATATTGGAAATAAAAAAAATAAAAATTAAAAAATACCAGGAGATATCAGGGATTGAAACTGGGACTTTCTGCATGTGTCTTTGAGCTGTGTCCACTTCCCCCATGCACAGCTACCCACAGTGCCATGCAACAAGCTTCCCCAAATCTGACGCAACTCCACGGCACCATGGAATGCACCGGGTTGGGGAGGGCTGTCGAGGTTGTTCTACCCTTAAAAGGCAGCCTGAAAATAATTTCAAATAAAATGAATAGATCCCAATCTCACTCCACCCACCCACCCTGATTTCAACTATTTGCAGCCCAAGAACCAGACACTTCCCCGCCAGCCGCCTACTCCTCTTCCTTGCTCTCCGTTTGCGTTGGCGGCTACACCTCCTAAGTGTCAGAGTTTCGTGTGCTTTTTCGCACCCAAGACACTGCTCACGAAGACATCAGCCACCAGGACCTGCTAAAATACTTGCCAATTTTATTATTTTAATGAGGACCCAGTTGTTGGTGGATGACGTCATCAGCTTAAAAAAGAGAGGAGCGAGGGAAAGGTAGTTTTTGGGGTTGCGCCTGGCGAGCTCGCATATAACATTCACAGCGGCTGATTGGACACCTGGAAAAGAGGGGGAGAAGTGTCTGAATGAGTGCGTCGTGTTTCTCAAGGCCTCCCGCCTTCTTGGGAGACAATAATGAGGACCGCTATGCAATCCACAAAGCTTGATTCAAGCAATAAATCTCTCTTCCCAACTGAAGGGAGTCTAATCTCTAGGAACTCCTCTAGGCAAGAGTATGCAAACTAAGTGAAACAACTGTCCTTTCAAGAATGGAAAGCCCTTTCCCAAAACGTGATCACTTCAGAGAGACCGGGTGTGAGGCAGCTTCAGACGAGACGCCAGCCGGGCAGACTGTCTCTCGCCTTCCTTTCGCTCCGCCCGTTTTAGTCTGCGGCGTACTCTAGGATGGGCTAACCTCTCTGTGCTCTCTCCTTCGGATTTTGGCTTCCCCCCTTGTGTTGTTTGCCCTTGAGGAGATAAACTCTGGAGAAGGTTCATTCCCAGCTGGTGAAGAGCATGTGAGAGCTGCTTCCCCCAC
Organism: Elgaria multicarinata webbii; assembly: GCF_023053635.1. Classification (NCBI taxonomy): domain Eukaryota; kingdom Metazoa; phylum Chordata; class Lepidosauria; order Squamata; family Anguidae; genus Elgaria; species Elgaria multicarinata. The sequence goes on along the minus strand of NC_086193.1, from coordinate 5,157,583 downwards.
TGGTGTAATCTGGCCTGTGTCTGGCGCCGACTCCTCTTCCTCAGAGTCTGATTCTGATTGATCACCTGAAATGCCTTCCCCCAACCCAAAGGGAGCACGGCTAGACAAGACAGAGTGGACTTGTAGGACCAGAGGGCTCATGGATAAAGCAGAAGTATCTCTGAACTGAACATACAGGGGAACCTCTGCAACCTAGAAAGATTTGGGGGTAGAGAGGTTCTGCAGTATGCTCCAACCCTGCAGCATTCAAATGAATCTGAAAGAGACAGGTTTCTATCTGTGTTTGGAAGACACAGTTAGGAAACCCCCAAAAACCGAAGCTCTACACGCCTCCTTTCTTTTGTGCTGGTGCGGAAGAGGAAAACTGTCTGGGTTCATGTTTACTTTCAGTGCTAGTCAGGGTCCTTATCACCCTTATACAAATAAGAAAGGAGGATAAGGAGACGTGATAGCACTCTTCAAATATTTAAAAGGTTGTCACACAGAGGAGGGCCGGGATCTCTTCTCCATCCTCCCAGAGTGCAGGACATGGAATAAGGGGCTCAAGTGACAGGAAGCCAGATTCCGGCTGGACATCAGGAAAAACTTAGAGCAGTGCGACAATGGAACCAGTGGCTTGGGGAGGTTGTGGGCTCTCCCACCCTAGAGGCCTTCAAGAGGCAGCTGGACAGCCATCTGTCAGGGATGCTTTAGGGTGGATTCCTGCATTGAGCAGGGGGTTGGACTCGATGGCCTTGTAGGCCCCTTCCAACTCTGCTATTCTATGATTCTATGCGGGACTGGCTAAACTTTTGTCTGTGGTTTGCTTAGCATAGCATGGGCCCCTTTCAACTCTATTATTCCATAATTCTATGATTCTAAGTGACTTGCCCAAGGTTACCAGAGGAGCAGAGACCTGCGTTCAAGTTCGCTCTAGCTGCGGAGCCACTGTGCAAGTTGAGGAGAAGGGCAGAAGAGAGCTGAATCTAACTTCAGCCAAGGAAAAAAACTGGGCTAGGGAGACTCCCAGGGAGGCTTGTCTGGGAGGGAAGGTTCCCAGACAGAGTCCAGGGGGCAGAAAAAAGATGTTGCCTGTTCCTGAGGACGAGCTGAAGGAGTCATGACAGAAAGGTTCGGCTGCCACAGGAAACCGCAATATGTTTGCCTCCCCCCCACCCCCAAATACTTGCCCATGCCTCGATGCAAGAACATTTTGCACTGCCCTGCTGGCAGGCAGGCAAGAAGTGCTGAAGGTCCACCATGTCAGGACACAAATACGTTCTACTCGATATGGGCGGCGGAGGGGCGAACCATGTGTCAAGCTGCTGCGTTTGGCAGCACCTGTGTTTACCCTCACATCTAATCTGGCAAACCTGATCGTGTTTGATCGTGGTGGGGAAGCCAACCCTACGGAGGCCGGAACCATAAATACTCAACTGTCTGGACCTCTTCCTCTCCCTCTCTCTCATACACACACAACCACCACCTCTGCCAAGCCCTTATTCCATTTTATTTAGATTTGCTAAAGGTTAGAGAATGGAACCAGTGACCTAGGGAGGTGGTGGGCTCTCCCACACTAGAGGCCTTCAAGAGGCAGCTGGACAACCATCTGTCGGGGATGCTTTAGGGTGGATTCCTGCACTGAGCAGGGGGTTGGACTCGATGGCCTTGTAGGCCCCTTCCAACTGCTATCCTATGATTCTATCTCTCTCATTGTATTGGAAGGGGCGATTTGCAGGTCACAACTGGCTCTATAGCTCTGTGGTAGGGCAGAAACTTTGAAGGCAGAGGATCCTAACTTTAATAGAAGTATAGCTTCCAAATCGCGTGAGGTACTGGTTCCTCTCTATTCAGCCCTGGTTAGGCCCTCTAGGAGTCAGCAATGACTCAAGTGCTGGCACGAGAGGTTCCTTTCCTAGGCCTCATCTAGAGTATAGCGTCCAGCTCTGGGCTCCACACTTCAAGAATAATGCAGACAAGCTGGAGCGGGTTCAGAGGAGGGCAACCAGGATGATCAGGGGTCTGCAAACAAAGCCCTATGAAGAGAGACTGAAAGAACTGGGCAGGTTTAGCCTGGAGAAGAAGACTGAGGGGAGACATGAGAGCACTCTTCAAATACTTTAAAGGTTGTCACACAGAGGAGGGCCAGGATCTCTTCTTGATCCTCCCAGAGTGCAGGACACGGAATAACGGGCTCAAGTGACAGGAAGCCAGATTCCGGCTGGACATCAGGAAAAACTTCCTGACTGTTAGAGCAGTACGACAATGGAACCCATGACCTAGGAGGGTTGTGGGCTCTCCCACGCTAGAGGCCTTCAAGAGGCAGCTGGACAACCATCTCTCAGGGATGCTTTAGGGTGGATTCCTGCATTGAGCAGGGGGTTGGACTCGATGGCCTTAGAGGCCCCTTCCAACTCTACTATTCTATGATTTAGGTCTGTGGATGTATACTCCCCGCCCCCAGTTCAGCTACACAGCACAATACAGGAACCTTCTGGATCCCATTTATCCAACACACTCACCAGGATCTGGGTCTTCCAGCTTCTCCTTAAGGCGGGGAAACGCAGGTCGAAGGGATTCGGGGTACTTCAAGAATACTTTGTACATGATCAACACTGCTTTCTTCCTGATGTAAGGCTTTGTGTGAGACATCTGCCGGGGAGGGAGAAAGAGAGACAGGAGGAAATTTTCACAAAAATTTAGCCGCAGTTTTTTTTATTCTACAGCTCATCAGCAATAGTTTGTTTTTCTCTCCCTCCTTCCTCTGTTCAGGGACTGCTGGGGGGTGGAAAGGGGCGGGGGGAAGAGGCCCTCAGGCACAAATTCTGTCTAAGGCCATGGAAGTAGTTGTGAAGGTACCAAGAGGTGTGACAAAGCCGCAGTACTTGATGTCTGCCTCAGTAGCGTCTGTATATAGGGCATGGAAGTATACCTGCTAAGAACGCAAACACTGTGCTTTTTGTGTAGGGGCCCAAAACCACGATCCCCTATAGCAAATGTAAACCCCGGAGCCTGCACAGTTCTACTCATTCTGGTTAGGCTGCTGCAGGTGGGAGGAACCATTTCCTCAGCCCACAGGAATAAACCTCTCGGGTCCGCGCTCTTCGAACTGCCTTCTTTGCAGAGCCTCTGCAATGCATTTCCAGTGCGTGGCCAAAGGCTCTGAAGCAACAAACGCCACTGGAAGGTTTGACGCATCCTTCACGCACCCCACAGGAAAAATCACAGCAAGGGGAAGCCGGCTCTCTGACAGCAGAAGAGAAAAGCAAGACCCTGCCAGGTGGTTCGATTCTGACCACATTTTTATCCTGCCTTTTCTTCCTGGAACTCAAGAACGACCTTCTCCCCTTCTCACAACAATCCGGTGACGTTGGTTAGGGCCGGAGCTCCCAGGTTCAGCCTCCAACATTTCCAGGTTGATTGCAAACCAGGATAAACCATACTAAGCTACACCAACGATCTGACTCAATGTAAGACAGCTTCCTACATCCAAGGGGAGACTTGGAGCCGAGTCTTCCCGGCCTGACTATGACACCACACCACACTGTCCCTTTTAGTACCGTTGGGGTCTGCTTTAAGTCACGTTAAAGATCGTCGGACTGAAACAAAGATAGATCAATAATGAAAGATTTTAGGAGGCAAACCACTGTTGGTTATCGTGATGTGCGTCGGGCACCACTGACTATTTCGTTGCACACAGTTGGTTATTTTCGGAGGCTACAGAGTCCCCTGGCAAGAGCGACCAAGGCGGCGCCTGCTGCTCTAGTTCAGCTGGCAGAACACGCAATAGCTGATGGGATACCAATGGGAGGACTGGGGGGCGGGGATGTCAATCAAACGCATAGTTGACTAAACGTCAACTTGACACTGGCTTTAAACTGCACCACGGTTGATTATAATCATGTCGCGTGGGGAATACCCCCTCGATAATCAACCGTGGAGTTCGTTTATTAGTTTCTGAGCAAAGTATAAAATGTGGGTTATCACCTTTAAAGCCCTACATGGTTTGGGTCCAGGCTACCTGCGGATCGCCTTCTCCCGTACAATCCGCCCCACACACTCAGGTCCTCTGGGAAGAATTTACTCCAGCTGGCAAAAACTAGATTAACAACTGTTACCCAGAGGACCTTCTCTTCTGCTGCTCCCAGACTGTGGAACGGCCTGCCGGAGGAGACTCGTCAACTTAACCGTCTTTTAGCATTCAAGAAACCTATAAAGACTGATCTCTTCCGGCAAGCCTATCCAGTGGAATTTTAAGCTTCATTGGCTGCCAGTCCAGGTCCGGGCCTGATTCAAAGTGCTGGTATTAACGTTTAAAGCCCTAAACGGCTTGGGGCCAGGTTATCTGAAGGAACGCCTCCTCCCGTATGTATCTGCCCGGACCCTAAGGTCATCCTCAGGAAGGAAGTGCCAAAATGCCAAAGGAAGTGAGGCAGGTGGCTACCAGGAGCAGGGCCTTCTCTGCTGTGGCACCCCGGCTGTGGAATGACCTCCCTAAGGAGGTTCGCTTGGCACCTACATTATATGCTTTTAGACGCCAGGTGAAGACCTTTTGATTCTCCCAGCATTTTAACAGTCTATAAATAAATTTTAACTCGGTGTTTTAAATTTGTAATTTTGCATTTCTGCTGTTTTTATCGGGTGGAGCTTTTAGATTGTATTTTATAAGATGGTTTTATACTGTTGTTTTATACTTTGAACGTTTTTAATTTTTGTGAAACTCCCAGAGAGCTCCGGCTAGTGGGCGGTATAGAAATGTAATAAATAAATAAATGTTTTTAGGATGTTTTAGGATGTTTTTAACAATGTATTAATTCAGGTTTATGTATTTTATCGCTTATTGTTGTCTCCTGCCTCGATCAGAATGGAGAGGCGGGTAAGAAATAAAATTATTATTATTATTATTATTATTATTTATTAACCCACCATTGACTATTGTGTTGTCCAAACACAGCCCATGTGTATATAGTTAAGACACTAGAATGCTATCTTTCGCCTGCGGGTGCAGACTCTGGAACAAGCTTAGCAGCCGTTGCTCTCAACGCATATCCTTGCCTATTTGTTCCTGGGGTGGTTCTTCCCCACTTGAGGAATGTTTGAAACGAGCGCAGCCCTTGGGTGGGGGACAATGACTTTCAAAGTCCTTCAACAGGGATGTTGAAACCTCAGACGGGCTTGCCAGAACGAACGAACAATGCAAGCGTTGTAGACCAGCCTCCCTTCCAAGGACTCACCAGTGTCATGATGTCATTCGCCAAGTCTCTGGCAAGATCGGGAGTCACAAAACAGGACAGACCAGTCAGCGCGACTCCAGTATCATACTGGTTGGGGCTACTCAAGTCCTAGAACAGCATGGCAGGTGGGGGGGGGGGTTGGAGAAAAGAGATAGGAAGAGTCTTCGGTACTTTGAAAATCCTCTTACAACAGATCCTTAGAATTCACTCCATGCAACCTCAGAATTCGCTCCATGCAGCTTACAAAGTCTCCCACACACCTGTGAAAACTTTAACAAAGAAGTGACCCATCTTAAAAAAATATAGCCCTCTACGTTTTTTAAATAAAGGGAGCATGTTTTCAAAGGGCCGGTTCCTTCCACATGAACCTGCCCGCCACAGAGGCCCTTCCCTCTGCCTTCTGGGATGAGGCTAAAGGCAAGAGAGGTGGCCTTATCAACTGTCCCACCTTTGGAATGCCCAATTCCATCGGGCCTGGGTCCAGCTCCAGCTGAGAGCCCCCTCCCTCTTGCTGCCAACTGTCTCTGGAGAGGCCACCAGTGAGGGAGGAAGCAGCAGCCAGGCACCTCTCCACCGTGCCTGGGTCCAGCTCCAGCTGAGAGCCCCCTCCCTTCTGCTGTCAACTGTCTCTGGAGAGGCCACCAGTGAGGGAGGAAGCAGCAGCCAGGCACCTCTCCACCGTGCCTGGGTCCAGCTCCAGCTGAGAGCCCCCTCCCTCCTGCTACCAACTGTCTCTGGAGAGGCCACCAGTGAGGGAGGAAGCAGCAGCCAGGCACCTCTCCACCGTGCCTGGGTCCAGCTCAGAGCCCCCTCCCTTCTGCTGTCAACTGTCTCTGGAGAGGCCACCAGTGAGGGAGGAAGCAGCAGCCAGGCACCTCTCCACCGTGCCTGGGTCCAGCTCCAGCTGAGAGCCCCCTCCCTTCTGCTGTCAACTGTCTCTGGAGAGGCCACCAGTGAGGGAGGAAGCAGCAGCCAGGCACCTCTCCACCGTGCCTGGGTCCAGCTCAGAGCCCCCTCCCTTCTGCTGTCAACTGTCTCTGGAGAGGCCACCAGTGAGGGAGGAAGCAGCAGCCAGGCACCTCTCCACCGTGCCTGGGTCCAGCTCCAGCTGAGAGCCCCCTCCCTTCTGCTACCAACTGTCTCTGGAGAGGCCACCAGTGAGGGAGGAAGCAGCAGCCAGGCACCTCTCCACCGTGCCTGGGTCCAGCTCCAGCTGAGAGCCCCCTCCCTCCTGCTACCATCTGTCTCTGCAGAGGCCACCAGTGAGAGAGGAAGCAGCAGCCAGGCACCTCTCCACCGTGCCTGGGTCCAGCTCCAGCTGAGAGCCCCCTCCCTCCTGCTGTCAACTGTAACTGCTGAACTTTGCAACTAAGATTGTAGTGCTTGAATTTGCTTTCCTTTTCCTCCTCCTCCCTTCCAATCCCCTTTCCTTTTGTGTCGTGTCTTTTAGATTGTAAGCCTGTGGGCAGGGACTGTCAAGAAATACCTTTGTAAGCCGCCGTGAGAGCCTTTTTTGGCTGAATGGCGGCATAAAAAATCCTTAAATAAATAAATAAATAAATAAATATAAAATGCTCTTCCTAGGGAACCCGGCATGGCGTCTACTACAACGGACAACCTTGTGCTGCCAAGCAAAGCCTTAACTGATCACAGATCTTAACTGCTCTAAAAGATGTTGCTGCCTCGTTCTTTTAATGTGCACGCTTTATTTGATACATTATGAAGCGTAAGCTGCCCTGAGAGTAAAAATACCTATGGTCGGCGTATAGATTTAAAAAAGAAAGAAAGCACACAGAAGAGTGGAGGTTCAACAGAAGAGCATAATATGCTATCGCATGGGTGATGGAAGGCCCTTTTTTTAAAAAAAGGGAGACACTTACCTTTCGGATCTGGTTAGTTGTCAGCATGATGACATCTGTCCCTTCGTGAAAGCACTGAGAAGCGGCCAAATACCCAATTCTCTGCACAAATAAGAAAGTGAGGCCAAATGGGTGCCTTGTCGCCATATACAAGTACAGGAGTTCTAGTAGCATTCTAGAAAGTCTGGAGTGCTGTCTAATCTAGTGGTTAGTCATGGAGGGGCAAAAGATCACAGAGTGGGTGAGAAAGATATAGAACAAGGCCCTGCAGGCAATGTTCATGTTCTTGAGAACCTTTTTTTAAAAAAATTGTTCTAGCTTTAACAGCTGTGAAAATGAACCTGAAAAATCTCAGAAGCTAGAGAGGTCGCCAGTGTGGCGTAGTGGCTAAAGTGTCGGACTGGGAGTCGGGAGTTCTGGGTTCTAGTCCCCACTCGGTCATGGAAACCCACTGGGTGACTTTGGGCCAGTCACAGACTCACAGCCCAATCTACCTCACAGGGTTGTTGTTGTTGTTGTGAGGATAAAATGGAGAGGAGGATTATGTACGCCGCCTCGGGTTCCTTGAAAGAAAAAGTTGTAATAAATAAATAATAATAAATAAATATGGCTTCCACTGGTAGTGGGGCACAGTGCCTGGCATAGTTCTTGGCCATTTGCAATGACAAACAAAACCACAATTAAGCCAAAAAGAGAGAGATGACGCAAATTGACAGAACATATATAGATTTTGCAAGGTGGGGTACATAACCCCAGGCATGGATGAGCTGCAGAACTCCAAGGGAGACCTCAAAGAAAAAGGCAACAGCAAGAGGAATGCTAGGTGGCTTTTAACAGTGCGTGACACTTACTTTGAAGGTGAACTTTGATGCACTCATGACTTCAATGATGTTGAATGCTGCCCAGCTGATGTCATAGCCCAACATCTGCAACTGTTTGGAGGCAGGGAGAGAAATGAAGGCATAAATAAAGAGAGCCCACTCCCTCCTGCTACCAACTGTCTCTGCAGAGGCCACCAGTGAGGGAGGAAGCAGCAGCCAGGCATCTCTCCACCGTGCCTGGGTCCAGCTCCAGCTGAGAGCCCACTCCCTCCTGCTACCAACTGTCTCTGCAGAGGCCACCAGTGAGGGAGGAAGCAGCAGCCAGGCACCTCTCCACCGTGCCTGGGTCCAGCTCCAGTTGAGAGCCCCCTCCCTCCTGCTACCAACTGTCACTGCAGAGGCCACCATGAGGGAGGAAGCAGCAGCCAGGCATCTCTCCACCGTGCCTGGGTCCAGCTCCAGCTGAGAGCCCACTCCCTCCTGCTACCAACTGTCTCTGCAGAGGCCACCAGTGAGGGAGGAAGCAGCAGCCAGGCATCTCTCCACCGTGCCTGGGTCCAGCTCCAGCTGAGAGCCCACTCCCTCCTGCTACCAACTGTCTCTGCAGAGGCCACCAGTGAGGGAGGAAGCAGCAGCCAGGCATCTCTCCACCGTGCCTGGGTCCAGCTCCAGCTGAGAGCCCACTCCCTCCTGCTACCAACTGTCTCTGCAGAGGCCACCAGTGAGGGAGGAAGCAGCAGCCAGGCATCTCTCCACCGTGCCTGGGTCCAGCTCCAGCTGAGAGCCCCCTCCCTCCTGCTACCAACTGTCACTGCAGAGGCCACCATGAGGGAGGAAGCAGCAGCCAGGCATCTCTCCACCGTGCCTGGGTCCAGCTCCAGCTGAGAGCCCACTCCCTCCTGCTACCAACTGTCTCTGCAGAGGCCACCAGTGAGGGAGGAAGCAGCAGCCAGGCACCTCTCCACCGTGCCTGGGTCCAGCTCCAGCTGAGAGCCCCCTCCCTCCTGCTACCAACTGTCACTGCAGAGGCCACCATGAGGGAGGAAGCAGCAGCCAGGCATCTCTCCACCGTGCCTGGGTCCAGCTCCAGCTGAGAGCCCACTCCCTCCTGCTACCAACTGTCTCTGCAGAGGCCACCAGTGAGGGAGGAAGCAGCAGCCAGGCATCTCTCCACCGTGCCTGGGTCCAGCTCCAGCTGAGAGCCCACTCCCTCCTGCTACCAACTGTCTCTGCAGAGGCCACCAGTGAGGGAGGAAGCAGCAGCCAGGCATCTCTCCACCGTGCCTGGGTCCAGCTCCAGCTGAGAGCCCACTCCCTCCTGCTACCAACTGTCTCTGCAGAGGCCACCAGTGAGGGAGGAAGCAGCAGCCAGGCATCTCTCCACCGTGCCTGGGTCCAGCTCCAGCTGAGAGCCCCCTCCCTCCTGCTACCAACTGTCACTGCAGAGGCCACCATGAGGGAGGAAGCAGCAGCCAGGCATCTCTCCACCGTGCCTGGGTCCAGCTCCAGCTGAGAGCCCACTCCCTCCTGCTACCAACTGTCTCTGCAGAGGCCACCAGTGAGGGAGGAAGCAGCAGCCAGGCATCTCTCCACCGTGCCTGGGTCCAGCTCCAGCTGAGAGCCCACTCCCTCCTGCTACCAACTGTCTCTGCAGAGGCCACCAGTGAGGGAGGAAGCAGCAGCCAGGCATCTCTCCACCGTGCCTGGGTCCAGCTCCAGCTGAGAGCCCACTCCCTCCTGCTACCAACTGTCTCTGCAGAGGCCACCAGTGAGGGAGGAAGCAGCAGCCAGGCATCTCTCCACCGTGCCTGGGTCCAGCTCCAGCTGAGAGCCCCCTCCCTCCTGCTGTCCCCTGTAACTGCTGAACTTTCCAACTAAGATTATAGTGCCTGAATTTGCTTTCCTTTCCCCCCTCCTCCTCCTCCCTCCCAATCCCCTTTCCTTTTGTGTCATGTCTTTTAGATTGTAAGCCTGTGGGCAGGGACTGTCAAGAAACACTTTTGTAAGCCGCCATGAGAGCCTTTTTTGGCTGAATGGTGGCATAAAAATACTTAAATAAATAAATAAAATAAATAAAATAAATAAATAAATCTCAACACAGGAAGGGACTAAGGAAACTTGGGGTATTTATTCTCCTCCCACGTATTCTTAGCAGAATGCCATCTTGCCTTTATTCTTTGTAGTCATGACAAAAGTAGTGACCCTGAAGAAAAGGTTCTGCGTGGAATACGTTCCTTTCAAGACCAGGACTAGCCTTTCCCCGCTTGCCATCTGAGCCATCTCAGACACTGCTCTCTCTTAAGACAGACATCCCCAACCTGGTGCCCTCCAGATGTCATGGACCACAAGTTCAGCATCCCTGAACTCTGGGGCTGATGGGAATTGTAGGCTAAAACATCTGGAGGAACCTAGGTTGAGGAATGGTGTTGCAAGGTAACCAGCTGCTAAAGGAGGGCTCCTGGGGAAGTGAGAATTTGGGCAGCTGAAGCGTCTGTCAACCCCATATACCAACCACAATGGTCTGAAGGCACAAGGTGCGGCTACCTTGTTAAAGGTACGGCAGGCTGGGTCTGATCAGTGTATGTCGATGTAGGGGGGGAAACACACCAATAAGCGTAGATGCTAAAAAGAGAAATATTAACTCTGGTGCTTGATAAACGTATTAAAACTATTTTATTCTTAAAATCCAAAAATGCTCATGGCGTTTTTGCCTGCACAGCTTTTAGTTTCGACACGGAACGCCAAAAAGGACAACGCCGTAACTGCGGGTGAGAAAACCAGTGAGGCACAGTAGCTCCTGCTAGCACAACAACTGTTTCCAGCTCCTGACGAAGGACGATACGTCCGAAACGTTGAGCAGAGCGTTTTTGGATTTTAAGAATAAAATAGTTCTTAATACGTTTATCAAGCACCAGAGTTGATTTCTCTTTTTAGCCTCTATGGGTCTGATCAGGGCCAGGATGGAAGGCTGCCTGGAAATCCCCTATAAATTGTACTTTTGTGTTGTTTATACTCCCATTCCTCCACTACGCCTTCCAAAAATGGTAAATGTTATTGGATGCATGCACAAACTGTTTCAAACCATTCAACACCCCATGTCAGGATGCTCCCCAAAGGAACAGGTTCCAGGTTGCGATGGAAGGCAATATAACCTGACACCTCAGTGAGGGAGATACTTACATAGGTGAGCTTGCAGACCGCATTTGCTTTCACTGCAATGTTATCCTGCTTCAGCTCTTGCTTGATTTCATCGATGCACTGAGAGATGTACTTTGCCTGGAGGAAGAGACGGAGAGAGGGAGGGGTCATCAGCAAATTTCTGCAAGGCAAGTATTGCCCAAAGGTCTGGGACACACTCCACTTCTATAAACAAATATTGAGTTTAGCGTCTCTGAACAGTCTCCATAATTCTGAGGCTGAAATGCAGCACAAATGCCCACTCTCAGAGGGGGTCACCCACTGACTGCCATCTTGGCCCTGTGGGGAAGAAGAAGGACCGAGGGGACAGGAGCAGGCAGAAGTAACATCGGGGCCTGCTCTTGCTGGACTCTTCCCCCCCCCACACACAGGGCAAACTGCCATCTTGGCCCTGTGGGGAAGAAGAAGGACCGAGGGGACAGGAGCAGGCAGAAGTAACATCGGGGCCTGCTCTTGCTGGACTCTTCCCCCCCCACACACAGGGCAAACTGCCATCTTGGCCCTGTGGGGAAGAAGAAGGACCGAGGGGACAGGAGCAGGCAGAAGTAACATCGGGGCCTGCTCTTGCTGGACTCTTCCCCCCCCACACACAGGGCAAACTGCCATCTTGGCCCTGTGGGGAAGAAGAAGGACCGAGGGGACAGGAGCAGGCAGAAGTAACATCGGGGCCTGCTCTTGCTGGACTCTTCCCCCCCCACACACAGGGCAAACTGCCATCTTGGCCCTGTGGGGAAGAAGAAGGACCGAGGGGACAGGAGCAGGCAGAAGTAACATCGGGGCCTGCTCTTGCTGGACTCTTCCCCCCCCACACACAGGGCAAACTGCCATCTTGGCCCTGTGGGGAAGAAGAAGGACCGAGGGGACAGGAGCAGGCAGAAGTAACATCGGGGCCTGCTCCTCTTGGACTCTCTCTCTCTCTCTCTCTCTCTCTCTCCTCCCTCCCTCCCTCCTTGACTCCTTTTCCTTGTGTGTCATGTGTTTATTAGATTGTAAGCCTGAGGGCAGGGACTGTCTTTTTTGCTAAGTGTAAGCCGCTCCGAGAGCCTTTTTTGGCTGAGGAGCGGGGTATAAGTATGATAAATAAAATAAATAAATACTTTGGGATCTCCCTGTCTGCCAGCAGACATTCACACAGAGACACAGCAGGTGACCTCCAAGGCCAGGTGAATGTGATTGGATCATCCGATCACAGACACAGCAGGATTACCTGACTTCCACAGAGGCTGCCTGGAAGGAGGCAGACCTGAAGCCAGAAAGCAGCCTCCTCATGAGGGCAGTTAAGGCTACCATATCTCTCCAGCAGAGTGTTTGGGGCTCGTGGGAACCTAATTTTTCACAGCATTGCATTTCGGAGCTACTGACTTAAGGAAATGGTGTGCAAAATGGCAACCGTGCAACAGAATTCGTAAATATTCGAATGGCATCCTTCAAATGATGTGAGGGTCAGTCAGCTCACTGCCTTACATACTGGAGGAGTGTGAACGGCATTGTGGACAGGTAAGGCAAACTGAGCTTCAAGTCCTTGCTCAGCTAAGACGTTCTCTGGGCAGCCTTGGAATAATCACCATGCCTCAGCCTAACCTAACTTGCAGGGTTAATGATGAGGATACAATTGGGTAACCCAAAGTGTGCTGCCCTAAGTTCCTTGGAAGGACAGCAGATACAAATGTTAGACACATGGATTCCACAGACCACCTGAAAAGGAACAGTGTCACCATTTCTGGAAGACAGCATTAACTACTTTAGCCCGCCTTAGCGGAAAGGGCTGGCTAAAACAGGCTCTTCCGAAGCGTCACCTGCCATCACCCAATACAAGCAAATATGGCCTAGTTCTTACTTTCCCACAGTGCTTCAGGGCACAGCAAAGAGAATATCATTTTAAGGAAAGGAACCTCTCGTGCAAGCACTGAGTCATTACTGACTCTTGGAGGGACGCCAGCTTTCGCTGACATTTTCTTGGCAGGCCTTATAGCGGGGTGGTTTGCCGTTGCCTTCCCCGGCTGTTATTACCTTTCCCCCAGCTAGCTGAGTACTCATTTTGCCGACCTCGGGAGGATGGAAGGCTGAGTCGACCCGAGCCGGCTGCCTGAAACCAGCTTCCGCTGGGATCGAACTCAGGCCGTGGGGAGAGTTTCAGCTGCAGAAACGGCTGCTTTACTGCTCTGCGCCACACGTGGCTTCAATATCATTTTAACAGATATGGAAAGCAGCGTGTTGATTGCTTTACAAGTTTGAAACACGGGAGAAAAAAACCACTAACACAACTACAGCAGGAGCAGAAGCAACCCGCAAAGCGTGACCTTTTTACAATCCCATCTGAAACGAAGGATGCTGAAAGATCCCCCTCGTTACATTATTCAACGGATCTCTTAACACATTGTACCTTGCGCTAAATATTTGATGGCTGTGTCGCAGCAGAAGAAAACAGATGTCATGTAATCCACCCCGTCCATATCTGGTTCTCCGGGCCTGGGCTAGCCAACAAGCCACCGTACTCATGTGCGACGCGTGATTAGCGAGGCCACAATGAATGCAATGGTTTCAGATGCGCGTGTTTAAATTCGATAACAGCAAGTCTCCAAATCTGGAGTGGCAAATCTCTTTTCGCCTGAGGACTGGCGGAAGTGGGTAGTGATATAGGGAGGGATACAAATGTTTTAAATAAATAACAAATAAATAAATAGTGCCAGGGGAACAGAGTGTGGCCATATGGGGAACCTGGAGGGCAGATTGGGAGCCCAGCTACTCATTGACCCCGTTCAGACAACACGCTGAACCATGATGCTTAACCACAAAATGGTTAACGGAATGCTTAGTAGAGGGAAAAGAGGGGAAAAGCACCACGAAAAGGCTATTGCATTTATATCCCACCTTTTTCCTCCAAGGAACCCAAGGCGGCATACATAATCTTCCTCCTCTCCATTTCTATCCTCACAACAACAACCCTGTGAGGTAGGTTGGGCTGAGAGTCTGTGACTGGCCCAAAGTCACCTAGTGGGTTTCCATGGCCAAGTGGGGACTTGAACTCGGATCTCCCGACTCCCAGTCCAACACTTTAGCCGCTACGCCACACTGGTTCTCAAAAGAAATTGCTGATGGAGACAGAATGAACACAACTGCGGTCTTGTAAAAAATACCTGGAAGGTTTTAAATTTATAATTACTTCAAAAAGTAATTTATTTCGTTGTACAGCTCCTGACGAAGGATCTCCGGATCCAAAACGTTGTACAAGTTTGGTTGAAAGGTTTTTTTTTTTTGAACATTTTTATATTTCGGATAAAAATAAAGAAATTTCTTTTGACATTTCATAGCACCAGAGCTAGTAGCCTCTTTTTCTTATAACGGAATGCTTAACCATGGTTTGCGGTATCTGACACACGTTTCCCATAACCATCTGCCCCGTTAACCACAATGCCCTGGTTCAGACAACACGCTAAACCAAGCTGCTTAACCACAAAATTGTTAAGGGAATCTTTTAACCATTTTGTGGTTAAGCAGCATGGCTTAGCGTGTTGTCTGAACCAGGGCATTGTGGTTAGACTCACTAAGGAAAACTTAAACCACAAAAGGGTTAAAAATATTGTCTGCAAGCATTCTGCATGTGGTTAGCGTTAACCACAGCTGATCATGGTTAAGCTAACCACAAAGCCCAGTGTCATCTGAACCAGGCCAATGCCTATAGCAATTATGACTGGAGTTATAGGCTATTCCTCTCTATTCGGCCTTGGTTAGGCCTCATCTAGAGTATTGCATCCAGTTCTGGGCTCAACAATTCAAGAAGGACACAGACAAGCTGGAGCGTGTTCAGAGGAGGGCAACCAGGATGATCAGGGGTCTGGAAACAAAGCCCTATGAAGAGAGACTGAAAGAACTGGGCATGTTTAGCCTGGAGAAGAGAAGATTGAGGGGAGACATGAGAGCACTCTTCAAATACTTAAAAGGTCGTCACACAGAGGAGGGCCAGCATCTCTTCTCAATCCTCCCAGAGTGCAGGACACGGAATAACGGGCTCAAGTTAAAGGAAGCCAGATTCCAGCTGGACATCAGGAAAAACTTCCTGACTATTAGAGCAGTACGACAATGGAATCAGTTGCCTGGTGAAGTTGTGGGCTCTCCCACACTAGAGGCCTTCAAGAAGCAGCTGGACAACCATCTGTCAGGGATGCTTTAGGGTGGATTCCTGCATTGAGCAGGGGGTTGGACTGGATGGCCTTATAGGCCCCTTCCAACTCTGCTATTCTCTGATTCTATGAAAGGAAGGCTACCTCATTTATCCAATCCAGATGTTAACAGCCAATTTCTGGACTAGAAATTGAACTGCATTAGCTGGGGGTGGGGGAGAGAATCAGGAGCATGAACTCTGTCTAAGTCTCTGTGGAAAAACGCAAACATTCAGCCTTTCTCCCCAGGTATTTCGGTCTCTCTTGCCTTCCCACACCCCACCCAAATCACACTTTGCTCTGTCATGTGAAGCTGCTGAAAACGAGGTGTGATTTTTAACAGCCTTAAATTTAAAAAGTCTAATTCAGTAACCCAGCAACCTCTCTGGAGCATGAGTCTCTTTACATTTAGATCTACAGCTGGCCCAAAGGGGAGTATATATTTTAATTAAATCTACAACGTAAATTATGGCAACTGAGCAACAGTAGCTCATCTAGCAGCTGAGAAGATAAAAGAATTTAAAACATAGAAGGAACAAAATTTTAAGGCTTGGCAATCACCATGTCTCCCCTCCATCTTCTCTTCTCCAGGCTAAACCTGCCCAGTTCTTTCAGTCTCTCCTCCTAGGGCTTTGTTTCCAGACCCCTGATCATCCTGGTTGCCCTCCTCTGAACACGCTCCAGCTTGTCTGCGTCCTTCTTGAAGTGTGGAGCCCAGAACTGGACACAATACTCTAGTTGAGGCCTAACCAGGGCCGAATAGAGAGGAACCAGTACCTCACGCAATTTGGAACATATATGTCTATTAATGCAGCCCAAAACAGCATTTGCCTTTCTTGCAGCCATATCGCACTGTTGGTTCATATTCAGCTTGTGATCTACAACAATTCCGAGATCCTTCTCGTTTGTAGTGTTGCTGAGCCAAGTATCCCCCATCTCGTAACTGTGCATTTGGTTTCTATTTCCTAGATGTAGAATTTGGCATTTATCCCTATTAAATTTCATTCTGTTGTTTTCAGCCCATCGCTCCAGCCTATCAAGATCACTTTGAAGTTTATTTCTGTCTTCCAGGGTATTAAATAAATAGCTTGGGTGATCCTGAAGGCCGAAACATGTGTATGAAATGAACAAACCCATCACTCAAAAGGAAGGCAGCAATGATACCTGGCATCAGACCAAAAGATAATTCCAACAAACTGCATTAAGTCCACCCATAAGCCCTGTGCAGTGCAGAAGGAATCATCTGGTTTTGATTTGCTGAGATGGCCTAGTGTACTTGGGTGGGCCCCAGGGAGAAGGTTTCGCGCTGCCACAGA
Organism: Elgaria multicarinata webbii; assembly: GCF_023053635.1. NCBI lineage: Eukaryota > Metazoa > Chordata > Lepidosauria > Squamata > Anguidae > Elgaria > Elgaria multicarinata. Next base: position 5,141,016 of record NC_086193.1, on the reverse strand, counting down.
CTGAGCTGCACAGAGCACAGAGAAGGAGGAGGCTTAAGGACCTAGAAAAAGAGGCCTGAGAAAGCAGCAAGGGGAAAAGGAAGCCATCCAGAGGGAGAGGAGGTTGCAATGGAAAGGAAAAGTGGAGTAGGGGAGAGAACAGGGGAAAATCTGAACGGTGCCCACAATATCTCTGGGAGGGGGCAGCGGAACAGACAAGTTACTCCTTTTTTGGCTGTAGACATTCCAGTGACACCTCCCCCTGGCATTTCTCTTTGCTCACTGCAATTAGGTCACAAGATTAAAGATGGGTGGTGACCAAGCCCCGAACAAGGAAGAAGTGATAAAAGGACTAAGTCCGGCCAAACTCTGCTAACCACACTTGGCTGTAAGCTACGCTCCGGCTTGCTGGCCACGATGGTGGATTAGCATAGATCTTTCACGCGCCACGATAAATTTTAGAGCAGCCAGGATGAAATTCAGCAGCACATGGCGCTTCTTGCAAGGCAATGTGCAAAAATGAGACGCATTTCCCAGAAAAAGAATTTGGAAAACAGCACGGAAGTTCCTAGGGAACCGAGTAGACAACTCTTGCCCGACAGATGTTTCAGACTACAACTCCCATCTGGTCCAAAACCACTGGCCATGCTTGCTGGGGCTTATAGCCCCAAAGAACTGTGGCTTTTAACTTAGAATGTGCATTGCTTCAGTCTTCTCCTTATCTTTTATGGCACAAGCGTGGAATTGCACAATGAGCTGGATGAGCAACACACTGTTGCAGTACAGAAATGTTAAGACTCATCAAATCCTCATTTGTGGCTAGAAATGGCTAACAAGCCCCTTCCAGAGGTTTCTCCAGGGACCAGTTTCCATAGCTAAAACTCATCGAGGAAGCAGCTTTGCCTCCAGGAATCAATTCTTCAATCCCCACAAACACACACACAAGACTGAGGATGAAGCACATGGGTGGCGCGGCACTGTGAGAACTGCAGCGTCATATCTGGGAGTCATTTAAAAGCTCTCCCCTGGTGTCCCTTCCAGTGATATTACTCTCAATGCCAGCAAATCTCTACCTCACAGCATCACTTCCTTCGAGAGGTGCCACTTCTTCCCATTTCACTCCGGCACGTCACGAGACAGGCTTCATGCACGTAAGGGCACACTGTTGCACCCAAAGGAATAGCCTCGCTTGAAACAGTGCTGGTGCCAGGTCTGACGCAATAGAAAGCCACAGGGCACCACATGACAGCATCACAGGAGCACCCATTTCTATACTAATGGAAGGAAACGCTCCCACAAACCTTGAACGAGGCAGGGCTCTAGTAAGTGTACAACCATTTTCCGGTAGCTTGACAAAGGCAATCCTATCTCAAAGAGACAGTAAAGTGGGACAGCCCATGGTTTCCCCAAACGTCAATCACAAGGTCTTACAACAGTAGCGCCCAAGCTATGTGCAGGGCACAAATGTTGTACCACTATAGATCAGCTAGAGCAGTAGTTGGGAATCTCTTTCACAGCCTGAGGGCCAAATTAAATTTTGGAGTAGCTCCCTGAGGCCACATTCCCAACGGGTGGGGGCAAAGGGGTTAAGCCAAAGGTAAAAGGCATGGTCCCCCATAAACACACAAAATAGAACAGTTAGCATGATAAACTTAGCTGCTGCCCCTGATCTGCAATACGGAGAAGGCTTACCTTACAGGGCTGTTGTAAAGATTATAGAGCTAATGTATTGGAAAGCTGCTTTAAATACATGAAACAAACTATATGCATGGTGATTAAATCTCACCTCAGCCATGAATTCAGTGGCCTGCGCTTCGTTCGTAATGACAACCCATGGGTTGTTCAAGATATGGGTTGTCAGGGCCAAGCATGAGCCTGTGGGCTGCCTGCTCTCTGCTTCTGCTTCACATCCGCATTCCAACTCAACCCAGGAATGCCCTGCTCCTGGGTTGTTAGCTGCGATGTCCAAACTTGGCCCTTGGGTTTGCTGAAGATTAAACAACCTAGAGTTTGAACCCATTTTGTGGGGGCTTGTTTTTAAAACTCTGGGTTGCTAAATCCTCACTTGCTCCCACATGGGATTATGTGCGAAACAGGTCAATAAGGCTGCAATCTATGGCAGGGTGGATTTGATTTAATTTAATTTAATCACAATTTAAATTACTATTCAGATAGACTCGATTTAATCATGTGACTCCTCCCCCCCAAAAGTGCACTCTATTCATTGAATTTTTTGAAACTTAGCACTTAAGAGGTAAGGGGTTGATTCTGTGTACACAGATTTGCAAAGGAACAATGGGATTGTGATCAACGCAGACACAAATTCACAGTTTTGAGAGCTGTAAAACCAAGCAGCTGTGATAATATCTTCTAGATAGAAAAATTGCCCAATAATCTTACAGAAACCTCTGGAAGAGCATGACCTTGTGAATGGATGAATGGAATTCATTTACCCAGAAATTTAAAAATTGCATGAATATTCAGCCTCATGCGACATAATTAAAAACTAATCCTTATTTCATGATGAATAACCTTTGGACTATAATGTATCTAAAATAGAACACAGACAAGGATTACAGCAAGACAATGCGTATGGAAAGAATACCTGCCATTAAATATAACACCAAACACATATATAATGCACTAAAACATCTGAAGTGATACACATGCACAGGTAGTCATCATTATCAGGATGACACCATAGTCTGATCACACCCACAAGTAACATCCTCCCCAACTCCAATCTTGGCCTCATCCTGCCCTGAACTTGCAATACGATAGATTATTATGGGCTTTCAACCATTGCTTATATATCCTTTTTATTACTTTTTGTACGTTATTGAACTAATTATATTTACATTTCATAGTTCAGCAAGATAATAATATTGTAAGCGGCCTGGAGGCTTTGTGAATGTGGGTTAGAAATGTTATAAATTAAATTAGGGTGTGTGTTGAATAATAGTACAAGCCTTCCTTACAGGGTTGAGGTAACAATAACGAAGTAACAAGTACATTAAAAATAGAATCATAGAATCGTAGAGTTGGACGGGGCCTTTAAGGCCATTGGGTCCAACCCCCTGCTCAATGCAGGAATCCACCTTAAAGCATCCCTGACAGATGGCTGTCCAGCTGCCTCTTGAAGGCCTCTAGTGTGGGAGAGCCCACAACCTCCCTAGGTAACTGGTTCCATTGTCATACTGCTCTAACAGTCAGGAAGTTTTTCCTGATGTCCAGCAGGAATCTGACTTCCTGTAACTTCAGCCCGTTATTCCGTGTCCTGCACTCTGGGATGATCGAGAATACTACTTGGATATTATACTTAAGCATAATACTACTTATTTGAGAGCCCCTCACACTACTCATCATTAATGACTGCTTCCACGTCCCACAGGTAGACCTTCCCTTGCCCCATTCTCTCTCTGCTTCATTCCTCAGTTTGTAAGAGAGGGTCTGCATATATTTTTAATTTATATTTTTTTATTTTTGGTAGAAATAGTACAGATAAACACAACTCCCTGACTACCCCCACTCCCCGATGAGAGTACCACTGGAAAATATAGATAGCACGGACAAAACAAAGTTTACAGTGTCAAAGAACTCTCCTTCCAGTTAAATAAAAGTTGTGTTCCAGAGATCCCCATGCCCATTTGTAACCTCATAAGAAATAAAAGTAAACCAAGTTTTATAAAAACTGTTGGAGTTGTTTCTTCGGTTCTGGGTTTCATTTGTTAATTTGTCCGTGAAGTCCCAAAGCTGTGGCAGCCAGATTTAAAATAAGTCTCCATCCAGGGATGTCCAACATGTGGCTATAGCGAGTCCTGCCTGCATCTGCATATATTACCCAACATGCACCCACCTTTCCCATCAGGGTGGATAAAAATCAGTGGTTTATAAAATGCTTTTTGACGAAAAATCTATCTAAAGATAGTTTTCTATTTAAGATACATTATGATCCAAAGGTTATTCATCATGAAATAAGGATTCTTTTTTAATTACGTAGCATGAGGCTGTATATTCATGCGATGTTTAAATTTCTGGGTAAATGAATTCCATTCACAATGTCATGCTCTTCCAGAGGTTTACGTAAGATTATTGGGCAATTTTTCTATCTAGAAGATATGATCACAGCTACTTGGTTTTACAGCTCTCAAAACTGTGAATTTGTGCCTGCGTTGATCACAATCCCATTGTTCCTTTGCAAATCTGTGTACACAGAATCAACCCGCTTTACCTCTTAAGTGCTAAGTTTCAAAAAATTCAATGAATAGAATGCACTTTTGTGTGTGTGTGGGGAGGGGGAAAGTCACAGGATTAAATTGAGTCTTTCTAAGTAGTGATTTAATTGATGATTTAAATCAAATTGATTTAAATCAAATCCACCCTGTTTCCCATCCACCCAACCTGAGCCCAAGTCACAAGGACTTTAAGTCATCACCTCTTTTCTCCAAGACACAACAACAAAAGACTGATGGAACAGGGTATATTTAGCCTTGAGAAGATGGGGGAGAGAGAGATGATGTCACACAGAAAAGGGTTGCAACCTATTCTCTATCCTGAGACTGAAGGACACAGCGGGCAGAACCCAATGGGCACGCTTACATCCCAGTGAATTCCCTTGCACGAGTGGTGGATCTCTCCAATCTCGTTGAGCAAACAGTGCCCAATGCCTCCACAGCCTAGATTCGGTGCTTCCTAGAAGAAGCCCTGAAACAAACGGACACACGTGTTTCTCAACCGGGACGGGTTGGTGGAGTGCCACCGACTTGCCCCGTTCGAGAAACAAGCATTTTTGCTTGTTTCCAGTCGCCCCTGGAAGGGCTAAATGTTCATTCCACAACTCTATGGTGCCTATGGACAGGAATGGGCGAGGTGCAAGGGAATCACCACCAGTGTGGTGTAGTGGCTAGAGTGTTGGACTGGAAATCGGGAGATCCGGGTTCTAGTCCCCATTCGGCCATGGATGCTCACTGGGTGACATTGGGCCAGTCACAGACTCTCAGCCCAACCTACCTCACAGGGTTGTTGTTGTGAGGATAACATGGAGAGGAGGAGGATGGGTCATTTGAAGATTATTTAACCCTCGAACAAGTCATGTTGCCTGGGTTTGGACAACACAATAAGCCATGGGCGGTGAATATGCAAATTGTGCCCAGCATGCATCATGGCTCTCAACAAGTCACTGTGGCTTGTTTTGATCATGCAAACCGGGTCAGCATGAGTTCTGTCACTCTTCCACCAGGCATGGAAGAGGGGCTTTCTCTCCTCTAGTAGCACACTTAGGTTTCTATGCCAAGCGCTCCATCTCTCTGCCACCAGCTTGCTCACATGCCTGCATGTAGCTCCATGCAATTCCTGGTCCCCTACGGCTCCTAGCTGGTTAAATACAAGGCTGGTCTTATCTTCAAAGGCAGCACAGAAATATATTAACGTATTTAACGATTACAACAATAACGATGTTTGCAGCCTTTTACCAAGTTAGTATAGATGTCAAAACTATATCTGATATAGAACACACGTATTTATAAGTGCTGAAAGTAAATGCATAAATAATGATGTGGCCATTAATATAATATACCTCTTAATGATACCAAGCTCCTTATAAAGAGCTGATATATTATCTATTTATTTAAAACATTTGTATCCCGCCCTATATCATTAGGATCTCAGGGCAAGTGTATAGTGGCTAAAAGTCTGAGCTGCAAATAAGGAAGTCCTCGGTTCAAATATTACCTCTCCCATGCACGAATTCACCACAGATAGCCTTAAGCAAGCCACTTTCTCCTAGCCTCAGTTCCCCATCTGCAACGAGGGATAATAATTTGCCCTGCTTGGTTGTTGTAAAGATCACAGCTAGAGGATGCATAGGAAGCCCTTGGAACATTTGAAAGCTCTATCCTTTATCAATAAAGCATTTCACCCTGCTTTTTCATAAAAAAGGAGGGTGAGATAAGAGAGGAGTTTACAAAGATCAGTAGTAAGACAGTCTTCTGCTCTCAGACTTACAGTCAAAATGACATGATGCAAAAGGCAAAGAGGGTTGGAACTGAGGAGGGGAAAAAACTTAGGCAGTAGTTTCTAATATGCTTCAAGATGAATAGCTTCTAGTACTATCAATCGAAAAAACGTTGTACAGATACTCCACTTTCCCCCTCCTCAACAATTTTTTAATGACAACAAAGAAGAACTGAAACCAATGGGAGGACTACAAATGGAAAACACTTGGCGTGCAGCCATTTTAAATATTCAACTCCCGACTGCTGCTTGTGGTGCTGTGTGGACCCGGGGATCGTGGGTTATGCGAGGGTTAAACAACCCTCACGTGACCCACGGTCTGTTGTTGGGTTAGGTGATGGTTGCTCAACCCTCACACAACCCACAGCCACCAGTTTCGCACAACAAGCTGCAGCTGAGCACCGAACAGGCAAATCCAATTTGGCATGCACTCATTTATTGTGCAAAACTGTTCACTGAAAGTCTGCCAGCAAGACAGGTGGTCGTACAATAAATAGCTTGTCTGGAAACACCCATGGTTACAAAGTTTTTATAAAACTGACTTCCCGAACCAGGTGCCTTTCAGATGTGTTGGACTACGCCTCCCATTATTCTCAGCTAGCACTGTCTGCTAGCCATAGCTCAACACAGCTGCAGGGCATCAAGTCGTGGTTAAAGTGCCAGACTGGGGAATCCGCGTTCTAGTCCCTACTGGGCCATGGAAACCCACTGGGAGACTCTGGGCCAGTCACAGACTCTCAGCCCAACCCACCTCACAGCGTTGTTGCTGTGAGGATAAAATGGAGAGGAGGATTATGTCCGGGCCGATTCAAAGTGCTGATATTAACATTTAAAGCCCTAAACGGCTTGGAGCCAGGCTATCTGAAAGAAGGCCTCCTCCCATATGAACCTGCCCGGACCCTAAGGTCATCCTCAGGGTCCTTCTCCGCGAGCCCCTGCCAAAGGAAGGGAGGCAGGTGGCTACCAGGAGCAGGGCCTTCTCTGCTGTGGTACCCTGGTTGTGGAATGAGCTCCCTAAAGAGGTTTGCTTGGCCCCTACATTACATGCTTTTAGACGCCAGGTGAAGACCTTTCGATTCTCCCAGCATTTTAACTGTCTATAAATAAATTTTAACTTGGTGTTTTAAATTTGTAATTTTGCATTGCTGCTGTTTTTATCGGGTTGAGCTTTTATATTGTATTTTATAGTATGGTTATATACTGTTGTTTTATACTTTGGTTTTAATTTTTGTGAACCGCCCAGAGAGCTCCGGCTATTGGGCGGTATAGAAATGTAATAAATTAATAAATAAAATAAATGTACACCGCCTTGGGCTCCTTATAGGAAAAAAGGCGGGCTATAAATGCAACAATAATGGGAGTCGTAGTCCAAGGAGGCTGAGCTGGGGGGAGGCAGGCTGTGTTTAAGAAGTTCTGGTGGGATCCTGACGGTCCCCATCCAGGCCAAGGGCTTCAGCACCGCTGCCATGACACCTCTCACCCAACAACCCTACCTCGCAGGGTTGTTGTTGTGAGGTTAAAATGCAGAGGAGGATTATGCACGCCGCCTTGGGCTCCTTAGAGGAAAAAAGGCGGGCTATAAATGCAACAATAATGGGGTTATAGTCCAAGGAGGCAGAGCTGGAGGGAGGCAGGCTGTGTTTAAGAAGTTCTGGCGGGGTTCTGATGGTCCCCACTGCTGAAGACCTAATGCCCCACCTACCAACCCTACCTCGCAGGGTTGTTGTTGTGAGGATAACATGGAGAGCAGGAGGATTATGTATGCCACCTTGGGCTCCTTGGAGGAAAAAAGGCGGGCTATAAATGCAACAATAATGGGAGTTGTAGTCCAAGGAGGCAGAGCTGGGGGGAGACAGAGCTGGGGGAGACAGGCTGTGTTTAAAATGTTCTGGCGGGATCCTGAGGGTCCCCATCCAGCCCAAGGGCTTCAGCACTGCTGACGACCTAATGCCCCACCTACCAACCCTACCTCGCAGGGTTGTTGTTGTGAGGATAACATGGAGAGGAGGAGGATTATGTACGCTGCCTTGTGCTCCTTATAGGAAACTAATGGGGGTTGTAGTCCAAGGAGGCAGAGCTGGGGGAGACAGGCTGTATTTAGGAAGTTCTGGCGGGGTCCTGAGGGTCCCCATCCAGGCCAAGGTTCAGCACCGCTGTCGACGTGACACCTCTCACCCACCAACCCTACCTCGCAGGGTTGTTGTTGTGAGGGTAAAATGCAGAGGAGGATTATGCACGCCGCCTTGGGCTCCTTGGTGGAAAAAAGGCGGGCTATAAATGCAAATGCAACAGTAATGGGGGTTGTAGTCCAAGGAGGCAGAGCTGGGGGGGGGGAAGCTGTGTTTAAGAAGTTCTGGCGGGGTCCTGAGGGTCCCCGTCCAGGCCAAGGGCTTCAGCAGGGCTGCCGACGTGACGGTTCCCCCTCCCGGGCGCCCCAGCCACCCAGCCAGCCACCCAGCCACCTTTCCCCTTCCCTCACCTCATCTTCCTTGTGGTTGCGGATGCCCCGCACCAGGTCCTGCAGGTTCTTGTCAAACATGCGGTCGATGCTGCCTTTGACCATCTTCAGCGCCATGGTGGAGGGAGGGAGAGGAGGAGACGCCGCCGGGGGAGGGGGGCACACACCGAGAAAGACCCCAGCAGAGACAGGCCCCAGAGAAGGGGAAGCGACGCTCCGGGGAAGGAAGGAGAGAAGGGAGGAGGGAGAGAGGCCGGGACGGAGGAGGAGGAGGAGGGGGAAGGCGGGAGCTCACATCCCTCACACGCCGCCGCCGCTCTCGCCTGCCTGCCCCGCCGGCGCTCCTCTGAGGTAAAAGCCGGAGTGGCCGACAAAATGGCGGACAGTCAGCTGAGAGGATTCGTGGGGCCACGCCCCCGTCCCCTCCTCGCGCGCCTCCGTCATCACGTACGCACCCACGTCCACGACCCGGCGCGCTCCGATTGGGCGAACTCCGACCCGTGGGAAACAGGTTTAGGCTGGGGCCATAGAGAGGGGAAGGAAAGAGCGGGAGGAAGGGGTGTCGTCACGTCCGGTTGCCTTTCTCCTGCGTCCTTCGCACCTCCCCCGATCTCGACGGCTCAATGGTTTCTTTTCCCATTGGACGCCGAGGAGGGATTCCTATACGTCACTTAGGCCCCGCCCTCAACGCCTTGGTTCCAGCGCTGTAGCTCCGCCCGGCTCGGGTGACGAAGAGCTCTGTGCAACCTGAAAGACTCAAAGGCTACTAATTTAAAAAATAGTAGACTTTCATTTCATTATTATTATTATTATTATTGTTGTTATTATTATTATTATTATTATTATTAGTATTAGTATTAGTATTATTATTATTATCCTGATGGTTAATAATATAATATTATTAATATTATATTATTATCATTATTATTATTATTATTCTGATGGTTAATAATATAATATTATTAATATTGTTATTATTATTATTATCATCAAGGCAGCATCACAAAATTTAAAACATATACATTAAGGTGCCACAAGACTCTTCATGATTTTATGCCAACAGCCAGACCTGTAAAGGGACTTGTGCGTCTTGTGTTATGGTTGTCTTTCTTGTCAGGTTTTTAATTCTTTATTAGGATAATAATAATAATTATTTATTTCATAGAATCATAGAATAGCAGAGTTGGAAGGGGCCTATAAGGTCATCAAGTCCAACCCCCTGCTCAATGCAGGAATCCACCCTAAAGCATCCCTGACAGGTGGTCATCCAGCTGCCTCTTGAAGGACTCTAGTGCGGGAGAGCCCACAACCTCCCTAGGTCACTGGTTCCATTGTCGTACTGCTCTAACAGTCAGGAAGTTTTTCCTGATGTCCAAATGGAATCTGGCTTCCCTTAACTTGAGCCCGTTATTCTGTGTCCTGCACTCTGGGATGACCGAGAAGAGATCCTGGCCCTCCTCTGTGTGACAACCTTTTAAGTATTGGATCGAGGCAGAGAACAACAGCAAGCATAAAATACATAAAATACTGATTAAAAACATAGTATACACTGTTAAAAACATCCTAAAAGCATCCTAAAAGTTGGTTTTATATTGTATTTATATATACACACATTTTAGTGTGAATGGTTTAGATAGGGTGACCCTATGAAAAGGAGGACAGGACTCCTGTATCTTTAACAGTTGCATAGTAAAGGGAATTTAAGCAGGTGTCATTTGTATATATGGAGAACCTGGTGAAATTCCCTCTTCATCTCAGCAGTTAAAGCTGCAGGAGCTATACTAGAGTGACCAGATTTAAAAGAGGGCAGCTTTAACAGTTGTGATGAAGAGGGAATTTCACCAGGTGCGACATATATAAAAATGACACCTGCTGAAATTTCCTTTTCAATACAACTGTTAAAGATACAGGAGCCCTGTCCTCCTTTTCAAAGGGTCACCCTAGAGATGTCATTACATTAAGGGGGTACAGAAGTTTTATAAATATATAAATAAACAAATTGTTCCGTGAAATGCCTTGCAAAATTAGTCTTTATAGAAATGCTATGAGATCGCAGAATATGTTACCTGCTGCTTTTGTGATATGTTATTTTAGCAGCCTTCCCCAATTTTGGGCCCTCCAGCTGGATTGCACAGCAACTCCCAGCAAAGGGCACCAGGTTTTAGCAACCTTTCAGTTTTTTATGCGTAAGCTTTTATTGCTGCTTTCATTTTTTAATGGTTTTTGTTTTACGCTTTTATATTTTAATGGATTTTTTTCACATTTTTATTGTTGCATTGAGTACTTTTGGTGGGAAACTGGAATAAAAATGATGTTTAGGACTGAAGCCATGGAGGGGCCCTTGCAGAACGATCCTATGGGTATTTAGGCAGAAGCGTCACAGAAACTTCTTCTCAGGTCACGTGTGTATAAAATGGCAGGCTTAGATTGCACCCTATGCAAACTTCGCGCTGAACAAAGTTGGACTTCTGAGTTAATAATCCATTTTAAATAACAGCGTACCACAGTTTTAGGCCGACCCACTTCCCACTGGCCCCACCCCCTTTCCTCCAACCAGGATTTGTTTGGCGTGTTACCCACGCAGCATCAGTGGAGGCTGGTGCCTCCGGTTTCAGTGGGGCTGTGAGTCTATTCTGAGTTTCAGTCACAACAGCCAGAACTCTAAAAAGTGCTGTCCAAGGCGCTTAACCTCTATTGGGGAGAGGGTTCAGCACCTTGGATAGCTTCTTTAGACTTCTGGCTGGTTCTGACTGAAACCCACAATGCATTCACAGCCCCATGGCTATCGGAGGCACTAGCTCCACTGCTCAGGGTAGGTTACAATATATTTAAAACCGAATCCAGAAAGTTAATATGGGGAAGCCTGCTAGGATAAAATACTCTCAAGAAAGTGATCTGAATGTTTTCCCTCGACAGCTCAGAACAACCTTTCCCAACTTAGTTGGCCCTGGTTAGGCCTCATCTGGAGTATTGCATCCAGTTCTGGGCTCCACAATTCAAGAAGGACGCAGACAAGCTGGAGTGTGTTCAGAGGAGGGCAACCAGGATGATCAGGGGTCTGGAAACAAAGCCCTATGAAGAGAGACTGAAAGAACTGGGCATGTTTAGCCTGGAGAAGAGAAGATTGAGGGGAGACATGATAGCACTCTTCAAATACTTTAAAGGTTGTCACACAGAGGAGGGCCAGGATCTCTTCTCAATCCTCCCATAGTGCAGGACACGGAATAACGGGCTTAAGTTACAGGAAGACAGATTCCGGCTGGACATCAGGAAAAACTTCCTGACTGTTAGAGCAGTACGACAATGGAACCAGTGATCTAGGGAGGTTGGGGGCTCTCCCACACTAGATGCCTTCAAGAGGCAGCTGGACAACCATCTGTCAGGGATGCTTTAGGGTGGATTCCTGCATTGAGCAGGGGGTTGGACTCTATGGCCTTATAGGCCCCTTCCAACTCTACTATTCTATGATTCTATGATTCTATAACCTCTTGCCATGCAGATGCCTTGGACTACAAAACCAAGGCATGCATGCTGACTGGGGATGGTAGGTGCCGGAGTCAAGCACACCTGGAAGATGCGGGGCGACTGTCTTACAAAATCGCCAGTCTTTGCAATTTGGAGTTTGCACCACTGGAGGGCAGTCCAAAGCAACCTTACGTTAAAAAGGAAAAGGGGTGTATTTGGAACACCCAAAGGCAGATCACACATTATGTATTTTTTAAGTGCAAGCCGAAGACAGTGTTTCCGCATGTTCTTGACTCATAATGGGTGGCGTGCCTTTGATCTTGAAAAGCATTCCTATCGTAGTATATAAATATAAGACTCGCCCATCCCCAGGAAAGAATGTTTGGAACTCTGGGGCATGTTCAGTTCTCACTGGGCTGCAGACATTTCCCCCTAAATATTTTTGGGACTTCTGCAAACCTTTGTGTTTCCCCCAAATCTGCGGATACCTACTTCTTGTGCTGGGTGCTGCTGTTTGGGCTGCAAAAGGACAGGCACTCAGAGACTGGAGATTGGTGTTAACATATAGGGCGAAGTAGGGTGACCATATTTGGGAAACCAAAAAAGAGGACACCTAGTGTGTGTGTGGGGGAAGCAGCTTTCTGAGTCCTGCAGAAAGTACGTTATTCCCCCGCCACCTTAAAGAACCCGATTGGAGTGGAGGAGGGGAAAGGATTTCATTCTGCACCACCACCATCCACTCCAATTGGGGCCTTTTCTATAATGTCCACGAATGACCCACTTTCCCCTTTAAGACCTCAATTGGAGCTTGGGGTGGGGGAATGATGTGCCTCAAGAAAGCATGTCACTCCCTCCTGCCATGCTAATAGCAGCCTTAAAGGGGAAGGTGTGTCATTCCAGGACATTATTGAAAATTATAAAAAATCCGCCCTGACACCATGGAAAGAACAAAAACCAGGACAAATCCGGGGAAATCCTGACTGTTGGTCACCCTATTAAAAGCCACTGAAAATATTAAGATCTTTTCCTCTGTCTGAGCTCAGTTAAAGAGATCTGCCGTGGGAGTTGCCACCTCTCCGCCTCCAGAGCTGCTCTAGCGCTTTTAACAGCTGTGCAACCGGCACAAATCCTACAAGAGAGGTTCCCCATCCCAGAATGAAGAGGAAGTAATTGGAAACATTGCACACGTGACACAACTGGATACAAGTCCCTGGCTGGTGGGGAGAGGACACGCTACAGTACCTTTCAACTATTAAAAGGGTCCAGTTAATCGTTTTGTCAAGGTGGTCCAGTTCATTCTCTTCACATAGAAAAGCCATTTTCTTCTGTGCTGTTCTGTGAAACCTTTCAGGGACAACTGATCCAACATTATTTTTATAATCAGGAGGCTACAGGTCTCTGCGTCAGCCTGAAAGGGCCCTTTAATAATATGCCTGCTGACCAGGTGAAGCAGCATGAGAACATCTGTTGGCATCCCTCCCTCTGAGATAAGCTATAAAAGCTTTCGTGAGTTGAGGCGGATATTTGCTGTGACGTGCTTCAGGCCCGCTCCAGATGTGCAGGAACAGAGGGAGGTGGAGAAGGAATTCGGAACAGCTGACAAAGCAAGCGAAAGGAAGCACAAAATAAAACAAAACTCCTTTGGTTCATTTTCTAGTCAGCAACAAGTAGCTCCAGAGAGCCTTTCTGGGTGAGGTCACACTTGTCAATAATACTCACAAGATTCTGTATATGTTTGCATGGATATCTTGCTTCTCGGGACCTAGAAAGCCGCTTTATATGGTGTCAGACCATTGGTCCATAAACGTCAATAGTCGCCGTCGATAGCCCTATTCGCCACGCATTCGTCTAGTCCCCTTCCTTAGCCATCAGTCACTACGTCGGGTGGTTGTTGCAGTTTAATCAGGCACTGTGTGAAAACGTCCTTTCGTGAATTATAGAATCGTAGAGTTGGAAGGGGCCTATAAGGCCATCGAGTCCAACCCCGCACCGCTCAGTGCAGGAATCCACCCTAAAGCATCCCTGACAGATGGTTGTCCAGCTGCCTCTTGAAGGCCTCTAGTGTGGGAGAGACCACCACCTCCCTAGGGAACTGGTTCCATTGTCGTACTGCTCTAACAGAAAGTTTTTCCTGATGTCCAGACGGAATCTGGCTTCCTGTCACTTGAGCCCATTATTCCGTGTCCTGCGCTCTGGGAGGATTGAGAATCATACAATCATAGAATAGTCAAGTTGGAAGGGGGCTACAAGGCCATCGAGTCCAACCCCCTGCTCAATGCAGGAATCCACCCAAAAGTATCCCTAACAGATGGTTGTCCAGCTGCCTCTTGAAGGCATCTAGTGTGGGAGAGACCACCACCTCCCTAGGTCACTGGTTCCATTGTCGTACTGCTCTAACACTCAGAAAGTTTTTCCTGATGTCCAGCTGGAATCGGGCTTCCTTTAACTTGAGCCCGTTATTCCGTGTCCTGCACTCTGGGAGGATCGAGAAGAGATCCTGGCCCTCCTCTGTGTGACAACCTTTTAAGTCTTTGAAGAGTGCTCTCATGTCTCCCCTCAATCTTCTCTTCTCCAGGCTAAACATGCCCAGTTCTTTCCGTCTCTCTTCATAGGGCTTCGTTTCCAGACCCCGGATCATCCTGGTTGCCCTCCTCTGAACACGCTCCAGCTTGTCTGCATCCTTCTTGAATTGGGGAGCCCAGTTCTTTCAGTGGGATGCAGAATAGTCTCTGCTGAGGACGTCGGTCAGAGCACTTGTCTTTCCCCACGATGTGAACAGGAGATAAATTTATTTATTTATTTATTTATTTACATTTATATACCACCACATAGCCGAAGCTCTCTTGGCAGTTCACAAAAGTTAAAAACAATGAACAGTAAAAACAGATATACAAGAATTTAAAACCATCAAAAGCATAAAAACAATATCGATTTAAAAACAATATCGATTTAAAAACAACTATTCTGGGGGTCAATTAAAAATTCAGCCTATGTTGTTAACTGCCTGAGATAAAAGTGTTAACCTGGCGCCGAAAAGATAACAAGGTTGGAGCCAGGCGAGCCTCATTGGGGAGATCATTCCATAATTGGGGGGCCACCACTGAAAAGGCCCTCTCCCTTGATCCCATTTAAGTTATCTTCTATGGAATTGCCCAATTTAAAACGTCTGTCAGGTGGAACAAGTTTCTCCCTGTTTGTTCAGGTACCAGACCACAGTATTGTTGTCTGTTAGCACCTGAACCTGCAGGTCCTGAAGGAAGCTGGGACATTTAGGTTCATGTTCGGCCTAGCCTACTTTGCAGGGTTGTTGTGAGAATAAAGGAAGTGGCCATGTACACCCCGAGTGAGGGCAGATTGTAACTGAAATTAACATTAAACTTTGATCCCAGCAAGAACCCCACAACCACAGAGGCATGTAATCATGAGCAAAATTGCTGTGTACTTATCTTTGCATTTTATTTCAGTGGTCGTTTTAATGCATTTTGTACACCACCCTGTGATTTGATAACGAAGGGCACTATATGAATATTTTGTAAATAAAATAAAGAATAAATAAATTGCCTGCTGCTGTAATAGTCTACGTGCAGGGAATTGGCTGTGGTGTGGTGTTACGTGTGCACTGCTGACTCAAAGGTAACACCTGAAAACACCTGGAATTTAAAAAGGCTGGATTAGACCGCTATGAGCATTGCCAGATTTTGCATTGGTGATGAAAATAAAAACTCAAGGATCCTTTCTTTAGCTTGCAATGTGCAACAGTGGCCTTTTAAAACATATAACTTTTTCCAGACGTGCAAATGGCTCCTTTCTTGATCTGGTATTGTGATACTGGCCCTGGAAGGACGTTTTTAAACTGCCTTTTTTTCACAGAAGACAGCAGCCGGATTTTTCCACCCGTCTCGGCTAGAAACGCTGACACAATTTGAACGGCTTCTCAATGACGCCTCCTTTGCAATGTTCTGTACTAGCAGCTGCAGGGAGCATCTGTCTGCACGTTCCAAGCATCCTTTCTCCCCTCCCTCCCTTGCAATATGCGCTCCCAATTGCGAGGCTGTGCCATGGACATGAACAGGAAAGCGGCAGCCGAAAGAGCCTTGTGCCACTTCAAAGGTTCATAGAGGTGTACAAAATGATACACACGGTACGGAGAACGTGGACAGAGAGACCTTTTTCTCCCTCTCTCAAAATACTAGAACCCAGCGGGGGTCATCCCATGAAACTGATGGGTGGGAGATCCAGGACAAAGAAAAGGAAGGACTCCTTCACACAGCGCAGAGTTAAATTGTGGAACTCACTGCCACAGGATGTAGAGATGGCCACCCATTTGGATGGCTTCAAAAGGAGGTTGGATCAATTCCTGGAGGCGAAGGCTATCCATGGCTGCTAGACCTGATGGTTGTGTGCTATCTCCAGTATCTGAAGCAGTAAGCCTGTGTGCATCAGTTGCTGGGGAACATGGGTGGGAGGGTGCTATTGCGCCATGTCCTGCTTGTTCATGCTTTATGTGCAGAGAAGGAGGGCCTTCTCTGCTGTGGCACCCCAGCTGTGGAATGAGCTCCCTAAGGAGGTTCGCTTGGCACCTACATTATATGCTTTTAGACGCCAAGTGAAGACCTTTTTATTCTCCCAACATTTTAACAATCTATAAATTTTAAATAACATGGTTTTAAATTTGTAATTTTGCATTGCTGCTTTTTTTATCTGGTTGAGCTTTTACATTGTATTTTATATTATGGTTTTATACTGTTGTTTTATATTTTGAATGGTTTTAATTTTTGTGAACCGCCCAGAGAGCTCCGGCTATTGGGCGGTATAGAAATGTAATAAATAAATAAATAAATAAATAAAAAATGTGTGTATGTTCTGTGTTTTAAATTTTTAAATTTTGTATACCCGTTTTTATCTCAATTTTAGAATTTCTATAAACCACCCAGAGACCTCTGGCTATGGGGGTGGTATATAAATGTAATAAATACATAAATAAATAAATTCGTCCCTGGCTAGTTGGCCATTGTGTGAATGGAGTTCTGGACTAGATGGACCCTTGGTCTGATCCAGCATCAGGGCACTTCTGATGTTCTTATGATAGATGAAGGCTGCAATCCTAAACCCACTTTCCTGAGAGCCAACCTCATAGAACACACTGGGGATTACTTCTGAGTAGACCTATTATTTATTATTATCATTATTATTACGTATGATTATTTATTACATTTATATACCGCCCCATAGCTGAAGCTCTCTGGGCGGTTTATAAAAGTTAAAAACATTATTATTATTATTATTTATTTATATAGCACCATCAATGTACATGGTGCTGAACATTAAACAGGGAACATTAAGAAATATACAAAATTTAAAAGCATAAAACTGACCTCTTCTGGGGTCAGTTAAAAAACAACAACTCAGCATATGCTGTTCACTGCCAAGGAGAAGAGAAAAGTCTTGACCTGGCGCTGAAAAGATAACAATGTGAGCCTTGTCAGGGAGATAATTCCATAATTGAGGGGCCACCACTGAAAAGGCCCTGCCTTTCCCCCCTATGCTGGGCATCAAGGCGATGGTTGTGTATGACTGTGCTGTTATGCTGCAATCCTCTATACCTGCTTACCTGAAAGTAAGCGCCACTGAACTCAGTAGGGCTTCCTTCTGAGTAAACATGTATAGGATCACACTGTTCGTGCAATTCAAGCTTTTGGGTCTAGAGTTTGGTTTTTCAGAAAAGGGGTTATATATAAGGACATGAGAAGAACCATGCTGGATCAGACCAAGGCTCACACAGCGGCCAACCAGCTTTTGACAGGAAACACACAAAGCAGTGTGTTGACAGATATATTTATGCTTTTTGGTTTATTTCACGAATGTGTTTGCTGCCCTTCAGGCTTCAGCTATTCTTCAGGAAGTTGGAGATTGCTTTAACCGTTGTGAAGAAGAGGGATTATTATTATTAATTGTTAACAACGACCTACGCGTTTCCAAAATGTCTTTCCTCAGGGACTGCAAGAACCCTTCCAATATTTCTTCCTCCTCGAAGTTCACGACAGAAGAAATATTGCAAGGTTCTTCTCAATGCCTCCGGAGAAAGATAGATAACCTGTCCCTGAGGAAGGACGTTTCTGAAACGCGTTCCAGGCCCTTCAGAAGGGCATTTTCCAGGCCCTTGAGAAAGAAAAAGAGAACCTCCATGTTTGAAGGTAGTCTACCACGCAACCAAATTCAGAAGCAGAGCACGCCTGAACATGGAGCGTGGACTCTCTAGCTGAGGAGGGTTCTGTCTTGTGGTGTTTTAATCCCCCACCTCACCTGACCCCTTGAGTCAGGTGTGTGTATATTTCGAGGTTGTTTTTCCTGAGGTGTTTTCCTGAAGTATTTTTTTCCTTGTGTGTGTATATATATACACACACACACATACGAGAATCTCCCCCATCCCTGTATGTATAGATACATAGATTGAAGGTCGTTTCTCCTCAGGTGTTTTCCCAAGGTATTTTTTTTTCCTGAGGTAAATTGGAGAGAAGGATGAATCCTTCCACCACTTGTGCGTATGTAATTAGAACGTTTCGCCTGAGGTAATTTATATATATATTTATTATATATATATATATATATATATATATATATATATATAATAAATATATATTTATTATATATATATAATAAATATATAATTATATATATATTTATATTTATATATATATATATATATATATATATATATATATAATACACACACTGCTGACTTGATTGGGTAATTGCTTGTGCGTCTTTTATTTATTTATTATTCAGGAAAAAAATTTAATTCTTATTTTATTTTATTTTAAAAAAAACCACACAAAACCCTTGGGGTTCTTCACCCCCTTCACCCCCACACACAACGGGGCTGCTAGTGAACTCTCTCGTGTGAACGCCCCCGCAAAGCGTGTCTGCCGTGAGGGAAGCCTCGTGAAGAGACAGGCGCGCGCGTGCGCGAAGTATCAGGAGGGGGGGAGGGGATGGAGTAGAGCGCGCTCCCGCCACAGCCAGCTCCTTCTCTGAGGGCAACTGAGGACAAGGCGAGGCGCGTTCTGGCGAGAAGAGCGCGCGCGCGCGCCCGCCCGCCTCTTTCTCCCTCATGAGGAGAAACGCGCTCTTTCTTCCATCCACTCCCTTCCCCCCCCCACCCCCGTGCGCGTTCTCTTTCTCGTGTGTGCGCGCGCACTCCCTCGCGCCCTTCCCCATAATAAAGGGAAGCTTCATGAAGAAGGGAGCGCGTGTTCCAAACGACGGCAAGCCCCGCCCACTTTCCCCCTCGGCAACACCCCCCTCTTCCCTCCTCCTCCCCCCCGCCTTTACAGCGCGCTTCGCCTCCCTTCTGCGCGCGCTCTCTCTCTAATCTGTAGGTGTAAATATGTAATATCATAGATGCGTTAAAGTGCGCATGCGCCCCCTGGCCGTGCGTGCGTGCGTCGCCTCCGCCGTGCCTCTCTGTGTGAATTCTCCTTCTTCATAGTACAGTCAAGTCCGTATGGTTTAAAAATAATCGACCTCCCCCCCCCCCTCTCTCTCTCATCTATTTATGGTGCTGGTTGGCGTCGCCCGCCCGCCCCGCTTTGATTCGCTCCTTGGCTGTCACCAACGGCGGCGGCCGCACGAGCGGCCCCTCCCTGCTTTGACGCCGGCGGGGGCGGCCCAAAATGGCGGCGGCGCTGCTGCTGTTGCTGCTGCTGACGAGGAGGCCGGCCCGGCGCGAGCGACAATAGAGAGGCGAGAGAGCGTGAGGGGAAGGAGCGGCCGCTCGCTCGCGGGTCCTCCACAGCCGCCGCTCTCTCTCTCTCTCCCCCCCCCCCCCGCCACCGGTCT
Source organism: Elgaria multicarinata webbii (assembly GCF_023053635.1). Lineage (NCBI taxonomy): Eukaryota > Metazoa > Chordata > Lepidosauria > Squamata > Anguidae > Elgaria > Elgaria multicarinata. The sequence continues at coordinate 5,121,263 of NC_086193.1, read as the reverse complement.
AGCATGGTGCGGGTCCGCCGCCGCTTGCCCCCCTCCGCCACCCCGACCTGACCTCTCTCCCCTCCTCCCGCCGCCTCTCTCCGGTCTCGGTCTCGCTCTTCCGCCGCCAGCATGGGCGAGAGGCTGGAGCTCCGGCTGAAGTCGCCCGTGGGAGCCGAGCCGGCCGTCTACCCCTGGCCCCTGCCCGTCTACGTGAGTGGCTGTGGGGGGGGGGGAGGGCAGTGAGAGGAGGGGGGGTCACGGCACGGGGGGGGTAAATAGTGTGTGTGGGGGGGGGGTTGCAGGAGAGCCCACGAGGGGCAGTGGGGAACTGAGTTGTCATGAGACTTTTGGGGGGGGGGGGTTGTGTGGGACTGGTGGGAAATCCGGGGTGTAGGTCTGTTTGGGGTCCCTCGAGTGGGGTGCATGTGGGGTGTCCTGTGGGGGAGGTGGGGCTGATGGGAAGTGAGGATGATAGTACTTGGGGGGCTGTCACAGGGGATAGTTTGGGGTCCCTTGAGTGGGGTGCATGTGGGGGTGTCCTATGGGGGAGGTGGGGCTGATAGGAAGTGAGGATGATAGTACTTGGGGGGCTGTCACAGGGGACAGTTTGGCATCCCTCAAGTGGGGTGCATCTGGGGTGTCCTGTGGGGGAGGTGGGGCTGATGGAAAGTGGGGAAGATAGTACTTGGGGCTGTCACAGGGGACAGTTTGGCATCCCTTGAGTGGGGTGCATGTGGGGGTGTCCTATGGGGGGCTGGGGCTGATGGAAAGTGGGGAAGATAGTACTTGGGGGGCTGTCAGGGGGGACAGTTTGGCATCCCTCGAGTGGGGTGCATGTGGGGGTGTCCTATGGGGGAGGTGGGGCTGATGGAAAGTGGGGAAGATAGTACTTGGGGGGCTGTCAGGGGGGATAGTTTGGGGTCCCTTGAGTGGGGTGCATGTGGGGGTGTCCTATGGGGGAGGTGGGGCTGATGGAAAGTGGGGAAGATAGTACTTGGGGGCTGTCAGGGGGGACAGTTTGGGGTCCCTTGAGTGGGGTGCATGTGGGGGTGTCATATTAATCAGGGAGTTGGGAAATGGGGGTGTCATGGGGGGATAGAGGGGCCTATGTGAGGTATTTAATTTTTCAGAGTGGGGGTGTTATGAGGAGCTGTGAGTGGGCAAAAATATATGGGCAGCTTACCTGGGAGAAAATTGTGGGGCTACATGGGGGATTGTGGGAAGTGATTTGGTATGTTTGGGGTTATGTGGTGGGGAAGGATTTGGTGTCTTGAATGGGAGTTGTTAAGGAAGAAACTAGGGTTGTATGATTTTGGGTCATTTGGAGGGGGGGCAGTTGGTGGATGTCGGAAAAGAGATGGGGGAAAGCTGTGGGAAATGGGTGCAGTTGGCACCCAACAGAGAAGAGATTTAGGGGAGACTGTGTGTGTGTGTAATTATATATAAATATATATAATTGGCAAGTGTTATGGGGTGGACTGGGGGTGGGAAGGGAACAGGGAAAGGGTTAAATGTGGGGGCTTGATGGGGAGCAGTTTGGTATTTCTGGTGTGGGGTGCATTTATGGGTGTTTCAGAGAGTCCCAACTGGGAGAAATTTGGTTTTATGAGAATTAGAAAGGGAGGGGAGTCAGGGTGTTATTATGTAATGGAGCAATTCAGCAGTGTTATTTATTAGGCTATAATAAAGCTCCCTACTGGAGGGAATTGTGGGGGGTGTTATATAAGGGGAAAGCAGGAGTGGGGGGGGGATAACTGGATGTTTTGTGCTGCTGCCACCTCTTTATGCCACCCCAGGCCTCCCTCTGTCCCAGACACTCTGTGTGTGTCTCCATGTCCTGATTTGACCTCCCTGTAACCTTTCCACAAAGTGTCAACTTTCTGATCTCAACACTTCTCCTATGGGTCCCCAGTACGAAGTAGTCTCTCTGACCCAAATACTCCAAGGTCAACCAAAATTCTGTTCCAACCACACTTTCTTCATGCTGTCTGGAAATAGGGCTTTGGAAACAAAGCCCTATGAAGAGAGACTGAAAGAACTGGGCAGGTTTAGCCTGGAGAAGAGAAGATGGAGGGGAGACATGAGAGCACTCTTGAAATACTTAAAAGGCTGTCACACAGAGGAGGGCCAGGATCTCTTCTCGATCCTCCCAGAGTGCAGGACACGGAATAACGGTCTCAAGTGACAGGAAGCCAGATTCCGGCTGGACATCAGGAAAAACTTCCTGACTATTAGAGCAGTATGACAATGGAACCAGTTACCTAGGGAGGTTGTGGGCTCTCCCACACGAGATGCAGTTGGACAACCATCTGTCAGGGATGCTTTAGGGTGGATTCCTGCATTGAGCAGGGGATTGGACTCGATGGCCTTGTAGGCTCCTTCCAACTCTGCTATTCTATGATTCTAGGTCTCCGTTCTAGGTACTCCAAGGAATCCCCAGCGTTTGAATTTTGCTATAGTGTTTCCTCCCAACTATGCTGAATTTTTTTCCACAAAGTAGCCCCTTCCATCCTGGCCACCTGGCCATAGCAGTTCCTCTCTTGAAGGAAACTCCTCTTTTTTGCATCTCAACTTCTGAAACCCTTCTCTCTGCTCTTTTACTCCCACCTCTCTCGTTTCCTTCCTCCCATGTGTCTTATTGCATCTTTCCTTCCCCTTCTTATGTGTCCTCTGTACCTTCTCGTTTCTGGTGGTTCTTATAATTTGCTGCCGCAATGTGATGATCGTCAGTAGCTTAGATGGCTTTAAAAGGAGATTAGAGAAATTAATGGTGGATAAGCAAATCTATCAGTGACAACTGTCATGAAGGCTAAATGGAACCTCCATGTTCCGAGGCAATCTACCTCTTGAACTCACATTTCTAGGGAGCAGCAATAGAAGAGGAGTGTTGCTTTTGTGCCCTGTTTGTGGCCTTAACAGAGACGTCTTGCCTAGCCGTTGTGAGTAATAGGATGCCGGATGGATCTTTGGTCTGACCGCTCTGACATTAAGAATTTTCACATGTTGTCAATAGGAGAGGTCCTTTTCTATATCTTTTCTTGTCCTTGATGTCCCTTTTTGTGAGTGTTACTGCCTCTGCATGAAACGTAAGAGTCTGAAGGGGTCTTGGAGGCCATCTAGTCCAACCCCAGGCTCAGTGCAGGGTGCAGCTACAGCATCCCTGACAGATGTCAAGCCTCTGCTTAAATGCTTCCTGTGAATACTCTCCCCATGCACATGGTCCATTGTGGAGAAGGGGATTCCTCCTGAGTGCTAAAGCAAAAAGCTGCTCAAACCAGTTTTTTTTGTTTGTTTTAGTACTGTTTCTCTAAATCCTCAGTTGACCCACTGAATGTAATGTTCACTGGCCTCCCTCTGTTGACCCATTGCTCAGGACATCATGCTGTTGACTTTTTGGTTCTGTGCCAAACTTTTCTGTTCAGTCTTCTGTACCCTAACACTTTTTTTTTTTTAGTCTCAAACATTCCTTACATCCCAGCCCATCCATTTTAAAATAATCCTACTTTTCCTGTTGTGGATGACTCATTACTTGCAGATACTGCTTGTGCACACCCATACAATCTTTCCTCCATTCTGTTCCTCCCTCTGACATTTCCACACCCCATAATCTCTGTACTCAGAACTGCTGCACAGGCATGTTTATCTGTTTCATGTACATGCTGAATTATTGAGTAATTAAAGGCCTCTCTCTCTCTCTCTCTCTCTCTCTCTCTCTCTCTTTCTCTTTCTCGCTCTTCCAAATCCAACCTAGTGTTACATATCTCCTTCACCAGTCATTTGGACTTAATACTCCTTCAGAAAAGTTATAGTGTGGAACAATTAATACTTTGTTACTGGGTATACTCCATAACTGGTATAAAGGGTTAGTTCCTTCTGGATATTCCGCTCTAGGTAACAGTGTCTTTCTGTTCTAAAGAAGTAGAAGATTGGAGAGATAAGATTTTCCTTTGCTTTCTCTATCCAAGCCCTCACTTCTGGAATGATTTTGGTTTGTGATGTGGAAGAACTTGTAATTTTATCTGTTAAGGTTTTTTTTACAAACATAGGGTCGCTTTCTGACTGTGTTGAGTGGGAGATCTGAGCTTTCCTTTGCTTGGAAAACGAAATAAAATGGGAGTAGTAATAGGAGAACAGAACATGAGCCTCAGCAAGGATGTTCTTGCAAATTTTCATTCCTCCTTCAATTCGACATACGTGCAAATCCTTGCCTTTTAATTATTCTCCAGTTATGATCCCTATTTGGTTATGCTACATCAGCGATGACACCTCACTTTATTTTTGTAATGGCACGTCTGTATAGTATTTTAAACTTCTCACAAATCTGCCTCTTTCTTATGAATCATAATACTGTTCGTGATGAAATGACCCCAGAGAAATGACAGATGTGAAAGCATAATATGGAGTGTGCGCGTGAGAGTGAAGTTTCACATAGTTGCCATACCATGCGTTCAGTGTCTCAGCTGGGGTGGAGGGTTGCATCCTTGCCAGAGAATGGGAGTATTTTTAAAAAGTTGGCATGGAGCTGTTGGACTACTGTATTTCTGCAGTGTGTGGCGTTTTTCCAGTTATGCTTCATACCTCTCAGCATAAACGAGGCGCAATATAAAATGCAGTAGGCTGAATTGGTGTCATTTATGCTACATTTCACCTATCATCGTGAGCAGATAGCAATGGTAGGTTTGCGTGGAAAGATGGACAAACCTACTACATGTCAATGTTATGTTTCGCCGTGTGTTATCTTTGGCTGTTGATGGTCTGGTTTCCAAAACATCCTGCCTGTTTAGGAGGCTGTGCTATTTTTGACTGTGCGGTGTTCCCAGAGAGCATGGGGCCTGCAGTGGTTAATACGGCCTTTCCTGTTTGGGCAGCTCCATGATTATTTTATATTTTATTTATTTATTTATTTATTTAAGGATTTTTATGCCGCCATTCAGCCAAAAAAGGCTCTCACGGCGGCTTACAAAAGTATTTCTTGACAGTCCCTGCCCACAGGCTTACAATCTAAAAGACATGACACAAAAGGAAAGGGGACTGGGAGGGAGGAGGAGGAGGGGGGAAGGGAAAGCAAATTCAGGCACTACAATCTTAGTTGCAAAGTTCAGCAGTTATAGTTGACAGCAGGAGGGAGGGGGCTCTCAGCTGGAGCTGGACCCAGGCATGGTGGAGAGGTGCCTGGCTGCTGCTTCCTCCCTCACTGGTGGCCTCTCCAGAGACAGTTGACAGCAGGAGGGAGGGGGCTTTCAGCTGGCGCTAGACCCAGGCAGGATGGAGAGGTGCCTGGCTGCTGCTTCCTCCCTCACTGGTGGCCTCTCCAGAGACAGTTGGTAGCAGGAGGGAGGGGGCTCTCAGCTGGAGCTGGACCCAGGCACGATGGAGAGGTGCCTGGCTGCTGCTTCCTCCCTCACTGGTGGCCTCTGCAGAGACAGTTGGTAGCAGGAGGGAGGGGGCTCTCAGCTGGAGCTGGACCCAGGCACGATGGAGAGGTGCCTGGCTGCTGCTTCCTCCCTCACTGGTGGCCTCTTCAGAGACAGTTGGTGGCAGGAGGGAGGGGGCTCTCAGCTGGAGCTGGACCCAGGCACGGTGGAGAGGTGCCTGTCTGTTGCTTCCTCCCTCACTGGTGGCCTCTCCAGAGACAGTTTGGTTATGCGTGTGTGTACTCGTGCTTTCACAGAAATCGAAAGTGTAATTGCTTATCTAGTTAGGCTGAACGTTCATACACACTTCTATGAAAGTGTGAGTTATTACCGTATTTCTTCGATTGTAAGACACACTAATTTCAGTACCACCAACAGGGGAAAAAACCCTAAGACACACCCGCGATTCTAAGACACACCCCATTTTTAGAGATGTTTATATGGGGGGAAAAAGTGCATCTTAGAATTGAAGAAGTAGAGTATTTTGCATTGCTGCTGTTTTTATCTGGTTCAGCTTTTATATTGTATTTGATATCATGGTTTTATACTGTTGTTTTATACTTTGGATGGTTTTAATTTTTGTGAACCGCCCAGAGAGCTCCGGCTAGTGGGCGGTATAGAAATGTAATAAATAAATAAATTTGAGAGTAGGTCCCATTAAACTCAGTCCGGCTTACTTCTGAATAGACAGGCATAGGATTGCACTGCTAAGCCTCTTTCACCATTGAGTGTTTCCTTTCCAGGGCAGATTTGTGCCGAGAAATATTTTCTTTCAGTATATTAACGTTTTCATAGAATAGTAGAATTGGAAGGGGCCTATAAGGTCATCGAGTCTAACCCCCTCTCAATGCAGAAATCCGCCCTAAAGCATCCCTGACAGATGGTTGTCCAACTGCATCTCGTGTGGGAGAGCCCACAACCTCCCTAGGTAACTGGTTCCATTGTCGTACTGCTCTAACAGTCAGGAAGCTTTTCCTGATGTCCAGCCGGAATCTGGCTTCCTGTAACTTGAGCCCATTATTCTGTGTCCTGCACTCTGCATATCAATGCATTTTTTAAAAAAAGGGTGGGGAGGGGGTTGCTTGCCATATGCTGGAGCAACGCACCTTAAAACAAAAATATGACTGGAAAAAAATCAAGAATCGTTAAGAGCCTAAGAAATAATGATATAGATTTATCCCCCCCTTACAATATTTAAAGAATATTTCTAAGAGGTTCAGTATATACGCTAAACATAGATGTTGTTAGACTGCAATTCCCATCAGCTCTAGCCAACATAGCCAATGGTGAAGGTTGATGGGAGTTGCAGTTCAGCAGCATTTGGAGGCCGCAAGGGGCCACAGCTTGGTAGTCCCTACTTGCTAAGGATGTGACCCACAAAATTCCTGTTGCACTGGCATAAACTCCCACTAAGCTCTTCCAGCAAACTCAAAACATACCCGATCATATGCTCCAGGTGTTGTGTGACAGCCAACTACTAGGCTTTGACCAGTTTTACCAGTTATAGTTCTGACCAAGGCAGCAGGCTTGCAGCTCCCCTCTGGGCGTTGCTGTAGTTAAGGAAGGCTGGAATGCTTACTTTATCGGGGCGTGTTGACCCCTAGCCCTTGCGTCCTTCTACGAGGAGCTGCTGTTCTTACTGTTCTTACGTTGTGTAAGACAGGTGTGTTCACCTGACACACATTGGAGGATCACTTTTTCTTCTTCAATTTGCTAGCATGTGTGATGTGGGCTGTGCGTTCAGATTGCAATCACTTGTCCTGGGGTGTTCCCTTGTTAGTTTTATGGGTGTTGCATAAGACCACAAGACCAGTCTTGCTGGATCAAGTCAAAGATCCACCTAACCCCCCCTTCCTGTTTCCCACAGCAGGCACCCTAGATGATCATCTGGGGAAGTTCACAGGCAGGGCATGGGTATGACTAATCTTCTCTGCTGTAAGTCCTTCAGCAACGAGTATTCAGAGGCACACTGATTCTGGAGGAGTATGTTCCATATTCAGTCCTGTTCTAAAACCATCTAAGCCCATATGTCCTGTGCCAATGGGTCAGTTTGGACATAACTCTAAAGAACACCGGTTTATCGTGGACGTGGCAACATGTGTTCATGTTGAGTGTGTTCAGTGGAGGGCAACCAGGATGATCAGGGGTCTGGGAACAAAGCCCTATGAAGACAGACTGAAAGAACTGGGCATGTTTAGCCTGGAGAAGAGAAGATGGAGGGGAGACAGGATAGCACTCTTCAAAGACTTAAAAGGTTGTCACACAGAGGAGAGCCAGGATCTCTTCTCGATCCTCCCAGAGTGCAGGACAAGGAATAACGGTCTCAAGTGACAGGAAGCCAGATTCCGGCTGGACATCAGGAAAAACTTCCTGACTGTTAGAGCAGTACAACAATGGAATCAGTTGCCTGGTGAGGTTGTGGCCTCTCTCACACTAGAGGCCTTCAAGAGGCAGCTGGACAACCACCTGTCAGGGATGCTTTAGGGTGGATTCCTGCATTGAGCAGGGGGTTGGACTCGATGGCCTTGTAGGCCCCTTCCAACTCTGCTATTCTATGATTTTATGTGGGACTGGCTAAACTTTTGTCTGTGGTTTGCTTAGCATAGCATGCGAACTGGGGAACTCTGGCTTATTTCTCCTCTGACAAGCCAGCAACCAACCATGGCTTGTCGGGGCCGGGGAGAAAGAGTTCCTGGTTTGCATGTCATGGTAAGCAAACCATCGATGTCAGATCTATTGTTTGTTTAGGCGATTGGGCAGCGTGCATAAATAACCAGGGTTTCCCAGGGATCCTGGCATGTAAACCAGGCCAGTGAGTTCCACATAAGCAAGTAATGTGTGATGTGGTATATACTTCTTCCTATCTGTCCTGAAATTACTGCCCTGACTCCAGCAGGGGAGCTTTTTCCATCTTGCATCCGAACAGTGACAAAAAGTGGGAACACGCCAATTCACTGCAGTAGAGAACTGCAAGGCCGTTTAGAAATTAATCCTCTTTGGACACCACAGTTTCTAGCTGACTGTAGTCAACTGTAGTTCTTCTTTCTGTTCTCCCCTCAATTGCTTCGAAGCTACTTGGCACCAAAGGGAAGAAGGGTCCGTTGTGGTTTCAGAGCTTAGGAACTTTGACGTCAGCAGAGTGTCTCTTAGTTTCACTGTTCTGTTTGTCACTGGTTGTTCAAGCAGCCAAGTGGGAATTGCCTCTGTTATATTCAGGCAGAGCTTGCCAAAGGGCGGGGTAGGGAATATTCCTTGTAAGGGGCTAGCATCGGAATACTTGGCCCTAGACCTGTTTAGGATTGGGAAGGCTCTGTCAGTTTCTTAGACACCTGGGATGCCGCCTCCCTCTCAGCCCCGAGTTAAGATTTCCTGCACTTTATTCGAAAGAATAGTTGTTTTTCTAGCAAAATGTCATTGTGAGGTGGGGTTTGTGTGTTAGCATTTATCCACCCTCATGCCTGAGAACGTTACTGCCGCTTCAGAGGTAATGGTGATCTTGTGGATGTATATAATAATAATAATAATAATGGTGATTTACAATGTGAGAAACTATCGTAGCCTGAATAATGGTTGATTCTTGTGCGGTCGAGGCAGCTCTGAGTTGAATGGCGGTGGGTCTTGAAGGGTGCATTCTTAGGAAGTTTTCTCCCAGCGCTGCTAACCCAAGAGTGGTTAAAACCAAGAGGGAGATTAAGCTTTGCACCTCATGCTTGCCAAGTAAGTATTCTGCCAGTGAACAGGGCTCTGTGTGTGTGTGTGTGCCAACATGCTGGAATTTATCCGGAGTGAGTAACGGTGGTCGGGAGGTTGACAGGGAGAAATCAAGTTTCTAGCCCATAAGAGTTGCCAAGCATGTGGGCAAAAACACTCAGCCAAAGGGATGGTGGGTTAATATTTTCAGTGGTACGGAGGTAAGAGTTTCACCGTCTATTCAGCCAGAATGTACTACGCAAAATAGCAAATTTAGATTTAGGCACATTTCAACTTTTCTCTGCACATAATTTTATTCTTGGAGTTTTAAAAGTGCACCCATAGACCTAGCTGTCACTAATGTTTAATATTGGGCAGTGATCAAAGGGGCAGAGTTTTAAACAAGGATGCTTTTGTCTTGCAACGGTTGTATATTTTGCTTGTAATGCAATTCCTCTGTGCCCCCATTTTGGATGTTCGTCTCCCCGACAACTGAACCTAGAATTTGGGGGTTCATGGTTGTGTCCTATAATGCAGTTAGCCGGAATCAGCGTGTCTCCGTTTCTGCCCGTCTCATCCGTGTACTTTCAGAGCTTGTGCTACAGAATCCAGTTATTTATTTCATAGAATAGTAGAGTTAGAAGGGGCGTATAAAGCCATCGAGTCCAACCCCCTGCTCAATGCAAGAATCCACCTTAAAGCATCCCTGATGGATGGTTGTCCAGCTGCCTCTTGAAGGCCTTTGGTGTGGGAGAGCCCACAACCTCCCTAGGTCACTGGTTCCATTGTCGTACTGCTCTAACAGTCAGGAAGTTTTTCCTGATGTCCAGCTGGAATCATAGAATCATAGAATAGCAGAGTTGGAAGGGGCCTACAAGGCCATCGAGTCCAACCCCCTGCTCAATGCAGGAATCCACCCTAAAGCATCCCTGACAGATGGTTCCTGTAATTTGGCTTCCTGTAATCTGGCTTCCTGTAATTTGAGCCTGTTATTCCGTGTCCTGCACTCTGGGATGCTCGAGAAGAGATCCTGGCCCTCCTCTGTGTGACAACCTTTCAGGTATTTGAAGAGTGTGATCATGTCTCCCCTCAATCTTCTCTTCTCCAGGCTAAACATGCCCAGTTCTTTCAGTCTCTCTTCATAGGGCTTTGTTTCCAGACCCCTGATCATCCTGGTTGCCCTCCTCTGGACACGCTCCAGCTTTCTGCATTTGTACCCCTCCCTTCAAGCAGCTCAGGATGGCGTCCACGGCTTCACTTTGCTCTCCCGCAATCCTATCCTCGCATTAAGCCTGTGAGGTAGGTTAGGCTGAGAGAGGGAGATTGCTCCAAGCTCACCTTGGGACCCTTGCGGCTGAGCGGAGTTTTGAACTTGTGTCTTTCCATTTGTGACCTACTGTCTCTCATATGCCCCCTCCTCTAATTCTTAATGCCTTCTTACACCATGCTAAGTGAAGGCCAAAGTTCACTAGTCCAAATAGCTCATTGGGCCAAAGTTGTTAGCGGTGTTTGGGGCTTGTTAGCACACACACACACACACACTCATGTGTTCTTGTGGTAATAAAATTGGGACTACTGCAGACAGCTGGATTTGCATAATTGCTTAGCTGACAGAGCTAAAAGTGTCACGGATGTTCGTTGTTAAGGGCTTGGGAGGATGATGTGAAAGTGTGCATTTCCCTGCCCCCCCTCAAAAGCTAATTAAGGTTGTGGGAGGAGGGTGTCTTGACGTTCCAGATGCATCCCTCCCACTCGCTTTCATGTAAAACGGAACGTGCGTCTCCCTCACGCCTCCTGGTTTCCTGAAAAGGGACATGAAGGGGTTTTCTGATGATGAATCAGTAGTGAGTCGTTTGGTTTATCTGGGTAAGATGAATCTTTCAAGGTTGAATAATCCCCTCCAATCCCCCACCCGCTCCGTGACTCAGAAAATGTTTTCTGAAACTGCCCTCTGACATTCAGGACAACTGTCTTTGGAGAAGAAATGGTTTTTCGCCTTTCTCAAAACACTTCCAACATGTCTCCCCTTTGGCAAGGGTGAGCTAGGGTAGGGGATTACAATCCCTAGAGAGACCCTTTTTTATCTCCTTAAATTATTTGGTCTATTTAAATGGCATATATTTTTTATTATTTTATTTTTTTATTTATTTAAGGATTTTTATGCCGCCATTCAGCCAAAAAAGGCTCTCACGGCGGCTTACAAAAGTATTTCTTGTCAGTCCCTGCCCACAGGCTTACAATCTAAAAGACACGACACAAAAGGAAAGGGGATTGGGAGGGAGGAGGAGGAGGGGGGAAAGGAAAGCAAACTCAGGCACTACAATCTTAGTTGCAAAGTTCAGCAGTTACAGATGACAGCAGGAGGGAGGGGGCTCTCAGCTGGAGCTGGACCCAGGCACGGTGGAGAGGTGCCTGGCTGCTGCTTCCTCCCTCACTGGTTGGTAGCAGGAGGGAGGGGGCTTTCAGCTGGAGCTGGACCCAGGCAGGATAGAGAGGTGCCTGGCTGCTGCTTCCTCCCTCACTGGTGGCCTCTGCAGAGACAGTTGGTAGCAGGAGGGAGGGGGCTCTCAGCTGGAGCTGGACCCAGGCACGATGGAGAGGTGCCTGGCTGCTGCTTCCTCCCTCACTGGTGGCCTCTCCAGAGACAGTTGGTAGCAGGAGGGAGGGGGCTCTCAGCTGGAGCTGGACCCAGGCACGATGGAGAGGTGCCTGGCTGCTGCTTCCTCCCTCACTGGTGGCCTCTCCAGAGACAGTTGGTAGCAGGAGGGAGGGGGCTCTCAGCTGGAGCTGGACCCAGGCATGATGGAGAGGTGCCTGGCTGCTGCTTCCTCCCTCCCTCACTGGTGGCCTCTGCAGAGACAGTTGGTAGCAGGAGGGAGGGGGCTCTCAGCTGGAGCTGGACCCAGGCACGGTGGAGAGGTGCCTGGCTGCTGCTTCCTCCCTCACTGGTGGCCTCTCCAGAGACAGTTGGTAGCAGGAGGGAGGGGGCTCTGAGCTGGAGCTGGACCCAGGCACGGTGGAGAGGTGCCTGGCTGATATATGCAGAGCTGGCACCTGTTTCAGTGCTAGAGAGCAGAAGTTCTCCAGAGACAAAATGGTGGATAAGGCGTAGAGTGGCTCTTAGTCATGATGGCTTATAGATTACCTCCAGAATTGAAAGCTGTATGCCGGTTCCTGGGGGAAATGAGCGAGAGGGTGCTGTTGCACTCGTGTCCTCCGTACGGTCTTCCCAAAAGTTGGCCACTGTGTGAACAGAATGCTGGACTAGAAAAGCCTTGGATTCAGCACGGTTTTTCTCACGTTCTCAGGTAGTCTGTTACAATCGTCGTAAAGGCGTTCATACCTTGTCCTGTGAATCCCACTTGCCCTAGGATGCCAGGGTGGTTCAGAAAAGTGGCTCTCTAGGGGGTCATCTACACCAAGCAGGATATTCCACTATGAAAGTGGTGTATGAAAGGCAGGAGCCACACTACGGCTTTATAGCGGTGTTGAAGTACATTGGCAACTGTTGGGGCTCGTGTCACATACCAATATAAACGGTTGGGGCCCAGGTTATTTGAAGGAACGCCTCCTCCCATATGTACCTGCCCGGACCTTAAGATCATCTTCAGGGGCCCTTTTCCGTGAGCCCCTGCTGAAGGAAGTGAGGCAGGTGGCTACTAGGAGGAGGGCCTTCTCCACTGTGGCACCCCGGCTGTGGAATGAGCTCCCCAGAGAGGTCCGCCTGGCGCCTACACTGTACTGCTTTCGTCGCCAGCTGAAGACCTTTTTATTCTCCCAGTATTTTAACACTTAATTTTTCTGTTTTAACTCTGTATTTTAATTTTATATCAATTTTGCTGCGTGGTTTTTATTCTGGTTGTGTTTTTTTTTATATTGTATTGTGTATTTGTGCTTTTAACCTGTTGATTGTCTTTGTATGGTTTTAATTTTTGTGAACCGCCCAGAGAGCTTCGGCTATTGGGCGGTATAGAAATGTAATAAATAAATAAATAAATATACCGCTTTCATAGTGTTATATCCTGCTTGGTGTAGATGTGTCAATGGCCCCCAACAATTGTCAGTGCACTTCAGCACGGCTATAAAGCAGTGGTGTAGATCCTGCAGCGCACTTCCATACCGCCATAAAGTAGGGTGACCCTATGCAAAGGAGGACTGGGCTCCTGTATCTTTATCAGTTGCATAGAAAAGGGAATTTCAGCAGGTGTCATTGGTATATCTGGGGAACCTGGTGAAATTCCCTCTTCATCACAACCGTTAAAGCTGCCCTCTTTTAAATCCGGTCACTCTAGTATAGCTGCTGCATCTTTAACGGTTGTGATGAAGAGGGAGTTTCACCAGGTGCTGCATGCATGCAAATGACACCTGCTGAAATTCCCTTTGCTATGCAACTTAAAGATACAGAAGCCCTGTCCTCCTTTTCATAGGGTCACCCTACCATAAAGCAGTCGTGTGGCTGCTGCCTTTTATATACCGCTTTCATAGTGGAATACCCTGCTTGGTGTAGATGAGCCCTAGGTCTATGGCAGTAGTTTCCAAGGTGTGCTTCAGGGCTCCCTCGGAGGTAGTCTGACCATCTTCAGCGTCTTCAAGCTGTCAGGAAGGCAAGTTCCCCACCACTTCTGATCTTCAAGCTGCAGGAGAGATTGACTGGATTCACGAGTATGCTTTCAGGGTTCATGGAGGACTCCAGCGGTCTTAGGATACACTCAGGAATCCTCTCCAAAGCACAGGTATTATTTGGCAGGCGTTGAGGTGGAAAGTTTGGAGAGATGCTGGTTTTGTGGCACCAAAGAAACAAACAAATGTATTTTGGCCTGAGCTCTGGTTGGCCGCAGCAGACAGGTGATATTGGCTGGAAACGTGTTTGGTGAACCATCTGCTATTCCACCCACTCACCTCCAAATGACTCAGGAAATTCCATTTTCCAAAGTCCACCTTGGTGGTGAATAGATAGGTGGAAGAAATCTGGTGAAGTTTGTTTGTGAAGCAACAAAGAGTAAACTGAAAGGGCTCAATAAGCTAAAAGAGCTATATAGTAGTATATAGTAAATAAATACATTCACCAAGGCTGCGCTTCGTTTTAATTGTTTCTACTGTTTCTATTGCTTTTAAATTCTATACCGGCTTTAGCTTGATTAATGGTTTGATTTGTTTTAAGCTGTGTGTAGTTATTTTACGCTGTTTGGATGATTTTATCTGTATGCCGCCCTCAGATCCTAGGGATACAAGGCGGGGTACAAATGTTTTAATAAATAAACACATGTGAGAGAGCCAGTGTGGTGTAGTGGCTAAAATGTTGGACTGGGAGTCGGGAGATCCGGGTTCTAGTCCCCCATGGAAACCCGCTGGGTGACTTTGGGCCAGTCATGGACTTTCAGCCCAGCCTACCTCACAGGGTTGTTGTGAGGATAAAATGGAGAGGAGGAGAATTATGTACAGTCGCCTTGGGTTCCTTGGAGGAAAAAGGGCGGGATATAAATGCAATAAATACATGTTTTTTTAAAAAATAAATAAATAAAGCCCCACTTCAGCACTAAGCTATGGGTTGCCCAAGGCCATGTAACTATCTCAGGGCCTTGATTTTCTCTCCTAACAGTCAGGGTTTTTGCTTTTGACAGGTAATGGTTGCTTCCAAGTGAACAAAAGCACTATAAAAGTTGATTGTTTTGTTCAAGGCCACAAGTTGACAGTCATTTGTGGGAAAGTGGAAGGCAAAAGGAAGAGGGGCCGACCAAGGGCAAGATGGATGGATGATATTCTGGAGGTGACAGACTTGACCTTGGGGGAGCTAGGGGTGGCGACGGCCGACTGGGCTGGTCCATGAAGTCACGAAGAGTCGGAAGCGACTGAACGAATAAACAACAACGCACACTAAACACTATTGTGGGCAAATACCTTTTGGTGGAGTTTATTTGAGAGGCAACGAAGAGTAAACCGAAAGTTAAAAGGGCTATATATTTGTAGATGAACCTTGTTTTTTTATATAGTATTTTTATCCCACACCTCAGCCAAAAAGGCTCCCGGAGTGGCTTGCAATGGACAAGTAAAGAAGACAGCCTCTGCCCTCAGGTTTACAGTATAAAAAAGACATCAGACATGAGGAAAAGCGGATGGGGAGGGAAGAGGAGAAAAAGAAATTAAGGAGACTGTTCAGGCTGGTGGGAAGGCCATGCTCCCCCCTCTCATCTCCCAAAGGAGGGGCAGACCAACAGCTCCTTCCTCCCCTGGGGTGGGGGAGTCCAACTGGAGCAGGTCTTGATGGTCTCTGCCTGCTTCTGTCTCCTTCACTTCTTCTTCCCCATAGGGTCAAGATGTCCTTTAGCCCTGTGGGTGGGTAGGTGGGTCCAACTGGAGCAGACCCTGATGGTCTCTCTGCCTGCTCCTGTCTCCCTCGCTTCGTCTTCTTAATACATGCTTACTGCTTTTAACAATGACGGAATTTTTGTCCCCCCCCTGTTTTTGTCCTGTTCACATAGTTTGTAAAACTTTTAGTTCACCTGAATGCGTTAGTGTCTCAGTGCTCTATAGAACCAGGTTTGGTTCTGTGTCCGGTGTCCTTTCGACTCGGCCTCCTTAAAACAGCCCTTGGACTAAACAGAAAACTGGAAGTGCTAGTGAATGAACATCCAGAGCACGTGACATGTGATTCCTGCAATGAGCAGGGGGTTGGACTTGATGGCCTTATAGGCCCCTTCCAACTCGACTGTTCTATGATTCTACGTGCATCCCAAGTTTGTGCATATTTACTTGGGAGTCAGTCCTGTGTGCTGTGAGCTGTTGTGTCAATGTGCCTAGAATTGGAGAGTTTATGTAGGAGCAAATCTGGGTTGGGCCACTTGATGCAGGAATAATCCGCTGTTTTGTTCTCCTATCTTCTCTCTTTCACCCAGAAACATTCAGTTGGTCTACAGTGTTGTGTTAGCTGTTTTGTTGCTGCTGGCTGAAGAGGACATGTTGTAAGCTGCACCCTTTCCCCTCCATCTATGTGTATTCTCTTTCTCTCTCTCACACACACACACACACACACACTCACTCTCACACACACACTCTTTCCCAGTGATGAGGGAAATGTAAATTAGATGGCTGATAAGAGGGCCCTGAAGCTGGGAAACTTGAGGCTGAAAAGGAAGAAGTCCGACTCAGGTTTATAACACAGTTGCATGGGCTTCATCTCTGAAAGGAGACGGCTGAAAACAGATAGGCACCAGGCTTTAGTGCAGCAAAACGTGTCGTGCATGTGTAGGCAATGACTGAGTGTTGCTTCTTAAATTGTTATTAAAGGCTAACCACAAAGATGACTAAGGCACAGTGTTAACGACAGCCCTGCAAGTAAAACCCACAATGTACGTGGGTAGACAGCCCAATTATCCCGTGTTAGTCACTTTGGTGATTTGTGGGTCCCCTGAAAGGAAGGCTTTGTGATGGATGAGCTAACTCTCTTATTAGTGGCCCAAGAGTCCCTGCGTGTAGGAGTTTCTTGCCGATTCCTAACTGCAGTTCTCTGGTTATTAAGTGGGGCTTGTAGATTTGATCCTATTAGTCCAGGTCTACAATGGTTACCAGTCTGTTCCCAAGTTCCATTCAAAGTGCTGGTAACACACATGTGCCCCCACAGGTCTTGCATCAGGGTATTTGAAGGATAGCCTTCTCCCCGGAGAACTTTCTGGTATGTTTAGTTCATCTGCAGACATTCTCCTCTGGGTGCTTCCTCCTCCACAAGTGTAGTGGGTGGCTACTTGAAACGGGGCCTTTTCTACAGTGGCACCAAGACGTTGGAAATCTTTCCCCAGCTGTAATTGACAGGGATACATGTTACAGCATTTACAATGCCATCTAAAATGTGGCCTGCCAGATGTTGTTTGGACTGCAACTCTGACTTTTATACTGTTAGTTTTACTCTACCCTGTGCCTGTTTGGTGCATTCTCTTCCCCTCCTTATTGTTTTATTATGATTTTATTAGAATGTAAGCCTATGTGGCAGGGTCTTGCTATTTTATTGTTTTACTCTGTACAGCACCATGTACATTGATGGTGCTATATAAATAAATTAATAATATATATATATATATATATATGTATGTATGTGTGTGTGTGTGTGTGTGTGTGTGTGTGTGTGTATCTATCTATCTATCTGAGGGAGCGCCTCTCCTTATATATGCCTGCCCGAGACTTGAGATCTGTTGGAGGAGCCCTTCTCTGCATCCCACCAGCACAACACATACGCTATGGTGGGACATGGGAGAGGGCTTTCTCTGTGGTGGTCCCCCGACTGTGGAACGCCCTCCCCTTGGAGGCCCGACTGGCGCCAACGCTGATTTCATTCCGGCGCCAAGCGAAAACATGGCTTTTTAACAAAGCCTTTCATGGTGAAATTCACTAAGACGGCACATTGTTTTAACTGTTTTAATTGTTTTAACGGCCTTTAAATTATATATTGTTTTAACTTGGTTCATGGTTTAATTTGTTTTTAGCTGTGCGTATTTATTGTTTTGTGCTGTATGCTTTTATCTGTACGCCCGCCCTGAGAACTTAATGATATAAGGCGGGATATAAATCGTTTTAAATAAATAAATAAATGTGTGTGTGTGTAGCTGTTCATGGAGGAAGGGGGAGAAAGTGGGGGGAAAGAAAGACGGTTCAGGTTGGGATAATTTGAATGGGGTAGAAACATACATTTGGGGGATTGTGAGAGAGTTTAGGGAGGAGGAGAGGGTCACAGCAATTGCAGGGTTCTTAGAAGAAAGTGGGAGAGGCATAACAGGAACAGCCGAGTTCCAAAGCCAAGGGGTTTTGGAGTTTGCTACGGAATGGAATATTAGGAAAAAGAAAATAATTGGGAGTATGGATAGACAGAGAAGGGAAATAGAAGGTTATGCAAATATTTAGCTCTCTGTATCTGCTGACTTGTGCTGGGAAAGCTGTGTTGAGCTCCTTCCCTGGAAAGGAAGGGGAGAAAAGGGAAGGGGAGGGGTCCCTCCTGGATGGAAGGAATCTTCTTCCCCTTCTCTCTCTGTCTCTCTTGATGTAATGCATGAATTTAGGTTGCTCCTTTTTTATCTCTCTTCTCAGTATTTAATTCTTACAAGGTTGGTTAAGGAGGTTGGGAAATGGATTTTTAAGTGTCATAATAATAATAATAATAATAATAATAATAATAATAATAATAATAATAATAGAAGGGAAGGAGAGGGATAATGGGCTTCTCTTCTTGGTGTGAGAAAAGGATGGGAATTCAGGGGTGCATATTTCTGGTTATCATAGCTCCAGGTGGCCAAGATAGCTAGGAGGATTATGGTGATTGTCTCAAAACAAAGGTGACAAAAAGAGTCACCTGTTTACACAATAGTGGGTTTTTCAGCCTTTTACAGCTTTAAAAGACATTGACTTTTTTTTTCCTTTTCCTTTTTTAGTTTTCCTTCCATTTAAGCCAGAAGGCTAGAAATCAATGTAAACTTATTTGGTGGAAAGGGGGCTTCTGTGTTCTTGTCCTGAGGCAATATCTGAAATTTGCAAGTGTTAACACTGAGGAATTGAGGCAATCAGAGCATAATGACGGGCCCGGAAAGTTGTCTGCAAGAGGACTGCAGCTCCACTTGGGACAATCAAGGCCTCAATATCCTATAGAACTTCCTTGTTTGCTCTTCTCCAAGGCCGAAAATACCAGTGTCCCCTTCCAGATACAGGCCCTAACTTCCCCAAACAGCAGAATTTAGGGTGCTTCGTAACAAGGCTGATACAAGTAATTGATTTAAATCAAACTTCTCATTGATGCTACTTCATGTGGAGGATAAGAACATAAGAAGTCATAGAATCATAGAATAGCAGAGGTGGAAGGGGCCTACAAGGCCATCGAGTCCAACCCCCTGCTCAGTGCAGGAATCCACCCTAAAGCATTACTGACAGATGGTTGTCCAGATGCCTCTAGTGTGGGAGAGCCCACAACTTCCCTAGGTAACTGGTTCCATTGTCGTACTGCTCTAACAGTCAGGAAGTTTTTCCTCATGTCCAGCTGGAATCTGGCTTCCTTTAACTTGAGCCCGTTATTCCGTGTCCTGCACTCTGGGAGGATCGAGAAGAGATCCTGGCCCTCCTCTGTGGGACAACCTTTTAAGTCTTTGAAGAGTGCTCTCATGTCTCCCCTCCATCTTCTCTTCTCCAGGCTAAACAGGCCCAGTTCTTTCAGTCTCTCCTCCTAGGGCTTTGTTTCCAGACCACTGATCATCCTGGTAACAAAGCCCTATGAAGTGCCCTGCTGGATCAGACCAAGGGTCCGTCTAGTCCGGAACTCTGTTCACACAGTGGCCAACCAGCCATCCGCCAGGAATGAACAAGCAGGACATGGTGCAGCAGCACCCTCCCACCCATGTTCCTCAGCAACTGGGGCACACAGGCTTATTGCCTCGAATATTGGAGATAGCACACAACCATCAGGGCTAGTAGCCATGGATAGCCTTTGCCTCCAGGCATTGATCCAACCCCTTTTGAAGCCATCTAGATTGGTGGCCATCACCACATCCTGTGGTAGTGAGTTCCAGGATGGGTCAGTCAGTGGCTGCTAGTCAAGACAGCTACATACTACCTCTAGGATCAGAGGTAATAAGCTACTTCTGTATACCAGTTACTGGGGAACTTGAGTTGGAAGGTGCTGTTGTTGTCTCAGAGACATAGAATCATAGAACCATAGAATAGCAGAGGTGGAAGGGGCCTACAAGGCCATCGAGTCCAACCCCCTGCTCAGTGCAGGAATCCACCCGAAAGCATCCCTGACAGATGGTTGTCCAGCTGCCTCTCGTGTGGGAGAGCCCACCACCTCCCTAGGTCACTGGTTCTATTGCCGTACTGCTCTAACAGTCAGGAAGTTTTTCCTGATGTCTAGCCGTTATCGGGCTTCCTGTAACTTCAGCCCGTTATTCCGTGTCCTGCACTCTGCCATGATCCTGGTTCCCACTGTGGGAACCAGGATGTTTTTGGTCTTATGCACCAGATCCTTGCCTGTGGGCTCTCTGACACAGAATGCCACCGGGAGTATTTAGCATATATTATCTACAATGCATACAGATTTGCAGTTTTGATATGAAGGTTTTTGAAAACGGGCTCCTTTGGTGATGGAGAGGAGGGCATAGAACTAGTTGTGTTTATTATTATTTTTATGTCTGCTAGGAAATGCTACAGGTGAACAATTTCCTTCCTCTGTATTAGCAAGTGAGGAGGTGTTTTGTTTTGGGATTTTTTTTTTACAAAAAGAGTTGTGTTGATCTGTAGGCCGAGATGGATGATATTTCTTCCCAAACGTCCCTGAAGTCACCGTTTTCTGTTTGTTTGTTTGTTTCAGGACAAGCACCACGATGCTGCTCATGAAATCATTGAGACAATTCGGTAGGTGTTAAGGCAAATCTGTGTTGCAACTAAAAATATCCCCCACACACACCCCCGGCGCCATGCTGTATTTCAAAACATGGAGTGACGATCTCCCAGCAGTGAAGAGGAGAGATGCAGAATGAAGGCCGAAGTGTTATTTTTGCTGTTTAATCAGAAATCATTGCGATACTTGTGGTTAAACAGCAAAAAAAGTGTCCCCACCTAGAGACCCCGCCCCTAAATAGAATCCAGGTTCCTTCTCCAACTTGTCACCCTCGAGATGTGTTGGGCTCCATTCGCTCCAGCCGGTTCCTGACTTGGAAACATCGTAAGAAATGTGTGGAAGTCGCCATTTTTAACTGGCTAGCCCAGCGTTTTCTATTCTTTTTATTCTTGACTTAGACAGAAGTCTGGCAATTAGAACAGTGGACCAAAAAGTGGGTAAGAGAAAATGGCGATTGTAGAGAATTGATGAAGTTTGAGGAATTAATAGTTAAGAAAGAAAATGATAAGGGAAAAAGAACAGTGTCAAAAGGGTTAATGAGTGAAATATATAGAATACTGTTGGAGAAAGGGTCGATGGATAGTTCAGGTAAAATGGTTTGGGAGACGGACTTGAATGTAGAAATAGGACAGAGCTGGGAGGGACTATGGAAACAAAGAGTGTTGAGAAACATGTCAGTAAGAATAAAAGAGAATTACTTTAAAATTATATGGAGGTGGTACCTAACCCCGGTTAGATTAAATAAGATAAATAATCAGCACTCGGCAAATTGTTGGAGAGGATGTGGGGGAAAAGGAACGTATTTACATATGTGGTGGGAATGCAAATATGTACAAAAATGGTGGAAGATGGTGTTTTTGGAGATTGAAGAAATTGTGGGAATGAAGATAGAACGAACACCAAAAGTTGCATTACTGTCACTATTTGAAGATTTAAAATGTAAAAAGGAAATCAAGGAATTGATATCGAATTTGCTGACTGCAGCAAGATTGATTGTAGCTAGGAACTGGAAGACTCAAGGAGATTATTGTATTGAAGAATGGTACAAAGAAGTATGGGATATAGCTATTAATGATAAATTGACTTGTAATATTAAATGGAGAAGAGGTATAGCTAAATCAAATGATTTTGAAGGAATTTGGAAACAGTTCCTAATATTTGTGCTTTCTAAGGGAAGTGGGGAACCGCCAGCAGAAAGTATGAGATTTTGGAATCAGGAATGAGATCCCGAGGTGGGGGGTGCACTTATATGTTAAGTTTGATGATGTTATATAGATACGATATCGATGTTATGCAACAGTTATGTAGTATGTTGTTTTTGTTTTAATTGTAATGGTGTATGTTTAAGTATTGTAGAAAAAAAAAAAGAATTAGACAGAAGCCTTCTACTTTGTCCTTTTAACCAGAGAGGTCAGGATTTGAACCTGGGGCCTCTTGCATGCAAAGGAGGTGCTCTTGTCCCTCAGTTACAGCCATAAGCAAAAGCTGCCCTTCACTGAGCCAGGCCATTGTTCCATTTAGCTTAGCATGTCTATACTTACTGCGATACACGATCCTTTAGCTCAGCGGTTCTCAACCTTCCTAATGCCGCGACCCTTTAATACAGTTCCTCATGTTGTGGTGACCCCCAACCATAAAATTATTTTCGTTCTTCTCTACACGATCCATTGTCATGGGATGGTTTGCTAATGAAAATAATACATAACAATAGCTTTAATAATACAAAAGATGATACATGACATAGTTCAGTCAATACAGTTTCTTAAACCATCGGAAATATGTGTTTTCCGATGGTCTTAGGCGACCCCTGTGAAAGGGTCATTCGACCCCCAAAGGGGTCCCGACCCACAGGTTGAGAACCGCTGCTTTAGCTCAAGGGTGGGTAACTCCCAGCCAGGCTGGGACATTCTGGGTGATGCAGTCCAACGCATCTGGAGCGCCCCAGGTTGAGGAAGGCTGCCCTAGAGGAAAGGCAGGGATATAAATGTAACAAGCAAGCAACCTTTAAAAAAAGTAACTTTGAGGACTTGCTTGCAAGCTTTATGTATTTATTCTCTTGCTTTGCTTTTCAGGTGGGTCTGCGAAGAAATTCCGGACCTCAAGCTTGCTATGGAAAACTACGTTTTAATTGATTATGATACTAAAAGGTGAGTGGAAAGACTCCGGCTACTTCTGCTACTTCTCCCCTGGGAGTGACCTGCTGTAATAAGGTTAAATGAGGCTTGTGAGTTGCAGGTACAGCAAGGACACGCTAGCATCCTGTGAAAGGACGATTTGGTGCCCGGCAATGGGAGAAAGATAGAACTGGCCTCAGATGTTGAAACTGAATAGAAATCGTTTAAAAGGTTGTAAATTCATTACAGATGAATATAACTGTTTTAAATAGTTATTTCTGTTGTGTTCATCGGTTATAAATGCAGCAACTGTGTTTGTACATGGATAATAAGCCAAGATTCCTGGCTTGCTGTGAACAAGCATCATTCTAACTATGATTCTAAGCATCATGTGAACACCACCAGTGTGTGATGTGCCCGACGGTGCTTATAATCCAGCATAATATGTTAACGCTCTTCAAATAGATCTCAGTTGACAGAGGACATATTTCCTTTGGCTTAGAATCATAGAATAGCAGAGTTGGAAGGGGCCTACAAGGCCATCGAGTCCAACCCCCTGCTCATTGCAAGAATCCACCCTAAAGCATCCCTGACAGATGGCTGTCCAGCTGCCTCTTGAAGGCCTCTAGTGTGGGAGAGCCCACAACCTCCCTAGGTCACTGGTTCCATTGTTGCACTGCTCTAACAGTCAGGAAGTTTTTCCTGATGTCCAGCTGGAATCTGGCTTCCTTTAACTTGAGCCCGTTATTCCATGTCCTGCACTCTGGGAGGATTGAGAAGAAATCCTGGCCCTCCTCTGTGTGACAACCTTTCAAGTATTTGAAGAGTGCTCTCATGTCTCCCCTCAATCTTCTCTTCTCCAGGCTAAACCTGCCCAGTTCTTTCAGTCTCTCTTCATAGGGCTTTGTTTCCAGACCCCTGATCATCCTGGTTGCCCTCCTCTGAACACGTTTCAGCATGTCTGCGTCCTTCTTGTATTGTGCAGCCCAGAACTGGACGCAATACTCCAGATGAGGCCTTCTGTTGTTGTTTATTCGTTCATTCGCTTCCGACTCTTCGTGACTTCATGGACCAGCCCACGCCAGAGCTTTCTGTCGGCCGTCGCCACCCCTACCTTCCCCACGGTCAAGTCTGTCACCTCCAGAATAGCATCCATCCATCTTGCCCTTGGTCGGCCCCTCTTCCTTTTGCCTCGGCTGTAGTGGTGAACTTCTGAATCGCAGAAAGTTCTTGTCTACACTCACGTTCTGTTGTGTTTGGGGGAAATTGATTGAGTTGCTTTGATGCAGGACAAGCTCTCCTGTGCAAGCAGTTGAAGCAAATACTAAATCTGGCATGCGGCGTTCAACCTAACCAAGGGCCTGTATTAAATATTAACCGGCTGGACTCCGTTCCCTTTCCAGTGCTGTGGGAAATGCCTGTTCACAGTCCAGCGTATTTTACTGCAGTTTGCTTCAAAGGCCGCTGTTCCCAAGAGGGCGGAGACTTTCACCTGCTCCAGATCTTCCTGGATTAACGTTGCAGGAGCACTAAATGCTTCACTGCAGTAAATGGGAGCTGCAGTTCAGCCTGAGGGGCATATGTTAATACCATCCCATTTGTCAATGATTACCGTGGATAATGGAACCTCTTGGCAAGGTGGCACCTCCGTTATCCTTGTAACTGTTTGCGAACGTCATAAATCAGTCAGGCTGATCAGGGTTGCAGTCCGCTGGTTTTCCACCCCCCCTTGCCTATTATCTGCACATTACTCCTGTCGATAAAAGTAGTGCGGGGCTAGGCAGATCCCAGGCTTGTCGGATCTACCGTATTTTCCGGCGTATAAGACGACTGGGCATATAAGACGACCCCCAACTTTTGAGAAGATTTTCCTGGGTTAAAATGTCGTCTTATACTGGGCGTATAAGACGACCCCCAACTTTTGAGAAGATTTTCCTGGGTTAAAAAGTCGTCTTATACTGGGCGTATAAGACGACCCCCAACTTTTGAGAAGATTTTTCCTGGGTTAAAAAGTCGTCTTATACTGGGCGTATAAGACGACCCCCAACTTTTGAGAAGATTTTCCTGGGTTAAAAAGTCGTCTTATACTTGGGCGTATAAGACGACCCCCAACTTTTGAGAAGATTTTCCTGGGTTAAAAAGTCGTCTTATACTGGGCGTATAAGACGACCCCCAACTTTTGAGAAGATTTTCCTGGGTTAAAAAGTCATCTTATACTGGGCGTATAAGACGACCCCCAACTTTTGAGAAGATTTTCCTGGGTTAAAAAGTCATCTTATACTGGGCGTATAAGACGACCCCCAACTTTTGAGAAGATTTTCCTGGGTTAAAAAGTCATCTTATACTGGGCGTATAAGACGACCCCCAACTTTTGAGAAGATTTTCCTGGGTTAAAAAGTCATCTTATACTGGGCGTATAAGACGACCCCCAACTTTTGAGAAGATTTTCCTGGGTTAAAAAGTCATCTTATACTGGGCGTATAAGACGACCCCCAACTTTTGAGAAGATTTTCCTGGGTTAAAAAGTCGTCTTATACTGGGCGTATAAGACGACCCCCAACTTTTGAGAAGATTTTCCTGGGTTAAAAAGTCATCTTATACTGGGCGTATAAGACGACCCCCAACTTTTGAGAAGATTTTCCTGGGTTAAAAAGTCATCTTATACTGGGCGTATAAGACGACCCCCAACTTTTGAGAAGATTTTCCTGCGTTAAAAAGTCATCTTATACTGGGCGTATAAGACGACCCCCAACTTTTGAGAAGATTTTCCTGGGTTAAAAAGTCGTCTTATACTGGGCGTATAAGACGACCCCCAACTTTTGAGAAGATTTTCCTGGGTTAAAAAGTCATCTTATACTGGGCGTATAAGACGACCCCCAACTTTTGAGAAGATTTTCCTGGGTTAAAAAGTCGTCTTATACTGGGCGTATAAGACGACCCCCAACTTTTGAGAAGATTTTCCTGGGTTAAAAAGTCGTCTTATACTGGGCGTATAAGACGACCCCCAACTTTTGAGAAGATTTTCCTGGGTTAAAAAGTAGTCTTACACGCCAGAAAATACAGTACTTGTTTATTTATTTTTTATTTATTTAAGGATTTTTATGCCGCCATTCAGCCCAAAAAGGCTCTCACGGCGGCTTACAAAAGTATTTCTTGACAGTTCCTGCCCACAGGCTTACAATCTAAAAGACATGACACAAAAGGAAAGGGGATTGGGAGGGAGGAGGAGGAGGAGGGGGAAAAGGAAAGCAAATTCAGGCACTACAATCTTAGTTGCAAAGTTCAGCAGTTACAGTTGACAGCAGGAGGGAGGGGGCTCTCAGCTGGAGCTGGACCCAGGCACGGTGGAGAGGTGCCTGGCTGCTTGTGTGTCATGTTTACTTGTTCTTTACTAGGACCGTGGTGCCGAGAATTAAAAGACTCTCTGAGTCCAGGAATTCATTTTTAGTACCAGAAATAAATGGAGGTCAACTGGCCTGCCCCAGAAAAATCCGCTCCCTGCAAGGTTTCTTCATTTGAGCAGTATAATTTAGAATAGTGGGGCGGAGTTGTTTCGTTGCTGTTATTGTTAATCAACTAGAGTTGGAAATCTTTGCGTATCGACTGCAAATCACCTCGAGATCTACCA
This sequence comes from Elgaria multicarinata webbii, assembly GCF_023053635.1. Taxonomy (NCBI): domain Eukaryota; kingdom Metazoa; phylum Chordata; class Lepidosauria; order Squamata; family Anguidae; genus Elgaria; species Elgaria multicarinata. Next base: position 5,095,070 of record NC_086193.1, on the reverse strand, counting down.
GTAGATCCTGGTCAACCTTCTCCCCAGTGGATGGGAATGTAGGCTGGATGAGCTGCAGCCAGAGTGTAGACCGGGGCTGGTTACAGGGAGCATAGAATCATAGAACAGCAGAGTTGGAAGGGGCCTACAAGGCCATCGAGTCCAACCCCCTGCTCAATGCAGGAATCTACCCTAAAGCATCCCTGACAGATGCTTGTCCAGCTGCCTCTTGAAGGCCTCTAGTATGGGAGAACCCACAACCTCCCAAGGTCACTGGTTCCATTGTCATACTGCTCTAACAGTCAGGAAGTTTTTCCTGATGTCCAGCCGGAATCTGACGTCCTGTAACTTGAGCCCGTTATTCTGTGTCCTGCACTCTGGGAGGATCGAGAATCATAGAATCGTAGAGTTGGAAGGGGCCTCTAAGGCCATCGAGTCCAACCCCCTGCTCAATGCAGAAATCCACCCTAAAGCATCCCTGACAGAGGGTTGTCCAGCTGCCTCTTGAAGGCCTTGGAGTCGTCCCTTTTTTTTCGTTGGCCCTGTTTTAGTTGCAAAACAGCCCTTGCTGCCCAAATGATTGTCCACCTACTGCCAGGTCCCCATCATTGCTTTCTAATTATTACTTCTCACCTTCCAGGTATTAGACTGTTACGTGCAGGGAGTTGAACCATTATATGCTTTGATTTGGGTCTCCTTGTGCCAGCATTGGGTCGCTCCTGAATCCTGTCCCCCAAGGAGCTCTGGGTGGCACACATGGCATTCCCACCCACCCGCCACCCCATTTTATTCTCACAACCACTCCGTTAAATAGGTTAGGCTAAGGGCATGTCTAGACCTAGGGTCCGGAGGGGGAAGATATCGCAATAGGGTGATCACGAGGTCCTCCCCTTTAATCTACACGCGCCCGGGAGGAAGAGGACGTCGTGCCCACCATTTCCCTCCCCCCTCCCCGGGCACTGAGAGCAGGAACACTCCTACGAAATAAGTATTTTTTTAAAAAAAAACCAACACACCCCTTCTGCTCCACCCACCCACCCACCCCTGATGGGCCCAGAGCTTCTGAAGAGCTCCGTGCCCGGCTTCCAGCAACTTGCGGTTACTTGAGAGGAGCCGGGACGAAAACTGGACGTCCAGCCACACCTCCCGCGTTTTTGGGATCATCCTGGGACCGCGGGAAGAACCGGGATTAAAGTGTAGACACATATCCCGGGGATCCTGCTCTCGGGATCCCCGTGCGTCATGTGGACGAGATAAAATTGCAGGAAGAAACATTAACAACCTCAGCTATGCAGATGATACCACTTTGATGGCTGAAAGCGAGGAGGAGCTGAGGAGCCTTATGACGAAGGCGAAAGAAGAAAGTGCAAAAGCCGGGTTGCAGTTAAACCTCAAAAAAACCAAGAGTATGGCAACCAGCTTGATTGATAACTGGCAAATAGAGGGAGAAAACGTGGAGGCAGTGACAGACTTTGTATTTCTGGGCGCAAAGATTACTGCAGACGCTGACTGCAGCCAGGAAATCAGAAGACGTTGACTTCTTGGGAGGAGAGCAATGACAAATCTTGATAAAATAGTTAAGAGCAGAGACACTACACTGACAACAAAGGTCCGCATCGTTAAAGCAATGGTATTCCCCGTAGTAACCTATGGCTGCGAGAGCTGGAACATAAGGAAGGCTGAGCGAAGGAAGATAGATGCTTTTGAACTGGGGTGTTGGAGGAAAATTCTGAGAGTGCCGTGGACTGCAAGAAGATCAAACCAGTCCATACTCCAGGAAATAAAGCCAGACTGCTCACTTGAGGGAATGGTATTAAAGGCAAAACTGAAGTACTTTGGCCCCATAAGGAGAAGACAGGACACCCTGGAGAAGAGGGAAAGTGGAAGGCAAAAGGAAGAGGGGCCGACCAAGGGCAAGAGGGATGGAGGATATTCTGGAGGTGACAGATTTGACCTTGGGGGAGTTGGGGGTGGCGACGGCCGACAGAAAGCTCTGGCATGGGCTGGTCCATGAAGTCACGAAGAGCCGGAAACGACTGAACGAATAAACAACAGCCATGCCCTAAGAGAGGGTGACTTGCCCAGTTCAGTTTCTATGTTCCCATTGTAGAAGGTAAATAGGCCCCTGGGAGAGTTCCGAAATAGCAGGAGTGCAGGGCTATGTATACAAGGGAAGGTACCCAGGATACCTTTTGGAAGTGCAAACGCAGCAGAGCGCTAAAGCCCTGCTGAGCACCCGCCCTTGAGGCTGAGCAAACCCATCGGTGGCTGGGCACTCACAAAGGCAGGTTTATAGAGGTTGCCGACCTGCCCCAGTTTCCTCCCGTGCTGCCTTGGCAAAGCTGCACGCTAAACTGCTCCCTGGGTTGAGGCTTGAAATCTGATTATGCAATGGGCATGTGACCGCCAGCGCTCCCTCCCTCCCCCCTGTCCTGAGATGATTCTTTAATCCTTTCATCATGCGTTAAGTTGCCTAGTTTGAAAAGGACCGTTGGTGCAGCCAGCCCACACCATCAGCCTTGAATTCCTAAAGTTCAACGGACTTCTATTCGCGGGTCAAACAGAGTGACCTCTTAGGAGCTTTATTAGTCCACGAGGGGAGTTATAGTCTAACGCATCTGGAGGACACCAGGCTGGGGAAAGCCTGCACTAAGAGGCGTGCATTCTGCAAATCCAAATTATTTCCTTTTTATTTATTTAAAATTATATTTTTATGAAGCCCTGCGGGCAGGACAAATGCTGGGAGGTTAGCAGTGGGAAAGTTGAACGCTGCACCCACCCACCTTTTTCCCTTTAACAAACTGGATCCAAATTATTTCCTTTTTATTTATTTAAAATTATATTTTTATGAAGCCCTGTGGGCAGGACAAATGCTGAGAGGTTAGCAGTGGGAAAGTTGAACGCTGCACCCACCCACCTTTTTCCCTTTAACAAACTGGATCCCTGCTTTCTTGGGACCACAGTACCTGACGGAACGCCTCTCCCGACGTGAATATACCCGGTCACTACGTTCAACAGCTAAGGTCCTCCTCTGGGTGCCTACTCCAAGAGAGGCTCGGAGTGTGGCAACAAGGGATATGGCCTTTTCGGTGGTGGCCCCCAGACTATGGAACGATCTCCCTGACGAGGCTCGCCTGGCGCCAACGCTGCTATCCTTTCGGCGCCAGGTTAAGACTTTCCTCTTTGCCCAGGCATATGGCGGCACATCCTAATTACCCACATGTTTAGTTTTTAATCGGTCTTTAACGCTTTATGTGTGCATATTCTGTGTTTTAGAGTTTTAAATTTTGTATACTTGTTTTTACCTCAATTTTAGAATTTCTGTAAACCGCCCAGAGAGCCCTGGCTATGGGAGCGGTATATAAGTGTAATAAATAAATAAATAAATAAATAAATAAATAAGGGAGATTGAGCCATTGTGGATTTTCATCCCCGAAATGTAAACAGATGCGCACGCTAATGAATTGCGAGTCAATACAAATCATTTCCAAATAAAACTTTGAATTTGCATGAATTTGCCGGTGTTGGGAGCCTGCGGCCTTCCACATTGTGCTGGAAAACAACACCTGTCAGCCCCAAGTCTTGCTGACTGTGGCTGATGGGAGTTGTAGTCCATCAACATCTGGAGAGCCACAGGTCTCAAAATGCACACGCACACACACAACTGTGTCTGATGATAACATTTTAAATTGCACTAAGGCTACAATTCTATACCAGCTCACCTGGAATCACGGTGGATTTGATTTAAATCACTACTCAGAAAGACTCGATTTAATCATGTGACTCCGCCCCCCCCCCAAAAAAAGTGCGCTCTATTCATCGAATTTTTTGAAACTTAGCACTTAAGAGGTAAAGGGGTTGGTTCTGTGTACATAGATTTGCAAAGGCGCAATGGGATTGTGATCTCTGCAGACCCAAATTCACAGTTTTGAGAACTGTAAAACCAAGCAGCTGTGATAATAATATCTTCTAGATAGAAAAAAAATGCCCAATAATCTTACAGAAACCTCTGGAAGAGCATGACACTGTGAATGGATTAATGGAATTCATTTACCCAAAAATTTAACCGTTGCAGGAGTATACAGCCTCATGCGACATAATTAAAAACGAATCCTTATTTCATAATGAATAACCTTTGGACTATAATGTATCTTAAATAGAAAACTATCTTTAGACAGATTTTTCCTCAAAAAGTATATTATTAAAAAAATCCAATTTAAATTTAAAAAATCCATTTTTAATTTTTTTTAAAAAAAACATTGATTTTTATCCACCCTGCCTAGAATTAAGCCTCATTGAATCCAAAGGGACTTGGATGAATAAAGATGCTAAAGACGATAAATTTTCCTGGTAAAACGTTTCAGCTGAATGTCTAGTTGAAATGGAGGTGGACGAGTGTGGGGAGACACAGGACTTTTTGAGATATAGAATCATAGAATAGTAGAGTTGGAAGGGGCCTCTTAAGGCCATCGAGTCCAACCCCCTGCTCAATGCAGGAATCCACCCTAAAGCATCCCTCACAGATGGTTGTCCAGCTGCCTCTTGAATGCCTCTAGCGTGGGAGAGCCCACAACCTCCCTAGGTCACTGGCTCCATTGTCGTACTGCTCTAAGAGTCAGGAAGTTTTTCCTGATGTCCAGCCGGAATCAGGCTTCCTGTAACTTGAACCCATTATTCCATGTCCTGCACTCTGGGAGGATCGAGAAGAGATCCTGGCCCTCCTCTGTGGGACAACCTTTTAAGTATTTGAAGAGTGCTCTCATGTCTCCCCTCAATCTTCTCTTCTCCAGGCTAAACCTGCCCAGTTCTTTCAGTCTCTCCTCATAGGGCTTTGTTTCTAGACCCCTGATCATCCTGGTTGCCCTCCTCTGAACACGCTCCAGCTTGTCTGCATTTTATACTGCACATAAAATGTATGTGTGGCAGACTTCTAGTTTTGTCCGCTAAATATAAATGGTTGATCCCGGGCGATTTAGGGCATTGGAAGATTTCTGGAAAATGTCAACTGGGGAGTAGCCTTGAGATTGGGACGCCACTTCTGATGCTGGCTTCCATGGAATGGGTATAAGCTGGGCAGGGGCCCCTCAGGGCCTTCAGGGCATGTGTTTTTGCTTAGCTGAATAATTTGTCTTTTTCTCCCCATTTTTTCCAGCTTTGAAAGCATGCAAAGACTTTGTGACAAATACAACCGTGCCATCGACAGCATTCACCAGTTGGTACGTAGTCCTTGCCCCCCGCACCCCTATTGCCCCCCTTGGCTTTTGATTGGGGCGGCTGGTTTCAAAGTCCGCAAGTCCCTGGGCTCCCATTTTGCTGGCCTGCCATAGGCAGCATGCTTTCATGGTGACAAGTGTGGCCTGTGTTTTTGCTGACTTGGCCAGATCTGGAATGTGCAGTGGAAGCCATGCAGCTTGCGAGCTGTGTCGAGCTCCCCAGGTGATGTGTACAAAGAGACACCAACCTTAACCTCTTTGCCATGTCCTGCTTCTTCATCCCTGGCTGGTTGACCGCTGTGTGAACAGAGTGCTGGATTAGATGTCTAATCCAGCAGGGTAGTTCTTAAAACAGGTGCAGAATCTCAGACCCCGGGGGCAAATCTGGTCCTCATGGGGTCCCAATCCAAGCTTCTGGGGTTTCCCAGAGAGTTTTGCCCCCTTCCCCCACCTTTCCTGTAACCACTGATTGTTTAATGGTTTCCAGGCTTTTGTGTTTTTCCTCCATTCTAAAAGGTTAAAATCTTTGTCTTAAGGCTTAATTACTGGCCGGAAGAGCTGTAACCTAAAATAGACTGGGGTGTGTGTATTTTTGGCTCCGCCCACTACTGGAATGCAGCCCCCAAAAGCTTCCGGGGAAACTGAATTCAGCCCTCTGGTTGAAAAAGGTTAAAATTTAAAAATGTAAGCGCAACCTTGCTGGATTAAGCCCACCTAGTTCAGGGTCCTACTTCCAACAGTAGCCAACCGGATTCTTCCAAGAAGCCTACTATGAGAACGTGAATGCCTTTTGGTTGTCCCCCATTGTCTAGTACTCAGAAGCACACTGCATCTAAAATAGGGATTCATATTCTAGCTGTCGATAAATCTACCTTTGGGAGCATATGGGAAACTGATCTACATATACAGATTGAAGATACAAATGGAAACAAATTTGGATAAATCCCCCCCCTCCGAACAATATCGTCCCGCATACAGGACTCAGCCCTCAAGGTTATATTAAGATGGTATATAACTCCAATTCAACTCTCGCATGCAACGACTTCAATCTCCCCGTTGTGTTGGAGAGGGTGCGATGAAAAGGGCTTTTACTTACATATGTGGTGGGAGTGTAAGGCCCTGAAGCAGTTCTGGGAAACTATCTTCAATATAATTTCTAAGGCCACTGATCAGATAATTTTGCCAGAACCAAGCCTGTCCCTGCTCAATGCTCTAAACCCCTCCCTTATCCATAAAGAATTGGTATTTATCCTCCTTACGGCAGCTCGTTTAGAAATCGCCGAACATTGGAAGGATCCGAAGGGCCCTACACTCACGGGATGGAAAGGGAAAGGGTGGGATATAGCCTGCTCTGAAAAATTAACCTACCACTGCAGAGTCTCATCGGGCCAACTGATCTATGACCCATTCAATAGAAATATGGTCTCCTTTTCTCGATTACATCAATGGTACAGATGTGGCATCCAACTCTGGTTGAACCAATCTTCCTCTGACCACAGTAAATTGAAGGAAACAAGCTCGTTTCGGCATCTACAGAAATCGTGTTTGTGTATTTATTAGAAACGCTGTCTGACTTGTATGATTTTATATATATTTTTAACTTTTTTAAACTGCTTTGTTAAATATAGTTTAATAAATATTAAAAAAGAAGAAGATAAATCTACCTTTGCAAGCAGAGAGGCAGAGACACGGGTTCCTTGGTGCAAACTTCGCTCTAACCGTGGCTATTTCAAGCCATGGTTTTGCCTTCTGGTTATTCACGAGTCTTCCTCAACCTTCTGCTTTCCAGATGTGTTGAATTGCAACTCCCCTCATTCTCAGCCAGTATGCTCGCCGGGAGTGAAAGGAGTTGCAGTCAAACACATCCGTTGGGAAAGACTGTTCTCAACCATTGTTTTAGGACAGTATTCAGATTAACTACAGTTAAGCACCACGTCTGGATAGGGCCAATAAGTACTGTATCTAAATAGCACCTACATGAAATCTTGCTTTCTGGGCCAAACTTGACTTATGCTTGTTAAGAACTAGTTGTCTCTATTAAAACTTTGTCTTTCAGTTTTAAATGTGTGTTTGCCGGCTTGGCCCTTACAGAACATTCAAGAGCATAGCTTCTTTTCGAAGAGAACTACTTCTCTCCGACAGCATTTCGGTGTAATGTTTACTTTACTGAAATAGCTGTAAGGTTTATTGAATATGGATTGGATGTATAGGATCCCTTTCAAATGCTCTCTGAAAAATGTGTTGCAGCAGTGATCCCAGTTTATTACTATGGGCTCATCAACTCCAAGCAGGATATTCCACTATGAAAGTGGTATATAAAAGGCAGGAATCCACAGTTCTGGGCTCCACAATTCAAGAAGGACGCAGACAAGCTGGAGCGTGTTCAGAGGAGGGCAACCAGGATGATCAGGGGTCTGGAAACAAAGCCCTATGAAGAGAGACTGAAAGAACTGGGCATGTTTAGCCTGGAGAAGAGAAGATGGAGGGGAGACATGAGAGCACTCTTCAAATATTTAAAAGGTTGTCACACAAGGGAGGGCCAGGATCTCTTCTCGATCCTCCCAGAGTGCAGGACACGGAATAACGGGCTCAAGTTAAAGGAAGCCAGATTCTAGCTGGACATCAGGAAAAACTTCCTGATGGTTAGAGCAGTATGACAATGGAATCAGTTACCTAGGGAGGTTGTGGGCTCTCCCACACTAGAGGCCTTCAAGAGGCAGCTGGACAAGCATTTGTCAGGGATGCTTTAGGGTGGATTCCTGCATTGAGCAGGGGGTTGGACTCGATGGCCTTGTAGGCCCCTTCCAGCTCTGCTATTCTGTGATTCTACTGTTTTATAGCGGTACTGAAGTGCACTGACAACTGTTGGGGCCCATGACACATCTCCACCAAGCAGGATATAACACTATGAAAGTGGTATGAAAGCGGTATATGGTATGCGTCAATGGGTCCCAACAGTTGTCAGTCCACTTCAGTTCTGCTATAAAGCAGTCGTGTGGCTCCTGCCTTTTATATACCGCTTTCACACCACTTTCATAGTGGAATATCCTGCTTGGTGGAGATGAGCCCTTAGATGGGGTAGAATTCTTCTGTTTCAAATAGTTTTCATGACAGATGGGGCAGGAGAGAAGGAAGGCTGTTTTTTTATATAGCTTTTTTGGGGGGGGGGTAGTTTTCACTTGGGGAAAGGAACTGTACTATTTATAGGGCTGCAAGCTTTAAATTGTTTAGTCGATAGGTTCATCAGCACAGCTTAGCTTCGGCCTATTGAGTTGGTGCAATCAAATTTTAACCCCTCGGGCTGAAGAGTTGAGGTTTTTTTGCTAACCAGTGTTGTGGTTCTGGAGTGTTAACGGAATGAAAAAGGAGCTCGCCGTCCAAGACTTGAGTCACTCCACCCCGTAGCGGCGCAAATCCAGACATTCCGCCAAGCCATTCTGCTTGGTTGAAGCTTAACGACAATTTAGTGTGGTGTCTGCATTGATTTGTGGTTTCATCTGGCTAGCATACCAGAATTGAATGTTTTGGCACGGTTTGTATTGAATCACAGCAATCCTTGCTCTGCCTTCTGGAGACCGCAGTTGGTGGAATTCACTGCCATAATGTGTCTTGTGTTTAATCCATTGAGTATTTATATTCCACTTTTCTGTTAAAAATAATGAATGTGGTCTACAACAACGCAGCATAAAACAAAATCCAATACTAAAGTTACATGATCAGTTACATTGCTCGTTTATGATAATTAAGCGCAGCAAAAATATCAGAATTGACAGAACAAATCCCCATATTTATTTGTGTGTTTTATTTCTATCCCGCCTTCCCTTCAAGATGCTCAAGGGTGGGCTTCATCATCATCATCATCATCATCAATTTATTTCTTACCCGCCTCTCCATTTTGATCGAGGCAGGGAACAACAGTAAATATATAAAATACATAAAAGTGAACTAAAATGTAATATACATTGTTAAAACCTCCTAAAAACCTCCTAAAACTTTGGCGCCCCGGTTGTGGAATGAGCTCCCCAGAGAGGTCCGCCTGGCGCCTACATTGTACTCCTTTCGTCGCCAGCTGATTATTCACTCGGTATTTTAACACTGAATTTTAACTTAAATTTAAATTTAACTCTGTATTTTAACCTTATATCAATTTTGCTGCGTGGTTTTATCCTGGTTGTGCTTTTTATACTGTATTTTGTACTTGTGTTTTTAACCTGTTGGTTGTTTTAGGATGGTTTTAATTTTTGTGAACCGCCCAGAGAGCTTTGGCTATTGGGCGGTATAAAAATGTAATAAATAAATAAATAAATAATAAAAAAAACACAGGGTTCCCTTCCCAATTTTATCCTGACAACAACCCTGTAAGGTAGGTTAGGCTGATAAAAGGAAGGACTTCTTCACTCAGTGCATAGTTAAATTAAGGAACTCACTACCACGAGATGTAGTGACGGCCACCAATCTGGATGGCTTCAAAAGGGGGTTGGAGAAATTCCTGGAGGCGAAGGCCATCCATGGCTACTAGCCTTGATGATTGTGTGCTATCTGAGCAGGGGGTTGGACTCAATGGCCTTGAAGGCCCCTTCCAAATCTGCTGTTTTATGATTCTATGAAGGTAAGGGTCCAAATTACGCCTGTTGTGGAGAAGGTTGGATAGGGAGACATTTTTCTCCCGCTTTCAAAATACTAGAACCCAATGGGGTCATCCCATGTAACTGATGGGTGGGAGAGCCAGGACATATAAAAGGAAGGACTTCTTCACACAGCGCAGAGTTAAATGATGGAACTCACTACCACGAGATGTAGTGACGGCCACCAATCTGGATGGCTTCAAAAGGGGGTTGGAGAAATTCCTGGAGGCGAAGGCCATCCATGGCTACTAGCCCTGATGGTTGTGTGCTGTCTCCAGTATTCGAGGCAATAAGCCTGTGCGCCCCAGTTGCTGGGGAACATGGGTGGGAGGGTGCTGTTGCAGGCAACCCCTTGGTTCTGACCCAGCATGGCACTTCTTCCGTTCTTATGCACAGTGAAGCGTTCACACAGCCACCCCACTGCAGGCCTAAACACTGCCTGCCTAGCTCCTGTCCCCGTTCGACGTTTTCCTTGTGTCTATGAAGGTGCTTTGGGTTGGTAAGAAACAACTCTGGCTGAGATCAGCGAAGTGGCTAAGGTGGGTTTTCTGTTTCGTTCTTCAGTGGAAAGGAACCACGCAGCCCATGAAACTGAACACCCGGCCTTCCAATGGGCTCCTGCGCCATCTCCTACAGCAAGTGTATAACCACTCGGTGACCGACCCGGAAAAACTCAACAACTATGAACCCTTTTCCCCGGAAGTGTACGGAGAGACTTCCTTTGACTTGGTGGCCCAGATGATCGATGAGATAAAAATGACCGAAGATGACCTGTTTGTAGACTTAGGCAGTGGTGAGTGATAACCGTAGACTCTCCTCTCCTGTACCCACCTTCAAACCCTCGTGCACAGAATTGTCTTCTGGTCTCGTGGAAAATTCTCATCCTGTGTGTAATTTGTTTGCCGACGACAAACGTTGGCCCTGTTTGGATGCTATGGCAAAAACCATTGTTCCTCGGGCGTGGTTCTTTTCTTCAGGTCCTGTGTTCAGCAGCTGTAGTTCAACATTAATGATAGAACTTGGATGACCGTAAATCAAACGTTCGCCTCCAAACTGAGGTTTGAAGCCCTGGCTAAAGCAGGAAAAACGTCCTGACTGTTAGAGCAGCACGACAATGGAACCAATGACTTAGGGAGGTCGTGGGCTCTCCCACACTAGAGGCCTTCAAGAGGCAGCTGGACAGCCATCTGTCAGGGATGCTTTAAGGTGGATTCCTGGACTCGATGGCCTTGAGAACTGCTCTTACAGTCAGGAAGTTTTTCCTGATGTCCAGCCAGAATCTGGCTTCCTGTAACTTGAGCCCATTATGGTGTATCTTAATTGTGGAATTCCCTGCCTCTGGAGGTCAGGCAGGGGCCAACCTTGTACTCCTTTATGCGCCTCCTGAAAACATCTTTATTCCAAGAAGCCTTTCTTTAACATGCAGCCTTGGATTACTGTTATTGCTTCTTTTAAATTTTGTTTAAACTGTTTTTATTCTGTTTTTTTTTCATTTTACCTTGTACTGAAAAATCTGAAATTTTTCAATGCGGAGCGGTATATAAATATTCTAAATCAATCAATCAATAAATCTTGGCCCCCTGCTGCCTTTGCCATGCTAATACCAATTTCCTCAAAGCTCCCAGCTGTACACACTGCCATGGCACATGAAGAGTCTTAATATTAAGGTGCCTTTGAGTATTGCATTTCCCCATTACCTCCTGCTAGACGTTGAATTAGCAATGATTTAATGACAGTAGCAGCTCCGTTACAGACATGGCTTCCTACAGTCCAATCGATGAACAGAGGAAGTAGAGATGAGTGCTTTTTAATTCCTCTCCCCGCCCCCCTGCATATGATGATTACCTTTAAGAGAGACTCATGCTTTTCATGGACTCAACACTATAGGATCATAGGTTAGATGAAGCCATGCCTTCGATATATGGGTGAAGCTGTGATCAGGTGGACTGAATGCTAGCCTTGAAATGCTCTTTAGAGCATATTATTATGATTTTTTACATTTATAGCCCGCCCCATAGCCGAAGCTCTCTGGGCGGTTTACAAAAGTTAAAAAACAACAAACGTTAGAAGCAAACCTACCAAAATATAAAACCATCAAAAGCCATAAAAACAACAATAATCATTTGAAAACAGTGAACATTTTACATTAGGCCACTTTTAAGGGTGGAGCTGTGTTCGATCCCAGCGGGTCGACTCAGCCTTCCATTCTCCTGAGGTCGGTAAAATGAGTACCCAGTTAGCTGGGGAAAAGGTAATCACGGCCGGGGAAGGCAATGGCGAACCACCCCGCTATAAGGCCTGCCAAGAAAACGTCACCGAAAGCTGGCGTCCCTCCAAGAGTCAGTAATGACTCAGTGCTTGCACGAGAGGTTCCTTTCCTTTCCTTTCCTTCCCTGCCTACTCTAGCCGCTAACTACACTATCCTCTTTCCCTCACTCTGCTCCACCAAAACAACAAAACACACAGACCCTTCCTGTCTCTAACCCAAAGCTTTCTCTCTCCTTCCCTCAGAAGAATCTCTTTTTTATTTTCTTCCGCAGCCATTCGACTCCTCCCTCTCTCACACACAGCCAATCCAGCCACTCCTCTCTTGACCTCCAATCAGCATTAAAACATCGCAGGAGCCCATCCCAGGTGGCGTACGTTCCCCGCCGGCACAAAAGGAACACGTTTTTCAGCGCTTCGTTGATAAACTTGCAGCTTTTTTGCTGACACATGCAATCCCCCACCCCCCCAATTGGGTTCCCGTATTGTCGCAGCAGTGCTTCTAACTGTGGTTCTTTCTACTCCTTTCTCAGGTGTGGGTCAAGTGGTCCTACAGGTTGCTGCAGCCACCAACTGCAAGCATCACTACGGTGTGGAGAAAGCTGACATTCCAGCCAAATACGCAGAGGTAAGGTAGCCTGTCCACTTAGACTTAGGGAGCGCCCTGGGATTCCTGTTGGTATAAAGAAATATGGTCAGAGCGTTTTGAACACTTGAGCTTTTTTTAAAAAGAAAAGAAAACTGGGCCGGTTCAGACAATGCACTACCACTCTGCTGCTAAGATCATCTTCTTGGCTCGCCGCTCTGGCCATGTTACTCCACTTCTGAAATCTCTTCATTGGCTTCCAATTCACTCCAGAATCCAATATAAACTTCTCCTGTTGACCTACAAAGCTTTTCACTGTCTAGCTCCTTCCTATCTCTCCTCTCTCATCTCACACTATTGCCCCGCTCGTGCTCTTCGCTCCTCTGATGCCATGTTTCCCGCCTGCCCAAGGGCCTCTACTTCCCTTGCTCTGCTTCGCCCATTTTCTTCGGCTGCCCCTTACGCCTGGAACGCTCTTCCAGAACATTTGAGAACTACAAGTTCAATCGCAGCTTTTAAAGCTCAGCTAAAAACTTTTCTTTTTCCTAAAGCTTTTAAAACTTGATTTTGTTCTGACTTTTATACTGTTAGTTTTACTCTACCCTGTGCCTGTTTGGTGCATTCTCTTCCCCTCCTTATTGTTTTATTATGATTTTATTAGAATGTAAGCCTATGTGGCAGGGTCTTGCTATTTATTATTATTATTATTATTTATTTATAGAGCACCATCAATGTACATGGTGCTGTACAGAGTAAAACAGTAAATAGCAAGACCCTGCCGCATAGGCTTACATTCTAATAAAATCATAATAAAACAATAAGGAGGGGAAGAGAATGCAAACAGGCACAGGGTAGGGTAAACAATTGTTTTACTCTGTACAGCACCATGTACATTGATGGTGCTATATAAATAAATAAATAAATAAATAAAAATAATAATAAAGCCATAGTTAGGCCACTAAATAATTAGTGAGCCTCTTTAAACCGTGGTTATATACCTACCATGGGTTGGAATGGTTCACATTATTATTATTATTATTATTATTATTATTATTTATTTATTTATTTATATAGCACCATCAATGTACATGGTGCTGTACAGAGTAAAACAGTAAATAGCAAGACCCTGCCGCATAGGCTTACAATCTAATAAAATCATAGTAAAACAATAAGGAGGGGAAGAGAATGCCAACAGGTACAGGGTAGGGTAAGCAGGCACAGGGTAGGGTAAAACTATGCCATAATGTTTACCGTATTTCTTCGATTCTAAGACGCCATCGATTCTAAGACGCACCCCATTTTTAGAGATGTTTACTTGGGAAAAAAGGGCATCTTAGAATCGAAGAAATACTTCCCTCACCGCCCAGCCAACCTCCTCCCCCCCCCCAGCGCTTTCTTCTAATGGTTGCATCCTTTTCTTTTTTCCCTCTGTGAGAGAAGAAACCGCCGTTTGCGCGGGAAGAAGGGGGGGCATTGAAACAAAGAGTAAACAATATTTTCGGGCGGGGAGAGAGAGGAGAAGACGCGATTAAGGAGCTAAAACGCTTAACTCTCCAGTCCCGCTCTTTACTTGTCTGTGCACCAGGGGACGACACGCGAGTAAGTCCCATGGAAATCGATGGGACTTACGAATCAATTTGACTAACAAAAATCCAGGCGCTTACTCTCCCAGCTCCTCCTTGCTCACATGGCTTGAGGCTGCTGCAGGAGCTTCCTCTTTTCCTCTTGCTGTATTGCTTCGATTCTAAGACGCCATCGATTCTAAGACGCAGTCCATTTTTAGAGCTGTTTATTTAGGGGGAAAAGTGTGTCTTAGAATCGAAGAAATACGGTAGCTCAAAATGCTTAACTACCATAGCAGTTCGTCTGAACAGGCTCAACTAAAATTCTGTTCTGAAAGGCTGAATTTTACAACCTGCTGAAACTGTCCCACTTGAGCAATTTTGCATTTTTTTCCTTACCTTGTGGCTGAATTCTGCCACTTTTGCCAGTCATATAATTTATTCTTGTTTGGCTAGTTGTGGAGAGGTGAGAGGAATTAAGAGGGCGCTGAAGCTTAGCTTCTGTCGACCATATTCAGCAAGGCTTCTAAGTGTTGACTGCACACTTTCAAGCATATTTGTGAACTCATAAGGGCTAGGAACTTTGCCACTTTTTTAAAAATGGAAGCTCAGACCTCCAGGAAACTAGAATTTATGTGCAGTGCTGCATTCTGTGCTCCTGTGGTGTAGTGGTCAGCGTGTCCAACTGGGAGTCAGGAGATCCGGGTTCTAGTCCCCACATGGCCATGGAAACCCACTGGGTGACTTTGGGCCAGTCACAGACTCTCAGCCCAATCTACCTCACAGGGTTGTTGTTGTGAGGATAACATGGAGAGGAGGAGGAGGATTATGTATGCCGCCTTGGGTTCCTCGGAAGGGAAAAGGCAGGCTATAAATGCAACTAATTAATTAATTAATTAAATGTAGCGTGGAGAAGACGAGCTGGGTGCTGTTGTACTTCTGTCCTGCTTGTGGGTTTTTCTGATTTTAATGTTCTATGTATACTACTTAAGAGATTTTATTTTTTTAAGCAGTATATCAATATTAGCAATAAAAAACCACAAAATAATACTAATTTGTGTGTGTGTGTTCTTCCTTCTCCCCTTCCACCTCTCTTTTCTAGACGATGGACAAAGAATTCCGAAAGTGGATGAAATGGTATGGGAAAAAACATGCAGATTACACAGTGAGTGAAACTGAACCACGAAGTTTTCCATTAAAAACAAACAGCCGTCCCCACGACCCCATATGGATAACATATATTTTTTCCTTTTTTGGTGTGGGAGCTTCAAAGGCTACACATAAAGTGCTTTACAGGCGAAGATGCCGAAACCTGGATTCTGGAAAAGCCAAATGGGGTTCTGTGAGCCTCGTGTCATGTACAGGTCTGAAACTGAAGGAAAAGGTTTCTCCCTTAGAAGGAATGCAGAAGCTAAACTTGCAAATGTCAAAAAGAGGTCTTTCGTCACTGGGGTTTAATCAACGGCCACATTCACGCATCAGCCGTGAATTATTATTGCTTAACAAACCAGAATATGAGCAAACATTTTCCTCTTACTTCCCCTTCCGCTTTGCATGAATGGGGTCAACGAGAGCCTTGTGTGACAACTGGTTATGATTTATTGTGCCCATGCAAGCCAGGAATTGTAATCATAGAATTATAGAATCATAGAATAGCAGAGTTGGAAGGGGCCTACAAGGCCATCGAGTCCAACCCCCGCTCAATGCAGGAATCCACCCTAAAGCATCCCTGACAGAGAGTTGTCCAGCTGCCTCTTGAAGGCCTCTAGTGTGGGAGAACCCACCATCTCCCTAGGTCACTGGTTCCATTGTCGTACTGCTCTAACATGACACATCAAATAAATAGATAAGCAAATAAATAGATAAGTAGGGGAAGCAGCTTTTGAAAAGTTTTCCAGAGCTGGCAACGGTGTAGCGTGCAGGCAGGCAGAAGGTAGACCTGGATTTACCAGCAGATCGCTGGGTGATCTACCACGAGGTTGGTAACGTCTTCCAGTTCCCAACAACAACGAAAAGACTTCCCCCATCTAAATCAGGCGGTCAGAATCCTTGATCTATATGAGGTTGTACTTGTCTACACAGATCATAGAATCATAGAATCATAGAATAGTAGAGTTGGAAGGGGCCTACAAGGCCATCAAGTCCAACCCCCTGCTCAGTGCAGGAATCCACCCTAAAGCATCCCCGACAGATGCTTGTCCAGCTGCCTCTTGAAGGCCTCTAGTGCGGGAGAACCCACAACCTCCCTAGGTCACTGGTTCCATTGTCGTACTGCTCTAACATGACACATCTCCACCAAGCAGGATATAACACGATGAAAGTGGTATGAAAGCAGTATATGGTATGCGTCAATGGGTCCCAACAGTTGTCAGTCCACTTCAATTCTGCTATAAAGCAGTAGTGTGGCTCCTGCCTTTTATATACCGCTTTCACACCACTTTCATAGTGGAATATCCTGCTTGGTGGAGATGAGCCCTTAGATGGGGTAGAATTATTCTGTTTCAAATAGTTTTCATGATAGATGGGGCAGGAGAGAAGGAAGGCTGATTTTTTATACAGCTTTTTTTTTTGCGGGGGGTAGTTTTCACTTGGGGAAAGGAACTGTACTATTTTTAGGGCTGCAAGCTTTAAAATGTTTAGTCGATAGGTTCATCAGCACAGCTGATTTATTGTGCCCAAGCAAGCCAAGAATTGTAATCATAGAATTATAGAATCATAGAATAGCAGAGTTGGAAGGGGCCTACAAGGCCATCGAGTCCAACCCCCTGCTCAATGCAGGAATCCACCCTAAAGCATCCCTGACAGAGAGTTGTCCAGCTGCCTCTTGAAGGCCTCTAGTGTGGGAGAGGCCACAACCTCACCAGGCAACTGATTCCATTGTCGTACTGCTCTAACAGTCAGGAAGTTTTTCCTGATGTCCAGCTGGAATCTGGCTTCCTGTCACTTGAGCCCGTTATTAATAATTGTAACAACAAAGCCTGGTTTAAAGCTGGTTTACGTATCTTGGCTTGTTTGGGCATAATAAACGAGCCGAGTTCAGGGATCAAACACAGTTCTTCGTTTCCAGGTTTGTTTACCTGCTTGTGCAAAGAGCAGGATAAGTGGGCCGCATGCACCAGCAACAGCGCTCATTCATGTCCTCATTCACGGAGCCATAAATTTATGGCATGAACGTGACTGTTATCTCAAAGAGCTAAAGAGCTCTTTTCTGTCACGTGTGGGAAGTTCGGCCTCTGAATTCCTTCTGAAACAGGCCCCTTTTCCTCAACTTTCAGACCCTCCGGTGATTTAGAGCTTGGCTAGTGATGCTTCCTCTGGGAATTTCTGCTCATGCTTCCGTTAACGAGTTACGGCGAAAAGCTCTTTGTTGCAATTAATACAGACAGATGGCGTATTTTGCGGTTCCGACATAGAAGTATCCCCCACTGAACGCTAGCCAGGTATTTCGGGGCGTAATGACGTGGACCCACTTAGATGTAAAGTGGCTGAGGGGTTATTTCTACGAAGCCTGTTGTAATGAGGGCGGTCTCTCTTCCTTTAAACGCTTTCCACCTATTGCCTTCCTCCCAATTTCCCTAATCCCCTAATAAGTTGCTATATGATCTATATGCATTAGGAGAGGAGATGGATGCAAACAGGCTGGCACAACGCGCAAAGGGGAATTATAATCAGCCGCTATGTCAATATTTTGACATTTTTCCATATGCTGGCTGGATTAGATATCAGGGTGGGTGTGCATTCGACCGGGAGGCCTTTCTGGATTCTTATTTATTTATTTACTCTTGTTCATGCATTGGTTATTTCTCGGTTGGACTACTGCAACCTTCTTCTCACTGGCCTTCCTTCTTCTCACATCAGTCCGTTGGTTTCTGTCCACCACTCTGCTGCTAAGATCATCTTCTTGGCTCGCCGCTCTGACCATGTCACTCCGCTTCTGAAATCTCTTCATTGGCTTCCAATTCACTTCAGAATCCAATATAAAAATCTCCTGTTGACCTACAAAGCTTTTCACGGTCTAGCTCCTTCCTATCTCTCCTCTCTCATCTCACACTATTGCCCCGCTCGTGCTCTTCGCTCCTCTGATGCCATGTTTCTCGCCTGCCCAAGGGTCTCTCCTTCCCTTGCTCGGCTCCGTCCATTTTCTTCCGCTGCCCCTTACGCCTGGAACGCTCTTCCAGAACATTTGAGAACTACAAGTTCAATCGCAGCTTTTAAAGCTCAGCTAAAAACGTTTCTTTTTCCTAAAGCTTTTAAAACTTGATTTTGTTCTGACTTTTATACTGTTAGTTTTACTCTACCCTGTGCCTCTTTGGTGCATTCTCTTCCCCTCCTTATTGCTTTATTATGATTTTATTAGAATGTAAGCCTATGCGGCAGGGTCTTGCTATTTTATTGTTTTACTCTGTACAGCACCATGTACATTGATGGCGCTATATAAATAAATAATAATAATAATAATAAAGATCTCAGGGTGGCGTACAGATAAAAGCATACAGTATAACACAATTAATATGTACAGTTCAAAACAAATTAAACCATGAACCAAGTTAAAACAATACATAATTTAAAAGCAGTCAAACCAGTTAAAACAATGTGTCAGTGAATTGAATCATCAAAGGCTTTGTTAAAAAGCCATGTTTTTACTTGGCGTCGAAATGAAATTAGCATTGGCACCAGTCGAGCCTCCAAGGGGAGGGCATTCCACAGTCGGGGGGCCACCACAGAGAAAGCCCTGTCCCTTGTCCTAACATAGCGTATATGTTGCATTGGTGGGATGCGGAGAAGGGCTCCTCCAACAGATCTCAAGTCTCGGGCAGGCATATATAAGGAAAGGCGCTCCCTCAAGTATCGAGATCCCAAGCTGTTTAGGGCTTTAAACGTCATTACCAGCACCTTGAATTCCAACCGGAAGTGTATAGGCAGCCAGTGCAGTTCCTTTAAGACCGGTGTTATGTGGTCTCTGTAAGATGTACCCGCCAGCAGTCTAGCTGCTGCATTTTGCACTAGCTGCAACTTCCGCGTCGTCTTCAAGGGCAGCCCCACGTAGAGTGCATTGCAGTAGTCTAATTGGGAAGTTACCAGTCGTCTAACCGGGAAGTTCTTATTTATTATTTATTTATTTATTACATTTTGCTGAAATGTATTTATTACATTTTTGCTGAATTTCTTGCTGAAATTCACCTCCCTAATCTGAATGAGGGGCAGTGCAAGATGTCAAGTGAGATGCTACATCTTTTTTTCCTCCCCCAGGCAAAGGGGAGAAGATGTATTTTGAATGAGTCAATACGATGATCTGACTTGGCGGGAGCAGACTTTATTTATTTATTTATTTATTTATTACATTTATATCCCACCCCATAGCCGAAGCTCTCTGAGTGGTTTACAAAAGTTAAAAGCAGTGAACATTAAAAACAGGTATACAAAACTTTAAAAAGCATATACACAGCAATATCCATTTAAAACAACTATTCTAGAATCAGTTAAAAAAAAAACCCTCAGCATACGTTGTTAACTGTCTGGGAGAAGAGAAAAGTCTTAACTTGGCGCCGAAAAGATAACAATGTTGGCGCCAGGCGAGCCTCGTTGGGGAGATCATTCCATAATTGGGGGGGGCCACCACTGAAAAGGCCCTCTGCCTTGTTGCCCGGAGAGAACTAGAATTCCAAAATGGCAGGTCTAAATTGCTGGGATTGCCTGGGGAAGCAGAAACCACCCTCCTTTTTCCGATTTCCCCAATTCTTTTCCCAGATGTGCACCTTACTTACTGCTCCTAGCTTCGTTAGCATCTCCCAATTAATTGCAGCTTTTTGCACTGTCTCTCCCTGCTCTTCTCCCCCCCCCACGCACCCCGGTGCAAAAGGGCAGTTTAACGGCCTTGCTTTTTTGCCGCAAAAAAGCCAGCAGGGTATTAAGTTGTTTTGGATGGCTATAATCAGCGCCCGCCCCCCCCCTTTTTCAGCGGGAACTTTTCGGCCGCTCCGATATTTGAAAAAGCCCTCCAGTACCTCCCGTGGCTTTGAAACGGAGCCATGGATTCCTGCTGCTCATTCGGGTTGGCTTTTTTTATTATTATTATTATTTTAAAAATAGCTGTGTGTGCTTTTCCAGGCTGAACAAACAATTCTTTGTGAGCCAAGCGCATTGCACGGAGGCTGCTGGAAAGGGATTTTGTGTGTGTGGTGTCATGCACTCAGCCAGCCCGCCAGCCCGGCCAAAGTTTTTCCCTCTGCACGTGTGTGTGTGTGCGTGTGTGTGTGTAGGGCACTGTGTGTTGGCTCCTTTTTCAGATTTATTTTGGAGTCCAAAACTCTAGAAAAGCAGACTCCTGAGCCCTCAAGTGGTATGTTTTTCCACTGCCTCCACATGGGTTGCCAGCAACTTCTCTTGGCCAAGGCTTAACCTCTGGTTGCCACAAACGTGCTTTCCACAAACTCTCCTGAGCACGCTCGTCTACAGCGGGTAGGGTGGAGTAGCCCGCCTCAGTGCCGCTGCCTAAATTTGGAAAACTCCTGCTGAATTGGAACATTCTCACTGTGAAATGGGGGAGTTTATTTATTTATTTATATATATTTTTACATTTCTATACCGCTCAACAGCCGAAGCGCTCTGGGCGGTTCACAAAAATTAAAACCACAATAAAACAACCCACAGGTTAAAAGCACAATGGCGAAATACAGTATAAAAAGCACAACCAGGATAAAAACCACGCAGCAGAAATTGATATAAGATTAAAATACAGAGTTAAAACAGTAAGATTTAAATTTAAGTTAGAATTAAGTGTTAAAATACTGAGAGAATAAAAAGGTCTTCAGCTGGCGACAAAAGCAGTACAGTGTAGGCGCCAGGCGGACCTCTCTGGGGAGCTCGTTCCACAACCGGGGTGCCACAGCGGAGAAAGCCCTCCTTCTAGTAAGCCCTCCTTCACTTCCTTTGGCAGGGGCTCACAGAGGATGACCTTAGGGTCCGGGCAGGTACATACGGGAGGAGGCGTTCCTTCAGATAACCTGGCCCCAAGCCGTTTAGGGCTTTAAATGTTAATACCAGCACTTTGAATCGGGCCCGGACCTGGACTGGCAGCCAATGAAGCTGGAAGAGGACTGGCGTGATGTGATCTCGTCGGCCAGTCCCTGTTATTAACCGTGCTGCCCTGTTTTGTACCAGCTGAAGTTTCCGGACCGTTTTCAAAGGCAGCCCCTCATATAACGCATTGCAGTAATCCAAACGAGAGGTTATCAGAGCATGGATCACTGTAGCGAGGCTCTCTCTGTCCAGATAAGGGCACAGTTGGTATATCAGCCTAAGCTGATAAAAGGTGCTCTTTGCCACTGAGTTCACCTGTGCCTCAAGTGACAGTTTTTTTATACCGCCCAATAGCCAAAGCTCCCTGGGCGCTTCACAAAAACGAAAACCATTCGAAGTATAAAACCATTCGAAGTATAAAACAAACTGGGTTTATTTGGCTGCATCCAGGAAGAACGACCAGGAAGGAGCTCTTAAATGCAGTAGCAAATAACGAGTGGGGACCTGAAACAAAATGGAGTACTCCTCCAGCTGGCCAGCTGGCCATGCCCTTTCTCAAAATACTCCAATCCATGCCTGGATCCAAAAGCACCCCCAAACTATGGACCCGATCCTTTAGGGAGAGTGCAACCCCGTCCAGGACAGGGCAAACATCACCTCGCCGGACCACATAAAGACCTGGAACGTTATCCGCTATTGCCTCATCGGCATTGGTTTCTGGTCTGGTTCTGAGCCTCGTCCAAACTGTGGGATGCCAGGGACCCAATTTCTGCTGCATCATTGCTCAGCCACTCTGTCCTTGGGGCGACGGTACTTTGCATCCCGCCCTGGGGAAGGGCGACTCCCAAATTTTGGAGCTCTCTGCCAAACAGGCTGTTCCTTGACAGCGCTTTGTCGTTTCGATTAACAGCACCATTTTTCCAAAGCGCTCTTGGGCCGTATGCTTTCCTACTTGGACACCAGCGCAATGCTGTGTTCCCTGTTTATTCTCTGTGTGTGTGTGTGTGTTACGGAAACGTCAGCTGCTTTTAACATCCCTTAGTAGAATGGAAAGTGTGGGACGTGAGGATTTTAATAAATTAAATAAAAGGCGAGTGGGCAGGCAGTGCTCCGAAGTCTTATTTTTCTGTTTTCGCTGATCCCGTTACAGTCTGATACACCTTCACTGCCTAGGCAAATGGGGGGGGGGAAATCTGTTGCAGATGGTCCCTTCGATTCATTGCACTCTAAGGAGATTAAGTTTCTACGGCTGGGACCGCCGAAACGAGATTACGGGGATCTGGGGCTGCAGTTTTTATGGAGCCTGCCTACATGGCATCTGCTGTTCCAATTATTATGCTGCAGCTTCCTCATATCATATTTACCCCCAATAGGAAAAAAAAAAGTCAGGCAAGAGAGAGGGGGGTATGGCCATTGTGCCCCCCCCCCTCTATCGGCTGTTGTCTTGAGCTGCCCCTTTCCAGCATGGAACTCCTCTGCTGAGGGAACTGCACTGGCTGTCTATTCCCTACCGGGCCAGGTTGAAGGTTCTTGGACTTGTATACAAAGCCCTAAACAACTTAGGACCAGGATACCTGAGAGAGCGCCTTCTCCCTTACCAACCTGCCCGGTCCCTGAGGTCATCCGAGGGCCTGCTCCTGGTGGGTCCACCTAAATCCATCCTCTGATTGGAATCCACCAGGGGAAGAGCCTTCAGCGTGGTGGCCCCCCTCCTGTGGAACTCCCTGCCTCTGGAGGTCAGACAGGCTCCAACCTTGTACTCTTTTCGGCGCCTCCTGAAAACATCTTTATTCCAAGAAGCCTTTCTTTAACATGCAGCCTCGGATTTCTGTGTTGTTGTTCTTTGCTTCTTTTTAAATTTTGTTTTAACTGTTTTATTCTGTTTTTAATTTTCATTTTACCTGGTACACCGCTCCGAAATGTTTTCAATGAGGAGCGGTATATAAATATTCTAAATAAAAATAAGAAATAAATAAATTTTAACACCATGTTAGTACCCGGAATACATTCGAAAAACCTACTTTTTATCAAATTCTTTAATTCGGGCTGATAGCTAGCGTTGAGATGTTTTTGATAGGCTTTTGAATTGTAGTTAGAGTTGCATTGAGTGCCTTAAAGAGCTAGCTGTTGCCTGGTTCCCATTAAATGTTGGTTTTAGCTGTGTCTATTTATTGTTTTATATCGTATGATTTTATCTGTATCCTAGTGATATAGGGCGGGATGCAAATGTTTTAAATAAATAAATATTGTGTCTGCGGTCAATGGGAGGTGATCCTTCCTTGCTACAAGCAACCAGGTGATTGGCTGTTAACAACCCTGCATTAATTAGAAGATTCTAAGTTGTTGTTGTTGGGGTGCGTGTGTGTTGTTGTGTGTGCGTGTTTGTATATCCTTACAATAATCCTGTGAGGTCTTTTAAGCCTAGAGTGACATGGCTAAAGTTTAGAACCCGGGTTTCCCACAACCTGGTGCCCTCCAGATATATTTCTTTATTTCTTTATTAAATGTATATTCCGCCCCATAGCTGAAGCTCTCTGGGCCGTTTACAAAAGTTTAAAAACAGTGAACGTTAAAGAAGTATGCAAAATTCAAAACCATCAAAAATATTTAAACATTATAAAACAACAGTATCCATTTTAAACAACAACAGTTCTGGGGTCCATTAAAAAACAAGCGAACTTAGCATAGGTTGTTAAATGCTGTTAAATGCCTGGGAGAAGAGAAAAGTTTTGACTTGGCGCCGAAAAGATAACGATATTGGCACCAGGCGAGCCTCATCGGGGAGATCAGTCCACAATTGGGGGGCCACCACTGAAAAGGCCCTCTCCCTTTTTGCCATCCTCCGAGCTTCCCTACGAGTAGGCACCCGGAGGAGGGCCTTAGATGTTGAGCGCAGTGTTGGATTGCAACTCCCATCATTGCCATTCAGCATGGCCATTGGGCGTTGGGAAAGCTAGACGCTAGACGATACTGGCTCAAAATGTTCAGCAGGCCTTTACGGACAATGACGACCGTCTTGATTTGCTAGCTTTCTATAATCACAGCAGCAACAACCTGGGTCCCAGTACTAGGTTGGGTCTTACCACAATACAAATACTAGGTTAAGCGTAGATTCCCTAAACTGTAATGTTCAGATATTGTTATTATTATTATTATTATTTATTTATTTATTTATTTATATAGCACCATCAATGTACATGGTGCTGTACAGAGTAAAACAGTAAATAGCAAGATCCTGCCGCATAGGCTTACATTCTAATAAAATCATAATAAAACAATAAGGAGGGGAAGAGCATGCACCAAACAGGCACAGGGTAGAGTAAAACTAACAGTATAAAAGTCAGAACAAAATCAAGTTTGAAAAGCTTTAGGAAAAAGAAAAGTTTTTAGCTGAGCTTTAAAAGCTGCGATTGAACTTGTAGTTCTCAAATGTTCTGGAAGAGCGTTCCAGGCGTAAGGGGCAGCAGAAGAAAATGGACGAAGCTGAGCAAGGGAAGGAGAGACCCTTGGGCAGGCGAGAAACATGGCATCAGAGGAGCGAAGAGCACGAGCGGGGCAATAGTGTGAGATGAGAGAGGAGAGATAGGAAGGAGCTAGACAGTGAAAAGCTTTGTAGGTCAACAGGAGAAGTTTGTTTTGGATTCTGGAGTGAATTGGAAGCCAATGAAGAGATTTCAGAAGTGGAGTAACATGGTCAGAGCGGCGAGCCAAGAAGATGATCTTAGCGGCAGAGTGGTAGTGCATTGTCTGAACCGGCCCCGTTTTCTTTTCTTTTTAAAAAAAGCTCAAGTGTTCAAAACGCTCTGACCATATTTCTTTATACCAGCAGGAATCCCAGGGCGCTCCCTAATTCGATATATATGTGTACATGTATGTGTGTGCATGTGTGCGTGCGTTTCTTCCACATTTCCCCGCCACCAAAAGCACCCATGGAGGTGGTACACCTCACCTGTGGGTGCGAGCAAGGCTGCTCAGCTCTTCCACCTCTGGCCATTCCACTCAAAATCCACCCTCCCCGGCTGTATTTGCCCTGCAAAGGGAAAAAATAATATAGCTACCTGTTCCTTTATTCCACGGTGGGTGGAACTGCAGCTGTGGGAGGTGGTGGTGGGAAATATTGGGCGGTGTGGAAATGGTTGGAGGTGAAATGGTTAAGCAGCCCTCCCGTCCCGCCCTTTACCCAAAATTGTCGCCTCTGCAGTTGCTTTTGGTTTGGGGGAAAAAACCCAGAGGACAATACAGACTAGCATTTCTAGCCCTTAGATGGGCTTACATTTTTTTCTTAAGACAAGTCACTGGTTATGTGGATGTAGTAATTAATGCGGTATCAAAATGGACAATTGACGTTGGGTGAAGGGTTGGCAGAAATAAAGTCACAGAACCACCTAGCCCGTGGACTGCATAGGTGTTTTTTCTTCCTCTCCCTCCCTCCTTCCCTCCCTCCCTTAGGGCATTGTAACGGATATGTAATGCTAACCCTGGCCAAGTTAAAATGGCAATTTCAAGCTCCGTTTTTTTCTCTCTCCTGTCGTCTTAGCTGGAAAGAGGTGACTTCCTCTCAGAAGAATGGCGCGAGAGAATCGCAAACACAAGGTATGGTGACGGTGGATTTGTTTTTTAACGTAGATCCCCAGGGCTGCCACGGCAGGTGCGAAACGGCTCGTCCCCCCCCCCCCCCCGCTATGGGAGATTGCTGTCTACTGTTCCGCCCCCTCCTGCTACGAGGTGCTAGAAAGTGGTGCTGGTGGGCTTGCTCCCCACTTTCTGGAGCAGCAAGAAGTTTCAGGGGTAGTGCTTCTTTGGCGTTTGGATTCCCTTTGGAGCAGTGGTTCTCAACCTGTGGGTCGCAACCCCTTTGGGGGTCGAATGACCCTTTCACAGGGGTCGCCTAAGACCATCGGAAAACACATATTTCCGATGGTCTTAGGAACCGAGACACCGCTCCTCTATCCGTCTCCAGGAGGGTCCGCCCACGTGCAGATATGCCCACATACGAGTGCCCGGCGTGATGACATCGTCGCACCAACCCTATCACAGTTATGAAGTAGCAACGAAAATCATTTTATGGTTGGGGGTCACCACAACATGAGGAACTGTATTAAAGGGTCGCGGCATTAGAAAGGTTGAGAACCACTGCTTTGGAGGCAAAGGCCCTAGAAACGTTTTTAGAACATTTGATTTATTCCCCTCCAGACAGGTTGTTGGACAAGGAACTCACGGCCACAAGATGTAGTGACGGCCACCAATCTGGATGGCTTTAAAAGGGGGTTGGATGAATTCCTGGAGGTGAAGGCTATCCATGGCTACTAGCCCTGATGGTTGTGTGCTATCTCCAGTATCAGAGGCAGTAAGCCGGTGTGCACCAGTTGCTGGGGAACATGGGTGGGAATGTGCTGTTGCACCACGTCCTGCTTTGTTGGTCCCTGGCCGATGGCTGGTTGGCCACTGTGCGAACAGAGTGCTGGACTAGATGGACCCTTGGTCTGATCCAGCATCAGGGCACTTCTGATGTTCTTATGTTATGTTCTTAAGTTGTAGCTGGCTGCAGAAGCTTGAAGCAGAGCATAGGCAGAGGCAAAGAACACGTGCTGCTCTCGGATAGCAGACCTGTGTGCACGAAGCGTTCTCTGTCTGCTTCCAGACAGGGAGCACCGTGCAGGATCAGTCCAGAGGCCTTGTGCAACTCCTCCATCTTTTCCTCCTTAACAGATTGTATCTGGCAAGAAAAAAAAGATGGAAGAGGTAGAGGGTCAACCCACTGTTTTTAAATCACCCCTTAAGCTTTTGGGTTGAGCCGAGGATCTCACCTTCTCTACAACTCAAAGTCATTTCAATAGTCAACCCTTGACCAAGCCATTAGCTAATCATTATGGGCATTAACCTAACAAAAGAATAGAACCTAACAAAGGCAGAGATAAGCTCCAGGAAAGGAAAGATTCCTTTCTCTCAAAGGAAGGGGTGGAGCTCTTGTTTCAAAGGCTTCTCCCCAGGTTGGGAAAGGGAATTGATGCTCTAGTCAAGGGTGGCCGGAAAGAAATCAGTTCATGAGCAAAGATGTCTGATTCCTAAACAATAACTACAACAATGACCCCCCCCCCCCCCCAGCCGTGCTCACATACCCCAACTATTTATGTATTTATTGCATTTTTATACCGCCCAATAGCCGAAGCTCTCTGGGCGGTTCACAAAAATCAAAACCATAAAAAGCAGAATAAAACAACCCACCATCTAAAAACACAAATACAAAATACCATATAAAAAGCGCAACCCGGATAAAAACCACGCAGCAGAAATTGATGTAGGTTAAAATACGGAACTAAAACAGCAAAGTTTAAATTTAAGTTAAATTAGGTGTTAAAATACTGAGAAAATAAAAAAGGTCTTCAGCTGGCGACAGAAGTACAGTGTAAGCGCCAGGCGAAAGTATAAAACAACAGTATAAAACCATCATATAAAATACAATAGAAAAGCTCAACCAGATAAAAACAGCAGCAATGCAAAATTACAAATTTAAAACACCAAGTTAAAATTTATAGATTGTTAAAATGCTGAGAGAATCAAAAGGTCTTCACTTGGCGTCTGAAGGCATATAATGTAGGTGCCAAGCGAACCTCCTTAGGGAGCTCCTTCCACAGCCGGGGTGTCACAGCAGAGAAGGCCCTGCTCCTGGTAGCCACCTGCCTCACTTCCTTTGGCAGGGGCTCGCGGAGAAGGACCCCTGTGGATGATCTTAAGGTCCGGGCAGGTACATATGGGAGGAGGCGTTCCTTCAAATAACCTGGCCCCAAGCCGTTTAGGGCTTTGAATGTTAGTAACAGCACTTATACTGCTAAAATGAAGAAAGCATGGAGTGAAAACTGGGAGTGGATTTTAGTATGGAAAGGCTGGGAGCTCCACTGGTACTCAGAACAAATTCCAGGTCCGAGAACTCTTTTTAAGACTTCCTGTGTATCTTTTGCACCAGGCTCTGGTCAATGGACCTTGGGGTTCTAGTAAAGAACAAAGCAGTGGAAAATCCACCCCTGTTCTGGGTCTTCCCCCTCCCTCTGGGCACAAAGCAGCAGTGCTTGGGGGAAGCCAACTTGATGCCCCCTGCCCCCAACTCGGCGCCCCCGAATTATGACGGGGATGATGGGATTTTTAGTCGAATACGTCTGGGAGGCCTCCGATGGGGGAAGGGTGCTTCGGTGCTTTGTGACTTGGGATTTTAAGAAGGGGAGGGGGGAAATCTCACTCGATTTGTGGCGTTGATTGAGTCCATTGATGCAAAAATGAAAGATAGTTGTACTGGCCTTTGAGAATAATAATAATAATCGAAGATTCACAGACGCTTTCTTTATTAGGACCAACTGTCCAGAGAGCTTTGGCTGCTGCTATTATTATTATTATTATTATTATTATTATTATTATTATTATTAGTATCCCGCCTTTTGCCTAATACTGGGCTTCAAGGCGGCCTTATAAAGTTTAAAACATATATTGTAAAACCTAGGAAAAGAAATGTACAAAAAAAAATTTAAAACATAAACGTTTAAAATACACAACAAAATTATAAGTCCTTAACATAGATGGAGGACCAGATTGTTCTCCAAAGGCCTGCTGGAACAAGGAAGCTTTAGCCTGCTTCCGAAAGCCCATCAAGGAGGGAGCCAGCCTAGCTTCCCCGGGAAGAGAGTTCCAGAGCGCCGGAGCAGCCACCGAGAAGGCCCTGTCCCATGTTCCCACCAAGCGCGCCTGTGAAGATGGTGGGACTGAAAGAAGGGCTTCTCCAGAAGTTCTCAAAGCACAGGCAGGCTCATAAGGGAGAATACAGTCTTTCAAATAACCTGGACTCGAGCTGTATAGGCAGTATAGAAAATTAAGTAATATATGCATACATACCGAAATACCAGGAAAGCGGGTGCAAGCTTTAAAATCCTCCAGAACTCTTCTTCAAACTAGATGGTATAAAAAGCAGGGGGCAGCATGAGAAGATGCAAACGTTAGGACTGTGAAATTTGCAGATTAGAAGATGGCTGACTGACTGTATTAGTCACTGGTAAGTGTTGCAGATATAAGATTACACCTAGCATTCTGAGACGGAAAAGCAATGCCTGACCCTCATTTTCGGGGGAAAAAAATCAAATAAAGGCTTGGCTGTAACTCAGATCTGTCTCTTGCTTTGGGCAAAAATGCAAGGTTCCTGAGTAGACAGAGAGCAAAAGTCAAGAGAAACATGGCAGTCTTTCGATTAGCAAAACTGGAGCTCAATTTTAGGTGATGCCTTAGGTAACAACGGATGCTAAATGGAACCCTCAAAAGGCAAAGTCCATTTTTAGCTGGTAGAAAATAACCTTCCTCTGGTGGTAGTTTCCACCCTGGGTGGCTAAATATGGTATCTTTCAAGAGACATAAAAAGCTCCATGAAATTCACAATCTACAGTTATGCCATACCAACATCTGGTCTAATCTTTGTGCTGTTTTTTTATAGCTGCCATCCTTTCCCTTTTTGTACCAACGGTGTCCAGTGAAGAGTTCCGGAGAACTCAAAAGCTTGCACAAGCCCTCGTAACATTTTAGTTGGTCCTAATGAAGACATTGCCTGGCTTTGCATCTGAACCTTTTCACGTTGCGCAAACGTTAGTGAAATCGTACTCTTCCTTTAGCAACATCTGTAAGCGATTGGTTTTGATTTAGTTCTTTTATCGTGGCCAGATGCATTTTGAGAGAGAGACGACGACGTTAGATAGTTCCCCTGCCTCTGTATGCCACCAACGTGCGTATCCGCCCCTGCCCCTCAAAGTGAAATTGAGATGTTTCTCCACGTTTTGCTAACTCTCTTGTTATTTTACAGTGTTATTTTTGTGAATAACTTTGCCTTTGGTCCTGAGGTGGATCACCAGCTGAAGGAGCGATTTGCAAATATGAAGGAAGGTAATGAACCAAATCCCCTCTGGCCAGTGCTATCTTGATTTTTAAATTTTGTTTGATTTATTATCTTTATTATTTATTTTATTTTTTTACAAAAATCAAGCTGGAACAGTGTGGCCCGTGTTTTGAGCTATGTGGAGTTAGTGCTGAGTTCTTGTGTGTTGGTGGTGACTGTAGCCTGTGATAAACTGTCTTCCTAGAACTGATCTACCCCACATTCATCTCTTCTTACTATTTTTCACTATGACAGTGAGTTTGCAAGCTCCTCAGGGCAGAGACCTGCCTCTTGTTTCTGTTACTCTCCAAAGCTTACAGCAATACTGGTGCTACATCAATATTAGGAATCTTAGAGATTGCCAAGGATGCTCTTCAGAATGCTATAAATCAATCCCTCGTGTCTTTTCTTTTGTATCTTTAAGTAGTCTTTATTCAGTGGTGCATATTATTATTATTATTATTATTATTATTATTATTATTATTATTATTATTATTATTATCATTTGTATACCGCCCCATAGCTGAGGCTCTCTGGGCGGTTTACATAGGATAAAAACACTAGTCTCTTGACTTATGAGTTCTTCCCCATTTCTCTCTGTATTTACTTCACGATGTGATACGCTAGCCCTGTTGCGTTTGGTGGTGGGCCCTCCCCTGCTGAGGAGGGCACTGGAGTTTTTGCCACTGTGTATATTTGAGTTAGCCGAGGAAGGTTTAAAAGGACGTCACAGATCAGCCTTTCTTAAATCACGTTGATGGTGCAATTCATCCGATGTGGCTTCGTTTTCCCTAAGAGAAGCTTCAAGGTTTGGTGAAGGATTAGAATCGTAGAGTTGGACGGGGCCTATAAGGCCATCGAGTCCAACCCCCTGCTCGATGCAGGAATCCACCTTAAATCATACCTGACAGACGCCTCTCGTCCACCATCCAAACAAAACCAGCACTCTTTATCAACCTAACAAATCTTCGAGGAGATTAACCAGCCAAACCAAAAAGCCAAATGGAAGAAGCAATGCAATGCCACCTTTCATGACAGCAAGTAAGAAAGAGGAAGTACAATAGCCCCCCCCCCCGGGGCAATTACTCTGGTGCATGGCTGTCTTTATATCTCTCCGATAAGGAAGGCTGACCGCTCTCTTGACATCTCTTTCTTTGGACGAGGGGTTGCTTCCCTCCCTGCCGTATTCTTCATTTCCCAGAACGCCTTTGGAAGAAAACCACAGAACAGGCTTGGTGACACAGGGCAGAGAGGGTCCTGTCACGTGATGGAGAATTGGCAGAGCTGTTAGAAACCCACGTGGCGTCTCTTTCTTCACTTCACGGTCCCAATTTCTACGGCTTGCTAGCGACTCCTTCAACAGACATTGCTTTCTCTACCTTCTTTTTGGCTGGCTTTTGGTTTTGGGGGCAGTTGCATAGATTCAGGTGATCCGATGATTCAGTTGCATAGATTCAGGTGATCCGATGATTCAGTTGATCCGATGATTCTGTCCCGGAGGCTTCTGACTGCTTGATCACCCCATTGTGATTCCCTCTTCTTCACAAAGCTTTCTTGATCTTACAGACATGATTTATTGATTGATTATTTATTTATTACATTTCTATACCGCCCACTAGCCGGAGCTCTCTGGGCGGTTCACAAAAATTAAAACCATTCAAAGTATAAAACAACAGTGTAAAACCATCATATAAAATACGGTATAAAAGCTCAGCCAGATCAAAACAGCAGCAATGCAAAATTACAAATTTAAAACACCAAGTTAAAATTTATAGATTGTTAAAATGCTGGGAGAATCAAAAGGTCTTCACTTGGCGTCTGAAGGCATATAATGTAGGTGCCAAGCGAACCTCCTTAGGGAGCTCCTTCCACAGCCGGGGTGCCACAGCAGAGAAGGCCCTGCTCCTGGTAGCCAGCTGCCTCACTTCCTTTGGCAGGGGCTCACGGAGAAAGACCCTGAGGATGACCTTAGGGTCCGGGCAGGTCCATATGGGAGGAGGCGTTCCTTCAGATAGAAAACCTCTTGGCCTCGTGTGTGGTAGCTTCAACAGGTACTAGTCATAGTGGCTATGTACAAACTCCAGAATACTGCCTCTGAATACCAGTTTCTGGGGAACCACAGCGGGAGACAACTTTTGCCCCCATGTCCTGCTTGGGGGCTTCCTGGAGCATGTGTGAATCAGAGAATCATAGAATAGCAGAGTTGGAAGGGGCCTACAAGGCCATCGAGTCCAACCCCCTGCTCAATGCGGGAATCCACCCTAAAGCGTCCCTGACAGATGGTTGTCTTGCTGCCTTTGAAGGCCTCTAGTGTGGGAGAGCCCACCACCTCCCTAGGCCACTGATTCCATTGTTGTACTGCTCTAACAGTCAGGAAGTTTTTCCTGATGTCCAGCCGGAATCTGGCTTCCTGTAACTTGAGCCCGTTATTCCATGTCCTGCACTCTGGGAGGATCGAGAAGAGATCCTAGCTCTCCTCTGTGTGACAACCTTTTTTAAGTATTTGAAGAGTGCTCTCATGTCTCCCCTCAAGAGGCCTTTGGTCTCTTCCAACGTGGCTTCCTTTGAAACGACTACTTCCCAATTCTTAAACAGAAGCCTGATTCGGGTTTATCTCACCTTGTAACATTCCCCCCCCCCCCCAGATCCACCCACAGAGACTTGACATCTGTTCTTGAAATGTGATCCGTTGCCCTTGATTAATCCTAGGGCTATAAATTCCCTCCCTGATGCTTACTCTTAAAGTCCTTTGTTTCACCTGCCAGGCACCCCGTGTCTTACCTAAGCCCTCTTGGGTCTGACGGTGGAGAACAATGACCTTGCACACTGGGTGTGGAAGGGTTGCGTTCTGTTTGCCAAGCGGCCCTTTTCCCCAGGTCGCTCCGGCTCCGTTTTCTTAAGCCTTTCCGTGGCACGTCTTGGAAGGGTCCATTTTCTCAGCGGCAACCACGAAGTTTTGAAAGCCTGACACTGGCATAAAGCTGCTGCATTGGAATTCTTTATAGTTTTTATGATGTCAGATGTGTCCTTAACCTGGGGCTAGGAAAAACTGGACAGTTGTGACAATCTTTAGGTATACACGCACCCAATTATTCTTGCTTTGCTGATTTGTCACCAAATGGAGCATCGCCACATTCTCTAATCACTCTTTCAATGAGATCTTCTTTTCGTTTTGTGCCTCTTACATTACTTGGTCTTTTGACCTAACTTTGTAACCCCCACCTTCCTCCTCTGCTCGAGTATAAACCTACCTATTGCATTTCATAAAGCAGGCTGTGGCTTACAGAAGCTTATTTTTTTATTTTATTTATTTATTATTGCATTTATATCCCGCCTTTTTTTCCTCCAAGGAACCCAAGGCGGCGTACATAATCCTCCTCCTCTCCATGTTATCCTCACAACAACAACCCTGTGAGGTGGGTTGGGCTGAGAGTCTGTGACTGGCTCAAAGTCACCCAGTGGGTTTTCATGGCTGAGTGGGGACTCGAACCTGGATCTCCCGACTCCCAGTCCAACACCTTAGCCACTACACCACACTGGCTCTTATGCCTCAATAAATGTTGTTTTTTTAAGTGCTACCGGACTGTTGTTTCTTCCTAAATGGGTGATGCTTGTGTCATAACTATCAACCTGCCCGGTCACTGAGGTTATCTGAGGGTCTGCTCCTGGTGCTACCGGGCCAGGTTGAAGGTTCTTGTACTTGTGTACAAAGCCCTAAACAACTTGGGACCAGGATACCTGAGAGAGCACCTTCTCCGTTACCAACCTGCCCGGTCACTGAGGTCATCCGAGGGCCTGCTCCTGCTGGTTCCACCTAGATCCATTCTCCGATTGGAATCCACCAGGGGAAGAGCCTTTAGTGTGGTGGCTCCCCTCCTGTGGAATTCCCTGCCTCTGGTGGTCAGGCAGGTTCCAACCTTGTACTCCTTTCGGCGCCTCCTGAAAACATCATTATTCACGGAAGCCTTTCCTTAATGTCCAGCCAGGAGTCACTGTATTTGCTTCTTTTAAAATCTGTTTTAAGCGTTGTTGTTTTCTGTTTTTATTTTAATTTTGTCTTGTACACCGCTCCGAAATTTTCAATGGGGAGCGGTATATAAATATTGTAAATAAATAAATAAAAATTAATAATAATAAATAATAATAACTCCTTTGCCAATCTCTTTGAAGTCTTCCCTCACAATTTGTGGGCATCCTGACATCTGCAGCCCTCTAGTCGAGGCGTGGCTGTTGCTGAAAG
Organism: Elgaria multicarinata webbii; assembly: GCF_023053635.1. Classification (NCBI taxonomy): domain Eukaryota; kingdom Metazoa; phylum Chordata; class Lepidosauria; order Squamata; family Anguidae; genus Elgaria; species Elgaria multicarinata. The sequence continues at coordinate 5,060,675 of NC_086193.1, read as the reverse complement.
GGAACAGAGGAGCATTACTTTTGCTAATGCACCGACTCATTTCTGTGCTTTATTCAGTAAGCACAGTGTTGGTTTGTCATTGATGGATCGTGCGCGTTATTAAAGGAAGCTCCAGCCCCTGCCTCTTCAAATGGCAGCAGTGCGCTGAAGTGGCGAGACGCTTCTGTGCCATTTCCGTATTTTCTTCAGTGTGCATTAACGCACCGTTGTTTTTCTCTGCTGCTCGCTCCACCCTAACATGCTGAGAATAAGGGTGTCTGTGTTTCTCAAAAAAACGTCCTGCCTCCTTGGGAGACAATAAGGAGGCCTGCTAAGTAATCCACAAAGCTTTATTCAAGCCATAAACATCTCTTAGAGTCTAATCTCTAGGAACTTTGCCCTAGGCAAAACACTGCAAACTAAGCAAGACAATTGTCCTTTCAAGGAGAATGGAAAGCCCTTTCCCAAGATGTGTTAACTTCAGAGAGACTAGTTCTGAGGCAGCTTCTGACGGGATGCCAGCCGGGCTGACTTTCTCTTGCTTTCCTTTCGCTCCGCCGCCGGGCTGACTTTCTCTCGCCTTCCTTTCACTCTGCCCATTTTAGCCTGCGGCGTACTCTAGGATCGGCTAACCTCTCTGTGCTCTCTCCTTTGGAAGAATGTTGGCTTCTCACTGGCTATGTATTATTCACCCTTGAGGAGATAAGCGCTGGAGAGGGTTAACTCCCAGCTGGTGAAGATCCCCCGTGTGAGCTTTCTCCCCCACTGGTCCAGGCTGGCCTGTGTCTGGCGCCGACTCCTCTACTTCAGAGTCTGATTCTGATTGATCACCTGAAACACCTTCTTCCAACCCAGGGGGAGCAGGGCTAGACACGACATCCGGGTTCCAGTTGCAAATGTGCAATGCAGAGCTGATCAACACTTCCGGTACCGCCTTGAACGTCCTGCCGATTCGTTCCAGTGCTAGGCATATCCGGTTGCACCACGGAGATGAAGGAATAGCGATACCCGATCTTCTTCCTTAGAGCACAACGGTCACTTTCAATTTGTGTGTACATTGTGTGTACCATCAATGGCTATCCATGGCTACTAGCCCTGATGGTTGTGGGCTATCTCCAGTATCCGAGGCAGTAAGCCTGTGTGCCCCAGTTGCTGGGGAACATGGGCGGGAGGGTGCTGTTGCACCATGTCCTGCTTGTTCATCCCTGGTTGGCCGCTGTGTGAACAGAGTGCTGGACTAGATGGACCCTTGGTCTGATCCAGCATCAGGGCACTTCTAATGTTCTTATGTACATTCTCTAGTATCTTAATTTTATGGCGAAAAATAGTGGCTATCCCATCTTATTTTGCACTCGTGCTAGCTGTTGCTGCCCCAGAGGGCAAGAAGACAGTAACTTCAACTCTAGGAATCAACTTCGGTCACTGCCTCCTCCCTGCACGCGGTAAATTACCGCTGAAACTTTCCACAGTCACTTAACCATCATCCAATTCCTCCGAGGTACACGTTGCAGAGGCACGTCCAGCCGCAAACTGCCCCCAGTTCGCTCTCCGCCATTTCCCCTCCAATGGCGCTTCTTCGTCTTTTTCGTCTTCCTGGATAAAACCTTGGTCATTTAGCTGCATTTCCCCAGCCTTGGCTTTCTCAGTTTATTAAGGCTGTTTTGAATGCTTGTGTGAACCGGTGAGGTGTGTCTGGCCACTCCCGAGATGCGTTGTTTAAAAGCTGGCGTGTGTGTTTTACCTTTTTGTCTTCTTTTTTGTTTGCTCTTCCTCCTTACCCCTTCAGCTCTTCAGACAAAAGGTCTAACTTAGATGTGGCAAGTGTTTACTCCAATACGTTCGTATTTACCTGTGCTGGTTTCTTAAGTGCTCTTAGTTGGTAATGATTGTTCAGGCTGTGGCGGTGCTCAGATCAGAAAGTGCCATGGGATGCCACCGGTCCCCACCCCTGTACAAAACCGACAACTATTAAACTACGACCCAGAAGAAAAACAGCATTTTCCGAATCTGTAACATAGCGTTTTTTGTGTCATTTTATACCTATATATTTTGATTTGATACCCTGCCCTTACATCAGGATAAAACAGTCTATTATGGGCCCATTCAGAAGACACCTTAAACTACGGCTTTAACTATGGTGGTTAAGCCAGAATGCTAGGCTGTGTTCAGAAGACACCTTAAACCATGGCTTTAACTATGGTGGTTAAGCCAGAATGCTAGGCTGTGTTCAGAAGACACCTTAAACCATGGCTTTAACTATGGTGGTTAAGCCATAAAGCCAGGCTGTGTTCAGAAGACACCTTAAACCATGGCTTTAACTATGGTGGTTAAGCCAGAAAGCTAGGCTGTGTTCAGAAGACACCTTAAACCATGGCTTTAACTATGGTGGTTAAGCCAGAATGCTAGGCTGTGTTCAGAAGACACCTTAAACCATGGCTTTAACTATGGTGGTTAAGCCAGAAAGCCAGGCTGTGTTCAGAAGACACCTTAAACCATGGCTTTAACCATAGTGGTTAAGCCAGAATGCTAGACTGTGTTCAGAAGACACCTTAAACCACAGCTTTAACCATGGTGAATAAGGCTTTTTGCTTTATTCACCATGGTTAAAGCCGTGGTTTAAGGTGTCTTCTGAACACAACCCGGCTTTCTGGCTTAATCACTGTAGTTAAACCTGTGCTTTAAGGTGTCTTCTGAATGGGCCCACTGTTAGATATATTAAGCGCAGAACCTGTCCGCCTCTGGATGATAAAGTTTTTAATCCTATGTTTTTCTGACGTAGGCGTGAACAAATTCGCCCATTCTTGACTGCGTCTCCATCAGTAAGAGACATTAATGGGCAGCACCGCTTTTTTCCTTCACCAGGTGGCCAGATCGTATCCTCGAAACCGTTTGCACCGCTAAACTTCAGAATCAACAGTCGAAACTTGAGCGGTAAGGTTTGGCTCCGCCGCGTCTCTCTCCCTTTAATTTGCGTGTTTGCTGCATTTCGAACTGGGTGTTGTCAGGCTGGGGATATGCCCAGCAACGCTCAGTAAAGGAACTAAGTGGTGGTGTGTGTGAGCCCTGGGGATAAATAATTCTATTTATTTATTGTTCGAAACGTTGCAGAGGTGCTGTACAAAGATTAAGGCAGCTGTGTAGTCGCTATCTGCAGTCTTGCATTCTAATTGACAAAATACAAAAGGAAAAGCGGGGCAGGAAGGGGGGGGCGGACGGGGGGAAAGCAAAAGCAAATTCAAACATTAATTCCTAAGTTGCATAAATGTTGCATGACCAGGTGGAAGGCTACTGAAGGAGACCGTTTTGGGAGAAGAAGAGCCAAACCGGAGTTTAGCCTCGGCAGTTTAGACTCACGCTGTCTCTAGAAGCCGTAAATTACAGATTAGAAATCTTTTCCGTAGTTTTGGACATAGAGTCCAACTTTTTCTCCAGGGAGCATACAGTCCGCTACGGGGGTTAGAACTCACAGCCAACATGCCAAGCCCTACGTGTTTATGTTAGGGTGAACTCTTAACTTTTGCAAATTACTGACGAAGTTGGAAACGCTGTCTCCCATCCGGAGTCATCATAGAATCATAGAATAGCAGAGTTGGAAGGGGCCTACAAGGCCATCTAGTCCAACCCCCTGCTCAATGCAGGAATCCACCTTAAAGCATCCCTGACAGAGGGTTGTCCGGCTGCCTGTTGAAGGCCTCTAGTGTGGGAGAGCCCACAACCTCCCTAGGGAACTGATTCCATTGTCGTACTGCTCTAACAGTCAGGAAGTTTTTCCTGATGTCCAGCTGGAATCTGGCTTCCTTTAACTTGAGTCCATTATTCCGTGTCCTGCACTCTGGGAAGGGCTTATGGGCCCTCATGTCAGAGGACCTCGTGATTCTCATAAAGCCCAAGTCCGCCGTCCCCATCTGCTTGACACTGTGGAGGACTTGCGGAGACATAAATAATTTTCTTTGTTACTAATGTTGATGGTTTCCTCTGTTGTTTTTTTAAATTATTTTTTGCCTGCTCCTCATCAACTGGCAAAACCAAAGAGGTTCCTTTACAGTTCAGGTGTTCCTAACAGTTCAGGAGTCTGTAGCGCCATTAGTTACAAAAAACAAAAAAGTAAATTCAATTTGTAATAATTGTTTGAATACGCTGTAATTTTAATTTACCAAAGGCAATAATTTTATGCCAAACCAACTTGGATTTAATTACGTTTTATGTTCCTAAAGTAACAAAGTGACTTTCAGTCTGTAAAAAGTGCTACCCTATTTCTTCGATTCTAAGACACACTTTTCCCCCCATATAAACATCTCTAAAAATGGGGTGCATCTTAGAATCGCGGGTGTGTCTTAGGTTTTTTTTTCCTGTTGGTGGTACTGAAATTAGTGTGCGTCTTACAATCGATGGCGTCTTACAATTGAAGAAATACGGTAATATTGCATCATTAAAATTTTTCCGAAAATTTCTGTTTTTCCCCGGGAAAAAAAGTGGGGAAAACCATTTTTTCCCCATGGCTTCAAAATTTCCGCAAATTTTACATCTCTAGAAGGGAATAATAGGATGCAACATTGGCCCCTATGATTGGGCAAGTATTACGAAGCCTCTGGATTGACCAGACTTCTGGCATAAATACCAGAAGTGCTGCCCTTCTGCTTCTCCTAGGATGCTGCTGCATTTCACTCTCCAGTCATAACCCCTGAGGTTGGGGGCCCTGAATTTGACCACATACCTCTGGAGGTTTGAACTAGGTTTATGCACAGCCTCTCATGGCCCTACCAGCTCTCTCCAACACTCCTGTTCCACCACCGTGCCACAGCTAGCAATGCCTTAGTGAAACGTGTTAGCTTGCCTGCATTTCTCTTTTCTTCCTAACTCTGTTCACCTCTCTCTCCCCCGCCCCTGTTCTTTCAAAGATATCGGCACTATAATGAGGGTTGTAGAATTGTCACCGCTGAAAGGATCTGTCTCATGGACCGGGAAACCCGTTTCTTACTACCTGCATACTATCGATCGAACCATAGTGAGTATCAGTGCAGGGCAGTGGCGGGTGGCAATTGGAATGCATTCTGTGGCCTTAGCTAGACCTATCTGCTATCCCGCGAGGGCGGAGGGAAGACCTCACGTTGTGTTTAACGCGAGGTCCCTCCTCCGCTTACACGCGACGACCTCGGGAGGAGAGGCGTCGCGCCCGCCATTTTAAAAATGTTCTTAAAGCGATGCATTCCCTTAACCCAATGGTTCCCAAACTTTTTCAGGTCACCGCCCCCTTGGTTCCACAAACTCATGCCCAGTGCCCCCTACCCTACACTATAAAAATCATTATTCAGAATAGCGGTTTTCAACAACCCACTAAGGAAGATAATAACAATAAAATTCAAAACAGTAACAATTAATTGAATATGTATTCAAAATCCAATTACTGTATTTTCTGGCGTAGAAGACAACTTTTTAACCCAGGAAAATCTTCTCAAAAGTTGGGGGTCGTCTTATACGCTCAGTATAAGATGACTTTTTAACCCAGGAAAATCTTCTCAAAAGTTGGGGGTCGTCTTATACGCCCAGTCGTCTTATACGCCGGAAAATACGGTACATTTTTTTAGTTTATTCAATTAAACATAATTGATGAACTTGATTCAGTGATATCATCTTTTCAAAGTCTGATAGTCATTTAGCAAGAATATTAGATATCACATTTAGTAACTAGGGTAGATTTGATTTGATTTATGGCATTTATATACCACCCCATAGCTGAAGCTCTCTGGGCAGTAGAGTACCTCACTATTCTGTAAATTCTTGATGTGATGGATGGGCTTGATGAAGTGATACCAGTTTCCCAATGTCTGGTTTAAAGTCACTTAACATGAGTCTTAAATCACCATATTTAGTAATCTGGAGTCAATTTCTTTGCTTGGAGAGAAGTAGGCAGACCATACTAAAACCACATCCCACATTCCTGAATTTGGCCATCCGCACCAGATCTCTTATGCATGTTGATTGCGCTTAGATCCACAGATTAGCAATTTTATTATCTATATATCCCTCCCTTTTTCACTATGCTAGGCCCCAATAACCCAATTCTGTTTCCTTTTCAGAAACCAACAAATAACAATCTAGTATCTTCAGTGGTTTTGTAACACTCCATCTTTTTTATCCCTATTTTGTACTGTTTTATATAATGGTGTATCTTCTTGTTTTATATTGGTCTGTTGATTGTAAATAAAGAAATACAATACACATCCCACCAAATACGATGTTGGAAATGCAAACAGGAGCTTCTGAACCACTCTCCATAGTGCAGGATAGCGATCAGAAATTTCCTTCTGTAACCAAAACTCCTGGTACGGAAAAGACCACTTCGAACGCCCCCCTGCCGCCCCCTTGCCTCTTAGCGCCCCCCTATGCAATCCCACCGCCCACTTTGGGAACCACTGCCTTAACCATTTTGTGGTTAAGCAGCATGGTTTAGCGTGTTGACTGAACCAGGCCAGTATCAAATAGAAAGTAGGACATTGTAAGAGTATGTGTGGTGGGGGGAAAGGTTGAGGGAGGGAACGTTTCTTGTTTTGCACCCCCGTTTCTTGAAACACATGGGGACCTCTAAAACGTTCTGTGTTCATATGACTAACGCCCCTCTGTTTTTCCCCTCTGTTTTTAGCTTGAAAATTATTTTTCTAGTCTCAAAAATCCAAAACTCAGGGTAAGTCATGGTTCTTGGTAGTGAAACGTGTGGCTTAAAAATAAAACCAAATTTTATTGGTTTCAATGTACATTGATGGTGCTATATAAATAATAATAATAATAATAATAATAATAATAATAAAAACCAAAAAAAAAAGTCTTTAACTGTTAAATAGTATTTAGAAGCCTACACAGATGGCTGCTGTTTTCCAGTATCGCAGCAGGAAAAAAGGGGACGCGAATATTCCATTTCTGCGGAATATTGTAAAACTGTTGTGATATTCGAGAAAATTGTGTAAGTGGAGCTGTGTGTGTGTGTGCTGCAGTTTTATTGCAGCAGTAAAACAGCAGAATGTGGAACTGGGCACAATTTAGTGGCTGCTTCTTTTATAAAAAAAGAAGTCTCTTGCCCTTTTGGACACAAAAGATGTACTGGAAAGCTGCTATTATTATTATTATTATTATTGTCTCTTTCAAAGCTTTTCACTGTCTAGCTCCTTCCTATCTCTCCTCTCTCATCTCACACTATTGCCCGCCTCATGCCCTTCACTCCTCGAATGCCGTGTTTCTCACCCGCCCAAGGGTCTCTGCTTCCCTTGCTCGGCTTTGTCCATTTTCTCCTGCTGCCCCTTACGCCTGGAACTTCTCTCCCGGAGCATTTGCAGATCATGAGTTCAATGACTGTTTTTTTTAAAGCTCAGTTGAAAACTTGTCTTTCTTTCTACAGCTTTTAGAACTTGACTCTGTTCTTACTTTCACACTGTTCGTTTCATTGTCCCCCTGTGCCTATTTGGTGGATTCTCTTCCCTCTCTTATTGTTTTATTATGATTTTATTAGAATGTCACCCTATGGGGCAGGGTGTTGCCGTTTTTATTCTCTTACTATGTACAGCTCCTGAACATTGATGGTGCTATATAAATTTATTATTATTATTGCAGCATCTCGGTCAGGGGTGTGGCTCTCCAGACTTCGGTGGACTGCAGCTGCCATCAGCCTTAGTCAGCCTAGCCAGTGGTGGGGGATGATGGGAGTTGTAGTCCGCCAACATCTGGAAGGCCACACATTCCCCATCCTTGACAGAAGGCTTCATAGGTCTGTACCAGCCCTTTAAACTGAGCCTGGAAACCGCTTGGTAGCCAGTGTAACGGATGCAGGTTCATTGTTGTACATTTTGCTTATTATTATTATTATTATTATTATTTACATCTGTATACCGCCCCACAGCTGAAGCTCTCTGGGCGGTTTACATAGGATAAAAACGCTTACAAAACGATGTACCAAAATGTAAAATCACCAAGACATACAATTTTAATCCATAAAAACTTAGAAAATACAAACCCAGCCTCATTACATATTGCTAAATGCCTGGGGGAAGAGAAAAGTCTATATGGTTCGGGTCCAGGTTATTTGAAAGGCCGTATTCTCCCTTATGAGCCTGCCCGTGCTTTGAGATCCTCTGGAGAAGCCCTTCTTTCAGTCCCACCTTCTTCACAGGCGCGCTTGGTGGGAACGTGGGAGAGGGCCTTCTCGTTGGCTGCTCCGGTGCTCTGGAACTCTCTTCCTGGGGAAGCTAGACCGGCTCCCTCCTAGATGGGCTTTCGGAAGCAGGCTAAAACTTCTTTGTTCCAGCAGGCCTTTGGAGAACAATCTGGTCCTCCATCTATGTTAAGGACTTATAATTTTGTTGTGTATTTTAAACGTTTATGTTTTAATTTTTTTTTTGTACATTTCTTTTCCTAGGTTTTACAATATATGTTTTAAACTTTATAAGGCCGCCTTGAAGCCCAGTATTAGGCAAAAGGCGGGATACAACTAAATATAATAATAATAATAATAATAATAATAATAATAATAATAATAATAATAGCAGCAGCCAAAGCTCTCTGGACAGTTGGTCCTAATAAAGAAAGTGTCTGTGAATCTTCGATTATTATTATTATTCTCAATAAAACTTGAGAATATTTTTTTATTCTTTAAATAAATTTTTTTATTTTAACGTGTATTTTTTTAATTGTTTATGGTTTTGTTTCCCTCCCCCCCCCATGTATAGTTTAAACTTTGTAAGGCCGCCTTGAGGCCCAGCATTGGGCAAAAGGCGGGATACAAATAAATATAATAATAATAATAATAACCACAACAACAGTCTTGAGCTGGTGCCGAAAAAGATAACTTTCTGTCCCAGAGGTATTTGCACAGTAATCCTTTTTTTTTTTTTTAAAAAAAAGAGGAATAGTGGTGTTTTCTTGTGACCCTCCACCCCACCCCACTGCCTGGGTGGGTAAAAATCTTCCTCTTCCACCCCCCCCTCCACTTCCTCACGAGTTTCCCTTATTCTCTGCAGGAGGAACAAGAAGCAGCTCGGAGACGCCAGCAAAGAGAAAACAAGAGTAACACGACGACTCCGACAAAGGTCCAAGAGAACAAGGTCTGATCCCGCAGGGTTTAGCGTGTTGTCTGAAGCAGGCCATTATGCTACTACTGGGATGGTTTAGCTTGGGAAAAAAGGAGGCTGAGGGGAGACATGATAGAGGTGTACAAAATGATGCCTGGTATGGAGAATGTGGACGGGGAGACATTTTTCTCCCTCTCTCAAAATACTAGAACCCAAAGGGGTCATCCCATGAAGGTGGGAGATTCAGGACAAATAAAAGGAAGTCCTCCTTCACACAGCGCAGAGTTAAATGATGGAACTCACGACCACAAGATGTCGTGATGGCCACCAATCTGGATGGGTTTAAAAAAGCGTTGGATCAATTCCTGGAGGCGAAAGCTATCCGTGGCTACTAGCTCTGATGGTTGTGTGCTATCTCCAGTATTCGAGGCAGGAAGCCTGTGTGCACCAGCTGCTGGGGAACATGGGTGGGAGGGTGCTGTTGCACCATGTCCTGCTTGTTCATCTCTGGCCGATGGCTGTTTGGCCGCTGTGTGAACAGAGTGCTGGACTAGACAGACCCTTGGTCTGATTCAGCATCAGGGCACTTCTGATGTTCTGGAGGAGGAGGAGAAGAAGGAGAAGAAGGAGAAGGAGAAGGATTGCACCATGTCCTGCTCATTCATCCCTGGCCGATGGCTGGTTGGCCACTGTGTGAACAGAGTGCTGGACTAGATGGACCCTTGGTCTGATCCAGCATCAGGGCACTTCTGATGTTCTGAAGGAGGAGGAGGAGGAGGAGGAGGAGAAGGAGAAGGATTGCACCATGTCCTGCTTGTTCATCCCTGGCCGATGTGTGAACAGAGTGCTGGACTAGATGGACCCTTGGTGTGATCCAGCGTCAGGGCACTTACGTTCTTACCTCTGTTTCCTAACTGCTGGGCTTGGTGTTGTGCGCGGGCGGCGGCATCGATCTCTTACACTAGTCACCGAAAAAGTACATAGCTGGGTTGATTCATAGGAGAAGAAGGAAAAAAACCCAAACTCTGCAGTAGGGGATTGCCATTAATAGGTCCACGCGCGAAAAGGAGAAACTAGCTAGCTCTGGTGCTGGAGAGAAGATTTTGTATTTTGTATTTTTCTTGTTAAAAAAGTTCTCAAAACTTCACGGGTAGCCCAACGTTTCGGATGAGGACAATCCTTTTTCGGGGGCTGTTTTGAAAAGTTGGCTGATAAGCATCCGCAGTGAAGTAATCTGTCCAAAAAAAATACTATGCTGGCGATTTCTTTCAAGGGAGTACTGCGGCTTGGAGAGGCAACCCCCTTGAAAGAAATCACCGGCGTAGTTTTTTTTTGGGGGGGGGCAGACTACTTCACTGCGGACGCTTATCAGCCAACTTTTCAAAACAGCCCCCGAAGAAGTTAGTTAGTTAGTTAGTTAAGGATTTTTATGCCACCATTCAGCCAAAAAAGGCTCTCACGGCGGCTTACAAAAGTATTTCTTGACAGTCCCTGCCCACAGGCTTACAATCTAAAAGACATGACACAAAAGGAAAAGGGATTGGGAGGGAGGAGGAGGAGGGGGAAAAGGAAAGCAAATTCAGGCACTACAATCTTAGTTGCAAAGTTCAGCAGTGACAGTTGGCAGCAGGAGGGAGGGGGCTCTCAGCTGGAGCTGCACCCAGGCACGATGGAGAGGTGCCTGGCTGCTGCTTCCTCCCTCACTGGTGGCCTCTCCAGAGACAGTTGACAGCAGGAGGGAGGGGGCTCTGAGCTGGAGCTGGACCCAGGCACGGTGGAGAGGTGCCTGGCTGCTGCTTCCTCCCTCACTGGTGGCCTCTGCAGAGACCGTTGGCAGCAGGAGGGAGGGGGCTCTGAGCTGGAGCTGCACCCAGGCACGATGGAGAGGTGCCTGGCTGCTGCTTCCTCCCTCACTGGTGGCCTCTCCAGAGACAGTTGACAGCAGGAGGGAGGGGGCTCTGAGCTGGAGCTGGACCCAGGCACGATGGAGAGGTGCCTGGCTGCTGCTTCCTCCCTCACTGGTGGCCTCTGCAGAGACCGTTGGCAGCAGGAGGGAGGGGGCTCTCAGCTGGAGCTGGACCCAGGCACGGTGGAGAGGTGCCTGGCTGCTGCTTCCTCCCTCACTGGTGGCCTCTCCAGAGACAGTTGGTAGCAGGAGGGAGGGGGCTCTCAGCTGGAGCTGGACCCAGGCACGGTGGAGAGGTGCCTAGCTGCTGCTTCCTCCCTCACTGGTGGCCTCTCCAGAGACAGTTGGTAGCAGGAGGGATAGTTGGTAGAAGAAGGACCGTCATCATCCGAAACATTGGGCTATCCGTGAAGTTTTGAAAACTTTTTTTAACAAGAAAAATACAAAATCTTCTCACCAGCACCAGAATGTACTTTTGGTGCTTCTCCCTCCCATCGCCATTAATAGGTCCAACCAAAAATGTCACAAAGTAGCGAGCAAGCCTTTAGCTCCGTAGGACTCTCCATTAGGAGGGATGTTAAGCAATATGGGGATCAAGGGGGCAGGGAGAGAACCCCCTTTCCTCTCACACCCACCTCCCCCACTTCTCCGTTGTTGTCTTTTAAACAAAGGACTATGGTGCTGAAGAAGAGAAAAACCCCGGGGCCAACGCCGTCAAGAAGCCATCTCCGTCCAAAACGCGCAAGAGGAAGCTGAGCAAGAAGGGAAGGAAAATGGCCGGCCGGAAGCGCGGGCGCCCCAAGAAGATGAACGTGGTGAACGCGGAGCGCAAGACCAAGAAGAGCCAAACCGCGCTGGAACTTCTCCATGCTCAAACTGTAACCCAGGCGTGTTCGTCCTCTCCTCAGGGTAAGCCCTGGAGTTGGGTGAGTTGCCATGGATCTTGGCTACTTCACTTGAAAGCACGGTGCTGCATCGCTTTCCCTCAAATAGGCACTAAATTTTGAAAAAATCGTAGCAACCTTTAGTATTAATCATAATCATACTACTTTACAACGCGGGCGAGGATGTTGGGTGTCTGGAGTCCTACCGTGCGTGTAAAGAACGACTACCGTATTTCTTCAATTCTAAGATGCACTCCCCCCCCCCCATTCTCTAAAAACGGGGTGCATCTTAGAATCGCGGGCGCGTCTTAGAATCTTCGAATCAAAGCTTTTTTCCCCTGTCGGCGGTACTGAAATGAGTGTGCGTCTTACAATCGATGGCGTCTTACCATCGAAGAAATACGGTATATCAGGATAGAGGCTAGGTTTTGAAGTATATCCCTACTTTATTTCTCTGTGTGTATCCGGTGTTAGTAATTTGAAGCTGAACAGAACCAGTCTGTTTTTAAGATTCAGATAATTTATGCCCCGCCCCAATTTTCAAGTTCCTAACAAGTAGACACATGCATCTTGAAACTCACCTGTTTAGGGAGTGAAGTCATTGGGTCGTGAGCCTGACCGTACACCTGAGTTGTCCTTGAGCCCCGTTCTGGGTGCCTCAGTGTCTTAAGTTGTTATTATTATTTATTTATATAGCACCATCAATGTACATGGTGCTTAAGTGAGATTGATGATGACCGGGGCAGTCCCTGCCCAAGGGGGCTCACCTGGTGACGTCTTTGACACACTTCCTGTGTCAGGCGAAAACCATTTTATTTTCCCCAAACCTTTTAATCTGTGATGGGGACTTAGTTGCTTTTGTGTTTATCCTGCTGCTGTATGTTTTTTTGTCACTGTTTGGGTTCCGTTGTCTCTAGTGGTGTATTATTTTTAAATCATCCCGGAAACATTTGCACGGAAGGGCAGGTATAAATCTATAATCTGCAGGTATAAATCTATAATCTTCAGGTATAAATCTACAATCTTCAGATATAAATCTATAATCTGCAGGTATAAATCTATAATCTGCAGGTATAAATCTATAATCTGCAGGTATAAATCTATAATTTGCAGGAATAAATTTGAAATCTGCAGGTATAAATCTCATCTGCAGGTATAAATCTATAATCTGCAGGTATAAATCTATAATTTGCAGGAATAAATTTGAAATCTGCAGGTATAAATCTGTCATCTGCAGGTATATTAGATTGTAAGCCTATGCGGCAGGGCCTTGCTATTTACTGTTTTACTCTGTACAGCACCATGTACATTGATGGTGCTATATAAATAAATAATAATAATAATAATAATAGTATAAATCTATAATCTGCAGGTATAAATCTATAATTTGCAGGTATAAATTTGTCATCTGCAGGTATAAATCTATAATCTGCAGGTATAAATCTGTCATGTGCAGGTATAAATCTAATCTGCAGATATAAATCTATAATCTTCAGGTATAAATCTACAATCTTCAGGTATAAATTGTCATCTGCAGGTATAAATCTATAATCTTCAGGTATAAATCTATAATCTGCAGGTATAAATCTGTCATGTGTAGGTATAAATCTATAATCTGCAGGTATAAATCTATAATCTGCAGGTATAAATCTATAATTTGCAGGTATAAATCTGTCATCTGCAGGTATAAATCTGTCATCTTCAGGTATAAATTATCATCTGCAGGTATAAATTATCATCTGCAGTTATAAATCTGTCACCTGCAGTTATAAATCTGTCATCTGCAGGTATAAATCTATAATCTCCTGTTGTCCTTCTGTGCAGATGCATACAGGTCACCTCGTAGTCCATTTTACCAACTACCTCCTAAAGTACAGCGCCATTCGTCGAACCAGCTGTTGGTGACTCCCACCCCACCTGCACTACAGAAGCTGCTAGGTAAGGGGGTCTCTTCCCTCCCTCCCTGATGGACAAGCAGTATTCCTCTGTGCCTGTTGAAAGTGGGGGAGGGGAAGCCCTGCCAACACATTTTGTGCCTTGCACTGTTCCCGTTGGCAGCTAAGAAGCATGCATGCGCTGCTTGAGCGTCCACCTTTCTTAAATGCTTGCCATTCCCCCCCCCCCCTTGACAGCCTTGATCTGCACCCCAGGGCCTGCACTTCTTTATGTGTGAAGACCTGAATTTATGCGCCCCTGTGGAGTTTATACAGAAACGATAAGGCTGGGTTGTTCCCCTGGGGAAGTCGTGGGACCTGGCTGGTGACAGGAGCTTGTTTGAGCACTACCTGAAGAGTGACTTAGAAGTGGTTGCTTGAACCTAGACCAGGGGTGGGCAGAGTTTCAGGCTTGTGGGACCTGCTTTGTTAATTTTCTGCTAGCACTCTGAGGTCCACCGACTGAAGCCTGGTGCAAAACAATGGTTTGGGGTGGGTAGGGGGTGAAATGAACAATGAGAAATTGGGTTCCTCTGAGGTCAGCCCAGAAATATCATAGAATCATAGAATAGCAGAGTTGGAAGGGGCCTACAAGGCCATTGAGTCCAACTCCCTGCTCAATGCAGGAATCTACCCTAAAGCATCCCTGACAGATGGTTGTCCAGCTGCCTCTTGAAGGCCTCTAGTGTGGGAGAGCCCGCAACTCCTGCTTTTGATGGGAGGCAAATACGAGGCTTGCTAAGGAATCCACAAAGCTTTTATTAAGCAATAAACGTCTCTTCTACCTGAAGAGAGTCTAATCTCTTGGAAACGTCCCCCTAGGCAAAACTTTGCAAACTAAGCAAGACAATTGTCCGTTCAAGAAGAATAGGAAGCCACTTCCCAAACGTCCGGAACTTCAGAGAGCCTGGTGCGGAGGCAGGTTCTGGCGCAATCCTAGTCGGACTGACTTTCTCACACCTTCCTTCCGCTCCGTGCGTTTGAGCTCCCGGCGGACCCCAGCATCAGCTAGCTTGTCAGGACGCTCACCTCCGGAAGAAACCTCACTTCCCACTGAGTGTGTAGGATTTGGCCTTGAGGAGATACGCTCTGGAGAGGGCTGACTCCCAGCTGGGGAATCGCCTGTGAGAGCTTCCTCCCCCACTGGTCCACGCTGGCTGGTGTCAGGTGCTGCCTCCTCTAGGTCCGAATCTGATTCTGATTAATTACCTGAAACATCTTCTCCCACAACAGGGGCAGTAGGGTTAGTCGTGACACTGTCGTGAGGGCAAGGCTTAATTTCACGTACCTATAACGTTGGGAGCGTGGGAGGGAATGATTTAGATGCCGCAAGCTTGAGCGCGTGCAGAAAGTTTGGCTGCTGAGTGGTGCGTGCAGGGCGGCTGTTTACGGTTTTCCATCCCCGCCTCGGGTTTTTGCAGACTCTTTCAAGATCCAGTACATGCAGTTCATGGCATATATGAAGACTCCTCAGTACAAGGCGAACCTTCAGCAGCTGTTGGAACAGGAGAAGGTAGGTCCCTTTTGGAAGAGATGCTGATTGACTGGCAGTAGATTTAGGGCGGGTGTAAGGAGGTTTCCCTGGACGCAGTGAGTGCGTTTATGCAGTTCGCAGGTGCAAGGTGTGATCACGGCCGCTGTCTTTGACAACACCCACAGTTGCAACTTCAGTCCCGTGTCATCATCTCCCTCTCTGGATTGTTCTATTTTTTTCCTTTTCTTAAAAAAGGCGGGGGGGGGGGGCATTGAACGTAAGAAGTGATCAAACCGAATGGCCCATCTTTAATGTTTTTAATCAGTTTTACGTATTTTATATTTTTGTGTTTAATGTTGTTCCTCGCCTCGATCCAGAGGAAGAGGTGGGAAAGAAATTATTATTATTATTATTACTATTATTATTATTCATATAATCATAGAATAGTAGAGTTGGAAGGGGGCCTATTTTTTAATTAATTAATTAATTAATAAACTTCTCTCCCCCCCCATGAAGAGAGCCTAGTCTCTAGGAACTTTCCTCGAGAGAAAAACTATGCAAACTAAGCGAGACAATTGTCCTTTCAAGAAGAATGGAAAGCCCTTTTCTCAAGACGCGTTAACGGCAGAGAGACTAGTTCTGAGGCAGCTTCTGATGGGACGCCAGCCAGGCAGACTTTCTCTCGCCTTCCTTTAGCTCCGGCCGTTTTAGTCTGCGGCGTACTCTAGGATCGGCTAACCTCTCCGTGCTCTCTCCCTCGGAAGAATGTTGGCTTCCCACTGACTGTGTATGATTTGCCCTTGACGAGATAAACTCTGGAGAAGGTGCACCACCAGCTATGCCTGGGGGCTTCACGGTTGTCCTTAAGGTTCCAGATGAAGTCCAGCCTGTTCTTTTGAGCATTGGATGACTTTATTTATTATTATTTTTATTCTTCTTCTTCTTCTTATTTATTTATATAGCACCATCAATGTACATGGTGCTGTACAGATTACACAGTAAAAAGCAAGACCCTCCCGCATAGGCTTACAATCTAATAAAGTTGCAGTAAACAATAAGGAGGGAAGGAGAATGCAAACAGGCACAGGGAAGTGTAAACAGGCACCGGGTAGGGTGAAGCTAACAGTATAGAGTCAGAACAAACTCAATATTTAAACTTTCCTGGTCTCTCCTTTTTATTGATTTGACTGACGACAGAAGCAAAGAATGATCAGTTACAGCCCTTATCTTTAATTATGAGGGTTGGTGGAGGAGGACAGCTTTTCATTATTTATTTATTTATTTATTAATTAAATTTATATCCCGCCCCATAGCCGAATTTCTCTGGGCGGTTTACAAAAGTTAAAAAACAGCGAACATTAAAAAAAAGGTATACAAAATTTAAAACCATCAAAAATATTAAAAAAACAACAGTGTAAAACAGTATCCATTTTAAACAATGACAGTTCTGGAGTCCATTAAAAAAACAAATAAACTTAGCACATGCTGTTAAATGCCTGGGAGAAGGGAAAAGTCTTGACCTGGCGCCGAAAAGATAACAATGACGCTCGGAGGAGGACCTTAGATATTGAGCGCAGTGAATGGGTAGGTTCATGTCAGGAGAGGTGTTCCTATAAGGCCATCGAGTCCAACCCCCTGCTCATTGCAGGAATCCACCTTAAAGCACCCCTGACAGATGGCTGTCCAGATGCCTCTAATGTAGGAGAGCCCACCACCTCCCTAGGTCATTGGTTCCACTATCGTACTACTCTAACAGTCCGGACGTTTTTCCTGATGTTTTGTCGTACTGCTCTAACAGTTAGGAAGTTTTTCCTGAGGTCCAGCAGGGAATCTGGCTTCCTGCAACTTATTATTATTATCATCCCGTTTTCTACCATGGCCAAAACAGATGTATCCAAGAAGCTGTCTCGTCTTGTTTGTCCCCTGCAGTTCGTTATTGGCGGTAGACTGCTCTCGGACGTAGAGGTTCCTTCTAGCAACTGTTGCTAATAGCCACTTTTAGATCGCCTTCTCCTCCTTGAATCTGTCTCCGTCCCTTTTGAAGCTGTCTCAGCCCCTGACTTAAGTAGAACCAATATCCTTGCAGTAATGTTGTGTGTGTGTGTGTGTCCTCACCCCACCCACCCTCTTTCTAGGAAAAGAATACTCAGCTCCTGGGGAAGGCCCAGCAGTTGTTTACTCATTGCCAGGCTCAGAAAGAAGAAATCAAGCGTCTCTTTCAGCAGAAACTGGACGAGGTACGAGGGAAGAGTGTGCTGTGGGTGTGGGTGTGTCCTTATAAGATGAAATGGATTTATTTAACAAATTTATATACCGCTCTGGGCAGTTTACAAAAGTTAAAAACAGTGAACATTAAAAAGTATACAAAGTTTAAAACCATCAAAAAGCACATAAAAACAACAGTATAAAACAGTATCCATTTTTAAACAACAGCAGTTCTGGGGGGGTCCGTTAAAAAACAACTCAACATATGCTGTTAAATGCCTGGGAGAAGAGAAAGGTCTTGACCTGGCGCCGAAAAGATGACAGTGTTGGCATCAGGCGAGCCTCGTCGGGGAAATCATTCCATAATTGAGGGGCCACCACTGAAAAGGCCCTCTTCCTTGTTGCCATTCTCCGAGCTTCCCTCGGGGTAGGCACCCAGAGGAGGACTTTAGATGTTGAGCGCAGTGTACGGGTAGGTTCGTGTCGGGAGAGGCGTTCCGTCAGGTATTGTGGTCCCAAGCCATGTAAGGCAAAAAGACTACCTGCAGAGGGGGACCCAGGGGGTCTTGTTACTGCAGGCTGTGAGTTCGCTGGAACCCCACGTCCCAGCCAAGAAAACAAGATAGGTTCATTTGAGTTCCCTACCTCAGGAATACCGAATTGGGAATTACAGATTCATTGCAACGTATGCAGCGTCTGTCACTATGCTGGTAATTGTAACATGTAAAGGGTGCTTCAAATTCGTTGCGAAGTCTGCAACGCTAATAACTGAAATTGACACACAAGCAACAAATTAAACTATCAGTCTTTAGAGTGGCATGTCAGTTTTAAAAACCACAGTAGAGTTTACCTGCAGAAATACACAAAGAGCAATAGTCTTGGCTAGACCAGGCAACAGAGTAGTGGCCTAACATAAGAATATAAGAACATAAGACGTGACGTGATGCTGGATGAGACCAAGGGTCCATCTAGTCCAGCACTCTGTTCACACCGTGGCCAACCAGCCCTCGGCCAGAGATGAACAAGCAGGACATGGTGCAACAGCACCCTCCCACCCATGTTCCCCAGCAACTGGTGCACACAGGCTTACTGCCCCGAATACTGGAGACAGCACACAACCATCAGGGCTAGTAGCCCTGGATAGCCTTCGCCTGCAGGCATTGATCCAACCCCCTTTTGAAGCCATCCAGATTGGTGGCCAGAGAAGGCAAAGTATATATGGTGACAGAGCAGTGATTGGATGCTTGCAGTTTATTTATTATTTATTTATTTATGGCATTTATATCCCACCTTTTTTCCTCCGAGGAACCCAAGGCGGAGTACATAACCCTCCCCCTCTCCATGTTATCCTCACAACAGCAACCCTGCGAGGTGGGTTGGGCTGAGAGTCTGTGAGCGGCCCAAAGTCACCCAGTGGGTTTCCACGGCCGAGTGGGGACTCGAACCCGGATCTCCCGACTCCCAGTCCGACAACTTAGCCACTACACCACACTGGCTCTCACCACACTGTTAGCTCCTTAACAGTGGTTCAAGCAGTGAGATCAGGTGGTACAGACAGGTCACCCCGTTTCCTGATATGGTCTTGAAGGGCAGATAGGAAAGATGATGGTGCTTGCCTTTTCTTTTTAAACGTGTCGAATAGATGCCCCCTATTTTGTCACTGGAAGAGGAGGAATGGGCTCTAACCACATTCTATCCTCCCTCCGTAGCTGGGTGTTAAGGCCCTGACGTACAACGACCTCATCCAGGCTCAGAAGGAGATTTCAGCCCACAACCAGCAGCTGAAGGAGCAGACCGAGCAACTGGAGAAAGACAACGGCGAACTCAGGAACCAGAGTTTACAGCTGGTGGGTCCTGCCAGCGTGCAAGTTGGGATCAGCGTGTCGCTTAGGGGCTATATTGCCCAGCTCCGAAACAAATCAACGCCCTGGGTTCACATGCCACGATCCAACAACCTACGATCTGGCCGGCCGTAGGCGGTCGATTAAAGGCGAAAGAGGCAGGCCGCAGTGTTGAGTTATGGCTTTAGAGGCGGATTAGTTATGGCACAGACTGGGATTCTGGCACATAACCTTTTGTGTTAAGTCTCTGTCTGGGCCTTCCAGAGACTAGCAGAGGTTGCAGCGGTTCTCAGCCAAGAGACAGCCAAGACGTGAATTAAGACAAAGATTCATGTAGGTTAAAATAAACCTTTTTACTGGCAAATAAATATATAATTTAGTTATGGCAGTACAGATACAAATACTTAAAAACGGTCAGTCAATACAGCTCACATCAAGTTGGGTAAGGGACATGGAAGTAGTAAATGAACATGAAAACACATTTGCTTTTATAGACAACCTGTACAATGACGCAACTCCTTGCAACCCTTAATTGAAGACAATCAGTTAGACAATTATTCAATTATGACACTCAATGTCCAGGTGTAGAGTTGACCTTTAAGTTTCTGCTGAGTCCTCTGTTCGTCCAGATTCTCAGCAATTAACAAAGCAATGGAAAACATAACCAGGATCCATTCCAGGATCCAACACGCAGCATGCCTGCACGTGACAATCCACGGGTTGTTTAAATTGTGGGCTGTCGTTATGTGCGAACCAGGTCCAAGTGAGTTTCGTGGCTGAATGTTTGAACCCAGATACTCAAGAGCAGCCTTCGCCAGCCTGGCGCGCTCCAGATGTGTTGGACTACAACTCCCATCATTCCCAGCCAGCAACAGTGCCACGTCGGCTGAGAAGGATGAGGATTGTAGGCCATCACATCTGGAGGCTGGGGAAGGCTGGAGTAGACAGCAATGAACTGTACCGCTTCTGAGCTGACATCTTTCCCTGTTCCTTCCCCCCCTCCCCATCCTTCCAGCTGAAGGCCAGATGTGAAGAACTGAAACTAGACTGGTCGACACTTTCACTGGAGAATCTGCTCAAAGAAAAGCAAGCGCTGAAAAATCAAATTTCTGAGAAGCAGAAGCACTGCTTGGAATTGCAGGTAGAGTGTGGACGGAGCGTAACACCCCACATTAAGAACAGCGGCTAATGGTCTTTCTAGCCCACCCCCAGTCATTAGCTGGGTTCGTTTTGCTGGGAGGGTGTGAATTTTCTCACTGTGCAGTGCCGGGAGAGTAGAATCATAGAATCGTAGATTTGGAAGGGGTCTGGAAGGCCATCTAGTCCAACCCCCTGCTCAGTGCAGGAATCCACCCTAAAGCGTACCTGACAGATGGTTGTCCGGGAGAGTAGAATCATAGAATTGTAGAGTTGGAAGGGGCCTAGAAGGCCATCGAGTCCAACCCCCCGCTCAGTGCAGGAATCCACCCTAAAGCGTACCTGACAGACGGTTGTCCAGGAGAGTAGAATCATAGAATCGTAGAGTTGGAAGGGGCCTAGAAGGCCATCGAGTCCAACCCCCCGCTCAGTGCAGGAATCCACCCTAAAGCGTACCTGACAGACGGTTGTCCGGGAGAGTAGAATCATAGAATCGTAGAGTTGGAAGGGGCCTAGAAGGCCATCTAGTCCAACCCTCTGCTCAATGCAGGAATCCACCCTAAAGCATACCTGACAGATGGTTGTCCGGGAGAGTAGAATCATAGAATAGTAGAGTTGGAAGGGGCCTACAAGGCCATCGAGTCCAACCCCCTGCTCAAGGCAGGAATCCACCCTAAAGCATCCCTGACAGGTGGTTGTCCAGCTGCCTCTTGAAGGCCTCTAGTGTGGGAGAGCCCACAACCTCCCTAGGTAACGGGTTCCATTGTCGTACTGCTCTAAAACTGGAGCTGATGATGATGATAAATCTCCTGTATTGAGAAGCGTTTTAACATGTCTGGTTTCTCCCACCGTTTCACAGATCAGCATTGTGGAACTTGAGAAGAGCCAAAGGCAGCAGGAACTCCTGCAGCTGAAGTCGTACATGCCGCCCGACGAGTCGCTGCCGGCGCAGCCGCGCCACAAGAGCCACGTGAGCCGCGAGGCGGAGCCCGACCACGGCGTGTTCCACATGGAGCTGGAGGGTCCGAAGTTCCCCGTGCCCCAGGTCAACGGCATGAGCCCCGAGCTGTCTATGAACGGCCACGCCACCTCTTACGAGATCCACCACGCGCTCGGCCGGCCAGCCTCCAAGCAGAGCACCCCTCAGTACCCGGCTTCTCACTCGGACCAAGAGATTGTCCCTTGCACCCCAAACCACAGCTGCCGGCAAAAGCCGGACAAAGCCTCAAATTTGTCCTTGCCCGATTACACGAGGTTTTCCCCAGCTAAGATCGCCCTGCGGAGGCATTTGAACCAGGACCACGTGGGCAACGGGAAAGTGGCGCCCAATGAAAACCTTCAGAGGTGAGTGAGTGTCGCGTCAGTGCGAGAAGCTCAGCTGGTCGAGTGTTTCCCCGCTTTGTGGTTTACTGGCTCTGTTTCCACCTTTCCTCAGTGAGATTTCCCCTCCTCTAAGGCCTTTCTCACCCCAGGCGGGAATCACCTTCTCTCGTAAACACTGGGTTTTGCTGCCGCCAGGAAGCTCTCTGGGTGGTTCACAAAAGTTAAAACAGCAAACATTTAAAAAGTTATTATTATTATTATTATTATTTATTTATATAGCACCATCAGTGTACATGGTGCTGTACAGAGTAAAACAATAAAATAGCAAGATTCTGCCGCATAGGCTTACATTCTAATAAAATCGTAATAAAACAATAAGGAGGGGAAGAGAATGCACCAAACAGGCAGTATAAAAGTCAGAACAAAATCAAGTTTTAAAAGCTTTAGGAAAAAGAAAAGTTTTTAGCTGAGCTTTAAAAGCTGCGATTGAACTTGTAGTTCTCAAATGTCCTGGAAGAGCGTTCCAGGCGTAAGGGGCAGCCGAAGAAAATGGACGAAGCCGAGCAAGGGAAGTAGAGGCCCTTGGGCAGGCGAGAAACATGGCATCAGAGGAGCGAAGCTGATTTGTTTAAATAAAGCATACTTAAGATTAACCATAGTTCAGGGTTTGGACAATATGACAAGCTTGAAGAAAAACATCCAAACTGTCATTCACAGCTGCACTGGAAGAAGAAATGGGGGAGAGCATGAGAATGAATGGCTCAATGCACTAAACTATGGTTTAGCAGCCTTCCCCAACTTGGTGACTTCCAGATGCTTTGGACTAGAACTCACATCATCCCTGAACATTGGCCATGCTGATTAAAGCAGATGCAAGATGTAGCCCAAAACAACTGGAGAGCATCAGGTTGGGAAGGTTGACTTACTGTGTCATTGAACATGACCAACATGAAATGCATCCTCTACCAGCACATTTAAATACCATATCATTTAATTTAAAAACCATCAGAAACATAAAAACCACAGTATAAAAACAACCGTATCCATTTAAAAACAACAGTTCTGGGGGCCGTTGAAAAACAAACTTAGCGTTGTTAAATGCTGTTAATTGCCTGGGAGAAGAGAAAAGTCTTGACTTGGCGCCTGAAAGATAACAGTGTTGGTGGCTGGCGAGCCTCGTCAGGGAGATCATTCCACAGTCGGGGGGCCACCACTGAAAAGGCCCTCTTCCTTGTTGCCATCCTCTGAGCTCGTTGATTTAAATCATTACTCAGAAAGAATCGATTTAATTCTGTGACCCCCCCCCCCATAAGTGCACTCTATTAATTGAATTTTTTGAAACTTAGCTCTTAAGAGGTAAGGGGGATTGATTCCGTGTCCACAGATTTGCAAAGGCGCAATGGGATTGTGATGTCTGCAGTCCCAAATTCACAGTTTTGAGAACGGTAAAACCAAGCAGCTGTGATCATATCTTCTAGATAGAAAAATTGCCCCATAATCTTACAGAAACCTCTGGAAGAGCATGAAATTGTGAATGGATTCATGGAATTCATTCACCCCAAAATGTAAACGTTGCATGAATATTCAGCCTCATGCGACGTCATTAAAAACTAATCCTTATTTCATGATGAATAACCCTTGGACTATAATGTATCTTAAATAGAAAACTACCTTTAGATAGATTTTTCCTCAATAAGCATTTTATTAAAAAAAGATCCGATTTAAATTTAAAAAATTCAGTTTTTTAATTTTATTTTTAAAAAAATCATTGATTTTTATCCACCCTGCTCAGTCCTCTCTCTGCGAGGATCTGCAGACTTTACGCTTCAACCGTATCTTCAACTACTGCAACCTTCTTCTCTCTGGCCTTCCTTCGTCTCACATCAGTCTGCTGGTCTCTGTCCACCACTCTGCCGCTAAGATCATCTTCTTGGCCCGCCGCTCTGACCATGTCACTCCACTTCTGAAATCTCTTCATTGGCTTCCAACTCACTCCAGAATCCAATATAAACTTCTCCTGTTGACCTTCAAAGCTTTTCACGGTCTAGCTCCTGCCTATCTCTCCTCTCTCATCTCACACTATTGCCCCGCTCGTGCTCTCCGCTCCTCTGATGCCATGCTTCTCGCCTGCCCCAGGACCTCCACTTCCCTTACTCGGCTTCGTCCTTTTTCTTCTGCTGCCCCTTACGCCTGGAACGCTCTTCCAGAACACTTGAGAACTACAAACTCAATCACAGCTTTTAAAACTCAGCTAAAAACTTTTCTTTTCCCTATAGCTTTTAAATATTGAGTTTGTTCTAACTCCATACTGTTAGCTTCACCCTACCCGGTGCCTGTTTACACTTCCCTGTGCCTGTTTGCATTCTCCTTCCCTCTTTATTGTTTACTACAACTTATTAGATTGTAAGCCTACGCGGCAGGGTCTTGCTATTTACTGTGTTATCTGTACAGCACCATGTACATAGATGGTGCTATATAAATAAATAATAATAATAATAATAATAATAATAATAATAATAATAATCTTCTTAAAAGCCGCTGCACTGGACGGACGCATCTGTAGTGTTTTTAAAAACCAACCAACCCACATGGAACTATTCTGAGCTTGAAAGAGACGTGCCTTTTTCATCACGGCTTTCGCACTCGCAGGGTCATCTTTCCAAACGCTGTACCCTTTGTACTTTTCAGAACCGAGCACTTAAAAGAGAATGGCCTTACTTTTCCAAGCCCTACGATATCGAATGGCATGAAGATGAGCCCTCTTGAAACCCGGCCTTCTTCTCCTGCCGCCTCGCCAATCGCTAGCGAGAAGGTAAGGAAGCGGTCAGAGTCTGTCCCTGGGCACGGCCTTTGTATCTGAGCAGGGATGACCAGTTGGTGACTTTGGGGGAAAGTTATGCTGGGTTTTTGGAAACATTGTGACCGGCAAGTATTGATGGGGTTAAGACCAGAAAGCCACAGAGGGTGTCCTAGATGAGAGCAACTTGTTTATTACTGTGGTTGTATTTGCCCATGATGGTATTATTATTATATTGATTTGTATCCCGCCTTTTGCCCAATACTGGGCTTCAAGGCGGCCTTACAAAGTTTAAAACATACATTGTAAAACCTAGGAAAAGAAATGCACATAAATAAATAAATTTTAAAACCTAAACGTTTAAAATACACGACAGAATTAGAAGTCCTTAACATAGAGGGAGGACCGGATTATTCTCCAAAGGCCTGCTGGAACAGGCAAGGTTTTGCCTGCTTCCGAAAGCCCATCAAGGAGGCAGCCGGTCTAGCTTCCCCGGGAAGAGAGTTCCAGACCACCGGAGCAGCCACTGAGAAGGCCCTCTCCCACGTTCCCACCAAGCGCGCCTGTGAAGATGGTGGGACTGAAAGAAGGGCTTCTCCAGAAGATCTCAAAGCACGGGCAGGCTCATAAGGGAGAATATGGTCTTTCAGAAAACCTGACCCGAATCATATAGAGCTTTATAGGTCATAACCAGCACTTTGAATTGTGCCCGGAAACAGACTGGAAGCCAGGGGAGCTGTTTTAACAGGGGAGTTGTCTGCTCCCTGTAACCAGCCCCGGTCAACACACTGGCTGCAGCTCATCCAGCCTTCCTTCCCATCCACTGGGGAGAAGATGCATCACAGTAATGTGATGGCATATGCATCCCATTTGCTCCTGCTTCAGTTTTCAGTCCAAACCTGGAATTAAGGTTGAAGTGTGCTCGAACAAGCTGGGATTTGTAAGCCAACTTTAAACCAGGATTTGCAGTTGAATCCTGGCTTGTTTGGGAGCACTGACCATAATCCCAGGTTTGGATGCAATGCAGAGCTCTCCCTTCTTGGCTTTTTTGCCTACTTGTGCGAAGAGAGGAATGAAGTGGGATCAAATGGGCTGTGCGCACCAGTTCACATCACAGTTCGTTAAGTCAGGATTCCTGACTTGCTGCGACATGCAAGCCTGCCTGGTAAAGGGTTATATTTGCACTCCCCCTGTTTTTCCTAGTGTGAGCGGCTGCTGCGTCCTGCAGACACGAGTCTCTTTCAGAGAGAGCTAGTCTATGACACAACGTGGTCTCACTGGTATTCTGTCGTAAACCTCCGTATACGTGCATCACCGGTGGCACACGGCTATGGAGATACTTCAACCCAAAATTAAGGATATATGTACAGTAGAACAGTAGTATTTAATGTACAAGAATAAAATTAAGATTAACAGTAATATTGCAATAAAAGTGCAATAGCATATTGCACAGAAGCAAATATCTAGCATAAACAACGTAGAATGAAAAGGCCAAACGCGTTTCAACATGAAGTCTTCGTCAGTGGCCAATGCGGGCTGCTGTATGCTCCCTGGAGATTTAATTGGGCTGACTTTACAGTTCCCACAGTGATGTGGTAGAGGGTGTCACTCCCATTTGAAAATGATGCAGGGCCTCAGCTTTTTCAAACCGCCTAGGTCGTGGTCTTTAGATAAAGATGAAGACTTCATGTTGAAATGCGTTTGGCCTTTTTATTCTACGTTGTTTATGCTAGTCATAGAATCATAGAATCATAGAATAGCAGAGTTGGAAGGGGCCTACAAGGCCATCGAGTCATTTGCTTCTGTGCAATATGCTGTTGCACTTTTATTGCAATATTAGTGTTAATCTTAATTTTATTCTTGTACATTAAATACTGTTGTTCTACTGTGTATATATATATCCTTAACTTTTTGTTTAGTATTACATGGTTGTTTGTTAAGGACTTCACCTTTCCATGCTCTATGGAAATACTTCCCCCTGCATTGCAGGAATTGCAGATGCTGCTGCTAAGTAGGGCTGTGCACGGACCCCCCGATCCTCTTCGCGGCCCGATCCACCCTGCCACGATCCGCTGGTGGCCCAGTCCGCTTCATTACAGAGCTCCGGATCCGAATTGGAGCTCTGTTTCTCCCCCACCCGTAGACTTACGAACTGTGGCGGCGGTGGTGGGGCTAGGTAAGCCCCCCCTCGCGCACACCACTTACCTGGTCCGTCGCGGCCCATCTCCAGCTTCACTTCAGCCCGCAGCTCAACCTGTAAGTGTAGGCCCCGCTTGGACCTACACTTCCAGGTTGAGCCGCGAGCTCAAGTGAAGCCAGTGATGGGCTGCGACAGACCAGGTAAGACCCCTCTCCCCCCTGCCCCCTTACCTGGCTCTGCCGCTGTCGGTGCACGGGCGGCGGCAGCGCCAGGTAACGCCCCCCCTTACCTTTTTTTCGGAGCTCCGGATTGAGGCGAAGGATCCGCCTTCATCTCGATCTGCTCCGCTGCCCCCCGCCCCGATCCTCTTCGCCTCCGTCTTAAGGGGAGGCGAAGCACCCCGATCCGCTTCTGCTTCTCCGACCTGAAGAGAAGCGGAGCACAGCCCTACTGCGAAGTGTAAATCCTCGGCCTTGTAAACGCTTCAGGCGGGCGCGAGTGCCACGGGGCTCACGTGGGCCCGAAACAGTGAGCCATGAGTGTGCGCGTGTGCGTCTGTTGGCTGGCTGAGGCAATTGACCGTGTCTGCATCTTTAAGACTACGTCTCGGGGTGGGGCAGCGCTTGCAACTCTTCTTGCCCTAAGCGGGCAGCCGTGGCCCGGACGGGCGGGCTGGAGGCGCAACGCCACATTTTTTGGGGCCTTGTCTGCTTTTGTGTGTTTGCAGGCTTTGCGCGAGAGGACGTCCGTGAATAACGGCGAGACGATCACCAGCCTTCCTATCAGTATTCCCCTCAGCACAGTGCAGCCCAATAAACTCCCTGTTAGTATCCCCCTGGCCAGCGTAGTCCTACCTAGCCGTGTTGAGAAGGTGGTGAGTAAAGGGTGCTTTTATTCCCTCCCCCCCCCCGCCCTGCTGTAAAGCCAGACTGGAGATAAACCAACTCGCAACCCCCTGCAGCCTCTCTTAAGTGCGCTTGTGAGGTCCTGTGGCACGTATCCCTCACAGATAACCTCTGCCTCTTCGGTCGCCCTGGCCAAAACCCTTTCCCGTTTTATCCTTGCGGCTCGAACTTCGAACCTGACGCCGAGCACAGCTTCCCGAGGATTCCTAGCCTGTGTTTCCTGTGGTCTCTGGTCTTTGTGGATTGTAGAGGCGCGGTGGCGTCCTGCCCTCTGGCTTCACCCAGAAGGCGGAGTGCTGAGTTTGAGGGCCGGGGACCCCAGGTTCAAAGCCTCGATCGGTTGTTAAGCTTGCTTAGCGGCTGCGGACACATCTCCGGGTTTGGCCCTGATGTTTTTGAGCCTGTTCCCTCTCCGATAGTAGCTGTTCGGATGAAGACTCGTTTGTCCGCTGGAAAGGGTTGTGTGAATTAGGAAAACCCGGCGGGTGGGTGGGTGGGGTTATATCGGAGACTCCCTTTTCCTAGTTGGGAGGACCCTTAGCTCAGCAGCGGAGCACGTGCTATGCATGTGGAAGGTCTCCGGTTCAATCGCGGACATCCCTAGGTAGAAGAATCAGGAAGCAGCCGGTGATGACGAAGCCCCATCTCTGTCTGGGACCCTAGAGACCCACCGCCCATCAAAGGCAACAGCACTGGGCTGCAGGAACAAACCGCTTGATCTGTTTTAAAACCACTTCCTGGGTTCCTATTTAAAGGTGGAAACGGCGCCTTCTGGGAAACCGGGTGTGTGTTTGTCTCCGTGCAATTAACTGTGCCTAACTCTCTCTTTGCGGTGCGTCGGTGGTCTAGACTTCGAAGCAAGAAGGAGGGGGAACCCTCAATAGGAACCTCCCAACGAATCAATGAACCCCCCCCCAACTGCAGCCCAAAGCGGGTGAAATTCAGGATAAGAGTAGACGTAAATTATGCACGCTTAACGCCGTCGTTTGTTAAAACGGCACATTTTTGAACTGCGCTCATTTCTCCATGGTAGACGTTACCCCATTTCTCATTTCTGAAGATACCCGCCTCGTTCAAGGGATGATCTTTTGGGACTCGACGTTTGCATCACGTCTAAGTTCTGTTTATCCTTGTTACGTAGAGTTTCTTGCTTTTAATTGCATTGGAGAGGAATTTATTTTATTTTATTTTATTTATTACATTTTTTTTATTACGTTCTGCTTGTGCTTTCACGTGGGCCACTGCAAGTTTATAGCTTGGTGTACCTACATTTTCAATGTATGGAATACTCTTATCCTGTTTCACCTGCCTTTCGTTACAATTGTGGGTCCATTGATTCGTTCAGGGGGCTAGACTTTGACAGGAGTGAGGAGTCCAAACCTCTGCTTAACCCCCCCAAACCCTTTTCTCTTTTTCCTTCCAGAGAAGCACACCCAGTCCTATCCACCAGAACCGAGATTCCTTTTCAACACTTGAAAAACAATTTGGTGCTAGTTCTCACAACAGCATTAGTAACGCTGCTGGCAACAAGCCACTGACTCTGGCTACCTCAGGTGAGTCCTTTCCCACCCTTCCCCAGGTCCATGGTAAAATAAAATGTTTTTAAGGCCTTCTCGAAAACCTGCAAGGAAGGTGCGTGGCGGACCTCTGATGGAAGTTTATTCCAGAGGTGCGGGGCCACCGCTGAGAAGACCCTCTCCAGGGTGGACACCCACCCAATTGCTCTTACAGGTGGGCAGATGAGAAGGACCTCTCTTTTTGGTCTTAAAGTAGGGGCAGGCTGATATGGGCGAAGGTGTTCCTTCAAGGAACTTGTTCCCAAACTGTTTATTTTATTTATTTATTTATTTATTACATCTCTATACCGCTCCCATAGCCAGGGCTCTCTGGGCGGTTTACAAAAATTCTAAAGTTGAGATAAAAACAAGTATACAAAATTTTAAATTTTAAAACACAGAACATACACACATAAAGCATTAAAAACCGTTAAAAAGAAATAAACATGTGGGTGATTAAGATGTGCTGCCATATGCCTGGGCAAAGAGGAAAGTCTTAACCTGGCGCTGGAAAGATAGCACCGTTGGCGCCAGGCGAGCCTCGTCAGGGAGATCATTCCATAGTCTGGGGGCCACCACCGAAAAGGCCCTGTCCCTCGTTGCCACCCTCCGAGCCTCTCTCGGAGTAGGCACCCAGAGGAGGACCTTAGATGTTGAACGTAGTGTATATTCACATCGGGAGAGGCGTTCCGTCAGGTATGGTGGTCCCAAGCCGTGTAAGGCTTTATAGGTCAAAACCAGCACCTTGAATTGGGCTCGGAAACGTACAGGCAGCCAGTGCAAGCGGACCAGAGCAGGTGTTATATGGTCGAACCTTCTGGTTCCCGAAATCAGTCTGGCCGCTGCATTTTGCACGAGCTGCAGCTTCCGAACCGTCTTCAAAGGCAGCCCTACGTAGAGCGCATTGCAGTAATCTAACTTGGAGGTTACCAGAGCACGGACAACTGAAGCCAGGTTATCCCTGTCCAGATAGGGGCGTAGCTGGGCCACCAACCGGAGTTTGTAGAAGGCACGCCGTGCCACTGTTCAGGGCTTTTTAAGGTCAAAACCGGCACTTTGAATTGGGCTCAGAAACACATATCGAATTTCTCTCTCCCCCCGGCCCCCTTTCCTGCAGGATTTTCTTACATGTCTGGCTCCATGTCAGTCAACGGGACTCTTCCAAACAGCCCCGCCCACCTCAACCACGGCCTTGACCACGCCACTCTGGAGGACGTGTCCAGTTCAGGGAGCTTGTTCAACTCGGCGGGGTCTCGGAGCTCCACTCCGCAGCACCCCACCTCGCTGCTGATGCCCTCGCGGAATTCGGGGCCAAACTCGCCCGCCCATCAGCACGCCGCCAGCCCCAGGCTGAACGGGACCTCTCAGAGCCTTGGCGGGGTGCTGCAGTACATGGAGGCCCAGAAGATGTTTGCGGAAGGCGCCCGGGGAGACCTGCAGCCGGAACCGGCCTACTCCGACCCTGAAAGCGAAAGCAAGAGGAGGATCATCTTCACCATCTCTCCGGCCTCGGGGACCATTAAGCATTCTCCTTCGAGCAAACACAGCCCGCTCACGGCGAGCATCCGGATGGACTACGTGCAGGACGGGAAGAAGCGCGGGCGGAGGAAGCGGTCGTCCACGGGCACGCTGAGCAGCGTGAACGCCGGGGTGTCTCCCAAACGCAAATCCTTGCCCACGGTGGCCGGGCTCTTCGCGCAGTCTTCGGGGTCTCCTCTGAACATCAACTCCATGGTGAGCATTGAGGCGCTTGCCGTTTCAAAGTTGGGCGCTCCAGGCGACCAGGGTGAAAGGTTGAACCTGGAGATGGGCCGTAGAGCAAGTCCCGCGCTTAATCCCTGGCTATGTATTTATTGATTTATTGTTGCATTTCTAGCCCGCCCTTTTCCCTTCAAGGAATGCGGCGTACCTAACCCTCCTCTCCACTTGATTTTATTCTATTATTATTTTTATTACGTTTCCAAAATATAGGTATAAAGCAAACATGCAAAATGCAATAACCTTTTACAACCAAAGGTATAACAAAATTGCTTTCCGTTCATGTTCCACATCTTAACCCCTTTACCCCATTCCCTCACCGCCCCCCCCAGCACTGTCCCCCTCCCATAAATTGCCCCGTTTCTCTTTCTACGACGGTATACCATTCTTCCTTTTCGCTTTCATTTTATTTTATAACACTTCGTCTTTCAAGAGTCCCAGAGACTCCTACAAGCTTCTGCCAGAGTTGTTCTGTTTGTTTCTTTCTTTCTTGCATTTTTATACCGCCCAATAGCCAAAGCTCCCTCCTCTCCATTTTATCCTCACAACAACCCTGTGAGGTAGGTTGGGCTGAGAGTCTGCGACGGGCCCAAAGTCACCTCGTGGGTTTCTGTGGCTGAGTGGGGATTAGAACCCGGATCTCCTGACTCCCAGTCCAACACTTTAGCCACTACTCCACACTGGCATTTCCCCTTAAAACAGGGGTTGCGTGGACTTCTTTCATCTCAAGGGCCGGACTGCATTTTGGAGAATTTCTCAGAAGACCACATTTTAATGGGTCCAGAGAGGCAGGAGCAAAATGCCATTACATTTTAGTTTCATGTTTCATAAAGAGGGAAAACTGCACACAACCTAGGAAACCAGCAAATGATCAGTGGCTGGGGGCGGTGGGGGGGAGGCGTGTGGCCAGAAGAAGGGGGTGGGGCCATCTGGGGAACCTCGAGGGGCCGAATTAGGATGGATTTGGTGAGCCCCTCGAGCAACTACATTGAGCTGGTGGGATACATAGTTTAGCCTAGTATAAAGTTACTTCTGCTGCTCCTATGATTGAGGGGAGACATGATAGCACCCGGTGTCATAGAATCATTGAATAGTAGAGTTGGAAGGGGCCCATAAGGCCATGGAGTCCAACCTCCTGCTCAATGCAGGAATCCACCCTAAAGCATCCCTGGCAAATGGTTGGGTGGGAGAGCCAGGACAAATAAAAGGAAATCCTTCTTCACACAGCGCAGAGTTAAATTATGGAACTCACTACCACAAGGTGTAGTGATGGCCACCCATTTGGATGGCTTTCAAAGGGGGTTGGATCAATTCCTGGAGGCGAAGGCTATCAATCGCTACTAGCCCTGATGGTTGTGTGCTACCTCCAGTATTCGAGGCAGTAAGCCTGTGTGCACCAGTTGCTGGGGAACATGGGTGGGAGGGTGCTGTTGCACCATGTCCTGCTTGTTCATCCCTGGCCGATGGCTGGTTGGCCCCTGTGTGAACAGAGTGCTGGGCTAGATGGACCCTTGGTCTGATCCAGCATCAGGGCACTTCTGTAGTTCTTATGTAAGCTGTGCTGGCAGCCTTTTTTGGCTGGGAAACAGCATATAACTACTTCAATAAATGAATAAATAGCCATTGGTAGCCATTCTTCATGAACTTGTCCAATGGTTGTTTATTATTATTATTATTATTATTATTATTATTATTATTATTATTATTTTCCTGCGGGTGTCCTATGACTGTGGATCTGTCACTGCTTGGCAGTGCTGACTTTATGTGCCTCTGTACAATAAAGGTGTGTCAGCAAATATATTCCTGGTCCCAGACCTCTCTCTCTCTCTCTCTCTCTCTGAAGAATAGTTGGCTTGTCTTACCTTAGATGGTGAAAACCACTTAGCCAGCTTTTCCGTTCCCACCTTCCCCAACCTCCCTAATCCCTAACGTTTTCTTTCTCCTGCCTCAGGTCAGTAACATAAACCAGCCTTTAGAAATAACCGCCATTTCTTCCCCTGAAAACTCCCTGAAGAATTCTCCTGTTCCATACCAGGACAACGACCAGCCACCGGTGCTGAAAAAGGAGAAGCCCCTTGCCCAGAGCAACGGCATCCATTACTCGCCGCTGACTTCCGATGAGGAGCAGGCCTCGGAGGATGATGGCAACAGCAGCAGGTGAGCCGACGCCCTCTCGAACCCAGGGCTGCTTCGCGTGTCATATGACGCCAGAACCCGCTGTGTTCTTCTCCAAAATTGTTAGAAGGCACACTGTGCCTTCATAACGTTTCAAAAACACGGCACTCCCTCTCTGCCCTTTTGGCGAAAGCTTTGGCCCTGGTTGTCTCTTGCCTGGATTACTCCAAATGCTTGTTGTGTTTCTCAAAAACCCTCTTGCCTTCTTGGGAGACAATAACGAGGCCTGCTATGTAATCCACAAAGCTTTATTTAAGCCATAAACTTCTCTTCCCCCCATGAAGAGAGCCTAGTCTCTAGGAACTTTCCACAAGAGAAAAACTATGCAAACTAAGCGAGACAATTGTCCTTTCAAGAAGAATGGAAAGCCCTTTTCTCAAGACGCGTTAACGGCAGAGAGACTAGTTCTGAGGCAGCTTCTGATGGGACGCCAGCCAGGCAGACTTTCTCTCACCTTCCTTTAGCTCCGCATGTTTTAGTCTGCGGCGTACTCTAGGATCGGCTAACCTCTCCATGCTCTCTCCTTCGGAAGAATGTTGGCTTCCCACTGACTGTGTATGATTTGCCCTTGACGAGATAAACTGGAGAAGGTTCACCACCAGCTATGCCTGGGGCCTTCACGGTTGTCCTTAAAGTCCAGCCTGTTCTTTTGAGCATTGGATAACTTTCCTTGTCTCTCCTTTTTATTGATTTGACTGACGACAGAGGCAAAGAATGATCAGTTACAGCCTTTATCTTTAATTATGAGGGTTTGTGGAGGACAGCTTTTCATTATTTATTTATTTATTAAATTTATATCCCGCCCCTTAGCCGAATTTCCCTGGGCGGTTTACAAAAGTTAAAAAACAGCGAATTTTATTTATTTATTTATTTATTTATTACAATTTTATACCGCCCAATAGCCGAAGCTCTCTGGGCGGTTCACAAAAATGAAAACCACAATAAAACAACCAACAGGTTAAAAGCACAATTACGAAATACAGTATAAAAAGCGCAACCGGGATAAAACCACGCAGCAAAATTGATATAAGACTAAAAAACAGAGTTAAAACAGTAAAATTTAAATTTAAGTTAAAATTAAGTGTTAAAATACTGAGTGAATAAAAAGGTCTTCAGTTGGCGATGAAAGGAATACAGTGTAGGCGCCAGGCAGACCTCTCTGGGGAGCTCGTTCCACAGCGGAGAAGGCCCTGCTCCTAGTAGCCACCTGCCTCACTTCCTTTGGCAGGGGCTCACGGAGAAGGGCCCCTGTAGATGATCTTAAGGTCCGGGCAGGTACATATGGGAGGAGGTGTTCCTTCAAATAACCTGGTCCCAAACTGTTTAGGGCTTTAAATGTTAATACCAGCATTTTGAATTGGGCCCGGACCTGGACTGGCAGCCAATGAAGTTGTAAAAGGACTGGCGTAATGTGATCTTGCCGGCCAGTCCCTGTTAGTAACCGTGCTGCCCTGTTTTGTCCCAGCTGAAGCTTCCGGACCGTTTTCAAAGGCAGCCCCACGTATAACACATTGCAGTAATCCAAACGAGAGGTTATCAGAGCATGGATCACTGTAGCTAGGCTATCCTTGTCCAGATAAGGGCGTAGTTGGTATATCAACCTAAGCTGAAAGCCTACCAATTTAAAACCGTCAAAAATATAAAAACAACAGTGTAAAACAGTATCCATTTTAAACGACGACAGTTCTGGGGCCCATTAAAAAACAAACAGACTTCGCATATGTTGTTAAATGCTGTTAAATGCCTGGGAGAAGAGAAAGGTGCCAAAAAGATAACAATGTTGGCACCGGGCGAGGCTCATCGGGGAGATCATTCTATCATTGGGGGGCCACCACTGAAAAGGCCCTCTCCCTCTCCCATCCTCCGAGCTTCCCTAAATCTCTTAATCGGCTTCATTTGTTAAATCTTTCTGTATTCTGTCTTCTACATCGTGTTTTGGGGTTGTCTTTTTTGGTCGCTGCTTTTCTGTGATGGATGCAGTATAAAACCCTACAATAAAAAATAACCCCCTTCTTCCTTCCCCCCTCCCTAGAATTGAGAGAAAAATTGCAACGATATCGCTGGAAAGCAAATCTCCGCAGAAGCCAATGGAAAACAGTAAGATTGGAGGCCTTTGGTGTGGGTTTTTGGGATCGAGACCGTCCGCCAGGCTGGGTCGTCCTCTGGGGGCCACGGGATGAGGGGGAAGAGGGGTTCCCTGCAGTTGGGCAGCCTGGAGCAAGAGAACTGGGCATGTTTAGCCTGGAGAAGAGAAGATTGAGGGGAGACATGAGAGCACTCTTCAAATACTTAAAAGGTTGTCACACAGAGGACGGCCAGGATCTCTTCTCGATCCTCCCAGAGTGCAGGACACGGAATAACGGGCTCAAGTGACAGGAAGCCAGATTCCGGCTGGACATCAGGAAAAACTTCCTGACTGTTAGAGCAGTGCGACAAGGGAATCAGTGACCTAGGGAGGTTGTGGGCTCTCCCACACTAGAAGCCTTCTAGAGGCAGCTGGACAACCATCTGTCAGGGATGCTTTAGGGCGGATTCCTGCATTGAGCAGGGGGTTGGACTGGATGGCCTTGTAGGCCCCTTCCAACTCTGCTATTCTATGATTCTATGATTCTAAGCCCATCTATGTATATTGAAATGGAATTCTCTCCTCTTCTTCTTTTCTTGAGGGCAGATTTGTATTTTTAGGGCCTTCTGGCCGGTATTTATTCCGCTTGTGTGGGGGTGTGGTAGGTGAGAAACTCCGTGATGAGGTGAAAGGCGCCTTGTGTGATGTCTCTAGCTATTCTTCCACAAGTTGCAGCCAGCCCATCTCGCTACCACGTCTTTTTCTGCTTTCCCAAGCGGCAAGTAGGGGACCTCTTTTTTCTAGAAACAAACTCTTGTTATTTCAGTGGAAGCTGTACCCACCCCAAAGCGAAGAGCCTGGTTTTCGGGGTGGGGATTAGGTGGCCCAGATTAAGTTCACCCTGGTGTAGGCGCACCCTGGCTTGTGGCCGTGAGCAGGGGGTTGGACTCGATGGCCTTGTAGGCCCCTTCCAACTCTGCTATTCTATGATTCTATGATTCTTACTAGTTTATCTGAAGCAATTTTGCCCCTCTTTTCAGCCAAAAAAGTCTCCCAGAGTGACTTAACAAAGATCAGTAGAGAGACAAGCCCTTGCCCCCAGGCTTACCATCTAAAAGACGTAAGTAATTAAGGGAGACTGGAGCAGGCAGAGACCATCAGAGCCTGCTTCAGTTGGACACCCCCCGCCCCCCGCCAGGGCTAACATCTTCACCCTGTGGGGAAGAAGAAGGAGCTGTTGATCTGCCCCTCCATCGGGAGGTGAGAGGACGGAGCAGGGCCTTCCCACCAGCCTGAACAGTCTCCTTAATTTCTTTTTCTTTTTCTCCCTCTTCCCTCCCCGTCGCCTTTTCCTTGTGTGTCGTGTCTTTTTTAGAATGTAAGCCTGAGGGCAGGGACTGTCTCCTTTACTGATCAATTGTAAGCCGCTCCAGGAGCCTTTTTGGCTGAGGCGCGGGATAAAAATACTCTAAATAAATATAACAACAACAAAAATGGGGAAAGGATGAGGAAAGATCTCAGCTACTTTATCTATTTATTTATTTGCAGTTTTCTTATCCCACTCCTTAGCTAATCAGTCAGTTTACATCAGTCCGTTTACATGCAATCAGTAAAGCGAGACAATCTGTGCTCCCAGGCTTGCAATCTAAAAAGACACAACAGACAAGGAAAAGCGGTTGGGGAGGGAAGAGGAAAAAAAAATGTAGTAGCTTTTCCGCAGGGCTGGTGGAATGGCCCGGCTTCCCCTCTCATCTCCCTCTGTTACAGCCTGCTGGAATGGCTCCTGACTGTTGGAGGCAGAGCCTTCATGGGGGAAGTCCTTCTGCAAGGATAATCCAAGGCAGCTAGACTGCTCTTCTGTTCCTGTTAGTGATCAGGCTAGGCCCAAGTCCTTCTCTCCTACTATGGCGGTTAACAAAACAGGGTTTGGTTGATTGAATGCAGCCACTCCTGGTTACGGGCTTTCATAACCCTCTGCTAGTTTCCAGACACAATGTCTTTTCGGAGCACGCAGGGCAAGAAACTGCTGGTTTTCACACCGCCCAAAGCTTAAACAGATTTTCTCAGGTATGATGCCTACTAAGAACATCAGAAGTGCCCTGATGCTGGATCAGACCAAGGGTCCATCTAGTCCAGCACTCTGTTCACACAGGGGCCAACCAGCCATCGGCCAGGGATGAACAAGCAGGACACGGTGCAACAGCACCCTCCCGCCCATGTTCCCCAGCAACTGATCCATGCCAGATCAGACCCAGGGTCCATCTAGTCCAGCACTCTGTTCACACAGGGGCCAACCAGCCGTCGGCCAGGGATGAACAAGCAGGACACGGTGCAACAGCACCCTCCCGCCCATGTTCCCCAGCAAAGGGTGCATACAGGCTTACACGCCATATAGTCCACCCCGCACACTCAGGTCCTCTGGGGTGAACTTACTTCAGTCCGCTAAAACTAGGCTGACATCAGTTTCCCAAAGGACCTTTTCTTCCGTCGCCCCCGGATTGTGGAACGGCCTGCCGGAGGAGATTCGTAAAATTAACTCTCTGTGTGATTTTAAGGCAGCTTTAAAGACTAGCCTTTTCCGGCCGGCCTATCCTGATCAATGTAAAATTAAGAATTTTTAAGATGTATTGATTTCTGTTCTAATGTTGTTCCCCGCCTTGATCCAAAGGGAGAGGCGGGTAAGAAATAAATGTATTATTATTATTATTATTATTATTATTATTATTATTCTTGCCAGAATACTGGAGATAGCACACAGCCATCAGGGCTACTAGCCATGGATAGCCTTTGCCTCCAGGAATTGATCCAACCCCCTTTTAAAGCCATCCAGATTGGTGGCCATCACGACATCTTGTGGTAGCGAGTTCCGTAATTTAACTCTGCGCTGTGTGAAGAAGTCCTTTCTTTTATTTGTCCTGGATCTCCCATCAGGGCTAGTAGCGATTGATAGCCTTCGCCTCCAGGAATTGATCCAACCCCCTTTATTTATTTATTTTATTTATTTATCACATTTCTATACCGCCCAATAGCCGAAGCGCTCTGGGCGGTTCACAAAAATTAAAATCATAGCAAGACAATCAACAGGTTAAAAGCACAAATCCACAATACAATATAAAAAGCACGACCAGGATAAAAACCACGCAGCAAAATTGATATAAAATGAAAATACAGAGTTGAAACAGTAAAATTTCAATTTAAGTTAAAATTAAGTGTTAAAATACTGGGAGAATAAAAAGGTCTTCAGCTGGCGACGAAAGGAGTACAGTGTAGGCGCCAGGCTTTGAACGCCATCCAGATTGGTGGCCGTCACTACATCTTGTGGCAGTGAGTTCCATAATTTATCTCTGCTGTGTGAAGAAGCTAAACCATCTCTCTCTCTCTCTCTCTCTCTCTGAAAACCAGGCATCAGCTTAGCCGGAAGAAAACCAGCCGGTGAGAATATGAACAGCAGCAAGTGGAAGTCGACGTTTTCTCCCATTTCGGACATCAACCTGACCAAAACGGCGGACAGCCCTTTGCAGGCCTCTGCGGCGTCCCTGAGCCAGAACTCCCTCTTCGCTTTCAGGCCGTCTTCCGAGGACGGCTTGGTGGCCGACGGCAAGGCTGCGGCCCACGCCAGGAAACACCTGGCCGCCTCCGGCCCCGGGTCCGACAGCCTGGGCCTGACTACCACCTCCCTGAACGGGTTCGCTTACAACGGCGGGCTGCCGGGAGACGGCGGTTTACACAGCTTCCTTGACGGCGCTTCGCTCCCGCAGAAAGGCGCCGACATGGCGGCGGCGCTGGGGGGCTCGTCGCTGAGCTTCCTCGTCCAGCGCAACAAGGACGCCGGGCTCTCCGAATCCAACCCGTTCTTGAGCAAAAGGCAGCTAGAGAGCCTGGGCGTGGGGAAAGGGGACGACTTGAAATGGGCAGCGCCCAAAGGCAAAGAGGGCGGCGAGCTGAGCGTCCGCCTGGGGAGCTCTTTGGAGAAGGCCTCGGTGCTACATCCCGGCAAAATCGGCAAAGGCCGGGAGCGAGACGTGGAGCTGAAGAACGGCCACAACCTCTTCATCGCCGCCGCCGCCGCCGCCGTCCCCTCTGGCGGCCTCCTCAACGGCAAAGGCCTCTCCGCGGCCGGCTCTGGGAACTCGCCCGCCGCGGCCGCCGCGGCCCAGACTCATCACCCCTTCTTGAATTCTTTAACCACTGGCTCGCCGTTCCCCCTCGGCCCGATGGTGACAAACTCCTCGGTACTGCAGTCCTTCTTTAACTCGATGCCAGCCGCCGGCCTGGTCCACGTTTCGTCGGCCGCCACCCGCCTGACCAACTCCCACGCGATGGCGAGCTTCTCACCTGGGATGACCGGTGGAACAGTTGGAGGTAGGCAGGGCCACCAGAGGCCCCTTTTCTCCGGAGGGCAGAACCTAGGACGGGGAGAGCGGGTGGCTGTTCTTTCAAACCCGCCTTTCGTTCTCTTCTCTGGAGAAGAGAAGATTGTGGGGAGACATGAGAGCACTCTTCCAATACTTAAAAGGTTGTCACACAGAGGAGGGCCAGGATCTCTTCTCGATCCTCCCAGAGTGCAGGACATGGAATAACAGGCTCAAGTTAAAGGAAGCCAGAATCCGGCTGGACATCAGGAAAAACTTCCTGACTGTTAGAGCAGTGCGACAATGGAATCAGTTGCCTAGGGAGGTGGTGGGCTCTCCCACACTAGAGGCCTTCAAGAGGCAGCTGGACAACCACCTGTCAGGGAGGCTTTAGGGTGGATTCCTGCATTGAGCAGGGGGTTGGACGCGATGGCCTTGTAGGCCTCTTCCAACTCTGCTATTCTATGATTCTATGATTCTCTCCTTACAGCAGGCATTTTAGAGTTTTCTCTCTCCCGGGAACGGTTTTCCACTTTGCTCTGCCTGCCTGTGAATCTCTGCCACGGAACTCCGTGTGTCCCGGAAAATTCAGAGGGGGGGTTGTCTTCTGAAAGTTCACATGGTGAGGGGCGGGGGACATTGGCTTTTTTGTTTGTGTGAGGAACCATTGTGGAACTAAGACAAGGGGGGACTTGAACCGTTAGATCTTCCTCCCCAGCCTGGGAGGGACCATTGCTCAGTGTGGTTGAGTGCATACTTTGCATACAGATGGTCCAAGGTTCGATTCCCGGCTTCTCCAGGAAGGGCCAGGAAAAAATCCTGCCTGAAACCCTGCATGTTTTAGCCTTGAGAAGAGAAGACTGAGGGGAGACAGGATCGCACTCTTCAAGGACTTATTTATTGATTTATTACATTTCTATACCGCCCACTAGCCGGAGCTCTCTGGGCGGTTCACAAAAATTAAAAACATTCAAAGTATAAAACAAACAGTATAAAACCATAATATAAAATACAATCTAAAAGCTCAACCAGATAAAAACAGCAGCAATGCAAAATTACAGATTTAAAACACCAAGTTAAAATTTATTTATAGACTGTTCAAATGCTGGGAGAATCAAAAGGTTGAAAGGTTGTCCCACAGAGGAGGGCCAGGGTCTCTTCTTGATCGTCCCAGAGTGCAGGACACGGAATAAGGGGCTCAAGTGGCAGGAAGCCAGATTCCGGCTGGACATCAGGAAAAACTTCCTGACGGTTAGAGCGGTATGACAAAATAGTAGGAAAAAAGTCCTGATGGTTGGAGCGGTACGACAGTGGAACCATTGGCCTAGGGAGGTTGTGGGCTCTCCCACACTAGAGGCCTTCAGGAGGCCGCTGGACAAGCATCTGTCAGGGATGCTTTAAGGTGGATTCCTGCACTGAGCAGGGGGTTGGACTCGATGGCCTTAAGAGGCCCCTTCCAACTCTACGATTCTGAGAGCTGCTTCCAGTCAGTGTTGACAATACTGGGCTAGATGGCGCAAAGGTCTGACTCCGTATAAGGCAGCTTCCTATGCTGCTATGCTCCTGATGTGTTGGGAATACAACTCCCAGCCTCCCCAGCTAGCTATACTGGCTCGGGAATTCTGGAAGTTGTGGTCTAACCCATTTTGAGGACGCCAGGCTGTGGAGGGCTGCACCAGATCTTCGGAGGGTCCTTTTCTAGAACTGCCTGTAAACTCGGATGCCTGGATGCCCTGGGAAATGGGTTGCTTTCCCCCTGCCCCCCGGGAACGTGTGCCTGAAATGACCTTTCTGGCTCTGGGAGAGGGCAGTAGCTTTTTGAACGGTGCATTCGGGGCGCTGTTGCCAAAAGGTCTAGACAGGGGTGGGGGATTCCTGTTGGGCCTCTCTGAGTCCAGCCGCGGAGACCCCCCCCACCTCCCCGGGCACGTCCGGAACACCTGAAAGGAGGCAGGTAAGTGAGCCGCTCTTCTGCCTGCCTGGGTTTTACACCATCGCTGCTCATTGCCTGCCGCTGCCCTCGCACGCCGTGTGTCCTTGCATCAGGCCGCGGCCGCGACGGTTTTACTCATTTTCAATTATTTTGCTTGCCTTGCCCGCCTCTCGGTTTGGTTTTGCTTCTCTCGCTGTGACCTGTACGACATCCATCCGCTGAGTGTTTTTTCCCCCCCCTCCTTTTCTCTCTCTCTCCCGTTTGCAGGTATTTTTAACCATGTGGTGCCTTCCTCCTCCTCCTCCTCCTCCTCCTCCTCCTCCACGCCCTCCCCTTCCACGCCCTCTTTTTCCTCCTCCACCTCTTCTCTCCACTTCAGAGTCCCCAGTGCCG
Source organism: Elgaria multicarinata webbii (assembly GCF_023053635.1). NCBI lineage: Eukaryota > Metazoa > Chordata > Lepidosauria > Squamata > Anguidae > Elgaria > Elgaria multicarinata. The sequence continues at coordinate 5,018,862 of NC_086193.1, read as the reverse complement.
CTTCGAGCTGCACCATGCTGGGCTTGAACCCTCTGCAGGCTGGGTCCGGCGCCCTGTCATTCCATGTGCCCCCTACCCCGGCACCGTCCGGCGAGGCCCAGCACCTCGGCCGAGCGCACTCCTCCCTTTGCACTCCTCCTCCTCCGAATGTTTCATTACCACCCCCCCTTCCCTCCCTCCTCACGCCTAACTCCGAACCTGACCTCCTGCCGGCCTCTGAGGCTTTTTTGCCGCCATCCTCCACCGCTAACTCCGCTTTGTCTATTAAGCTAGCTTCTCTCCAGCACAAAACCTCCCGCCCGTCCTTCACTGTCCACCACCCGCCTCTGCCCCGCCTGGCGCTGGCTCAGGCCACGCCCGGGATGCCACAGTCCAACGCAGCCGGCGCCCCTGCTATGTGGCTCACCCTTGGCCTGCAGCCTCCTTACGCGTCGCACCTCTCTGGGGTGAAGCCGCGATAATGAGTCCGGCTTAGCTTTTAAGCGCTGGTGCTCTGTAAGGTAAGTGCGGGGTAGGGTGGGGTTTGTGGCGGGGGGTGGGTGGGAGGCGTGTGCCGAGGAATGGAGGCGTGCGCCGTCCCGTGCGGATTGGTGCTTGGCCACTCTTTCCCGGGCAGGAATGTGGAGCCAAAAGGCACCGTGGACCGATGGCGGAGGAGGAGGAGGCAGCAAACGCCGTCGCTCAGAACAGAGATAAATGTATTTTGCTTTATGCGTTTCAGAGGGATTAATTATCTCCTCTGTCAGGAGCTGTTTTGAATTTCCTGGTCTGCAAGGACAATAGTATTTCTTCCTTTTTTGACTGCAGCCAGGAAATCAGAAGACGTTGACTTCTTGGGAGGAGAGCAATGATAAATCTTGATGAAATAGTTAAGAGCAGAGACGCCACACTGACAACAAAGGTCCGCATAGTTAAAGCAATGGTATTCCCCGTAGTAACCTATGGCTGCGAGAGCTGGACCATAAGGAAGGCTGAGCGGAGGAAGATAGATGCTTTTGAACTGTGGTGTTGGAGGAAAATTCTGAGAGTGCCTTGGACAGCAAGAAGATCAAACCAGTCCATACACCAGGAAATAAAGCCAGACTGCTCACTTGAGGGAATGGTATTAAAGGCAAAACTGAAGTACTTTGGCCACATAATGAGAAGACAGGATACCCTGGAGAAGAGGCTGATGCTAGGGAAAGTGGAAGGCAAAAGGAAGAGGGGCTGACTGAGGGCAAGATGGATGGAGGATATTCTGGAGGTGACAGACTTGACCTTGGGGGAGCTAGGGGTGGCGACAGCCAACAGAAAGCTCTGGCGTGGGCTGGTCCATGAAGTCACGAAGAGTCGGAAGCGACTGAACAAATAACAACAAATGCTGTGGGTTTTTTTTGAGCTTTTGTAAAGCAAAAAACCCCATAAGCTTGAAAAAACAGCATTTACAGCACTCGGAAAAGGAGGAAATGTTATTGTCCTTGGAGACCAGGAAATTCAAAACAGCTCCTGAATAATAATAATAATAACAACAACAACAACAACAATAATAATAATATTTCTTACCCACCTCTCCGATTGGAACAACAGCAAGCATAAAATATTGATTAAAAACATAGTATACACTCTTAAAAAACATCCTAAAAGCATCCTAAAATATCCTAAAATTCTACTGGATAGGCCTGCTGGAAGAGATCAGTAAGAAGGAGGTAATCCCTCCGAAACGCGTAGAGCAAATTGAATCTATCTCTGTTCTGAGCGCTGGTGTTTGCCGCCTCCTTCGCCATCACCCTTTCCCAGGGCCATGAAGCCCGAGGCCCTGAGAACAGGCTCTGTCTCAGCGGAAGCTCAGAAATGGCCTTATCCTGAGTGAGGCCAGACTGGCCCACACAGAGGAGGGCCAGGATCTCTTCTCGATCCTCCCAGAGTGTAGGACACGGAATAACGGGCTCAAGTGAGAGGAAGCCAGATTCCGGCTGGACATCAGGAAAAACTTCCTGACTGTTAGAGCAGTGCGACAATGGAATCAGTTCCCTAGGGAGGTTGTGGGCTCTCCCACACTAGAGGCCTGCAAGAGGCAGCTGGACAAGCATCTGTCAGGGATGCTTTAGGGTGGATTCCTGCATTGAGCAGGGGGTTGGACTGGATGGCCTTGTAGGCCCCTTCCAACTCTGCTATTCTATGATTCTGGCAGCGGCGTCTCCCCCAGGGTTTCAGGCAGGGCTTTTTCCTGCCCTACCTGGAAAGGCCGGGAATCAAACCTGGGGACCTTCTGGATGAGAAGTGGATGGTCCACCCCTGAGCGAAGGCTTCTCCACCGCTGCCTACAAAGTAGTGGAGCCCCTGGTTTGTACGCAGAAAGCCTCAGTCTCCGATCTGCTTCGGTCAAAGAGTCGCGGAAAGGCGCTTCGGCTCGGCCCGAGACCCTGCAGAGCAGCTGCCTGCAGGTCTGACTCGTGTGAAGGCAACTTCGTACCTCCTACACAGCCTGAGAAAGTTCAGTGCTGGAATAGCCCTTGTCTGTCAGCGTGCTGGCTCCCCCACCACGCGGGAACAGTGCAGCTTTCCACGCACATGGAAATGTTACTGCCGAAGACAAGGAGTTCTGAAGTTGTCGTAGCACTAAAATCTTTTAGGTTTTGAATTTAACCAAGGCCCGAGTTCGATCCCAGCGGAAGCTGGTTCTCAGGCAGCCGGCTCGGGTCGACTCAGCCTTCCATCTTCCCGAGGTCGGTAAAATGAGTACCCAGTTAGCTGGGGGAAAGGGAATCACGGCCGGGGAAGGCAACGGCAAACCACCCCGCTATAAGGCCTGCCAAGAAAACGTCAGCGAAAGCTGGCGTCCCTCCAAGAGTCAGTAATGACTCAGTGCTTGCACGCAAGGTTCCTTTCCCTGTCCAGGGGTGGAGGGTGCGTCCCTTCCTGGAGTCGGAAGACCTAAAGACGGTCGTGCACGCGCTGGTAACTTCAAGGCTCGACTTCTGCAATGCGCTCCACATAGGGCTACCTTTGTGCCTGGTCCGGAAACTTCAACTAGCCCAAAATAGGGCAGCCAGGCTGGTCACCGGCACACCTAGGGGTGACCACATCACACCAGTCTTAAAATCTCTTCACTGGCTGCCAGTTAGTTTCCGGGCGAAGTACAAAGTGTTGGTCCAGGCTACCTGCGGGATCGCCTCCTCCCGTACAATCCGCCCCACACACTCAGGTCCTCTGGGAAGAATCTACTTCAGCCTGCCAAAACTAGGCTGACGGGTATTACCCAGCGGACCTTTTCTTCTGCCGCTCCCAGATTATGGAATGGCCCGCCGGAGGAAATTCGTCAACTTAACAGTCTTCCGGATTTTAAGAAAGCCATAAAGACTGATCTCTTCCGGCAGGCCTACCCAGCTGAATTTTAAGATGCCTTTTAATAATGTGCTGCTTTTAATAATGTATTAGTTTTAAATGTTTTAATTAGTTATATGATGTTCACATTCGTGTTGTACCCCTCCATGACCCAGAGGGAGGGGCGGGTAACATATAATTTTTTGATGATGGTGATGATGGTGATATTCACAGTAGAGGCCTTCAAGAGGCAGCTGGACAACCATCTGTCAGGGATGCTTTAGGGTGGATTCCTGCATTGAGCAGGGGGTTGGACTAGATGGCCTTGTAGGCCCCTTCCAACTCTGCTATTCTATGATTCTATGATGATGATGTTGTATTCAGCCACGCAAGTTTTTACAGTCCGATTGATTGTGTTGGCAGTCTCATGCAGTTCTTTAGTTCTTCTTCTTGACTTGTTCCGCCTTGGTCCTGTCTTTCTTCCAAGCGGCTCAGAGTGGCCAAGATGGTTCTCTTCATCTTGCCCTATCCTCAAGGCCAGTCCGGGAGCTGCATGGGCGGTGGGTTGTTGTTTTTTTAACCTCGCTTTCCTGGTCAAAGGGCAGGGCTCTAGGCCTGGCGTGGGCACGCTTCAAATTTGTAAGACCTGCTCAGGTCAGCCTTCCCCCAACCCGGTGTCTTCCAGGTGCGTTAGACTGAAGGTCCCATCATGCCATTGGCCACGCTCTCTGGGAACGGTGGCAAATGCCGTCCAAACACATCAAATTGATGGGGGACGGCAGACTTGGGCTTTATGAGAATCACGAGGTCCTCTGACAGGATGGCCTATGAGCCTTCTCAGAGTGCAGGACACGGAATAATGGACTCAAGTTAAAGGAAGCCAGATTCCGGCTGGACATCAGGAAAAACTTCCTGACTGTTAGAGCAGTGCGACAATGGAATCAGTTACCTAGGGAGGTCGTGGGCTCTCCCACACTAGAAGCCTTCAAGAGGCAGCTGGACAACCATCTGTCAGGGATGCTTTAGGGTGGATTCCTGCATTGAGCAGGGGGTTGGACTTGATGGCCTTGTAAGCCCCTTCCAACTTTGCTATTCTATGATTCTATGAATTCTATGATTCTATGATCTGCGTAGACAAGTACAACCTCATATAGATCAAGGATTCTGACCGCCTGATTTAGATGGGGGAAGTCTTTTCGTTGTTGTTGGGAACTGGAAGACGTTACCAACCTCGTGGTAGATCACCCAGCGATCCGCTGGTAAATCCAGGTCTACCTTCTGCCTGCCTGCACGCTACACCGTTGCCAGCTCTGGAAAACTTTTCAAAAGCTGCTTCCCCTACTTATCTATTTATTTGCTGCATTTATATACCGCCCCACAGCTGAAGCTCCCTAGGCTGTTTACAAAAGTTAAAAACAGTAAACGTTAGAATTTAACGTTTACCGTTTTTAATTTTTGTAAGCCGCCCAGAGAGCCTCGGCTATGGGGCGGTATATAAATGCAGCAAATAAATAGATAAACCAATATACAAAGTTTAAAAACATAAAAAGCATAAAAACAACAGTATCCTTATGAAAACAGCTATTCTGGGGTCTGTTAAAAACAAACCAACTCAGCATGTGTTGTTAAATGCTGTTAAATGCCTGGGAGAGGAGAAAAGTCTTAACCTGGTGTCGAAAACATAATTATGTTGGTGCGAGGCGAGCCTCGTCAGGGGGATCGTTCCCACAATTGAGGGGCCACCACTGAAAAGGCCCTCTGCCTTGTTGCCATCCTCTGAGCTTCCCTCGGAGGAGGACCTTAGATGTTGAGCGCAGGGTACGGGGAGGTTCATGTCGGGAGAGGCGTTCCATCAGGTATGGTGGTCCCAAGCCGTGTACTTTTCTCACCCAGAGTTAATTGCTTTCTTGCCGTTGGGGGGTTGTGCTTCAAGGCTTGTATTATGGTATTTTGCCAACTAGGAAGGTTGTACAACCTTCCTCCCTCTTTCCCTCTTTCAGTAATTAGATTGACTTAACGCAACCGAAACACTAAACATTTTAAAGCAACAAGTTTTGCTTTAAAAATCCCATATTGATGTTGTGTTAGTTACCCTAATAAATAAATGGTTGAAGTTAGAGGTGGGCGATTTTTGGCCCTGCAGATAGTTTGGCCTATAAGCCGTGGGCGAAAACTAGGGCTGTGCACGGAACCCCCCCCCCCCGAACTGCTTCGTGGTCCGATCCGCAACTTTCGGATTGGGCCGATCCGCTTCCGGTTGATCCGACCCTTCCCCGCTCCGCGGAGCGCGATCTGGAGGGGCGGATTGAGATTTTGCCTCCTCTCCGTACTTACTTGCCTCCGTGGCGGATGGTGGAGGCAGGTAAGTGGGGGCAAAATGGGGGCCGAATAAGCCTCCCTCGCCCCTGCCCCCTTGGCTCTGCTGCCGTTGCTGCACGGACTGTGGTGCCGGCACCAGGTGAGCCCATTCCCCCTCCCACTTACCTGCATTTGGAGCTCCAGATGGAGGCGAACCGCTTCGCCTCGATCCGCAGCTCCCCCGACCCGCTTTGGATCCGCCTTTGGCGGAGGCGGATCGGGTCGCTCCACTCCGGATTCGCGATCCGAATCGGAGCAGAGCACAGCCCTCGCGAAAACATCTGCCCATGCCTGGACTTGAAGGGTTTAGCTGCATCCTTTGGGAACCTCGAGCCAAAACGCTCTGAAATACTTTTGATGCTTAAAAATCTCCCTTGCGCTCTCCCCGTCATCGAGATCTTCTGATTTTTTTAAAATGCCAAGCTCAGAGTGAATTGCATCCTCTTCTCCCCTTCCCTTTTTGTCTCACAGGTAACTAGGACTTCTACCTCAACCCAACGTGACCTATGCAAGGAAAACGTGGACCAACTTCTCTCCGCTTCCACCGAAGGTGCTCGCCTCAACTGCTTAAGGGTTTCTGCTTTCCCATCGCCCCTTTTTCTTTTACTACTGGACAAAGACATAAGTCATAAAAATAAAACCGGAGGAAAGAAAATGCTACTGTGAATCTAAGTTAAATATATATATATATATATAGATAATAGATATAAATATATATATTCAAACTGCGGAAGAAGATGCTTAGAAACAGCTCCAGTTTGTATTGTTGATAGTTTAGATATTTATATATTTTTAAATGTTTAAATCACACACACACACACACATACACACACACGAGAGTTTTTGGGTTCCACCTGAAGTCGACCTGAAAATTTAAAAAAAGAGAGAAAGAGTGCGCGAGAGAGGAAGACTTTAATAATGAAATAACAATTCTTTCTGGAAATAAAGGAACGGCTCACCAGCAGAGATGTGACACAGCTTCTCTTGGTGCTATTGACATCCGACAAACTGTGCCTCTCCAGTCCAACCAAACTCATGGTGCTTTTTTCCTCTACCCCCCCGCCCTTTTATTTTTTATTTTTTGGCCTGGTGGGGACTACTGAGACTGAGCCATGTTGTTCCTGCACGACGTTTGGCTTCTTATTTATCCTGCCTGCTCCGCTTGATGTATGGCAACTGGCTAGTTTTAGTAGCGGAGCAGGGAGGCAGTGAATTGGTGGCGGAGCTTGGGCGGGGGGTGGGGAGCACTTTTGAAAGCTGTTTTACATATATCTATCTATCTAGAGAGATAGATATAGATGGTAATGCATATTGCAAGCAGAAAAGCGATCATCACACCCATAACTCCCCCCACACCCACCCGTTCTAGCCCCCTGACAGAATTCAGCTGCGGTGCTCATGGGTGACCTCTCGCCCCGAAGAAACAGGCATTCAGATTACACAGGTGTATTTTGAAATGGGTGTGTGTGTGTGGCTGGGCTTTGCCTTAACTGTTTGACAGCCAAAGGTTTGCATAAAAAGTCGAGGGGCTGTTTCACGTGGTGGTGGCGGTGACGATTTTCTCTTCGGCTAAAGGCATGGGTGATGATTGAAGCGGCCCCTGCCATTCCAGGTGGCTGGTTCACTTTGGGCGACTCAGTATCACAGGGAGGCATTTGCGTATGACCGGACACTGTCGGGCCAACGCCCACATCCGTTCTGATCCCGTAAGGCTGGCTAGCGAAGCCTCCGTCTTCATCTCCCGGGTCCTGGTGGCCTTCCAGATAGTGTTGGACTCCAGCTAGACTCCTAGCCAGCATGCCCAGTGGTCAGGGATGGTAGCCACAGATCCAACTCCTAACACGCCCCCCTCTCCAACTGCTCTATTAAAGATCTCAGTGATTTGGGTTCCCTCTTCCTTCCTTTCCTTGTATTTTTTTTTTTAAAAAAAAGATCATGTTTTCCCATAGCTTTTGACATGCGATCTTTTGGGCTTCGCGTTGCTGGGGGAATCCAGTCTTAAGTTCTCGGCGAGGTGGACGGTCGTCCAGCCGTAAGGTTTGCCCTCCCTCTGGAGCATTTAAGCAACCTTATGGTGGTTGATCGACACCTTTGTCCTTAGGAAGCAAGGATATTCCCACCCGGTGCTCTCCTCTAACCCCCCCTTTGTAGCAGATGCCCCTGTGGGATTTAACGGGGCCACACGTGCGCAAGCCACCACGGCCTCTGGGGTCGCTCAGAGTGTTTTTTGGTCAATCTTGAGGAAGCCAACAACTGATACCGGGGTTAGGCGGCTTTCAGCTTCATTTACTGGATTCATTTGTTCAACGTACAACGTGTTCTCCGTTTGTTTTGTTTTCATTAGCAAGGTTTCGATACTTGATTGAGAAACAGCTTTGCCTTCGCATGTTTTATCCCCTCCAGCGCGCGCTCGTCTTTCTTTATTTTTTGTACCGCTTTTGCTTTCCCGTAGCCATCCGGAGAAGACGCACACCACGATCGAACTTAATCCTTGCATCCTGCTTAATCTATCGGGTGCATTTAAAAATCGTCGTCACCATTTGCGACTCGGGTGCTTCGGGGTACAGGAGGAAAAAGACAGCGCCACTTCTGGGAACGCCACACACGTTTTGCACAGACGTGGTGGCCAAATTTATTGAAAGGGTTTTGTAGGCTTTTTCATTTTTCTATTAGGTTGTGTCCGTAGTAAAAGACGGAAGGGGTGGTTTCATTTATTCAAGCGTGTACAAAGCAGGAAAGGGAGAAGGATGAAACTTCTCCGGGCGGATCCTTGCTCTGGGTCTAGGGTAGCTTTGAACCAAGAACGAGGAAGGAGAATTGCAATAACGTAACTTCAACAGGGGCGAGGCGGAATTGCTTTGGCGCTCCGTTGTTGTAGAAAATAAGCTTCCGAAAGGTGGTTTGGAATGGCAGCGGCAGTGTGTGTCCCCCTCTCATTTCTGACAGCTTTGGAACACACACACACACACATTTTCCCTTCAACAAGGCATCTAAGCTCTGTCTTGCTCTGGTGCAGAGTCACATTTTGTTTCGTTTCTTTACGCGCTAGGTCTCGGGTCGGCAACACCTCTAGAGCAATCCTCACCTACTTGGGCCACTCTGGATGCTTTGGACTACGATACCTAGCGACAATTTTCAACACACACACACACCAGCCGCTTTTTCATTTCAGGGTTCACCCAACCTTTACTCCCTTAGAGAGAGTGTTGGTTGCAGGGGTGGGATAGTTACTCAAGCGAAGGCATTTCTGGTGCTTCCTTGGGAGGCTCTTAAAATCCTGTCCCCCTTATCAAATTCTCCTGGGGGGAACTGGGCTTTCCCCCTTCATAAACGGCGTACCATGTCTCCCTATTGTAGGGTCCCAGCCAACGCCCCGGTGCAGCGCCCCGCGCCCCCCGTGTTTGCCGAATTCTTACGGGGAAGACGCGCGATTTCAATTTCAGGGCTTTTCTTTTTACGGCCATTTTGGGCGTGTTGTGGCCTCTTGACACCTTCCTCAGAACCCACTGAGAGGTACTTCTTCCCCCGGGGGGTGGGGTTGGTATGGGTGCTCGAATCCGGCGCTTTTGAATGCCGTTGCTGTGACTGCCTCGGTCCTGGGGGTGGGTTGTTGCGCGGATAGGTCACCGGGTTGAAATTCACACGGGTCGGGTAGCAGAATGGAGCAGGGGGCTGTTTTGACGCACTCCCACGTCTCCTGAACCCGAGACGACGCACTGCCACCACGATGTTTGTGGAGCCAGAACCGCACGGTGCTTTTCCTGTGTCGTTTCTCCCCCCCCCCCCCCGGCCACTTCTGCTGGACCATCTTTGCCCAAAAAGCCAGTTCACCTGACGATCAAATATCACTTGTTCACCATGCTGTCCTCTCGCTCTGCTTTCACTGCTTATCCCAGCTTTGGCTGCAAGGTGTGCTATGAGAGTAGTTCTCCTTTTTTTAAAATTTTTTTTGGAGAATTCTTTTGGGGAAACTCCGGCCGGCTCTGTCCAACCAGGAAGAGAAAGCTTCCTCCCACTGTAAAAAGGTGCCAGTAATTTTGTGATGCAGCTGGCTGCTCCTTGGACACTAAGGTGTTCCTTAATAGGCATTTTCGTTTGTTCTGGTCTTTTGGCATCGCTGACAATGTCGCCCTCTCTATAGATCGACTGGGTCCCTCTGGTGAGGCTGTTTAAGGGAGAGGTGCCGGTTCTCTCGATGCTTCTCGCTCTTTCTGCGTTAAAGTCTTGGAGCAAGTGGCTGTGTTGGTAGAGGCCTTATTCCTGATGATTCTAAGATTCAGTCAACGGAGTTCTGCTTTTCGAAGGCCGTGGGGATTGCGACTTCTAAAAAACCGCAGCACCCATGTTTCTGGACACAATTGGAACTCCTAGCATATGCAGAGAAGAAACAACATATTAGCATATACTTCCCCCATCCCGATTAAGGAGGTTCAGGGTTCCTAAAACTCTGGATGCAAGGACTTCCTTCTGGCTCCTATATTTCTGCATCTGGGTGGGGTTCAGGAGATGCAGTTTATTATTTCGTGTTCCTTAGCAGTGTCAGCCAGTAAGGAAACCGCCCAGAATTTGTCTTGATTGGTTGCCAAATTCTTGACCACCCATCTTGCCTGGGTAAATCTGTGTGGACTTCTGTTCAGTTGCTAAATAGGCCGGGTAGAGACTCTTCCGTCCCCAGTGGTCTGGCACACCCCACATTTTCTTGTGTTCTCGCCACTGTTGGGAGATTTGTGTGTGTGACGGAAATGCCTCCATGCACTCCCTCTCTCCATCTTTATCTCACCCCCCACCCTGGGCCGGCCTTTAATCCTAACCCTTTTTAAATGTTTTAAGTTCCAGTGAAGTTAGTGTCTGCTTTTCGCAATCCGTCTCCAGCTGCTTCCAAATCTTTATCCCTGGGTTCAAAATGGAAGTGGGGAATCTATCACGTGCTTGTATGTTGCCAAACGCAGGGGGTAGAATTGTACTGCTGTAGGATTTTATTTTTAAAATGACAACCAACTGCGTCCGATTTCTCAACGCCGTGTTCTTGGGCAATCTCTGATTTGTCCCTAAACTGTGACAAGATCATGAAACGTTTGCCCGGTCACACCACCTCTTTTATGCAAACTTGAAGACAGTTCACTACCTACCTTGCCGTATTTGTTCCGCAGGAAGGAAGATGATTCTGGGTAGGAATAGAACTCGAAAATGCAACTTGCGTCAGTTGCTTGAACCCTAGTGTCCAGTCATGAATGTGGGCCCAGCAGAAGGAAGGATACGGCGTGTGCTCAGGTGGAGGAAGGATTTCCCATACCTGGTGCAAGTGGGAGAACTTCCTTCACTTAGGCCTCTGTTCTGCAGCCTTTTTGAAAAGCACCCTTCTCTGGTGTGCGGCATGCGTCCTTCATTTCCATTCTGCTCCTGCCCTTAACGTCGTTTCCCTGCCCAAAACGTTGATTTTGCAGCTCGGCACTTCAAAAGCGCCTCCCCGAGCCGTGTTTGGCCAAGGGGGCGATGGGAACGCAGCTCCTGTTCTCAGTATAAGCAAGTGGAAGGATAAATAAGTGTTCCGTTTAAGGTATTGCAAAATACGGGGGACGCTGGCCAAAGCCGCCTGACCTTGGAAGTCAATCTGACCTTTTCATTAGCTGTTCAGACCCGGGTCATAAAGTTTCTTGAAGAAAAGCCTGTGGATCCATCCTCACCAAAGGCCCGCCTTACTCCACTGTGGGCTCACAATTTCTTGCTGGTGCTGTTTATCTGCAAGAACTTCACGAAAGCAGAAACCTCATTTGTGAAGCTGGTCTTGTTGGTGTTGAGGTCTGGAACACCTCCTTTTCTGTCCTGAAGAATACAGATTCTGTCGAATTGCAAAGGGAAAACCATCACGTGGTTTTGCCGTAATTACGTTTGTGTGTGTGCGTGTGTGCGTGTGTGTGTGCGTGGGGACGTACTAGTTCAGCTACGAACACTTAAACCTGACCCTCCACTGCAGAATATGGTGCTATTGATGTGTCTGTTTTCCCTGTCCAACCCGGGATCGTCCTCGTCCAGGGTTATCTTACTCTTCTAACCACTGTGGAGGCGATTTCGTTGCTGTCCTCGATAAATCTGTTTCTTCGTGCTTTTCTAATGTAGGGCTCCTACACTTTTTTAATAAAAAATAAAATAAAAGCATGCTTGCTTTCTGGATTGAAATCTACGTTATCAATGCCTGAACAATGAATTGATGGCACCCTTTTGATTTGTGTGACGGGGTGTGTGTCCTTTGCTACTTCCCCCATCCCCCGGGTCCGCTTTTAATAGCTTTGCTGCTTTTGTGTCCTTATATTCGGGTCCGACGCCTAAACGTTGTTAAGCACATCTCCGGCGCAAAAAATGACGAGTCAAGGAATTTTGTAATCCTCTGCGAATGACGAGAGCGACGGGTTAAATTGGGAGGTTTGTTACGAAGTGTTGGTGTACTCCTTCGAAGGGTGAGGGGTGTGTGTGTTTGCAAGCAATTGCAGCAGCAACAATGGGAGTTTGTTTTAGTATTAAAAGCACAGTTTGCTTCAAAGTAAAAGTATGGGGGTTTGGGTGATGGAGACACGTACTAGTGTGTCGTTCCAAGAAACATACAGATAGGAAGATTGACAGGGAACTGAGTGGGCTTTCACTGGGGACGAAGACATCTTTTCAGTACATCTACAGAGACCCGAGTCCTGCAAGAAATGACGAAACCCCTGCCCCGTCTTCCAAGTTTTATGTGAGCCTTGCTGGGTTCTTAATACCCAGTGAGATCTTTTTACGAGTTCACCTGTGTGATCCCTGTTCATCACTGGGAGAGGCATTTGTGGGACTCTGAATGAGCATGTGTGTGCCTGAACCTAATTTCCACAATCTGTTTTCATGTTTACCTGCAGGAGATTATTAATTCACCAGAGGTGACCAGGCAGGTGACCATTTTACAGAGCTGGGGAGCTTCATGAGATGAACCCTATTCAGTACTTTAAAATTCTAGGTTTCCCCGCAACAAACAGGGCCCTCCCGGATCAGTAGTCATAGAGCCTTTTAGAAAAACCCTAGCCTGGTGGACTGGTGGGTTTTATTTTTAAGAATGAGGTAAGGAAAACTTGGGTAGAGCAGCCTAGCTAATTTTGCCACTTTTTTCATTCTGCATTTCTCAGCCCTCCAGAGTTGCTCTGCTCTTTAAATTTTTATTTCAGCGAGTGGAAGTCTACCTTGCAGACGGGGAGTTGAAAGGGGAGGGGGGATATTCAGTCAGTGATGGGAAACTGCTGCTGCTCAGGAATTCATTTGTAAAATGTAAAAAAGAAATGAGAATCAATTTGTAAATGGATTGAAGGGAGTACCCATTTTCTTAAGAGGTGGCGATATGGGATGTTCTTTCATAGGGACTAGAAACTTGATTTGTACACATTAGCCCATGAAAATGAAATTTATTTAAAATTCAAACCCTCTAAGGTGTCTTTGGTTTGTCTTTTTTAAAAACTTTGCTCCATAAGTTTGACCTGTCATTCTTCCATAGAACTCATGTGAATCTTCTGGCGTATGTATATATGTATGTAATAATAATCTTATCTATATATTTTCCACCCTTCTGACCTTTCCAGTTCTCTGCACTGCAAAGTTTTCTTTCCTTTCTAATCTCCACTTCGAATCTCCCCGCACTTCACCTTGATTTGTAATTGGGGGAAAAATGGCTTTGAAGTTTGTCTTTATATTAAAAAAAAAATATGTATGTATTTTAATACACTGTACATTGTGGTGCTTCTATCCTTCTGAAGTTGGCTGATTTCTTTCTAGAGGGAAGTCAAAAAGCGTTGGGCAAACTCATCCACCCAACGATAGGTGTGTGTGTGTGTGTGTGTGTGTGTGTGTGTGTGTGTGTAAACCAGGAGGGCCACGTTTTGCCTGCATTTGCCTGAGGTTATGCACCTGTTCCAGGGTGATCCAGAAGAACATCCCTTGTGTGTGTTTTTTAATATTAAGAACATAAGACGTGCCCTGCTGGATCAAACCGAGGGTCCATCTAGTCTAGCACTCTGTTCATACAGTGGCCAACCAGCCATCGGCCAGGGATGAACAAGCAGGACATGGTGCAACAGCACCCTCCCACCCACGCTCCCCAGCAACTAGTGCACACAGGCTTACTGCCTCGAATACTGGAGATAGCACACAACCATTAGGGCTAGTAGCTCTGTATAGCCTTCTCCTCCAGGAATTGATCCAACCCCCTTTTGAAACCATCCAGATTGGTGGCCATCACTACATCTTGTGGTCGTGAGTTCCATCATTTATCTCTGCGCTGTGTGAAGGAGGACTTCCTTTTATTTGTCCTGGATCTCCCACCCATCAGCTTCATGGGATGACCCCGTTGGGTTCTAGTATTTTGAAAGAGGGAGAAAAATGTCTCCCTATCCACGTTCTCCACACCAGGCATCATTTTGTACACCTCTAATGTAGTCGCTGTTGTATATACCATATGCAATATCCAATCTAGCAAAACAGGCAGCCCCTCTCCTTCCAAAATCAAGGGTTTCTAGATTCTGATGCCAGCATAAAAGAAAGCTTCCGTTGAGTACCCCCCCTCCCCAAACACACACAAAGGGTGTCTACATTAAGGAGAAAACTATGCACCCGTACCAGTGGTTCTTTTTGAGTCTTTCTGCATTTATGATGGACTCCTTTAAACAGCAAGCACAGGTTTTTGAATTTAAAGCTTCCCCTCCCCGCAATGCTATTCTGTTCAATGAAACAGCACCATCTAGTGGCAAAATCCCATAATTTAAATACTACATTATCATGGTTTTTTTTAAGAAGTGGGATTACCAGGGGAAAGCACGGGCGACATCCTGGAGGTTGACAGCGTCATGTAAAGGACTTGCAAACTTCCATGAGTGGCCAATCATAAGCATGCAATGAATTTAGAATTTAATCAAAGGATTTTGGCCGGGAGACTTACCCAAGTTCAGTAGGGAGAGGCTACTGAGACAGGTGTATAAAAACGTCCCCAGAGCAGCATTACCGGGACGTGTGAAAATATCTTTCGACAAACTATTGCCAAAGCCCTTTTTTCCGTTCTTGTGTTTGGGTCTGTGAGAATTCATGGCTATCAGTGCATCTGTGGCTCCCAGGGCAACCCCAAAACACATCACCAGGAAGGATGTGGGTTTGCTTCTCTTGCTACAGAACGTGGTGCCCAGTGGTGTGATCCCCTGATTCAGCAGGGAAGTTTGCGAGAGCTTTTCTTTTTTCAAAGCCAAGGGACTGGGGAGAGAAGGGGGACCCTACGCTCCTTTAAACTAAATTAGAAATTATTACTTGGCAACAGAGACCCTAAAGAAGGTGTGGAACATATGGACTCCAGATGTGGGATTGCAAATTCCACTACTACTTGCCAAAACACCCGATAGTGATGGATGATGGAAACTGCAGTCAGGAAGGTCAGATATACCCCACCTCCCTTGCCCTAAGGGCTGTATTTTACGGCTGCAGCAAGCAGTGCACTCTCTTGCACGCACACACACATCAACTGAATGAAAGTTCAACCAGCGGTGTTTCATATACACAATCCAAAGAGAAAGCTTAGCTAAGTAATTTTGTCTTTAACCAGATCTGTCTGTAGAGACAGGCTTGTCATTTAGGAGAGAAAAATTGCAACGATATCGCTGGGAAGCAAATCTCCGCAGGAGCCAATGGAAAACAGTAAGATTGGAGGCCTTTGGCGTGTGTTTTTGGGATCGAGACCGTCCGCCGGGCTGGGTCGTCCTCTGGGGGCCACGGGATGAGGGGGAAGAGGGGGTTCCCTGCAGCTGGGCAGCCTGGAGCAAGAGAACTGGGCATGTTTAGGCTGGAGAAGAGAAGATTGAGGGGAGACATGATAGCACTCTTCAAATCCTTGAAAGGTTGTCACACAGAGGAGGGCCAGGATCTCTTCTCGATCCTCCCAGAGTGCAGGACACGGAATAACGGACTCAGGTTACAGGAAGCCAGATTCCAGCTGGACATCAGGAAAAACTTCCTGACTGTTAGAGCAGTGCGACAATGGAACCAGTTACCTAGGGAGGTGGTAACTAGAGGCCTTCAAGAGGCAGCTGGACAACCATCTGTCAGGGATGCTTTAGGGTGGATTCCTGCACTGAGCAGGGGGTTGGACTCGATGGCCTTGTAGGCCCCTTCCAACTCCGCTGTTCTATGATTCTATGACTGGTCCTGGTAACCAAGAGTGTCTAGGACCATCTTTCAGGCTGTGAACCTTTAGCCCAGGGGGCCAAATCCTGCCCTCTCCAGAGTTCCCAGATGGCCACAATTGTTGGGCGGTTTCCTGGCTTTTCTGCAATTCCTGTCCCCCCTCTCTAAAAGGCTGAACTGCCCTCTGCTAAAGCTTAGTTATTGGCAGAGCTTTAAGCTACAATAGGCTGGTATATTATTTTTTTTTTTGAAGTTTTGGCCTCGCCTCTTTTTGCCCACCCCTGGAAGCGTCTCTGAAATCGCATTCAGCTCTTCGGCTGAAAGAGGTGCTGTGCCTCTGCTTTCTTTAAAGTGAGGACTAACGTCTTGAAAAGCACACCCACCCGTTAAACGAGGGTTCAGATGGCGAATCATAGAATAGCAGAGTTGGAAGGGGCCTACAAGGCCATCGAGTCCAACCCCCTGCTCAATGCAGGAATCCACCCTAAAGCATCCCTGACAGATGGTTGTCCAGCCACCTTTTGAAGTCCTCTAGTGTGGGATGGCGTAGTCCTACTTGGAGCTACCCTCTCTTTTGAGTTGTGTTTAAGAACATTAAAAGATCCCTCCTAAAATCAGACCGAGGGTCCATGTAGGCCAACGCTCTGTTGACACAGTGGCCACCCAGCTGTTGACTAGGGACCCACAAGTGGGACATGAATGCAGCAGCACCCTCGCACTCAAGGCCCTCAGCAACTGGTGCATATATAGGCGATACTGGACGTCACACTTCGCCAACTGTGCTAGCAGCCATTGAGCACCTCCTCTAGGAATTTATCCAAACCCCTTTGAAAGCCATCCAAATGGGTGGCCATCACTACATCTTGTGGTCGTGAGTTCCAGAGTTTTAGCTAGGTGCTGTGTGAAGAAGCCCTTCCTTTGATCTGTCCTGAATCTCCCAACCATCAGCTTCATAGGGGGACCCCGTTGGGTTCTAGTACTACGAGAGAAAAGCTGTCTCCTTGTCCACACCTATCATGTCCACCCGTACCCTTTTCTTTTTCACGCTAAACAATCCCAGCTGTTTTAACCCTTCCCTACAGGGGAGATGCTCTTACTGCGTTTTGTGAAAGCTGGTGTCCAATACACTTATGGGGACGCAATACCGAAATATGACCTTGATGTTAAGGCCTAGGTAACTCACTGGCCATAGCAAAAACTGCCCTCTAAACATTTTACCTATTTAAAACATTTTACCTATCGGGCTTCTCAGCGCTTATTTTCCAGGGAACTCTGTCTGTGGTACATGGCACACACACACACCGCCCCCAGGGCCGGTGCTACCATAGAGGCTACTACTAGAGCACCAAGGTAAGGGGGGCGCCGAACGCCGCACCCAGAAGCCGCTCTCCCACAGCGGCTCTGAGAGGGCGGCTTCTGGGCGTGCCGTTCCGAAGACACCCGCCCCAGCTTCCTGGCTTCGCTTCGGCTGGGCGGGCGAGATGGCACTGCACACCCATGTACGCTGGGGTGGGTGAAAGCAGCTCACCTGCCTTGGGTGCAAAAGTCTGGCAACGGCCCTGCCCGCCCCCAGTATCCTCACAACAACCTTGTGAGGTGGACTGGCTAGACTAACAGCAGTGGGCCTCAGGTCCTCATGGCTGAGTTAACATTTGGGATACCCCACCCCAGTTTCTGGTCTGGCCTTGATAGTAGTTCCTACCAATGGTAGTTTTATTTTTGGGGGGGGGGCGAGACAAGAAAAACCAGCGTACACATGACAATGACAACACCCAGACATTTCAGTGAGAAGGTCATGTCTATTTCAAGGTACAAAAACGTGGAATTGGCCACTCGGTTTTCCAGTAAGGTGGGCGGAGAAGAAAGGTTTTTGGATGTAAACTGGTAAAACCTTGAACTTTGAAACCCTCCAAAACGGTTCTAAATAGCCAACGCCACTCTTTTTGATGGGTGTTTCCCACATTCCCCCCCCCCCCCCAATCTTAAGCAGTTCAGTAAGCTTTCAAGAACGCCCCTAGAAATTTCACAGCATGTTTAAAAGGTACATTCAGCTGCCAGGTCCAAAAGTTGGGCAGGAAGAGGGAGAAATCCAGGGAGGCAGAGCAAGGCCGGAGCAAAACGCTTCGACGAATTTCTCGGTAGGGAGAAGCCGCAACTTCAGGGAAGAACTGCGCAGGACTCGGACGCTTGTTGATTCGGCCGTGCTTTTTCTTGGGTGCTTAGAACAGCTACCGTAACTGGTGCCAATGGCCGTGGTACGTGGGAATGCTGGGAGTTGCAGCCTAGCCGGCCACCGCACCATGAAGGTTGCCAACAAGACATGATAAAACACAGATCCGATCCTGTACATACCATCTTACAAAGGACATGGGGGTGTGGAGTAAAAGCTTTATCAGACTGTGACTCCGACCTGCTGGTTTGTTATTCATAAAAACACCCCCCCCCCCAAAAACGCTTACATGTTCTCTGATCCAGCTGTTGTAGAAGTGCCGTGTTTCCCCACGCTGGGGCAGCTAACCACGCACTTCTTTTTTGCGGGATTAAAATCCGAACATTTACACCTGAAAAGGTGAATTTGTAGAGCAGGTAAGAATCGCCCACTGCTTCTGTTTCGGGGAGAAATCACGGAGCTGGGGAGGCGTCGTGACGGAGTGCGGTGACTCATACAGAGGGCAGGCCGTCCCGCTTCACGTCTCTGCGTTGGGGTGTGATCGCATCGTGGGGAGATGGCCGTTCCGCCCCCACCCACCCCCAGCAGCTGACTGGTAGGAGTCTACAGCACTGTGGCAAGCGGCCCTCTCGAGGTGAGCATTTGGGACGCAGCGGAGCGCTTAAATTTCTCTCAGGATCCTGGTTGGGAATGATCCCTTCCTGCAACCTCCTTTGCGTTGCCTCGTACTCGAAGGAGGGCTGAGAAAGGATTCAAACATTCAAGAACGGTTTCAGCTTCCTTTGCTTTCACGTTACACACACACACACACACACACACACACACACACTCTCCTGTGTGGAAAAGTGGTTCGGGGACAACTTGACAACCGCAACTTCTTTAAATCAACGGTTGAAACTGAGTGCCCCTGGGCACTAAGGACGCCAGTGTTACTTCTGCTGGGGAGGCAGAAACAGCAGCAGTCAAAGTGATAATGACACAAGGAAGGGGGGGGAGGGAAGGAGGAGGGGTACGTGTGTGGACAAAAGATTTCCCCTTTAAATAAGAACGCTATAAAGCTCCTCCCGCAAGTTCGTTACAACACAAAAATTAAAGGGGAAGTCGCTCGGTCGACGTTTGAGTAGCGTAGAGACCCCAGCGCTGGAGATCGGTGGGGGGGCGGTGGGCTGAAGACGCCAATTCCGGAGCGCCCCCTGTTCAGGCTACAGCTTCCGCGTGCCCAGCTGAAAGCGGGCTTCTTCCGAGATGCCGTACTGTTCCAAGGGGTCCTGCAACGCAAAAAGGAGACAAGGCAGAGAAGGTTACGGTTTGACAGAGCCAGACTGAAGCGCCTGCCTGCCTGACTCAATCTTGCACAGGATGCTGAAGGCCTTGGCCGGATGGGAACACCCCCCCGCTGAACTCAGTGGGATTTACTTCCAACCGTAGGAGTTGGAAGTGAAATTGGAGATCACCTAAGCCCCGCCTACTGCTCAATGGTGATCATTCCATAATTGGGGGGCCACCACCGAAAAGGCCCTCTCCCCTGTTGCCATCCTCCGAGCTTCCCTCGGGGTAGGCACTCAGAGGAGGACCTTCGATGTTGAGCGTGTTGTACGGGTAGGTTCGTGTCGGGAGAGGCGTTCCGTCAGGTATGGTGGTCCCAAGCCGTGGAACTCCCATGGCGTCTACTCAGCTGCTTATACGATGTGAACTGTTAAATTATATACTGGATTTAACTTGACTCATGGTTTAATTTGTTATTTAGCTGTGTATATTCATTGTTTTATATTGTGTGATTTCATCCGTACGTCACCCCGAGATCCTAGCGATATAGGGCGGGATACAAACGTTTTAAATCAACGAATAAAGTGTTTGTTCGTACGACTTTCAAGACCTTTTCGCCTCTCCCTCCTCCGCAATCCCTAGAAACCAGATCTCTGTGGCTGTGGGCACGGATTCATCTCGCTTCTGCAATCCATGCATGGAGAGGGGGGGCACGATATCCTTCCACCCCCCACCCCATAGCCAGCCAGCCCGCTAGTAAATGTTGAGGAGCGCTTTCAGAATGATGGCTGTCCTATAACATGGCCCAGTGCAGGACCAGCGTCAAAGGTAGGCGTGGATGGACCGCCGCCCAGGGACCACCCCTAGCAAGGGCCTACTGAAAGAGCCCTCTGGGCTACTCCTTTTTTCACCATGGCAACGGCAGTGGTGAGGAGGAGCAGGAGACACCATGGCCTGAATGCTCATTGGGCATCTGTCCATCAAGCTAGCAAATCACAGAATAGTAGAGTTGGAAGGGGCCTCTAAGGCCATCCAGTCCAACCCACTGCTCAAGAGCAGCTGGGGACGATGGCGATGAGAAGCGAGGCTTTCTTAAGTTTTCGAGACCTCGCGGTCTGGAAACAAAGCCCTATGAAGAAAAACTGAAACAACTGGGCATGTTTAGCCTGGACAAGAGAAGATGGAGGGGAGACATGATAGAACCAGCCAACAGTGCGATATGGCTGCAAGAAAGGCAAATGCTATTTTTTTTTATCCTGGTTGCGCTTTTTATACTGTATTTCGTAATTGTGTTTTTAACCTGTTGGATGTTTTTTGTGGTTTTAATTTTTGTGAACCGCCCAGAGAGCTTCGGCGATTGGGCGGTATAAAAATGTAATAAATAAATAAATAAATAAATAAATTGAGCTGCATTAATAGAAGTATAGCTTCCAAACTGCAGTACTGGTTCCTCTTTATTTGGCCCTGGTCAGGCCTCATCTAGAGTATTGCATCCAGGTCTGGGCTCCACAGTTCAAGGATGCAGACAAGCTGGAGCGTGTTTAGAAGATGGCAACCAGGATGATCAGGGGTCTGGAAACAAAGCCCTATGAGGAGAGACTGAAAGAATTGGGCAGGTTTAGCGCGGAGAAGATAAGATTGAGGGGAGACATGAGAGCACTCCTTTTAATACTTAAAAGGTTGTCACACAGAGGAGGGCCAGGATCTCTTCTCGATCCTCCCCGAGTGCAGGACATGGAATAACGGGCTCAAGTTACAGGAAGCCATATTCCGGCTGGACATCAGGAAAAACTTCCTGACTGTTAGAGCAGTACGACAATGGAACCAGTGACCTAGGGAGGTGGTGGGCTCTCCCACACTAGAGGCCTTCAAGAGGCAGCTGGACAACCCTCTGTCAGGGATGCTTTAGGGTGGATTCCTGCATTGAGCAGGGGGTTGGACTCGATGGCCTTGTAGGCCCCTTCCAACTCTACTATTCTATGATTCGATATCCTGATGCTGCTTGCATCAGAGGTCTGCACCTCCCCCAGGGAACGCTGCATGCTACACCGAGCCTTCAAGCTACAGCTTCTAATTCCAGCCGATTCCTGCCCGTATCAAAGACACCCACACTTGCTGGAATACACCTGCGGCCGCTCACCTTTCCCGTCATCTTCTGGATCTCGTTCCGATAGAAGATCAGGCTGCTTCTCATGAACTCATAACTGTGAGCAGAAGGAGATTAGAGCCACTGAGCTGCTGGATTTCTATGGCATTGCCCAGAAATAGCTGCCACCCACTGACTGAAGAACCACCCACGCCAGCATAAACTAAGTTTTTATCACAGTAGCCCTAAAGCTTTTTTAGGAGCCGCACAAAGATTAAAACAACAAGAAGGTCTGTGATCTAACAATCGGAGAAGCACTCTACAAAAGGGGAAAAAAGAGGTCCCCAAGTCCCAGGTGACTGGCTGGTCTTACCTGGCCTGACGAAGCACCTCGATCCACTCCTGACACTGTTCTTCCGAATCGCATTCAAAGTAGTACTTCCTTTCTGGTTCCTCGACGAAACCTGGAAGCGCAAGGCGACACCATAACTTTCCTGGCCTCTCCTCTTCTGCAGTCCTTTCTCCACTGTCTTGGCTTCAAATTGCAAGATCCTTGGGGCAGAGCTCTCTTTAGGATTTGTTTCTGCACTGATACCTCTGGTCGGCAATCTATTTTTAATCCGGGGGGGGGGCAGATTTTGAACTGTACAGAGGCTGAAAGGGCAGCTAACAGGGGGTCTCTGATTCCCCCCCCTGAAGAGGGCTGCACCCCCTGCTTCCAAGGAACAGTGTCAAGGCGACGTTGAGACGAACGTGGCCCTGCGATTGGCCAGAAAAAGAGCAATTGAAAGAGACCTGGCTGATGGTTCCTTGCCAGGAAGGACACTCCGACAGGAGGATGGGGAAAGGATACTCTGGATTTTAACTTGGGTGTTTTAAATTTGTAATTTCGCATTGCTGCTGTTTTTATCTGGTTGAGCTTTTATATTTCATTTTATATGATGGTTCTGTACTGTTGTTTTATACTTTGAATGTTTTTAATTTTTGTGAACCGCCCAGAGAGCTCCGGCTATTGGGCGGTATAGAAATGTAATAAATAAAATTAAATAAATAAATAAAAATCCACGTACCGAATAGCCACCAAGTGCTACTCAAGCAAAAATACCAGCAAGGGAAGGTCTACAGTGCTAGCACTGAAAAATTGATCTCCCTCCTCTTCCTTTCCCTTCCATTCCTCATCCCTTGTGTATTATTATTATTATTATTATTATTATTATTATTATTATTATTATTTGCATTTGTATACCGCCCCATAGCCGAAGCTCTCTGGGCGGTTCACATAAGATAAAACACTTAAAAATATACAAAGATTAAAAACCACAAAAACAAGCAAAATACACATACGTTTAAACCCCCTATAACAACTTTGAAAACCATGAGCCAAAAAAAAAGAGGGTAAAGTCAGATTTGAACAGTTGCCAACCGATGAAGCTCTTCAAGTGAAACTTTTCATGTCATAGCTGAGATCTGCATTATCATCACCTGCTATTGTTTGCAGATTAAACTTATGTTAAAGGCACAGCAGCAGAGGCAGGAAAAAAGTTGGCAACCCTATGGTTAAGGATGTACGGATTTTGTTTAATTCATTCTGTCTGTGTTTTGCAGATTGTCAGATACCTTTCATTCCCTCGTTGACTTGAATCAGATTCTCCCCCTTTTTTTTAAAAAAAAAAGTCTTCCAAAAAGTTCATGACAATTTATGAAACTTTTGCTGTCACATATAATATTGCCTATTTTTCTTCATTCAGGGTACAATCAATAAACACACACACACACTCTACTACTACTACAACAACAGCAGAGAGTAAAGACAGATCAGTGATGTATAAAGTATGTGTGTTTGTTTAAATGGCACATATAGTAGCATATTTTCCAGAAACCTTTGTATGACTAAATTTGTGTACTAAAATTATGTCATTTTAGTTTATAAGCCTGGGTTTTTTTTGGGGGGGCTCTCCTTCTTTCTCTCTCTTTTATCATAGAATCATAGAATCATAGAATAGCAGAGTTGGAAGGGGCCTACAAGGCCATCGAGTCCAACCCCCTGCTCAATGCAGGAATCCACCCTACAGCATCCCTGACAGATGGATCATAGAAGTTAGAAGGGGCCTACAAGGCCATCGAGTCCAACCCCCTGCTCAAGGCAGGAATCCACCCTAAAGCATCCCTGACAGATAGATCATAGAATCGTAGAGTTGGAAGGGGCCTACAAGGCCATCGAGTCCAACCCCCTGCCCAATGCAGGAATCCACCCTACAGCATCCCTGACAGATGGATCATAGAAGTTAGAAGGGGCCTACAAGGCCATCGAGTCCAACCCCCTGCTCAAGGCAGGAATCCACCCTAAAGCATCCCTGACAGATAGATCATAGAATCGTAGAGTTGGAAGGGGCCTACAAGGCCATCGAGTCCAACCCCCTGCCCAATGCAGGAATCCACCCTACAGCATCCCTGGCCATCGAGTCCAACCCCCTGCTCAATGCAGGAATCTACCCTAAAGCATCCCTGCTTGTCCAGCTGCCTCTTGAAGGCCTCTAGTGTGGGAGAGTCCAACAACCTCCCTAGGTCACTGGTTCCATTGTCGTACTGCTCTAACAGTCAGGAAGTTTCTCCTGATGTCCAGCTGGAATCTGGCTTCCTGTAACTTGAGCCCGTTATTCCGTGTCCTGCACTCTGGGAGGATCGGGAAGAGATCCTCGCCCTCCTCTGTGGGACAACCTTTCAAGTATTTGAAGAGTGCTATCATGTCTCCCCTCCATCTTCTCTTCTCCAGGCTAAACATGCCCAGATCTTTATGATGTGAGCCACTTTGAGGGACCGTAACAGTCGGAAAACGGGGACAAAAAAATGTTGTAAATAAATAAATAAATGCTACTTCATGCATCTTACTTATTTTATTGCATTTATTGCATTTT
The DNA here is from genome assembly GCF_023053635.1 of Elgaria multicarinata webbii. Lineage (NCBI taxonomy): Eukaryota > Metazoa > Chordata > Lepidosauria > Squamata > Anguidae > Elgaria > Elgaria multicarinata. Next base: position 4,994,588 of record NC_086193.1, on the reverse strand, counting down.
TACACCGCCCAATAGCCGGAGCTCGCCGGGCGGTTCGCAAAAATTTAAACCATTGAAAGTATAAAACGACGGAATAAAAACATTTTAAAAATTGGCTTTGTCTACACATGCAGCAGAAAAAAGGTGGAAGGTTTCAGTCTGCGGGTAGAAGAGACCTCAAAAGAAAAGAAAGGCTTCTCTCTACATTTAAAAATCGAAAACCAACTCCCTGCAAGTAGAAAGCTAGCACTTCAGGGAGTATGGTCCCTTCGTTCATGCAAAAAAATGATATGCATTTTTCTACTTTAAGGTTTGGAGGGGGTTATGCCCAGAAGCGCACACACACACACACACACCCAACAAAATGTGACACCCACGTAGGCCAGGTCTGTGCATTGACCTGAAGACAGGGATATGGGTTCTAGACCGAACCTCCGTGCGGGGTTTCGGCTGCTGCAAAGAAAAGCAAGCCGAGCTACCTGGAAGGAATCGCGGACAAAAATGGGAAGGCAATTTCTTCCCCTCTGGTTTGCAAGAAGCCCTTGTCTGCCTTTCTGTTCAAGGACCTTGCGGCGTTTCCTGCCTTGCTGAAGGAGACGCTACTTCATTGTGTGAACAACGAAGCCTTGTTAGATGAAAGCGGCTTTGCACGCTGCCGCCTGCTATCTTTCCAAGGCCGGGCAAACGGAGCGGGGAGAAGAGCAGCGGAGTGGGCTAGGAGAGGGGAGCAGGAGCGTCTTGCTTCCTGCTGTTTGCAGACTCAAGGGGTGTGTGTGGCAGGTTTGAAATCTCGGAGCTGCACACGTATACACACACACAGACAGAGTTTCGGCCAAAGACAGACGCTTGTGATACCTGGGAAGGGGGAAATGTCAACGGAACATCAGAAAACCTCGGTTGGATCATCGTCTAAATGTTCATCTAGAATCATAGAATAGCAGTGTTGGAAGGGGCCTACAAGGCCATCAAGTCCAACCCCCTGCTCAATGCAGGAATCCACCCTAAAGCATCACCGACAGATGGTTGTCCAGCTGCCTCTTGAAGGCCTCTAGTGTGGGAGAGCCCACAACCTCCCTAGGTCACTGGTTCCATTGTCGTACTGCTCTAACAGTTAGGAAGTTTGTAGGCCCCTTCCAACTCTATTATTCTATGATTCTATGAAAAACCAAGGCAGAAGTGGTGCCCTTATTCTGGCCAATTGGGAGTCTAGAGGACAGCGCAGGGGACTCATTCAGAGACAGGAGCCTTTCATTTATTAATTTCTCACACCATGCTGGCAGGGCTTTCCAGGACACAGCAAAGCGCAAACTCTCAGATCTGGTAATAGAGCTTGGGACGGGGACTGGGGGGGGGGGGGCATATGGCAGATCTAGGATTCAATTCCTGGTTCTACAGCATGTGTGTGAAAGAGAGGGGGAGAGAAACCAGGATGATCAGGGGTCTGGAAACAAAGCCCTATGAGGAGAGACTGAAAGAACTGGGCATGTTTAGCCTGGAGAAGAGAAGATGGAGGGGAGACATGAGAGCACTCTTCAAATACTTAAAAGATTGTCCCACAGAGGAGGGCCAGGATCTCTTCTCGATCCTCCCAGAGTGTAGGACACGGAATAACGGGCTGAAGTTACAGGAAGTCAGATTCTGGTTGGACATCAGGAAAAACTTCCTGACTGTTAGAGCAGTACAACAATGGACTCAGTTGCCTGGTGAAGTTGTGGTCTCTCCCACACTAGGGGCTTTCAAGAGGCAGCTGGACAGCCATCTGTCAGGGATGCTGTAGGGTGGATTCCTGCATTGAGCAGGGGGTTGGACTGGATGGCCTTAGAGGCCCCCTCCAACTCTACTATTCTATGATTCTAAGACAGGTCGGAAGGGAGTTACCCAACTAGAATCCCAACAAGTACAGAGTGTCCTCCCTCCTCTCTGTACCTCACTTATTAAGAAGCAAAATTGGGCCAAGGGCACATGCACGGACAGCAGACAAGCTCACGATCCTCTCCCTCTCCCGGTCTTTTTCCGCTTAAAAGGCTGCCAACGTTCTAGAGAGAAGCTGCCTCGGAAAGAGTCCCCCCCCCAATGTCCCCCCCACAAAGCATCTCCCCCAAGGACTCACTGATAGAGAAGACGTGTTCTTCTTCTCTGTTGATCTTGCAATGTTCTAGCAGTAAAGCACCAATGGGCTGGAGGAAGAGAGAAAGGGATTCCACATCAGCATTCCAGTCCTGAGTAAGGTTTTCACTTTATTGTTTCAATCTGGTCTGTTCTTAACCCGTTTTCAATTTATATCGTAAGCCACGAATTATTATTTTTTATATACATGGAAAACAGGTTGTATGTTCCTTAGTTAATTATTATTATTATTATTATTATTATTATTATTATTATTATTTATTTATTTATTTATTTATATAGCACCATCAATGTACATGGTGCTGCACAGAGTAAAACAGTAAATAGCAAGACCCTGCCGCATAGGCTTACATTCTAATAAAATCATAATAAAACAATAAGGAGGGGAAGAGAATGCAAACAGGCACAGGGTAGGGTAAACAGGCACAGGGTAGGGTAAAACTAACAGTATAAAGTCAGAACAAAATCTGTCTTTAAGTTAAATACTTAAGAGCACAAACCGAAGCAGATGAAAACATGGCCTACAGCTTGCAGCTGTCCTGGACGGGGTTGCACTCCCCCTAAAGGATCGGGTCCGTAGTTTGGGGGTGCTCTTGGATCCAGAACTGTCACTTGAGGCACAGGTGAACTCAGTGGCAAAGAGCACCTTTTATCAGCTTAGGCTGATATACCAACTACGCCCTTATCTGGACGGAGATAGCCTTGCTACAGTGATCCATGCTCTGATAACCTCTCGTTTGGATTACTGCAATGCGTTATACGTAGGGCTGCCTTTGAAAACGGTCCGGAAGCTTCAGCTGGTACAAAACAGGGCAGCACGGTTACTAACAGGGACTGGCCGGCGAGACCACATCACGCCAGTCCTTTTCCAGCTTCATTGGCTGCCAGTCCAGGTCCGGGCCCGATTCAAAGTGCTGGTATTGACATTTAAAGCCCTAAACGGTTTGGGGCCAGGTTATTTGAAGGAACGCCTCCTCCCATATGTACCTGCCTGGACCTTAAGATCATCCACAGGGGTCCTTCTCCGTGAGCCCCTGCCAAAGGAAGTGAGGCAGGTGGCTACCAGGAGCAGGGCCTTCTCTGCTGTGGCACCCCGGCTGTGGAACGAGCTCCCCAGAGAGGTTCACCTGGCGTCTACACTGTACTCTTTCCGTCGCCTGCTGAAGACCTTTATATTTTCTCAGTATTTTAACACCTAATTTAACTTAAATTTAAACTTTGCTTTAATTCCATATTTTAACCTATATCAATTTTTGCTGTGTGGTTTTATCCAGGTTGTGCTTTTCAGATTGCATTTTGTATTTGTGTTTTTAGACTGCGGGGTGTTGTATTATGGCTCTTCGTGGTTTTAATTTTTGTGAACCGCCCAGAGAGTTTTGGCTATTGGGCGGTATAAAAATGTAATAAATAAATAAATATGCATAGGATTGCACTTTTAATCAGGGGTGCAGAACCAAACCTGGCCTGCATTTGGTGCAAGTCAAATTCGCTGATGTTTCCCGAACGCCCCAATCCCCTTTCTCCTGATTACCAATCATGTTGTGGTTTCCTGGCTTTTGTGCAGTTTTTCTCCCTAGTCTAAAAGCCTGAAATCTCTCTCCTAAGGAGTCCTGAAAATAATAATAATCAACATTCCAAGATACCCAAACGATCTACAGGAAATGAAACTCTATTAGTCACTGCCTACATGTCATCCCAGATACTATAAGAGACCATCGTTAATGAGGACTGTTAACTTAGAGTGACCCTATGGAAAGGAGGACAGGGCTCCTGTATCTTTAACAGTTGTATTGAAAAGGGAATTTCAGCAGGTGTCCTTTGTCCGACTGCAGCACCCGGTGAAATTTTCTCTTCGTCACAACAGTTAAAGCTGCCGGACCTATACCAGAGTGACCAGATACAAAAGAGGGCAGGACTCCTGCAGTGTTAACGGTTGTGATGGAAGGTTACAACAACTGGGATTGTTTAGCTTGAAAAAAAATACGGAGGCTAAGGGGAGACATGACAGAGGTGCACAAAATCATGCATGGTGTGGAGAATGTGGAGAGAGAGGCATTTTTCTCCCTCTCTCAAAAACTAGAACCCAGGCTCATCCCATGAAGCTGATGGGTGGGAGAGCCAGGACAAATAAAAGGAAGGACTTCTTCACACAGCGCAGAGTTAAATTGTGGAACTCACTACCACAAGATGTAGTGATGGCCACCAATCTGGATGGCTTTAAAAGGGGCTTGGATCAATTCCTGGAGGCAAAGGCTATCCATGGCTGCTAGCCCTGATAGTTGTGTGCTATCTCCAGTATTCGAGGCAATAAGCCTGTGTGCACCAGTTGCTGGGGAACATGGGCGGGAGGGTGCTGTTGCACCATGTCCTGCTTGTTCATCCCTGGTTGGCCACTGTGTGAAGAGAGTGCTGGACTAGATGGACCCTTGGTCTGATCCAGCATCAGGGCACTTCTGATGTGATGAAGAGGGAATTTCTCCAGGTTCTCCATATATACAAATGACACCTGCTGGAAAATCCCTTTTCAATACAACTGTTAAAGATACAGGAGCCCTGTCCTCCTTTCCATAGGGTCAGCCTAGTTAACTTGAGTGGACTTGGGATCAATATTACTCATCCATAATGGTGATTCCTAACAGCTGACGACTATTACCTCAGCCTCGTCTGTTCGGAAGTAAAAGAGAAAGTTGACCACCAGCTTCACCAGACGCTTCTTCGATGCTGTGAAGAGACACAAACCAGTTATTTGACTGTCAGGGTGGGTGCAGGATTATCCCCCCCCCACACACACATATATGGATTGGAAGAGCAGTGCTCCAAGATGTACCTGTACTCACCATTACCTATTAACTGCCCAGAAAGCTTCAGCTACGGGGAAGTATAGAAATGTAATAAATAATAATAATCCTACTCTGCACACCAGACTATGGTGCACACACGTAAAGGCGGATGGGGTTCCTGTATCTTTAACAGTTGTATTGAAAAGAGAGTTTCAGCAGGTGTCATTTGTATATATGGAGAACCTGGTGAAATTCCCTCTTCATCACAACAGTTAAAGCTGCAGGAGCTACGCTAGAGTGACCAGATTTAAAAGAGGGCAGGGCTCCTGCAGCTTTAACTGTGGTGATGAAGAGGGAATTTCACCAGGTTCTCCACATATACAAACGACACCTGCTGACATTCCCTTTTCTAGACAACTGTTAAAGATACAGGAGCTCCTTTCCATAGGGTCGGCCTAATCTATGCCGGCTGGGAGTTGTAGTGCAAGAACATCGGGGAAGGCTCATGAACCGCCCCTCCCCGCAGTATGGAATGAAAAGCCCACTCATATTCCTAGTCCCCAATGAGGGCGAAACCACAGGAGGTGGGGGGGGGGAGGCGCTTCTTCCCTCAGGCGGTGCCAATGGGGCGCTTCCCTCCCTGGTATGACGTCACGCCCTCCCCCCCACATATCCCTGGTGGGTGACATCACGGCCCCTCTCCCCCTCCAGGGTATGACGTCACGCCCTCTCCCCCACATATCCCCGGTGGGTGACGTCACGCCCTCCCCCCCACATATCCCCGGTGGGTGACGTCACAGCTCCTCTCCCCCTCCAGGGTATGACGTCACTCCCCACATATCCCCGGTGGGTGACGTCACTGCCCCTCTCCCCCTCCAGGGTATGACGTCACTCCCCCCACATATCCCCGGTGGGTGACGTCACTGCCCCTCCCCCTCCTCACCGCTCCCCTTCTTGGGCACGCGCATGAGGATCTCGGCCGCCTTCTCGGCCGGCTGCCGGGAGAGCGCCAGCAGCTCCCGCTCGTTGTACCGCATCGCCTCAGCCGCCGGGCCCCCTCTGCCCTCCCTCCGCTCTATGGTCCCACCAGGAACAACTTCCGCCCGGGACTCTATGGTCGCTCTCCTTTTTCCTAGAGTCGCCCCCCCTCTTTCCGGCCTTGCGGTCGCTCACTTCCGCCTAGGGACTCTATGGTCGCTCTCCTTTTTCCTAGAGTCGCCCCCCCCTCTTTCCGGCCTTGCGGTCGCTCACTTCCGCCTGGGGACTCTATGGTCGCTCTCCTTTTTCCTAGAGTCGCCCCCCCTCTTTCCGGCCTTGCGGTCGCTCACTTCCGCCTAGGGACTCTATGGTCGCTCTCCTTTTTCCTAGAGTCGCCCCCCCTCTTTCCGGCCTTGCGGTCGCTCACTTCCGCCTGGGGACTCTATGGTCGCTCTCCTTTTTCCTAGAGTCGCCCCCCCCTCTTTCCGGCCTTGCGCTCGCCCACTTCCGCCTGGGGACTCTATGGTCGCTCTCCTTTTTCCTAGAGTCGCCCCCCCTCTTTCCGGCCTTGCGCTCGTCCACTTCCGGGGTGACGTCGGCAGGCTGACCCGGAAGTGGACCCGTTGTGGCGCCTCTTGGCCTGTTCTTCCCGGTGCCGTTGTGGGAGAGGAGAAGGCGGCGGGAAGGAGAAGGCGGCAGCGGTACCGTCCCGTGCGGCCCTGGTGGGAGCACAGGTGAGGACGAGGGAGGAGGAGGAGGAGGAAGGAGGGGGGCTGGAGAGAGAGTGGGGGTCTTGGGGGGCGAGGGGGCTCGAAAAGCCGGGGCTTGCTGGGTGTTGTTATTATTATTGTTGTTATTATTATTATTATTATTATTATTTTATAAGGGTACAAAATGATGCCTGGTATGGAGAATGTGGATGGGGAGACCTTTTCCTCCCTCTCTCGAAACACTAGAAGCCAAAGGGGGTCAACATCCCATGAAAAGTGTAATAAATAAATAAATAAATAAATAAAATAAATGAAGCTGATGGGTGGGAGATCCAGGACAAATGAAACGAAGACTATGGAACTCACTGCCACAAGATGTCGTGATGGCCACCCATCTGGATGTTTGCTCCCTTTGGCTAGGAAATCTGCTAGGAAATCACTAGGAAATCTTATTGCTGCTAGAAATTCCCCCTCCTCTCCCCTTTCTGGGGTTTCTGACACCAGGAGAAATCACAGGAAACAGGCAATATTCCCAACACTTCCTGTGCTTACAAATTGCAGGACCTTTTTGGTGTTTGCTCCCTTTGACTAGGAAATCTGCTTCCTAGAGCTTCCAGAAGGCAGATAAGACATGGCTTTTATAATAAACCTTCCTGGACATATACATACATACCTGGCATTGATAGATTGTGTGTGTCCTGTATCTAGACCATAGAAAATGGCCCATATGCTCTCTCTGTGTGTCTGTCCTGAACCAAGTTTATGACGGGATTGTTGAGTAATGATGCCTCCTGTTAGAAAGGCAATTAGCAGAGAGAGAGAGAGAGAAAACCAAAGGCAAAGCGGAATGGGCGTTTACCAGTCTCCCATGCACACAGAGCTGAAGGAACAGTTTTACTCACAAATATTCTTGCATATACAATGCAGGTACAGTGTAGGGTTTTCAAAAGGAGTTGATCAGTCCACGTTGTGTTCCGTTACACCAGTGGGAGCGAGAGCAGACATAAGTGGTGGAAGGCAAAGAGAGGGAAGGCAGGGAGGGAGGAGAGGGACAAAAAGAACGAATCACAGAAAACAGGCTTACAAACAGCAGGAACTTTTTGGGGTTTGCTCCCTTTATTTATTTATTACACTTAAATACCGCTCCCATAGCCAGGGCTCTCTGGGCGGTTTCCTTTGGCTAGGAAATCTGCTTCCTAGGACTTTCAGAAGGCAGATAAGACATGGCTTTTATAATAAACCTTCCCGGACATATACATACATACCTGGCATTGTTAGATTGTGCGTTTTTAACTGTATTGCACGTCCTTAGGGAAGGTTTTATAGAGCTGGAAAAAGTGCAGAAAAAGGCAACTAAAACGATTCAGGGTCTGGAGCATCTCCCCTGCGAGGGAAGGTTACATCAACTGGGATGGTTTAGCTTGGAAAAAAGGAGGTTGAGGGGAGACAGGATAGAGGTGTACAAAATGATGCCTGGTGTGGAGAATGTGGATGGGGAAACATTTTCCTCCCTCTCTCAAAACACTAGAGCCCAAAGGGGGTCAACATCCCATGAAAAGTGTAATAAATAAATAAATAGATCTGTTGTAAACCGCCCAGAGAACTTCACCTATGGGGCGGTATATATAAATATAATAAATAAATAAAATAAATGAAGCTGATGGGTGGGAGATCCAGGACAAATAAAACGAAGACTATGGAACTCACTGCCACAAGATGTCGTGATGGCCACCAATCTGGATGGCTTGGATCAATTCCTGGAGGCGAAGGCGATCCATGGCTACTAGCCCTGATGGTTGTGTGCTATCTCCAGTATTCAAGGCAATAAGCCTGTGTGCCCCAGTTGCTGGGGAACATGGGTGGGAGAGTGCTGTTGCACCATGTCCTGCTTGTTCATCCCTGGTTGGCCACTGTGTGAACAGAGTGCTGGACTAGATGGACCCTCGGTCTGATCCAGCGTCGGGGCACTTCTGAGGTTCTTCTGAGGTTTCTGAGACAACTGAGTCCAGAACTGCCCTGTTTGCTCTTGAGGTACATTTTCTGCCCAGATGGTTATTTATCCATTTATTTGTTACCTTTATATACCGCCCCATAGCCGAAGCTCTCTGGGCCGTTTACAAAAGTTAAAAACAGTAAACATTAAAAGTTTACCTTTAAAACAGTAAACGTTAAAAGTTATTTGAGAGGCAAGATCAGAAGTGCTTAGGGTGGTAATATTCAGCAGTTCTCTGTGGTTCTTTTTAGTTGATTTCAAGAGCCAAATGGCTTCCATCTTATTCAGGTAACCATTGAGCTGCTGTGGTTCTATACATGGAACCGATCGCAGGCAGTGAAGTCTTTATCCCACACTTTCTGGCCGTTGGCCAGTGCCTCTGAGCTAGTAAGCCTGTGCAATGGACTTCGGATGACGGTTAATCAAACATAAACTTGCGTAGCTTAAAACTTAATTTCTCCTTCCCCGTCCCCAGTCTTTCTCCTAGGTCATTTTGAAGCACAAAAGCACCAACCATGGATTTCCAGCACCGACCGGGAGGCAAAACGGGCAGCGGAGGCGTCGCCTCTGCCTCAGAGAGCAACAGAGACCGCAGAGAGAGGCTGAGGCAGCTGGCCTTGGAAACGATCGATATCAATAAGGTAAAGGTTTCTAGTTCTTCTCGTGCGGTGCGTAAGGCAGGAGGTGTCGCCTATAACTGAAGGGGTGTTTGCGGAAAAGACTGGATCGATGTGTTGCTTGATACAACACATTGTGAACCGCCCAGAGAGCTTTGGCTATTGGGCGGTATAAAAATGTAATAAATAAATATATAAATAAATACATTCGTAGGGAAGAGATTGTAGCTCAGTGCTCTTTAGGGCTGTGCACGGACCCCCCCCCCCCGAACCGCTTCATGGCCCAATCCACAACGTTCAGATTAGGCCGATCCGCTTCGGGTCGATCCGAACCTCCTCCGCTCTGCGGAGCGAGATCGGAGCAGCGGATCGAGATTTTGCCCCCCCTTCCCTGCTTACTTGCCTCTTCGGTGGACGGCAGAGTGGGGAAGGGGGGGCAAAATGGTGGCCAAATAAGCCGCCCTGCTCCCTTAACTGGCTCCGTCGCCACATGGACTGCGGCGGCAGAGCCAGGTAAGCCCCCCCCTTACCTGCCTCCATTGTGGTCCGGCGCAAGTCTGCGACGGACACAGGTAAGCCCCCCTGCCCCCTTACCTGGCTCCGCTGTCGTCGCTGCACAGACTGCACCGCCGCCAGGTGAGCCCACGTCCCCCCCCACTTACCTGCATTCGGAGCTCTGGATGGAAGCAAACCGCTTCGCCTCGATCCGCAGCTCCCCCGACCCGATTCGGATCCGCCTTTGGTAGAGGCGGATCGGGTTGCTCCGCTCCGGGTTCACGATCCGAATCGGAGCGGAGCACAGCCCTAGTGCTCTTGCTTTGCATATGGAACATCCCAGGTTCGTTCTTTGGCATCTCCTCACCTGCAAGGAGCTTGAGTGGCAGTTGATGGGGGGAAGGACCCTTTTCCGCCTCTGACCCTGGCAAGCTGCTGCAATCAAAGCAGACAGTTCTGAGCTGGATGGCCCAATTGTGTCAAGGGGGCTTCATACGTTTACAAACTCTGCAACGCCCCCCACCTCGCACATCAGGCTTTGATGCGCACGCCTCTCTCAGGCTGAGCACCACCACTGAAGAAGGGGTAAAAAGAAAAGAAATATAACCTTTCCCTGAAAGCAGAGGGAAAAGGTAAGGAGCTTTGGAAAAGGCTTTTCTGTGAATATAGCAGGCTGAAGGTTTAATGTAACGTGTTTATTTATGAACCAGTAGAGCAGGAGACACAGCCAAACCGGCACGTGGTTTTATGGTAGCAAAATAAAGAAAATGTTTATTATTTACAGTTCTTAGTTCCTTCAAATTCTACTGCAATCCTGCCTGTCCTTATTTATTTATTTATTTATTTATTTGTTTATTTAGAATATTTATATACCGCTCCCCATTGAAAAATTTCGGAGCGGTGTACCAGGTAAAATGAAAATAAAAACAGAATAAAACAGTGTAAACAAAATTTAAAAAGAAGCAAAAACAGAAATCCAAGGCTGCATGTTAAAGAAAGGCTTCTTGGAATAAAGATGTTTTCAGGAGGCCCCGAAAGGAGTACAAGGTTGGCGCCTGCCTGACCTCCAGAGGCAGGGAGTTCCACAGGAGGGGGGCCACCACGCTGAAGGCTCTTCCCCTGGTGGATTCCAATCGGAGGATGGATCTAGGTGGAACCACCAGGAGCAGGCCCTCGGATGACCTCAGTGACCGGGCAGGTTGGTAAGGGAGAAGGCAGAGCTCTCTCAGGTATCCTGGTCCCAAGTTGTTTAGGGCTTTGTACACAAGTACAAGAACCTTCAACCTGGCCCGGTAACGAACAGGCAGCCAGTGCAGTTCCCTCAGCAGAGGAGTTACATGCTGGAAAGGGGCAGCTCCAGACAGCAGCCGAGCTGCAGCGTTCTGCACTAGCTCCACCTTCCCGAGCAGCGTCAAGGGCAGCCCCACACAGAGCGCGTTGCAGTAATCCAATCTTGAGGTTACCAATGCCTGTCCCACCGTGGTCAAGCGATCCCTGTCCAGGAGAGGCCGCAGTTGGCGAACCAACCAGAAATGGGTCTAAGAGTACCCCCAAACTATGAACCTGTTCTTTCAGAGGCAGTATTATTCCTTAAGAATACTGGTAGTAACAAATCTAATAATAACAATCCTTAGTCCCAATGATCTTATTTTCACTCACTCACACAACTGACAAAAAATCACTCAGCTAAACACATCTCTCCTCCAAACCCAATCACCAGCCGAACACCTCAAAACGCTCCGCTCCCCCATATATATATATATATATAGACTCCTCCCCCCTTTCCACAGCATCACTAGCCACACCCTTTCTGTCCAACATTCCTAGCTCAGGTGTGGAGCACGGGTTTTGCCTGCAGAAGGTCCCAAATTCAGTTCCTGGCACCCTCAGTTTGGAAGGCCGGGAAAGGTCTCGTTCTGCCTAAGCTGAAGGACAAACAGGCTGAGCAGCTTCCTCTATTTCTATCCCACTTCTCCATCTCCACTTTTGAGATCGACAAATGAAATTAAAAGAAAAATCACGTGGATTAAGAAAAAGGAAAACCCAAAATCACTTGATTTAAGAAAAAGGGGGAGAAAAAGCGTAATATGTTTATGTAGGCATGTCTGTATCTACGGCCTGGTTCATCGCACGCAACGTTAACCCAGGTTAATTTAACGCGTGGTTTGTTGCCCTACCCAGGGATTGACTTGGTTCACCCATGACAACAACCCAGAGTATAGCTTGTCGTTGAATCGTGGTTTGTTGTTACGTGTGGACCCTGCGCTGTGTTTTATCTGTGCACCAGATCTCTTATGGATGTTGATTGCGCTTAAATCCACAGATTAGCAATTTTATTATCTATATATCCCTCCCTTTTTCACTATGCTAGGCCCCAATAACCCAATTCTGTTCCCTTTTCAGAAACCAACAAATAATCTAGTATCTTTAGTGGTTTTGTAACACTCCCTATTTTTTATCCCCACTTTATACTGTTTTATATAACGGTGTATCTTCTTGTTTTATATTGGTCTGTTGACTGTAAATAAAGAAATACAATACAATACATTTAATGACTTGGTTCACCCATGACGACAACCCAGAGTATAGCTTGTCGTTGAATCGTGGTTTGTTGTTACGTGTGGACCCTGCGCTGTGTTTTATCTGTGGGCTGTTAACCACAAACAGCCGAGGGAGATGACCCATGGTTTGTTGTTGGATTATGAACTCTGGGTTGTTTGTGGTTAACAAGCCATAGTTAAAGCATAATGCAGGGTTTGCCTGCTTCCTTCAGTAGCAGAGGCAGTAAGCCCATGTGCACCAGCTGCTGGGGAACATGGGTGGTAGGATGCTGCTGCTTGTGGGTCCCTGGTTGACAGAGGGTTGGTCACTGTGTGAACAGAGTGCTGGACTAGATAGACCCTTGGTAAACCGCCCAGAGAGCCCTGGCTATGGGAGCGGTATATAAGTATAATAAGTAAAATAAATAAAATAAATTCTTATGTTCTTAAAAGGGGTTCCACCCTCAGATTTTAAATGGTGCATCAGCCTCCATGGAGTTGCCTTCGAGTGGCTGGCTATAATCCATCAGTGTGTCTACAACGCTGAGCCCGTTAACTTTTCTTTTTATTTCCCTGCCAGGATCCTTATTTTATGAAAAACCACTTGGGCTCTTACGAATGCAAGCTTTGCCTGACGCTGCACAACAACGAGGTGAGACGTTGCTCTCGCACCAGCGCCCCCTCACCCCACCCCGCCGAAGAGAGAGGGAGGGCCTGTTTTGCATGCAGATGGTCCCACGCTCAGTTCCTGGAATCCCCAGGCAGGTTGGAGGGAGCCTTCCCTGGGGCCCAAACTATGCTTGTAATTGAATTTCCTCCCCTTCTCTCTTCTCGTCCCACAGGGAAGTTACTTGGCGCACACCCAAGGGAAAAAGCATCAGACCAATTTGTAAGTCGCTAATTACAAACGTGTTTTTCTGATGCTTCTTACTGCTTTTCAACATCTCTCTTTCTCTCGCTCTCTTCCCCCTCCCGTTCCAAAAAGTTTGTTCAAAGCCTGTTTATTGGGGATCTGTTTTCCGAAATCTTGTAGCGGTCAGTCCCCCGTCCCTCACTTTTCTAAAAGAGAACCTCAGACGTATTGAGTGTGCTCAGCAGGCACAAAATGTTGGCGGACGGCTGGGGCAGGGGAATTTGAGCAGGACTGGGATAGAACGGAGTGTCGTGGAAAAGGCCCGTGTCTTTTGTACCCAGCTCCACAACACTCTGATGCTGGCAGGACAAAGTGTGGTGTAGTGGCTAGAGTGTCAGACTGGGAGTCAGGATACTCCATGGAAATCCACTGGGTGACTTTGGGCCAGTCACAGACTCTCAGCCCAGCCTACCTCACAGGTTTGTTGTGAGGATAACATGGAGAGGAGGAGGATTATGTACGCCGCCTTGGGTTCCTTGGAGGAAAAAAGGCAGGATATAAATGTAATAAATAAATGTTTCAGCGCTACACTTTAAAAGCTCCGTCTTCTGATTTCTACATTCCTCTTGCTGGCTCAGCCCCAGGTTCTCCTCCACGGCAGGAGGATGGAAGTCACCAATCTAGTGAAAACGGGGAAACTAAAAAGCTGTCGGGCAATGCGTGAGCAGAAATTCCATCTAGAAACGTTAGCTCTTAACTAGGGGGGGATAAATCTGTCAGTCCGGCTTTCCTCAAATATTCCGATTTTTAAAATCTCATTTCCCCAACCCACCCCATCCTGAGTATGAAGAATTTTGCAAATTTGGGTTCTTTCTTTCTTTCTTTCATTTCTATATTGCAGAATCGCTAAAGCCCTTCACAAAAATTACAAGCCACAAATATGAGATATTATTGATTGATTGATTTATTACATTTTTATACCGCCCAATAGCCGAAGCTCTCTGGGCGGTTCACAAAAATTAAAACCATAATAAAACAACCAACAGGTTAAAAGCACAAATACAAAATACAGTATAAAAAGCACAATTGCAGAGATAATAAAAACCTAATATAAATCTCTAACATACAAAATTTAAGAACAGTTTAAAACAGCTAAAACCAGTTACAGTGAGATACTGGACCAGATAAAGACAGTTAACGTCAATGCCCTGTCATATGTCAGCCAGTGCTGTGTAGTGGTTAGAGTGTTGGACTGGGAGTTGGGAGATCCGGGTTCGAGTCCCCACTCGGCCTTGGAAACCCACTGGGTGACTTTGGGCCAGTCACAGACTCTCAGCCCAACCTACCTCGCAGGGTTGTTGTTGTGCGGATAACATAGAGAGGAGGATTATGTACGCTGCCTTGCGTTCCTTGGAGGAGAAAGGCGGGCTATAAATGCAAAAATAAATAAATGGTTTTATTTGCTTTGTCTCTGCCTTAATAATTTTGTATTGAAGGCCAGGATATTTTTTTACGTATTTGAGGAAGTCTGGTCGATAAGGATGGCTCATTTATAAATTCTTTAAACCCGCCTTCCTCCACCTGATGCCTTCCAACTGTGTGGCGTCACCAACCTCAGTGACGACTATTCTCAAACCTCTCTTTAAATTCTTTAAACCTTTCGTTTCCACCACCCTATTCTCCATCTTCTATAAAAGAATGAGGGAATAATAAACCTTTTTTGTGTGAGTGTGCATACGTAGTGTCTACCTGGAGTAACGCAAATGACCGAGCAGACGTGGTTGTTAAACAAAATAAGAAAGTGTATTCATATAGAAAAAGATTTTAAACAACACTTTAAGATTAATCTACTTTAAGATACATCTACCTCCCAGGGAATACTAACCACCTCCAAATCCTGTAATCCCACTTTCCTAATACTATCTTGAAACAAGCTTCTACTAGACCTCACTCGCTCCTTAACCCTGACTAACGCCGCGTTTCGGCCTGTATCTTTTCAAGGCCTTCAGGGGTTGTAGGGAGGTGTTTGCAAAGATCCTCTTATCAACAAAATGTCTTTCTTAAATTGCCAATGGCGACATTCTGGAGAAAGAGTATTGTGTCCAGTTTTGGGCTCACAATTCAAGAAGGACTCAGACAAGCTGGAGCGTGTTCAGAGGAGGGCAGCGAGGATGATCCGGGGTCTGGAAACAAAGCCCTATGAAGAGAGATGGAAAGAACTGGGCATGTTGAGCCTGGAGAAGAGAAGACTGAGGGGAGACATGATAGCACTCTAAAAATACTTAAAAGGTTGTTACACCGAGGAGGGCCAGGATCTCTTCTCAATCCTCCCAGAGTGTAGGACACGGAATAATGGGCTCAAGTTACAGGAAGCCGGATTCCGGCTGGACATCAGGAAAAGCTTCCTGACTGTTAGAGCAGTATGACAATGGAGCCAATGATCTAGGGAGGTTGTGGGCTCTCCCACACTAGAGGCCTTCAAGAGGCAGCTGGACAACCATCTGTCAAGTATGCTGTTGGGTGGATTCCTGCCTTGAGCAGGGGGTTGGACTCGATGGCCTTATAGGCCCCTTCCAACTCTGCTATTCTATGATTCTATGACATTAATAAAGACATTCTGTTGATACCAAGATCTTTGCAAACACCTTCCTATAATCCCCTGAAGAAGGCCTTGAAAAGATACAGACTGAAACGCGTCGGGCTTTTCAACCTACAAATAAAAAGTTCCTCATCCTGAGAATTTGTTTCTGCCTTCTTTTCACCTGATTTGGGTGCTGTTCTCCCCATTTTTGATTTTTGTCCTCTCACTCCCCCTCCTCTCTCTCCAAATCGGCCAACCAATCAGACGACACCATTCACACGGCTCGCCATTCTAACTCCCCCCCGCCTTTCCCACTTTCTTACCATTTCCTGAAAATAAAAGAATTGGGTACCGCAAATCCCAACCTGAACCAAACACTTGAAAATCGACATATAAAGACTAACACAATTTCTCATTTCGTCACAGACTGCAACTCTCAGAAGTTCTGAGCATATGCTGAGGCTGATGAAAGTTGCATTCCAAAACACCTGGAGGGTGTCAGGTTGAGGAAGGCCGCTGTAAATCAACAGCAGCAGAAAACTAGCTTCTCAGGGGGTGGTTTGTCCCTATAAAGGTTGTCACACAGAGGAGGGCCAGGATCTCTTCTCGATCCTCCCAGACTGCAGGACACGGAATAACGGGCTCAAGTTAAAGGAAGCCAGATTCCGGCTGGACATCAGGAAAAACTTCCTGACTGTTAGAGCAGTACGGCAATGGAGCCAGTGACCTAGGGAGGTTGTGGGCTCTCCCACACTCGAGGCCTTCAAGAGGCAGCTGGACAACCATCTGTCAGGGATGCTTTAGGGTGGATTCCTGCATTGAGCAGGGGGTTGGACTTGATGACCTTGTAGGCCCCTTCCAACTCTGCTATTCTATGATTCTATAGACAGATCAGGCGGTTGCCCAGGGCCCCCGAGTGAAGTGGGCCGCCAAATTCAAAGGAAATCTAAATAAAAATTACAAATAAATCGGCTTCTGAAACAGCGTGCCTCTGTTTCCTCTGATCGCAGAAACGTTCGTGGAACGGGCGGGGAAACCAAACCGTTACGGCTCCGTTTAAATAAACGCGCTTTAAAAACATTCACCGGAAATTGGGGCAAAACGTTTCCCAATTGACCTAGATCTGCCCTTGGGGTTTGGGGGTGCACGGTTTGTCTAGGGCTGCCCCTGTAGCTTCTGAAAGATGTGGATTCCAGTGGGTCACCTTCATTCTTTATACTTTCCCCCACGCCACATACTTCTTACTCTTCATTGTTGCATGGGGGAGGGCGGGGAAGAAGCAGGCTTTTGCCAGTAGCAAAGAATATCTTGGAAGATCAGACATAGAGCTGAAATGTTACAAGGAAGCAGCTGTGCCGCTCCGGCAGGACGTAGCCTTGGTGCTGTCTAGGAAGTATCGCTTTGATGGCACCCAGCGGCCCTCCTCCGCCTGATAACAGGCGTTCTCCGCATAGCATCTGAGCCGAGGTGGGGAGAGGGCCTGACTGATCTCAAGACAGTGTTTGCTTGTGTAGGCACTGGTTTGCAGGAGACTCAGTTTCACGCCCAGGGACTGGGGGAGATTCAGGAACAAAGGAAAACCTTGAGAAAGCCTGGATCCCGTCTCCAGCAATTCATAGAATCATAGAACCATAGAATAGCAGAGTTGGAAGGGGCCTATAAGGCCATCGAGTCCAACCCCCTGCTCAATGCAGGAATCCACCCTAAAGCATCCTTGACAGATGGTTGTCCAGCTGCCTCTTGAAGGCCTCTAGTGTGGGAGAGCCCACAACCTCCCTAGGTAACGGGTTCCATTGTCGTACTGCTCTAACAGTCAGGATGTTTTTCCTGATGTCCAGCCAGAATCCGGCTTCCTGAAACTTGAGCCCGTTATCCCATGTCCTGCACTCTGGGAGGATGGAGAAGAGATCCTGGCCCTCCTCTGTGTGACAACCTTCCAAGTATTTGAGGAGTGCTATCATGTCTCCCCTCAATCTCCTCTTCTCCAGCCTAAACATGCCCAGGCTCTCTGGGCTTAATGGGAGTTGTAGTCCACTCCAGGCCTCCCCCTGCTGGATAGCTTCCAGATGTGGCTTGAGGGTTTTAATGGAATTGTTTTAGATGGTATTGTAAAGCACCTCGATGCCAGAAATGGTGAGGCGGCGCTATAAAAAATGCTTTAAATAAATAAATAAAATGCGTTGGACAATGTTCAACTGGATGGACCGGTGGTCTGACCTCGTCTGCGGTTCTTCCAATCCATACGCTCCACATTCGCTGTGTGGCTGAGCAGCTGCTGTGCTTAAGAACATCAGAAGTGCCCTGATGCTGGATCAGACCAAGGGTCCATCTAGTCCAGCACTCTGTTCACACAGTGGCCAACCAGCCATCGGCCAGGGATGAACAAGCAGGACGTGGTGCAATCCTCCTCCTCGTCCTCCTCCCCCCCTCTACTCCTTCTCCTTAAGGACATCAGAAGTGCCCTGATGCTGGATCAGACCAAGGGTCCATCTAGTCCAGCACTCTGTTCACACAGTGGCCAGCCAGCCATCGGCCAGGGATGAATGAGCAGGACATGGTGCAACAGCACCCTCCCGCCCATGTTCCCCAGCAACGGGTGCACACAGGCTTACTGCCTCAGATACTGGAGGTAGCACACAACCGTCAGGGCTAGTAGCCCTGGGTAGCCTTCACCTCCAGGAATTGATCCAACCGCCTTTTAAAGCCATCCAAATGGGTGGCCATCGCGACATCTTGTGGTCGTGAGTTCCATAATTTAACTTTGCCCTCTGTGAAGAAGTCCTTCCTTTGATTTGTCCTGGATCTCCCTCCCATCAGCTTCATGGGATGACCCCGTTGCGCTCTAGTATTACGGGAGAAGGAGAAAAATGTCTCTCTCTCCACATTCTCCACACCGGGCATCATTTTATACACCTCTATCATGTCTCCCCTTAGCCTCCTCTTTTCCAAGCTAAACAATCCCAGTTGATGTAAAACAATCCCAGTTCCTTTTGGTTCGGTCCCTGGCATCTCCAGTTCCGAGCCGATGGGAAGGGCCTGGAACTTTCATCCTGCCCACCAGAATACCCGGCGAAAGAAATCAGCGTTGCCTTCATGCTGGCGAGCTTCGCAGATGCATCTGTTGTATAGGGACCCAAGAGAGAGACTCCTGAAACCGCTGCTGACATATGGAGGCATGAATGCCCAAGCAGAAACAGTTCTCTTCCTCCTTAGCGATACCAACAGTTATGTCACTCATAAAGTGGCCCTGTTTGCACTGGCAGCGAAAAAGATTAGGAAGAGAGAACTTGATAAAATTGCTATATACTGCCACGGAGACTCAAAGCGCTGAGCGAAATGAGAGCTTTAGTCAGAGTAAATTTAAGCTTGTCTGTAGGGCGCACTTGGTTATTTTAAACTGTTGTGCACTTTTATAGTTGTATGCTTTTCTGTGGATGTATTTGTCATGGCCTTCGGCTGGCACAATAAACTGATGATTGATTGATCTGTTTGGCCACTGTTGGAAGTGGCCTGTGACGTAGCCTTTTTGGGCTGAACTGCCAGGCCTGTCCAGACGTTCTCGTGCCCCGACACCACATCTTTCAGAAGCGAGGGCCACCGGGGTGGGAGGCCCCCAGGCCAAGGGAATGAGTCTTGGAGGGCTGCCCCGGGAGGCTTGTACCTGTGGCAGAAAGGCCCCCACAGACGTGCACGGAGGCTTCTTTAAACATTGCCGCTGAAACGGGTCGGGCGTTCCTAACCGCCCGCTCCGGCTCCCTGCAAAAATGCCGTCCCCTTTCCCGGGAGAAGAAGTAGTAGTAGTTCGGCAACCGACTCGTTTCCTCGCTCCCGTTTTTCAGAGCTCGTCGAGCCGCCAAGGAAGCCAAGGAAGCCCCAGCTCAGCCCGCCCCGGAGAAGGTGAAGGTGGAAGTGAAGAAGTTTGTGAAAATCGGCCGGCCGGGTTACAAAGGTAGCTGGGAGAATTGAGCGACTCTGTCGCCGGGCTGCATGCGGGAGATATCAGCGGCCTTTGCGGGAGGGCCGGAAGTTTAAACCCCCTCATCAAAGCCATGGCAGGCAATTATTTATTATTATTTGTCTATTTACAATATTTATATACCGCTCCCCATGGAAAATTTCGGAGCGGTGTACAAGATGAGAGGAGAATAAAAACAGAATAAAACACTTAAAACAGATCTTAAAAGAAGCGAATGCAGCGACTCCTGGTCGGACGTTAAGGAAAGGCTTCCTGGAATAATGATGGTTTCAGGAGGCGCCGAAAGGAGTACAAAGTTGGCGCCTGCCTGGCCTCCAGAGGCAGCGAGTTCCACAGGAGGGAGGCCACCACGGTGAAGGCTCTTCTCCTGGTGGATTCCAATCGGAGCATGGATCTATGTGGGACCACCAGAAGCAGATCTTTGGATGACCTCAGTGACTGGGCACGTTGTTAAGGGAGAAGGCGCTCTCTCAGGTATCCTGGTCCCAAGTGGTTTAGGGCTTTGTACACAAGTACAAGAACCTTCAACCTGGCCCGGTAGCGAATAGTCAACCCGTGCAGCTCCCTCAGCAGAGGAGTTACATGCTGGAAAGGGGCAGCTCCAGACAACAGCCGAGCTGCAGCATTTTGCACTAGCTCCACCTTCCGGAGCAGCTTCAAGGGCAGCCCCACACAAAGCACATTGCAGTAATCCAGCCTTGACGTTACTAATGCCTGTACCACCGTGGCCAAGCTATCCTTCTCCAGGAGAGGGCGTTGTTGGCGAACCAGCTGAAGCTGGTCAAAGGCAATTAGACCTCCGTAAGGCTGGCATGATAACCGGGGCGGTTCCGCGGCCGGGCAACCCGGATCCTGCAACCTGTTTGGTTTCGCCAATCGGGTACGCCTGCACGCTCTGCATATTTTCTAGTTCACGGCGGAAGCTTAGGAAGTCCTTGCTCACTTGGGTACTGATCTGTCAGGGTTTGGGCATTTTCAGGCACGCGCCCATGAGGACTAGAAACTTTAGCCTCTTTTTCCAATGGAAGTTGAGATTGAAAGGAAGCTGATAGCACTTCTGAGATTCAGTGGGGCCGTTGCTCTTCTCTGTCTTTCCAGTGACCAAGCAGAGAGATCCAGAGATTGCCCAGCAAAGCCTCCTCTTCCAGGTAAGACCCAACTCACTTTTCGTTGAACGCTGCCGTGAAGTGGTTCCTTACTGCCCGCGTGATGTAGAGCTTCCTATTTATTAATATTATCATTATTTATTTTTATAGCACCATCAGTGTACATGGTGCTGTACAGGGTAAAACAATAAAATAGCAAGACCCTGCCGCAGAGGCTTACATTCTAATAAAATCGTAATAAAACAATAAGGAGGGGAAGAGAATGCACCAAACAGGCACAGGGTAGGGTAAAACTAACAGTATAAAAGTCAGATCGAAATCCAGTTTTAAAAGCTTTAGGAAAAAGAAAAGTTTTTAGCTGAGCTTTAAAAGCTGCGGTTGAACTTGTAGTTCTCAACTGTTCTGGAAGAGCGTTCCAGGCATAAGGGGCAGCAGAAGAAAACGGACGAAGCCGAGCAAGGGAAGTGGAGGCCCTTGGGCAGGCGAGAAACATGGCATCAGAGGAGCGAAGAGCACGAGCGGGGCAATAGTGTGAGATGAGAGAGGAAAGATAGGAAGGAGCTAGACCGTGAAAAGCTTTGTAGGTCAACAGGAGAAGTTTATATTGGATTCTGAGGTGAATTGGAAGCCAATGAAGAGATTTCAGAAGCGGAGTAACATGGTCAGAGCGGCGAGCCAAGAAGATGATCTTAGCAGCAGCAATTTATTTACATTGTTTCCTGCCCATCTTTCCAGTGTTTTTGCTCAAGGAAATGGTTAGGGTGTTGGACTGGGGGGTCAGGAGGTCCAGGTTCGAGTCCCCACTCAGCCATGGAAGCTCCCTGGCGGAGTCTGGGCCAGTCGCAGACTCTCAGCCCAACCTTCCTCACAGGGTGGTGGTTGTGAGGATAAAAGGGAATGGAGGAAGGTTTGGAACTCCACCTTGGGTTCCTTAGAGGAAACAGAGCAGGATATAAATGCGTTCAATAAAATAAATGGTATAACAATCAAAATTGGCAGTTGGACAGCAAAAGTGCCGTACGATTGTTTTAAGAGAAACCGCTCGGGGAAACTAGGAAGTTGTTGACCTTCCCTGTCAGGCCTTCCCTGTTGGACCTTCCCTGTCAGGCCTTCCCTGTTGACCCTCCCTGTCAGGCCTTCCCTGTTGACCTTCCCTGTTGACCTTCCCTGTCAGGCCTTCCCTGTTGACCCTTTCTCCCTTGGCTGCTTCTACCTCACTATAGATCGACTACCCAGAAATCGCGGAAAGTATCATGCCTAGACATCGCTTTATGTCTGCGTATGAGCAAAGGATCGAGCCCCCCGACCGGCGCTGGCAATACCTGCTGATGGCCGCTGAGCCCTATGAGACCATTGCCTTCAAGGTGACCATTGTCTTAATTCTGCTTTTGTTTGATGTGTGTGTGTGTGTTATAAAAGAAGAAGCTTTTGTCTGGGAATAGCCGGCTTCCAAGACAGCCTTCCTCAACCCGGTCCCCTCCAGAGGTGTTGGAGCACACCTTCCATCTTCCCCAGCCAGCTACCGGCTGGGGAATATGGAAAGTGTACTTTTGAAGAAGAGAAACAAATTAGATTACTGCAATGCCCTCTACGTGGGGCAGCCTTTGAAGACGGTTCGGAAGCTGCAGCTTGTGCAAAATGCAGCAGCCAGATTGATAACCGGAACCAGAAGGTTCGAACATATAACACCATTTCTGAGCCCAATTCAAGGTGCTGGTTTTAACCTATAAAGCCCTACACGGCTTGGGACCACAATACCTGACAGAACGCCTCTCCCGACATGAACCTACCCGCTCACTGCACTTAACATCTAAGGTCCTCCTCCGAGTGCCTACTCCGAGGGAAGCTCGGAGGATGGCAACAAGGGAGAGGGCCTTCTCAGTGGTGGCCCCCCAATTGTTCCAGTGGGAACAAAGAGGTTAAGCCAAAGACCATGAGTCCGAACCTGTCTGGGGTTGTCCAGGATTAGAGCTGAAACAAAGTCTTAGGAGATAAAAGAGAGAATGCCCTGCATTTTCCTTGTTTTTCAATGTGTATCTTGATGCAAAACACTGGACCCATAACTTGATTTTTCCTATTTGAATAGTTGGTTGTTTTCTTTTGCCACCTCAAGGGGATATTTCTCCAGATTGTTTGGTTCCTTGAATGAATTACATTGGTATAAAACCTACAAAATGCTACTGTTTGTCACCTGTCAGGTCTCATCTGCTGCTTCCTACCAGATATGGTCATAGAATCATAGAATAGTAGAATTGGAAGGGGCCTATAAGGCCATTGAGTCCAACCCCACTGCTCATTGCAGAAATCCACCCTAAAGCATACTTGACAGATGGTTGTCCAGCTGCCTCTAGTGTGGGAGAGCCCACAACCTCCCTGGGTAACTGGTTCCATTGTCATACTGCTCTAACAGTCAGGACGTTTTTCCTGATGTCCAGCCGGAATCTGGCTTCCTTTAACTTGAGCCCGTTATTCCGTGTCCTGCACTCTGGGAGGATCGAGAAGAGATCCTGGCCCTCCTCTGTGTGACAACCTTTTAAGTATTTGATGAGCAATACAAGCTGTCGCACATTGAAGGCTGTCGAACACTCTGTGCTGCTGCATGTCAGCTGTCAGATACTTCCTAACTGCTGCTGCATGTCAGATGCATTCTGCAAAGCTACAAGAGTCTTTAATGTTCTTCAAGACTCTTTTCCCCCATCCCCATTTCAAAAGTCATTGGGTACCAGTTGCTAAAGGCAGCTGCAGTGAACTACAAGAGATATTCACAATTGGAGAATTTTAATGTGCTAAACTAAATTGAGTGTCAGTAAAATGAGTACCCAGTGAGCTGGGGGAAAGGTAATAATGGCCGGGGAAGGCAACGGCAAACCACCCCGCTATAAGGCCTGCCAAGAAAACGTCCGCGAAAGCGGGCGTCCCTCCAAGAGTCAGCAATGACTCAGTGCTTGCATGAGAGGTTCCTTTCCTTTTTCCTTCCCCCAGGAGTAGGGTTGTCATATTCTTAATCCAGAAAACTGGGACAATTTGTGTGTGGGGGGAGGGTGGGGCTAGGATTTTTTTTTTTAAAAAACTCAGCTAGGGAAAGAAAGAAAGCTATCAGCTTTAGTTATCTCACACTGCAATCCTTTGTGTGTCTACTCAGAAACAAATCCTATGAAGTTAAATAGAACTTATTCCCAGGCAAGCCTAAAGCACTTAAGCACCTGCAAATAAATAATAGGCAAAGAACAGTTTAAGCAAACAAACGGGGAAAATGACACTAAATTACATTTCTCCACTAGTTCTCAAAAGCTAGCGGAGACGTCGTTATGGAGGCTGAGACTCCACTGAGCAGGCTCAAGGCACCGTTTTGGAGGTTGGAATTTCTACAGACGGCTGGAACAGGAATCCGGGATTCTTGACTGACCGGCCGGGACATTTTGGAAATGCTTGGAAACCGTGACATTCCCGGTTGTCCGGGACGTGTGGCAACCCTACCCAGGGGACATAGCTCTTTCATGCCCTTGGTGATTTGGTTTTCTACTTTCGGAACGGATGTAAAGCTCAGAGCACCTTTCTGGCGTTGGTTGCTAAAAAGAGAGACGCTTGAGGTTATCGTGTGTGACAAACTGCCTCCCCTCCTTTTCCAAGCAGCCGAGTATTCTTTTGTGAATTGCAATTCAACAGCTTTGGCATTGCTACTGACCCGGTTCCATTCCTCCTTCCCCAGGTACCCAGCAGGGAGATCGACAAAGCCGAAGGCAAGTTCTGGACTCACTGGAACCGAGAAACGAAGCAGGTGAAAATGGCGGTTAAGGCTCCCAGCTTGGGGCTGCAAATGCGAAACGCCACCGGCCACCCATGTCTAGAGCAACGTGATACCCGGAAACAGGACAAAATGTCCTTCACCTTGGCAACAGGCTTACGGAGCAGCCTGTGAAGTTTATTTAGTCGGAGAGGCAGGCCTGTGAGGATGCCTTCTCCAAGCCTGGGATCAGAACCTGTATGGTTGGGGTATACTGGGAGTTGTAGTCAACCTGGTGTTCTCCAGGTGGGTAGAAGGCTGCTCTAAGCCCTTGAAGGGAATGGCTAGCCATGGTTGCTTGTCCCCACAGTGGTCGTGTGCAGAAGACCCCTTAAACCATGGCTTTATCCATGGTGGTTAAGCCAGAAAGCCAGGCTGTGTTCAGAAGACACCTTAAACCATGG
The DNA here is from genome assembly GCF_023053635.1 of Elgaria multicarinata webbii. Classification (NCBI taxonomy): domain Eukaryota; kingdom Metazoa; phylum Chordata; class Lepidosauria; order Squamata; family Anguidae; genus Elgaria; species Elgaria multicarinata. The sequence goes on along the minus strand of NC_086193.1, from coordinate 4,969,665 downwards.
CTTTAACCACAGTGAATAAAGCAAAAAGCCTTATTCACTGTGGTTAAAGCCAAGGTTTAAGGTGTCTTCTGAACGGGGCCATTCTGATGCTTGGGGATAGACTGCTTCTGGACATAGAAGCTCCATTTATTCTCCTTTGGGACAAACCCTGTAAAGATATGTTATCTGTAGTATTGATTTTTTAATTTCTATCCCCATTTTCCCCCTCTAAAAAGGAGTTGCTCAAAGTGGCTCATGGAGTATAAAAGCAATAGCTAATCAATAATAATAATAATAATAATATATTTATTTATTTGTTACCCGCCTCTCCCTTCTGGATTGAGGCGGGGTACAACACAAATGCAAACCCCATAAAATACATATAATTGATTAAATTGAAACACGATGGCAAGGTAAAAGCAATAGCAACCCCCCCTCCCCCAAATCAATAAATAAAACGGAGCAATGGCACGGTCAGATACTTGCTTGGAGAGGAATATTATTTATTATTTATTATTATTATTTATTTAGAATATTTATATACCGCACCCCATTGAAAAATTTCAGAGCGGTGTATAAGATATAATGAAAATAAAAACAATAAAACCGTTAAAACAAAATTTTAAAGAAGCAAAAACAGAGATTCAAGGCTGCATATTAAGGAAAGGCTTCTTGGAATAAAGATGTTTTCAGGAGGCGCCGAAAGGAGTACAAGGTCGGCGCCTGCCTGACCTCCAGAGGCAGGGAATTCCACAGGAGGGGGGCCACCACGCTGAAGGCTCTTCCCCTGGTGGACTCCAATCGGAGGATGGATCTATGTGGAACCACCAGGAACAGGCCCTCGGATGACCTCAGGGACCGGGCAGGTGGGTAAGGGAGAAGGCGCTCTCTCGTATGTCTTCACTGGCTGGTGAAACGCACATCAAGTGGGGCATGGCCTCTCCCCTCTTGGGGCTGAGAGATCCCCATGTGGGGCGCTGCTACTGAGAACGCCTTCTTGCATAGTGCTACTGACCGCACAGCAGCAGCACACCCAGGGCGGGGGCAGCAGCTGAATTTGAAACCTCGGCAGGTTTGCAGAGAAAACTGCCCGGAGAGCCCTGGCTATGGGGGCAGGATATAAGTGTAATAAATAAATGAATGAATGAATGAGCCGGTCCTTCGAGTGGCCAAATCCCAAGCTTTTAAAGGAGATAGCCAGCAATTGCAATCATAAACTGACAACCGGTGCAACTGATACAATAAAGGGGTCACGAGGTCCCAGTAAAATATTGCCCCAGTCAAACTTCTTTGTGTGTGTGTGGGGGGGGGGGGGGAGGGTACACGCTAGGAGTTACAGCCCAACAAATCTGGAGGGAGCCAGGTTGGCAAGGCTGCGTTGAATCGTCACACCATGCACGAGGATCCGGAGTCAAACCGTTTCTCCATCTCGTCCTCATTACACCAGTTTTAAAATCTCTTCGCTGGCTGCCGATTAATTTCCGGGCGAAGTATAAAGTGATGGTTATCACCTTTGAAGCTTTACATGGTTTGGGTCCAGTATACCTGCGGGATCGCCTTCTCCCGTACAATCCGCCCCGCACACTCAGGTCCTCTGGGAAGAATCTACTTCAGCCAGCCAAAATTAGGGTGATGGGTATTATCCAGAGAACCTTCTCTTTTGCTGCTCCCAGACAGTGGAATGGCCTGCCGGAGGAGATTCGTCAACTTAGTCGTTTAGCATTTAAGAAGGGCAACTAGGATGATCGGGGGTCTGAAAACAAAGCCCTATGAGGAGAGACTGAAAGAACTGGGCATGTTTAGCCTGGAGAAGAGAAGATGATTATTATTATTATTATTATTATTATTATTATTATTATTATTATTATTATTTTATTATTATTATTATTTTATATAGCACCATCAATGTGCATGGTGCTGTACAGAGTAAAACAGTAAATAGCAAGACTCTGCTGCATAGGCATAGCACTCTTCAAATACTTGAATAGTTGTCACACAGAGGAGGGCCAGGATCTCTTCTCCATCCTCCCAGAGTGCAGGACACGGAATAGCAGGCTCAAGCTGCAGGAAGCCAGATTCCGGCTGGACATCAGGAAAAACTTCCTGACTGTTAGAGCAGGACGACAACGGAACCAGTGACCTAGGGAGGTTGTGGGCTCTCCCACACCAGAGGCCTTCAAGAGGCAGCTGGACAACCATCTGTCAAGGATGCTTTAAGGTGGATTCCTGCCTTGAGTAGGGGGTTTGACTTGATGGCCTTATAGGCCCCTTCCAATTCTACTATTCTAGGATTCCATGAAAGCTATCAAGACTGATCTCTTCCGGCAGGCCTATCTAGGGGAATTTTAGCATGTTTTTAGGATGTTTCGAATACTATGTTTCGAATTCAGTTTTATGTATTTTATTCTTGTGGTTGTTCCCTGCCTCGATCCAAATGGAGAGGCGGGTAAGAAATAAACTTATTATTATTATTAAGTGGCTCTTGCTGGATGCAAGTGGCTCTTGCATCCAGGGGGCGTTTCTCGGCCCGCTGTCCTGCTCTTCGGAGATGCCTGCGACGAAGCCCAGGGCTCTCTTGCGGGAGACGCGGCGCTCCGTAACCCCTGCGGGGGCCTCCAAAGGGAGCGATTTGCTCCTGCCTTGCAGCGCCAGTCGGTCGCTCTTGCTTTTGAGAGTAACCTTCCTCTCCTGCTTTCCTTCTCTCTTAGTTCTTCCTCCAGTTCCATTTCAAGATGGAGAAGCCGCCGGTGCCCCAAAGCATCCCCGCTGGACCAGCCACTGTGAAGAGGCCCCCGCCGCCACCCCTGATGAACGGCCTGCCGCCCAGGCCACCGCTGCCTGACTCCTTGCCACCCCCTCCTCCCGGGGGCATGGCCATGCCTCCGATGCCTCCCCCCACTGGGCCCGTGCCCTTGCCTCCGGGGCCACCGCAACTCCCGCCGGCTCCTGGCGTCCCGCCTCCCGCTCCCATGCCCCCGATGCTGAGACCCCCTCTGCCTACGGAAGGACCCGGGAACATCCCTCCCCCACCACCCACCAATTGAAAAGTGTTTTGGGAACTCTCGGCTTTTGTAGCACCCCTTTTCCAACAGCGCCGTCTCGTTTCTGCACCTGTGTCTTTTTTTTTAAAACGCAGCAGTGACTCTGTTCAGGAATCCTGTCATTTCATTAAAGAAGACATGTCTCTTTTTCGTCCCGGTCGCGTGATTCTCCTCTTGCTGCGGGCGAAATTCTCTCATCCGGAGGCGTTGCGGCGAAGCTCTCGGGGAAAGAGGACGCTGCAGTGAGGGGTGGAGCCAAAGCAAAGGGGTGGGGCATACCCCCCAGCCTATTCTAGCTTAACGCTCTTACCGACAAGCACTACGCCTTGAGAGGCATTTCAACTTTTTAGAACGGAGAAAAATGCACAAAAAAGCGATCTTGTACGTTATTGAAGGAAGAGCCAGCATAATTTCCTCTCTCAACCTGATGAGAGAATGCCACAATTTTACCTTGTCCCTAAAAAACTTCAGGGAGCAACCCTGCCCCCCCCCCCCCGAGACATTGGCTACGGGGCCATTGGATTCTGGGCATCCCCCCTTCAAGGTTGGAGACAGTGCTCTCACATTGGAAGGGGGAGTCTGAGATCCAAACAGCCCCTCCCCACGCAACTGGTGCGGAAAGAACCCCGCTGGTTGGCCTCAGGTCGGAAAGGAGACCTCGGCGAGGGGGAAAAGGGGACATTTTGGAGGTCAAGGTACAAGCTTTCGTGAGGCTTCTCCAGCTTCCTTCCTTCTTCCAGAGTGCTGTTGCTAGATGGGCAAAAAAAGCCCATCTAGCAAACAAACAAACAAAAATAAAAAACCCACAGGGCAGGAGGATGGGGAGGGGAAGGGTGCCTCCACCTCTCCTTCCACCCTCTGTCGGATGATTGAAAGCCTCTGAGTTCGGGGGCTTCTGATCATTGAGGGCGTGATCGATAGGATTGGACCGTAAGTACCCTGTTTCCCCGAAAATAAGACAGTGTCTTATATTAATTTTTGCTCCCAAAGATGCGCTAGGTCTTATTTTCAGGGGATGTCTTATTTTTCCATGAAGATGAATATGGTACACATTTATTGTTGAACAAAAAAAAAGGTCTTATTTTCGGGGGGATGCCTTATATTACAGTGAGAGGCAAAACTGGAAGTAGGTCTTATTTTCGGGGGATGTCTTACTTTCGGGGAAACGGTATGTTTGCCCAATTCCAGATTGGATTCTTCTCTCTGGACGTGGGTCCTTGTTGGAACCGCCTTCCGCCCCTGAGACAGACTCCTGTCGAAAGGATACTGCGGACTTTTTGAACTTCATAGACTTCAGCGTGGCTAGTAACTAGGGCTGTGCACGGACCCCCCCCCCCCGATCTGCAACTTCTGGATCGGGTCTGCTCCGCCCCACGTTGATCCGCCTATGCTCTGCTCCGTTCTGTTGCGGGGCTCCAGATCCGGATTGGAGCTCCGTGTCCCCCACCCCCCACCCCATAGACTGGAATTGAAAATCAATGCCCAGTTTGAAGCAAATCCGAGCATCAAGCCAGGTAAGGCCCCCCTCACCACTTACCTGCCTCTGCCGTAGTCCGGCAGCGGCTTCAACTGAGGTCTGGGCCTCAGTTGAAGCCACCGCTGGACCGTGATGGAGGCAGGTAAGCCCCCCTCCCCTCCTGCCCCCTTATCTGGCTCTGCCGCCGTCGCCACATGGACTGCGGCGACGCCAGGTGAGCCTCTCTCTCGCCACACCTTTTTTTCAGAGCTCTGGATCGAGGCGAAGGATCCGCTTCGTCTCGATCCGCTTCGTCTCGATCTGCAGCTCCCCCGATTTGCCTCCGACAAACTGTCTCTTTTACTGATCAATTCTAATGGTGGCCGCCATTAGTTGGAAGGGGGGAAATGTGCAATTTCCGGAGCGTCTGGAAATACATTCCCCTCCCTGCAGCAATTGGGGCTTTAACGGCCCGATCATTGCACCGGGGGAAGCGATGTGGGGGACGTCTACATGGCACCACTTACCAAATTGATCCCCGCCCCCCAAACACCACAGCGTTGCAGCTCCAAAGCGGCACCGATTGCGTTACATGGCAGGAGTGAGCGCCACACTGGAAAATGTGCAGTGCTGTCGCCAGATGTGGGAACGGGCAGCAAAAATCGAGAGACTGAAAACCGTGGAAACCTTTTTAGTTGGTTGTTTACTGGCAACGCTGCACGACGCCGTAGCTCTGAAAGCCTGTAGCTGCGCTGCTACAGCTTGAATTCATGCGTGATATGTCAGAACTCTCCTTACTTTCATTCCCCAGACTTCATTTATTTATTACATTTATATCCCGCCCCATAGCCGAAGCTCTCTGGGTGGTTTACAAAAGTTAAAAACTGAGCATTAAAAAAGTATACAAAATTTAAAAACCATCAGAAACATAAAAACAACGGTATCCATTTTAAAAACGAGTTCTGGGGTCCGTTAAAAAACAAACTTAGCATTGTTAAATGCTTGGGAGAAGAGAAAAGTCTTGACCTGGCGCTGAAAAGATAGCAGTGTTGGTGCCAGGCGAGCCTCATCGGGGAGATCATTCCATAATGGGGGGGGGGGGCACCACTGAAAAGGCCCTCTCCCTTGTTGCCATCCTCCGAGCTTCCTTCAGCGTAGGCACTCGGAGGAGGACCTTAGACGTTGAGCGCAGTGTACGGGTAAGTTCATGTCGGGAGAGGCGTTCCATCAGGTGTTGTGGTCCCAAGCCTTGTAGGGCTTTATAGGTTAAAACCAGCACCTTGAATTGGGCTCGGAAACGTATAGGTAGCCAATTTATTTATTATTATTTGATTGCATTTATATCCTGCCTTTTTTCATCTAAGGAACCCAAGGCGACATAGATAATCCTCTCCATTTTATCCTCACAACAACCCTGTGAAGTAGGTTGGGCTGAGAGTCTGTGACTGGCCCAAAGTCACCAAGTGAGCCTCCTTGGCTGAGTGAGGCCCAGAACCCGGGTCGCCTGACTCCCAGTCCATCACTCTAACCACTACACCACACTAGTTTTATTTATTTTTTACTTTTAATAATAATAATAAAAAAGTTAAGTAACCTTAATGCATCACGTTAACCATTTTGTGGTTAAGCAGCATGGTTTGGCGTGTTGTCTGAACGGGTCCCTTCCAACTCTACTATTCTATGATTCCATAAGTTAATTACGCATCGTGTGACGAGGCAATGTCTTTTACCAAACACGCACGCAGGCACGGTGCACAAATGATGTTCATGAACATGGTGCACTCTTTCATGAACTCAATAAGCCTTGCCTGACTGCCTTGGATAAGTCTTCCCGGAAAGGTTTTGTCCTTAAGCTTCAAGATAACTTCAAAAATACTAGCAGATTCGGTGTCCTTCCTTCTCTGTTACTTAAACCAAGGTTGTATTCGTAGAGATACTGCTGGCCGGAGAGGTTTGTTTCCTTTGAGATATTGACATCTGGACGTGTGTGTACACGACGTGTGCGTGCCATGCAGATTGGAGGAGAAATTCTGTTTGCATTTTATTATTATTTATTATTATTTATTAATTACATTTCTATACCGCCCAATAGCCGGAGCTCTCTGGGCGGTTCACCAAAATTAAAAACATTCAAAGTATAAAACCATACTATAAAATACAATATAAAAGCTCAGCCAGATAAAATCAGCAGCAATGCGAAAATTACGAATTTAAATTTTTAATATGAATTCACCTCATTTTGCACTTTGGAAACATGCAAATTGAAACCCAACTCTTTATCCCGTCTCCCGATTTTGCAAGAGAGTTCTCCAATGAATATATATATAAAAAAATTGTGTGCAAGAATGCAAACATAAATGCATGCTTTCGGATAAATGCGTACAAAAATGCTTACGAATTTTCATGCCAGCTTAAAAAACCCGAATCGAACCCAAGGCTGGAAAAAATGGCGAGAACCCGAAATTGACAGATTCCTCCATGCCTGTGTTTGCATGTAAAATATAACGATATATATATAAATTACGGTCTTGTTTTGCTTTGATCCTTTGGGGGAATACGATAAAGACTTTAAGTCAAGGTTGCATTTTCTAAAGCATCCAGCTTCAGAGATATCAAAACCTGAAAATAGAACAGAAAGGGCCCTTTGAGTTTGGCTAGCCCTCGCTTTTTCCTCCAGGGAGGTGTGATGTGTATTGTCGATTCAAGGACACACCGGTTTAAATAAGGACTTTCAGGGGGGCCCCTTTGACTGTTTTGTGGACGTGGGCTTTTTTCTTTTTCCATCCCAAGACGCTTTTGTTCAATTCTGGACTTCTCGGGAGAGTTTTGGAAGAGCTGCTGTGAGTCTTCAGGGGAGTGGATCATGAAGTTTGTACTTGCAGAGTTCGTGCTGTGCCTGTCGCTGGTGACTGGGTCCATCCCCGTTCCTGGGAAGAAAAACCTTTTGGGGAAAGGACCTCAGGGAGAATCCGGACCTTCAGCCTTCAGAGAATCCAAACCCCCAGAAGAGGAAGACGTCACGGGCGTGTTGGAGTTTGGAGGACCGCTTGGTGGGGTCAACCCAGAAGATGACCAACCTCACCAGCGCAAGAGGTTATGGCTGCCCGGTTCTAGCTTTGAGCCTTGGTTCTACGGCAGCCCAGAAGAACCCATGTGCCGGGTGAAACTGGACGGCAGCAGCACGTGGGGTCCCAACCACCTGGAGGTCATGGGCCTCCTCACCAGCTATGACAGTGGGTTCTTGAAGGCACTGAGCAGGACCGCCTGGAGCGAAGAGGACCTGGAGGTGTTTGGGATGTGTCCCACAGATGCCCTTCCTAGCCTGCTCACGTCTCTCCAGCGGGTGAGCCATTACCTGGCCAACCCAGGGGAGAATCGCTTTCTTCTGCTTCATCTGGAAGAAGGTAGGTATGAAAGAGGAGGACGAGGACGGCCAAATGACGCTCATCCATTTCTCAGTTATAGCAACCAAAGATTTAGAGAAACGCCTCCTTTGACATGGCAGAACTAAACTTGAAAAGCCGGTCTGTATCGTGAAATAAAAGTTTCGCGCTACGAAGAATACTTTTCTCTTCTTTTTTCTTTTCACCAGTCTCATTTCATCGATTCTGTTCTTTCTGTCTCCACCTTTTTTTCTCCTTCCTTCCTTCCTTCCTTCTCCTGCTGTCCTTTCCTTCTTTCCTTTCCTTCACCAGCTTCCTATAATTCTGCAGCAAACTCATTCTCTGAGTGCCAGAATAGCACAATCCATGCCCAGAAAGAAGGTGTCAGGAGCAGTTGGCAGGGAACCCTATTGTTGGCAGAAGCAGAGAAAATATTTTTTTAATGAAACCTAAGATGAGAGAACCCCAAACCAGTCCAATGAGGATCCAGCATTCTCCATGGGCATGGAAAGTTAACCCAGAGTGTGGGGAACAGAATCATAGAATAGTAGAGTTAGAAGGGTCCTATAAGGCCATCTAGTCCAACCCCCTGCTCAATGCAGGAATCCACCCTAAAGCATCCCTGACAGAGGGTTGTCCATCTGCCTCTAGTGTGGGAGAGGCCACAACCTCCCTAGGTCACTGGTTCCATTGTCGTATTGCTCTAACAGTCAGGAAGGTTTTCCTGATGTCCAGCCGGAATTGGGCTTCCTGTCACTTGAGCCCGTTATTCCGTGTCCTGCACTCTGGGAGGATCGAGAAGAGATCCTGGCCCTCCTCTGTGTGACAACCTTTCAAGGATTTGAAGAGTACTCTCATGTCTCCCCTCCATCTTCTCTTCTCCAGGCTAAACATGCCCAGTTTTTAGAGTCTCTCTTCATAGGGCTTTGTTTCTTGCAAGGGAATGAGTATCCTGGGAGGGGGCACGGCCAGCTGAACTCTGAACAAGTGCCCTCTACGCTTCAAGGGTTTTTGATGTTGCTGCTGCTGCAGACTCCCTTTCTGTTTTGTGTTGCGTTAGTTTGGAAACTTTTCTCGTGGATCCAAAACAACCCTTAAGCAACAGGGGAGGCCAGAGGCAACGATGTCAGTGGGGCTGCGAATCCGTTCCGGGTTTTGATCAGAAACAGAACTCTAAAAGAGCCGCTCAAAGTTGTGATGCTCCTTTAGAGCGCTGAGTGGTTCTGACTGAAACCCGGAGTGGATTCGCTCACCCCACTGACCTCGGAGTCACCAGCCTCCATTGCAAGGTGGCTTCCATACAGTCACTGTACTACAAAGGATAAAAACACAATTAAATCGAAAAGAGGAACAATTAAATAGGCAATCCTTTTCATATTTCAGGAGGCTCCATGTCATAGATTGAGAAGGCATTCTACACCCCTGATATATTGATGTCAAAATGTACCATTTTATTTATTTTGTTACATTTATATACCGCCCCACGGCCGAAGCTTATTTTACAACAATCAAAAATGGTAAACATTAAAAGTATACAAAATTTAAAAACCGTCAAAACATAAAAAACAGTATAAAAACAACAGTATCCATTTAAAAACAATTCTGGGGTCCATTCAAAACAAAACTTAACGTTGTTAAATGCTGTTAAAATGCCTGGGAGAAGAGGATCACAGGATCCTCTCCCACACTAGAGGCCTTCAAGAGGCAGCTGGACAAGCATCTGTCAGGGATGCTTTAGGGTGGATTCCTGCATTGAGCAGGGGGTTGGACTCGATGGCCTTGTAGGCCCCTTCCAACTCTGCTATTCTATGATTCTATGATCCTGTGATTGCAGGATCACAGTGCAAACAGCAACAGAACAGTAACCCCCCCCCCAAAAAAAACCCCAGTGACAACTAATTACCCCCTCCAAACACCCACTATTAAATGCTACACATTCTCTTGGGACCTGATGTTCCCAAATAAAGTCCCAAATGTCTCTGAAGATAGTGGAAGTTTAGATTGTAACCGTGCAATATTGCTCTATCTGTGGAAATTAAAATCTAAAAAGGACAAACTGAGCTGGGAAAAATTCTTTGCAATTTGGCAATGTTTGATTTCGTGAACAAGAATGCCTTGGGACAGAGTCTCCCATTGTCTCGCAGGCGAAGACCGAAGGACGCGTTCGGAAGAGTCGTCATGGAGAAGATGGGACAGACCAGTTCTCTGTTGTGCCGGAGGGCAGGACTAGAACCCATGGCTGGAAACTGAAGGGGAGCAGATTTTGGCTAAACATTAGAAGAAGCATCCTAGCAATAATGGTTCCTTGACTGTAGAACAGAAAGCCTTGGGAGGTAGTGGGCACCCCGTGGCTGGAGGCAGCTGGACAACTATCTGTCAGGGATGCTTTTGGGTGGATTCCTGCATTGAGCAGGGGGTTGGACTCGATGGCCTTAGAGGCCCCTTCCAACTCTACTATTCTATGATTCAAATGCTTGGATGGCCATCTGTCAGGGATGGACTAGATGACCTTCAGTGGCCCTTTTCCATTTTAAAAGTAAAGTGATTTATGTCTAACATCTTGAATCTCTTCTTGGTGAGACTTGTTGTTTTCCCTCAAGATGTGACCTCCGTTTAGGAAACATGGGCGTGCACTGCACATTTCATTAGGGTGCACGCTCAGGGATTTTGCTTTAATGGTGAATATTTATTGAATACTCAATCACAGAATCATAGAATAGCAGAGTTGGAAGGGGCCTACAAAGCCATCTAGTCCAACCCCCTGCTCAATGCAGGAATCCACCCTAAAGCATCCCTGACAGATGGTTGTCCAGCTGCCTCTTGAAGGCCTCTAGTGTGGGAGAGCCCACAACTTCCCAGGTAACTGGTTCCATTGTCGTACTGCTCTAACAGTCAGGAAGTTTTTCCTGATGTCCAGCCGGAATCTGGCTTCCTGTCACTTGAGCCCGTTATTCCGTGTCCTGCACTCTGGGAGGATGGAGAAGAGATCCTGGCCCTCCTCTGTGTGACAACCTTTTAAGTCTTTGTAGAGTGCTCTCATGTCTCCCCTCCATCTTCTCTTCTCCAGGCTTATTAATAATTTGGTGCTTATTACTTGAGACCTTTAGGGTGTGCCTGGGGTACACCTGGCACACCCCTTGTCAGGAAAAGCTATTGCACTGTGATAATGCTACTAACGCATCTTCATTTACTGTAGCTTGCCACGCACCGGCTTCAGAGGCAGGGAGTGTTAAGCAGCCTGCTCATAACAGTTTGCTTTTTAAGGAGGCAGAGGAAGAAAAGCTTGAACGCCGCTATTATCATCATAAAAGCCGGTGTGGCGTAGTGGCTAAAGTGTCGGACTGGGAGTTGGGGGATCTGAGTTCGAGTCCCCACTCACTCGGCCCTGGAAACCCACTGGGTGACTTTGGCCAGTCATGGACTCTCGGCCCAACCCACCTCACAGGGTTGTTGTTGTGAGGATAACACGGAGAAGAGGAGAGTTATGTACGCCGCCGTGGGTTCCTTGGAGGAAAAAAGGCGGGGTATACAGCAAATGCAATAAATAAATCATCAATGAAGGAAAGGAAAGGAGAGAGGGGAGAAATAAAAGCCCCCCCCCAAAAAAATTGGTCCTGGTTTTGAGGATTCTGAATATGGCACCCCTATCCCTGGAGAAGGGGTGTTCCGTTTTGACCCCCCAACGCTCCTTGTGTTTCCTTTCCTGTGGTAGTGAAGTGGGAGGCTGAGACCAAGCTCAAGTTCAAGCTGACGGTTCAAGAGGAAGTCGAGGCGTCCCTGGTCCTTCTACAGCTCGCCCTCCTCGTCTTTTACCAAGGAGGGAAAGATTCCGCAGCCACCACCCCCCGGCAGAAGTTCCTAGTGAGCGGAGCAGGGCTCCATCAACAGCAGGTGCGTAAAGGACGGGGCAGGTAGCATTGTTGTTGTTATTATTATTATTATTAGAATGTTTTAAAGATGTTTTAATCAAGTATGGCATGTTTTTAATCAGTTTTTAATGTGGATTTTACATCATGTTCTTATACTGTTCGTTTTATGCTTTGAATGGTTTTAGTTTTTGTGAACGGCCCAGACGGCTTCGGCTATTGGGCGGTATAAAAATGCAAATAATAGTAGGGTGACCCTATGAAAAGGAGGACAGGGCTCCTGTATCTTTAATGGTAGGGTGACCCTATGGAAAGGGGGACAAGGCTCCCGTATCTTTAATAGTAGCGTGACCCTATGAAAAGGAGGGCAGAGCTCCTGTACCTTTAATAGTAGGGGGACCCTATGAAAAGGAGGACAGGGCTCCTGTATCTTTAATAGTAGGGTGACCCTATGAAAAGGAGGACAGGGCTCCTGTATCTTTAATAGTAACAGAGCTCAGATGTCCCAGTGTGCTTCGTGTAGGGTGACCATATGGAAAGGAGGACAGGGCTCCTGTATCTTTAACAGATTATTATTATTATTATTATTATTATTATTATTATTATTATTATTATTAAAATTTATATACTGCCCCATAGCCGAAGCTCTCTGGGCAAGTCACAAAGATTAAAACACAGAACATTAAACACAAATACACAAAATTTGAAAGCATAAAAAGCAGTAAAAAAACCAACACCCTCCACATGTGCTGTTAAATGCCTGGGAGAAGAGAAAGGTCTTGTCCTGGTGCTGAAAACATAACAATATTGGCACCAGGCGGGCCTCGTCGGGGAGATGGTTCAAAGAGAGACATGTTCTGGTTCTGTGAATATTGCTGGGGAACATGGGTGGGAGGGTGCTGCTGCACTCGTGTCCTCTTTGTGAATTCCTGGTCGACAACTGGTCGGCCACTGTGGCTGGACTAGATGGACCCTCGGTCTTAGGGTGACCATATGACCGGATTTGCCCGGATTTGCCTCGGTTTTTGATGACAAATCTGGTAGGGGGAGGGGAAATCCAGATTTTTCCAAAGAGCAGCTCTAATGGGAATTAACAAAAATGCTTATAACTCCGTCATTTTTTAAGATAAAGACATGAAACTTGGCATGATAGTAGGTCTTAGGAAGGTTTTAGTCATACCAAATTTGAAACAGATCTGTTCATCCATTGATTTTTTAGGATTTTTTTTTAAAAAATTGAGGTTTTAAAATTATTATTTTTAAAATTGTCATTTTTAAAGATAAAGAGATGAAAGTTGGCACCATGATAGTTTTAGCCATACCAAATTTGAAACAGTTCTGTTCATCCCTTGATTTTTAGGATTTTTAAAAAAATTGAGGATTTTTTTTAAAAAATGTTATTTTTAAAGATAAAGAGATGAAACTTGGCACCATGATTGCTCTTAACAAGGACTTTAGCTATGCCAAGTTTGAAACAGATCTGTCCATCCATTGAGTTTTAGGATTTTTTAAAAAAAGTTTGAGGTTTTAAAATTATTTTTTATAATTTTACCATGTTGTCCTCCTTTTTGGTTTCCAAAATATGGTCACCCTACTCGGTCTGATCCAGCATCAGGGCTCTTCTGCTGTTCTTCTGACGTGTTTTTCTTTTCATGTTCCCACCGCAGGCTGTCTGTCTCACCAGAGACACTCGATACATTGTCCTTTGGGGATCCATGATGTCAGGAAGGCGTGTGCCCAGGCAGCTGAGCTTTGAACTTTCCTTGGAGATTAGGCATCAGAACATCACAGGTACGCACCTGCGGAGGGACCCCAAAGGGTGGGTCCCCGTGGTTCGCTGAGTGGCGGTCAAAGCCTCTCCAGGCACAATCTCTCTCTCTTCGGAAAAGGTTTATTCCTGCAGCCTGCAGCGCTGCAAGGTGGCATTCCCTCGAGGATCTGAAGGACAGCCCACTAATTCGAGGCAAAGAGAGGCGACGGCAAAACCTTCCCGCCAATCCCAATACAGTTTTGCAATACAGTAACCAACGATAGACAAGGCATTTGTGCATGTGCAGAGTGCAAATAGTTCTAAGACGAGAAAAACAACACGTAGATGGGTATTGCAATCTATTAAGCAACTGGACCTCCGTCTGTTTCCTGCTTGCGGGTAGCTTGCTGTGAAAGGATTTTACTCCTCTCTCTAACTGCTTCTGTTGACACACAGTCCTGTGACATGTATTTCCACAAATATCTTTATTTGTTTACCCGCCTCTCCCTCTGGATCGAGGCGGGGTACAACGCAAATGCAAACACCATAAAATACATATAATTGATTAAAACATTGAAAACTCATACATTTTTAAAAGCAGCACATTATTAAAAAGGCATCTTAAAATTCCACTGGATATAGGGTGACCATATGAAAAGGAGGACAGAGCTCCTGTATCTTTAACAGTTGCATAGAAAAGGGAATTTCAGCAGGTGTCATTTGTATGCATGTCGCACCTGGTGAAATTTCCTCTTCATCACATCAGTTAAAGCTGCAGGAGCTACACTGCAGCTATACTGTGAACAGATTTAAAAGAGGGCAGGGCACCTGCAGCTTTAACTGTTGTGATGAAAAGGAAATTTCACCAGGTTCTCCATATATACAAATGACACCTGCTGAAATTCCCTTTTCAATACAACTGTTAAAGATACAGGAGCCCTGTCCTCCTTTTCATATGGTCACCCTAACTGGATAGGCCTGCCGGAAGAGATCAGTCTTTATGGCTTTCTTAAATTCTGGAAGACTGTTAAGTTGACGAATTTCCTCCGGCAGGCCATGCCACCGTCTGGGAGCGGCAGAAGAGAAGGTCCTCTGGGTAATACCTGTCAGCCTAATTTTGGCTAGCTGAAGTAGATTCTTCCCCGAGGACCTGAGTGTGCGGGGCGGATTGTACGGGAGAAGGCGATCCCGCAGGTAACCTGGACCCAAACCGTATCACATAAACATTGCAAAATAAGATCTCTAACATAGGCACTGATCTTAAAACTGCAATCCTACAGACACTTAACTGGGAGGATGTCGCATTAAACTCAGTGGGGGCTACTTCTGAGAAGCCATGCGTAGGATGCAGGCGTCAGGATCAGACAGGTGCTACAAAACCTGCAGCCTTCAGCCAATATTTAAGCCAACGCTGGCATGGGAGGTAAAGGCTTGCGCAGGCTACCAGACACTCAGGTCGCTGTGGTTTAGCAAGGCTTATGTGCATTTTCTTGCCAAAGGTTTGCCATCTTGTAAGGAGGTTTGCTTTTGATGTGGAAGCAAAGGTTTTGCAAAGCTTTCAAGGTGCACCTGTTTCTCGCCAAGTGGCTTTGTCCTATCTAGCCAGTTCAGACTTCCCCAAATCTTACCTTAAATTTGAATGAGCAGTGGCTTAGGAAAGTGCTCCATCCAATGGCAGCAGGACATGATCATAGAATTATAGAATGGTAGAGTTGGAAGGGTCCTTTAAGGCCATCCAGTCCAACCCCCTGCTCAATGCAGGAATCCACCTTAAAGCATCCCTGACAGGTGGTTGTCCAGCTGCCTCTTGAAGGCAGGTAAGTGGAGGGGGTGGAAGGGGGGCTTACCTGGTGGTGGTACTGTCCATGTGGCAACGGCGGCGGGTAAGTGGGGGGAGGGTGACCTATTTGGCTCCCATTTTGTCCCCCCTCCCCCACTTACCTGCCTCCCCTGGGTAAGTAAGTGGGGAAGGGGGGGGCAAAATGAAGTCCGAATCCAGATTGGATCGGGGGAGAGTTGGATCGACCTGCACCGGCTCAGGGTGGTGGTGCACCTCCCTATCTGTCAGGCAGGCTGCCCGTTCTGAACCTCACTCCCCCGCCCCCAAGCGCAATGCAGGGAATAATAACCCCGACCGACTTTACCGCGTTGTCGTAAGGGTCGCAGCTGGATATTACGAACGGAGCACCCTCGATACTTCCACGGGCTACCGGTGCGATTAAAATAATCACTGTGTTTGCATCCCTTTCCCCTGCTTTTAAATATTGTTTCTCTGAGGCCGTGCACCTGTGAGCAAGGCCTGCTCTCTCCCCCGTCTTGCGCAACACACCTAATTATTTAGGATGGCGGTAATTTGCACGCCTTAAATAATTAGGTGTTGTGCATGACGGCAGAAGGGAATAATCAGCCTTCCTGGGGACTGAGAGCTTGTTATTGGCACTGGGCGAGGAAGACGGCTGCTTCGCCATTAGGGAATACACTTTCTCCTTTTCATGCCCGTTTTTCCGCCCCCCCCAGGCGCGGCCCTCTCCTCCCAGGAAGCCCAAGATCTCCTGTTTGGCTTTGACGCCAAGTGTTTCACACGCATGACCCCAGCTGTGCTGCTGATGGTGAAACAAAGGCTTGGAGACACCGTAGTTCCACCTCCGTCTTTCCTCGCTGCGGACGGCACGTTAGACGTGGTCCCTTACCTCAAGCCCAGGTGAGTAGCACTCTTCGGTTATTTCTGTTCTAGGCTCCATCCTTGGCCTCGATCCCCCCTCTCAGTCACCCCCCACGGCAGGAGCGGCTAGACCTAGAGATAGGGTGACCCTATGAAAAGGAGGACCGGGCTCCTGTATATTTAACCGTTGTATTGAAAAGGGAATTTCAGCAGGTGTCGTTTGTATATATGGGGAACCTGGTGAAATTCCCTCTTCATCACAACAGTTAAAGCTGCCCTCTTTTAAATCTGGTCACTCTAGAATAGCTCCTGCAGCTTTAACTGTTGTGACGAAGAGGGCATTTCACCAGGTTTTCCCCCGCTTTAGGGTGGATTCCTGCATTGAGCAGGGGGTTGGACTCGATGGCCTTGTAGGCCCCTTCCAACTCTGCTATTCTATGATTCTATGATTCCATATATACAAACGACACCTGCTGAAATTCCCTTTTCTATGCAACTGTTAAAGATACAGGAGCCCTGTCCTCCTTTTCATAGGGTCACCCTACTAGAGATCCAGGCACACATAAGTTGTTGCCTCTGTCTGGGCAGCTTCCCTGCGGTTGGCTGTGCTACTGTGATGTCACAGAAGCCTGGCAAACATTCCCCTTTGCTGTTGAGGCTGGGGAAAGGTCTACTCATAGAATCTGCTGGTCCTCTCTTGCTGCCGTTTATGCCTAGATTCTCTCTTTTGTAAAACGCCCAGAGAGCTTCGGCTATGGGGCAGTATATAAATCATAGAATCATAGAATAGCAGAGTTGAAAGGGGCCGACAAGGCTATCCAACCCCCTGTTCAATGCAGGAATCCACCCTAAAGCATCCCTGACAGATGGTTGTCCAGCTGCCTCTTGAAGGCCTCTAGTGTGGGAGAGCCCACAACCTCCCTAGGTAACGGGTTCCATTGTCGTACTGCTCTAATAGTCAGGAAGTTTTTCCTGATGTCCAGCTGGAATCTGGCTTCCTGTAACTTGAGCCTGTTATTCCGTGTAATAGTAATTAAATCTGCCCACCTTTGAAGTGGTCTTCAAGCATTTTGCTGAAAAACAGCAGGGGGGCTGGGGGGGGTCTTCCCAAGAGCAGCTCCACTTAGGGGTCAATGCTCCAACTTTATTTATTTATTTATTTATTACATTTTTATACCTCCCAATAGCCGAAGCTCTCTGGGTGGTTCACAAAAAACTTGCTGTATAATAATAATAATAATAATAATAATAATAATAATAATAATAATAGTAATAATAATAATTTATTTCTTACCCGCCTCTCCATTTTGATCAAGGCGAGGAATAACAATAAATAAAACTGAATTAAGAACATAATATACATTGTTAAACCATCCTAAAAACATCCTAAAATTCCCCTGGATAGGCCTGCCGGAAGAGATCAGTCTTTATAGCTTTCTTAAATGCTGAAAGACTGTTAAGTTGACAAATCTCCTCCGGCAGGCCGTTCCACAGTCTGGGAGCAGCAGAAGAGAAGGTCCTCTGGGTAACAGTTGTTCATGTAGTTTTTGCTAGCTGAAGTAGATTTTTCCCAGAGGACCTGAGTGTGTCGGGCGGATTGTACGGGAGAAGGCGATCCCGCAGGTAACCTGGACCCAAACCATGTAGGGCAGTGGTTCTCAACCTTCCTAATGCCGCGACCCTTTAATACAGTTCCTCATGTTGTGGTGACCCCCAACCATAAAATTATTTTCGTTGCTACTTCATAACTGTAATTTTGCTACTGTTATGTAGCAAAATTATGTAGCTCAGTTCCTAAGACCATCGGAAATATGTGTTTTCCGATGGTCTTAGGCGACCCCTGTGAAAGGGTTGTTCGACCCCCAAAGGGGTCGTGACCCACAGGTTGAGAACTGCTGATGTAGGGCTTTAACACCAGTAGGCCACAGTACCTGCTTGCACATACCCTGTGTGGCATGGATGCTAAATTCATAGGGAGGGGAGTGGGAGGATATCCCATAACAGCATGGCACAACTGGAAAGAGAGTGGGCAGAAGGAGAAACCCAAGAGGGCAGGCTGTGGGCCCGGTTCGTTTCCCAAGACAAGACTTCTGTTCTCTCCTTGCAGCAGTCTGCAGGCTGCCGCCGTGGCCGGAGCGCCGTCCTCTGATGCTGCCTCCCCGAGCCAGACAAAGGGCTCCGGGCCGGTGGCCACGAGCACTGGGGAGTTTCTCGAGGCCCTCTCGCGGTTTGTCAACAAGGTGCTGAGGCCCTCCG
Source organism: Elgaria multicarinata webbii (assembly GCF_023053635.1). NCBI lineage: Eukaryota > Metazoa > Chordata > Lepidosauria > Squamata > Anguidae > Elgaria > Elgaria multicarinata. Next base: position 4,951,272 of record NC_086193.1, on the reverse strand, counting down.
GCGAGTCGCGTCCGGCCTCCAGGGTGCACCTGCGGTTGGATTCTGACACCATGGAGGCCCTTCCTCACGTGCTGCTCAACCTGTCGGAGAAGGTGGCTTTGGAGCAGCTGGTGCAGTCCGACGACCACCTGGTGGTTCTTTTCCCTGAGGACAGCCAGAACCTGATGGAGCATCACCCTGGACTTGGGTACCTGGAGGGGACGTTGCTCCAGCAACTCCTGGAGAAGCTGCAGTCGGTGATCCAGCAACTGAACGCCATGCCGTCCTTCCGGGCCAACGCAGAACTCTTCCACACCCTCCTGGCTTTCTGTTATTACCCTTCCAGTGGCCCAGCCGGCCTGTCCAGCAGCACTTCCGGAGGTACAGAGGGATCCAGGACCCGGGGGAAAATCCACAGCCTGCTGCTGCTCAAAGCCCTCCAGGTGGTGCGCGCCCGCTGGCGAGAGTCCAAGGCGTCCTCCCGGGCGAACCGCAGTGCTCAGAACCAAGAGGACTACTGCCGACTGCAGGAGCTGAGGATCGACCTGGTCTCCACAGGATACGTCATGCTGCCCAACTCATACAACGCCAACAATTGCGTGGGGCCGTGCCGGAGTCCGCTGTCTACCCGCATCTCTGATTATTACTCCCACACCGTTTTCCTGCTGCACATGCACGAACAGGGCTTGCCCCTCCGGCGTGCCCCGTGCTGCGTGCCGGAGAAATACTCCCCGAGTCACATGGTGACCTTTACCCATGATCACGGGATGATAGTGAAGCTCTACCCAAATATGGTGGCTGTGTCGTGTGGCTGCCGGTAGAAAGAGAGCGAGGCGCCCGGTTTGGCCTTCCAGAGTCCCCAGAAAAGTGCGCCACCTAGGGCCAATGTTGTGTGTGCTCTGGTGTTAATAATAATAATAATAATAATTCAAATTCGGCACCAATGAAGGCATGTCTGTCACTGGGCAACCCAGCCCTTTTCGGTCTCACTGGATTCCTGCATCTACGCCCACCCACCTCGGCTTCTATTTGCGAGTCAACCATGCATTTCCCCCAAATTCTATGGAATATTTACAGTTTTTGTTTTCAGATTTGTGGAAATAGGCGTTTGCGCGAATTTCGGTCGCGGTTTGTGTAGCTTGGGCAAACGGCGGCTTCGGTTTGTGCGAATTCCGCAAATCGTGTCGCGCGAAATTATGGGCATTGTGAGTGCAATTGGCGCGAACGTCGATTTCCGCAAATTAAAAGGGTACGAAAATTCGACCAGCGGGCCCGACTCGCGGGAGGAAGACAGAAAGGAGACTGGTGGAGCGAGCTGGTCAATGTTTATTAAGCTCCACCCTGTCAGATTCCTCTGACATCCTTACATGAGTGAAAACTCACTTCAGTGGCATTTATGAATACACAAACCATGAGCAAATGCACCGAATAACTCTTGCTTTTCAGAATTTATTTTACGTGCTTTCAATTCCTATTTGGCACACGTTATTCTGCCGAAGGGTGGGAGAAGGGATGTTTCGGATACCGGAGTCCTTTCCCATCCCTGAGGATCTTATTCTGCAAATTTGTGGTTTCTGAGATATTGGCAAAAGTTGCCCCATACCTTTTAAGCATTTCAGATTGCTGGGCACTAGACACAGTGTCTTTTCAGTGGTGGCCCCATGGTTTTAGAGAACCCAAAGGTACATTTGGCCCTTTATATTAGTGTCTTTTAAAAGGCCTTCGAAAACTTATTTATTCTAAGCTGCTGATATTTATGTTTGGCATTTAATTGCTGTTAGTTTAAACTGCTGATACTAAGTAGTTCTTTAACAATTTGCTATATTTGCTCCTGATCTATATATTTGGAGATTTTTTATTCTGCTGCTATAATATTTGTTAGGTATTTTAGCTTACGATTCTTTGGTTTGTAATATGTCGTTAAGAGATGCTTTTAATACGTTGCGATTCGCCTTTCTGGGTAGCCCAGAAAGGCCCATCTACAAATACACCAATAAATAACAGCCAGAAATTTGATTTTGTCTTTTTAAAAATGATAGCCAAGGTTATGGGGGAATTTGAATTTTGGTGTCCGGGACCAAATTCTTTGCTCTTTTTCTGTGTTTCTTCAGAATCAAGGTGTCCGTAGAGCCTTGCTCTAAACTTTTGCCCCGACTTGTATAGAAATGTGAGTTCCTAGTAAATGTGTGCCTTTCACCAACGCTTGATGACGTTTCTGCGTTTCCCAAAACACATCTCCGTTTCCACAGTTGTAAATAGGACCCTGGACTAGACGAGATGGCTCTTTGGAAGACTGCAGAAATGTTTTTCTTATGCTAGGTCTAATCAGCGTTGACTACTCAATGAGCCTGTTCAGACGACACGCTAAACCATGGTTAGGCCGCTAACCCCTTTGCAGCAAATGGATAGCGAGCGTGTTTAAACCGTGGTTATGGAGCCACCATGGTTAGGAATGGTTCACATGACACGCTAATCTTTAGCGTGGTTTAGTATGCTGTCTGAACAGGGGCACTGTTTAGCTTAAAATGCTTAACCACTGTAGCTTAGCGTGTCGTCTGAACAGGGTCATAAGCGCTAACTGTGGAGGTACTCCAGAAGGCCACGCCCCCTTTGCTGCAACAACCAATCATTTTGTGGTTTCCATAGTTTTGGCCCATCTAAAAGGCCAAAATTCCTCTCCTAAGGTTTAGTTACTTGCAGTAAGAGCCCGAAGCTAAAATAGGCAGGTGTTTTTTAATATTTTGCCCCGCCCTTTTTACCTTTAGCCACGCCCACAATTGGAACATGGCCCCAAGAGTTTCTCCAAACTAGAATTCAGCCCTTGGACTTTTCTTTTCTTATGGGTTCTTTTCCCTCTAGCCCCATTTTACCTTAGAGGTGTCAAAAAAACAATGCCCTTGAGCATGGACAAAGTGGTTTTGCATACTACACACCCGCACCTGCATAACCCGCCTTATTGGTCTCTCATAAGATGTTTCAAAACTGTCCTCGGGTGTGGGAATAAAATGATGAGACTACACATTTTTGACAAGTGTATTTCATATACATTTTATAAACCGGTTTAAGCCAGGAAGGTTGGGTGAAAAGAAGTCCTTTTGAGCAGGCTCCTGAAGTCAGCCGCATTATTAAATTGCTGCTCTATTTTATATTATGCTCCCCTGTAAATCAGATTGAGAAAGGGGGGGAATAGGAACCAAATGCACAGTTACAAGATGGGGGATACTTGGCTCAGCAATACTACAAACGAGAAGGATCTTGGAATTGTTGTAGATTACAAGCTGAATATGAGCCAACAGTGCGATAGGGCTGCAAGAAAGGCAAATGCTATTTTGGGCTGCATTAATAGAAGTATAGCTTCCAAATCCCGTGAGGTACTGGTTCCTCTCTATTTGGCCCTGGTTAGGCCTCATCTAGAGTATTGCGTCCAGTTCTGGGCTCCACAATTCAAGAAGGACGCAGACAAGCTGGAGCGTGTTCAGAGGAGGGCAACCAGGATGATCAGGGGTCTGGAAACAAAGCCCTATGAAGAGAGACTAAAAGAACTGGGCATGTTTAGCCTGGAGAAGAGAAGATTGAGGGGAGATATGATAGCACTCTTCAAATACTTAAAAGGTTGTCACACAGAGAAGGGCCAGGATCTCTTCTTGATCCTCCCAGAGTGCAGGACACGGAATAACGGGCTCAAGTTAAAGGAAGCCAGATTCCAGCTGGACATCAGGAAAAGCTTCCTGACTGTTAGAGCTGTACGACAATAGTGACCTAGGGAGGTTGTGGGCTCTCCCACACTAGAGGCCTTCAAGAGGCAGCTGGAGAACCATCTGTCAGGGATGCTTTAGGGTGGATTCCTGCATTGAGCAGGGGGTTGGACTACATGGCCCTCTAGGCCCCTTCCAACTCTCCTATTCTATGATTCTATGAAGTCTTGTGCTGGTGAAACTTCTATTCAAGGTTTCCTACCGATCCCTCCCCATAACAAAGGATGGATCACGTATTCCTTAGAGAACGGAACTTTTAAAAAGTAGGAAAGTGTTGGATAGCATTAAATGAAAGGGAATCAAAGAGAAGCTTTGATAGTATTAGGGAAGAATTGCCTGCAAATGGGAGTTTGCAGTTATACTTGCCTACTATGCCGTGAAACCTTGATAGCGTCCTATTGGTTCCGCGTTCCCCCTAAATCGGGTGGTTTCACTCCCAGCCCCCTGCTCTTTTCCTGGCTTCCAGCGACCAATTACTGGTTGCTATCTGCCTGGACCCCCACCACAGATCAACGACGGAGTGAGGTCAGACATCGGAAGAACTAGAGTAGCCTTCCTCAACGTGGGGCGCTCCAGATGTGTTGGGCTGCAGCTGGCTGGGGCATTCTGGGAGTTGTAGTCCAACACATCTGGAGCGACCCACGTTGAGGAAGGCTGAACTAGAGCAACCACGCTCCCAACAACAATTGAAAGCCAGGCTAAGACCCCGACTTTTTAACTGCGCAGCTTCACGGCAAAGCCTCCCAGTGGCTGTGAATTTGGGGCTGCGGTGACGCAACGCTGATTCCACCGCAGGGCTTTGCAGACGTTGAGCCAGCCCGTGGGATTCTGAAAAGGTTCTGGCTCTGTTTCCAACGCATTCACACATCACATTTTTGTCTCGAGGCCTAAAATGCCATCTTGGCTTGGAACTCACTACCACAAGCTGCCGTGTTGGCCACCAGTTTGGATGGCATCGAAAGGGAGTTGGATCAATTCCTGGAAGAGGAGAAGGCAATCAAGGACTACTAGATGGCTATGTGCTACCTCCAGTATCTGAGGCAATAAGCCTGTGTGCACCAGTTGCTGGGGAACATGGGCGGGAGGGTGCTGTTGCACCACGTCCTGCTGGTTCATCCCCGGCTGACGGCTGGTTGGCCGCTGTGCGAACAGAGCGATGGACTGGATGGACCCTTGGTCTGATCCAGCATCAGGGCTCTTCTGATGTTCTTATGGCAGCAACCTTATAATAATTCACCAATTAATTTTCTTGCACTGGGAAATGGCAAATTCTCACGGGTCAAAATGTTTTGATTTACACACACGAGGTTTACGATTTTGCTTGTACAGCGGCGAATCATCTTCAGGCTTTGGAGTGGCAGCAGGAAATGGATTTTGGGCCCCAGTACCCATGTTTCCTGTCTATTAAAAAAATGAGCGGGTATAGGGCTAGGCTGTTAGAGCCAAGAATGAGTATTAAAATATCCGATTTTTGCGTCCGAATAACGCAGCTTTGGTTTTTGCTACTGCAGCCATGTTTGTGCTTCTGAAGTCGAACCAGACTTGGTTGACACTTGCTTTATTTGTGCATGTGGAAAAACAATGACAACGCAACACCAAAGTCCAGGACGTTGTCCACTAAAACCGGGAAAGGGGGCGACGTGGTCAAAGAGCCATGCTTTAAAAAAACGAAAACAAAAAGAGAAGGCACAGATTGAGAGCTTTATCACACCAGCGTTATACTGTGCAATCCCTGCGAATTGTGTGCAAAGGACTCCGAAGTTTTCCAGCTTATAATCTTCTTTTATTGTGAAGTACTCTGAAGTTTTCCAGTTTATAGTCTGCTCGGACTGTGTAGTACTCCCAGGCATCCTGCTTTAATTGTGCTTCAAAGGCAAATGACCCGACCTATTTTGGTACTACTTTTGGAGCGAATCATGTGTTGTTCTCTGAGCGGCCACTGGGGGGTTGCGGGAGCAGGATTTGACATGTTTAAAGGAAAATGAAACAAATGCTTACATCTGTGTAAATTTTAAAGATAGAGACATCAAAATTGGCACAGTAATAGATATTAAGGAGCGCTTTAAGCATACCAAGTTTGAATCGGATTGGGTCATCCAGTGATTTTTTATGGTATGCAAAGGATTTTAGGAGCGCTGCCGCCCGGGGTGTGATTTAGCTAGCAACAACGACACCAGCTTAGCGCTGTAGGGAATAATTCGAGGGAAACAGGTATGTGGGATGAAGCTATTCGACAAAGGCAGGGTGTGTGTGGCGATGTTGCCCATACTGCTCCAGTCGCTTTCAATATTTAAGAATTTATGGACATTGAAGTGTTCGTAGATGGGCGTTCTTTGCTGTGTTTGCGAACAAAAGCCACCACAGACTCATCAGCGTAGGTGGAGCTTTGGGATCGACCGGCACCAGTTCCGAAAACCCAGCCCTTTGCAAACGGAAGCCGTTCAGACAGCGGCTGAACGCAGCAGCCGGTTCGAATGCAGCAATTGCTTCTCGGCGCAAGGAAGGGTGAGCTAGCCCCCCCCCTGTGTTTGCAGCTGGGGAATCCGAGGCACGGGATAACAACAAAAGGCCAAAAAAAAAAAAGGGGGGGGGGGAAGAAGGAATAGGCTTAGTCAAGGTCAGCCAGTGAGGGCCCAAGCGGCACGGGTGAGGCAGGTATTCCGGCCGGCTGAGTTTGTTTTTGAAGCTGAGTTCCAAACAGAGGTCACTGAGTTGAGAGGGTGGAGGGAGGCCAGTGCAGTTGTCTGTCAGAGCTCTGCTTTCTGGCATGGGGGGGGCCGAAGAGCCGTCCCTCCCCCCCCATGGGGCTCAATCGTGCCTTTTTCCCTCTTGCCACTTGTGCTTCCCAAATCGGTGGGGGACGTCTTGGCGTGGGGAGAAGAACGGGCGTAGCACCGCCTGGGGCTTCCTGCCTCTGGGCTCCGCCGGGTGGGCTTTGCCCTCGGGCTTGAGGGGGCGGGGACGCCCCTTCCCTTTGTCGCGCTCGTCCTTGGGGCGCCGCTTGGGCTCCTTGGAGGGGTGGGCCGCGGGGTCGTGTTTGGGGTGGTGGCTCCTTCCATCTCCCTGGTCTTCCTTTGCCTTCCGGTGAGGTCGCTTGCCATGCAACTGCTCCTCCTCCTCCTCCTCCTCCTCCTCCTCCTCCTCCTCCTCCTCCTTGTCACCGTGCTCATGGGCCCTGCGTCTCTTGAGGGTCTTGTCTTTGGAGGGCTTCTCTCTCCTGCTCACTTTGTCCTGGCTCTTCTTGGGTTTTCTCTTGGCCTCCTCTTCTAGCTCCTCCACTTCGACTTCTGTTGATTCTAGTTCTTCTTCTTCTTCCTCCTCCTCCTCCTCTATCAGCTCCTCTTCTTCTATATCTAGCAGGTCCTCCTCCAGGTCAGGCGGCTCTTCTATGTCAGACCAGTCGAACCACCGCTCGTAAAACCAGCGTTCGTCCTGCAAGCGAAAGAAACGCACAAGAACCATCACGCAAAGGCCCAGGGGGTTCTGGCTGTAGATAGTCTAATGTTAGGTCAGATACAACAACAGGGCTTTTGGAATGTGGTTTAGAACTTTCCTGTTAAAGGGTCAGAGCAAAAGTGCCATGTAATCGGTGTTGTACCCCACCTCGATCCAGAAGGAGAGGCTGGTAACAAATATATGATGATGATGATGATGTAGTCCAGCACAGGTGAACAAGGTGCCTCTTCAGGAATGTATTTATTTGTTTGAGTTATTTATTGCATTTATATCCCGCCCCATAGCCGAAGCTCTCTGGGCGGTTTACAAAAGTTAAAAACAATGAACATTAAAGAGTATACAAAATTTAAAACCATCAAAAATATAAAAACAACAGTATACGGACCTCCACCCTCCTGCTGAAACAGGTTCTCTGCCTCTCTCTCCTCAAAGCCCACACTGTCTTCTTGACTCACCAGTTCACCAACGCTGCCGTCCAGAGGGCTGCCTTCTTGCACAGTCCATGCGCTAAGCTCAGTCCTGAAAACCTCTTCGCCAAAGTCTATGATGTCTGTGAAGAGGATGGGATGTTGGATGAGTTCTTACATCAAAGGCAGGTTTTTAGATACTCTCAGACCAAAGAAACTGGTCTGATAGGGCGTGGGGAGGAATCTTGTAACTTTAGAATATGAGAAGGGAGCCCTCCCGCTCCCAAATTACACCAGTAGGGCAGTTAGATCACTTTAAACCCTGAATTTAATGGTTAATGGCCACTCCGGAGAAGACTCTTCCCATGGGAGCTTCCGTTGCACCATTGTGAGTGGCGTCACCCAGGGAAAAGCCTCCAGCGATGATCATAACCCACAGGCAGGAAGCCACGGGAGAAAACCAGGAGAGCAAACCCCATTTGCACCACCTTCCTCGTTCCACTCGTGGAATTTGGGGTTTCTACCTGTAAAGGAGGCTCAGCAGGTGAATGGGGCAGGGCTTCCACGGGAGGCAGAAATGACTCTCTTCTCTTACCTTGAACCACCTGGCAGCTCATGCTGAGGAGTGCGACAAAGGTGGCGACAAGAATGCATTTGTTGAGGGTCAACCCCTCCCAGGGGAGCGTGTCCTTCGCAGGGGTGGCCCCGCGGGCGTCCGTTTTTCTTTTAACCGGGACGGGCTTTGGGGCTTCCGGGAGAGAAAGGGGAACGTTAACACATTGGACCAGATGCCATGCCCAGCGCCCCGTTCCCGACGGCTCTCAGGATCCCCGCTGATGTTACTTTAGAACAGAGGTGCAAAACCTCTTGCAGCTGGAGGGCCAAATTTAGTTTCTGAGAAGCCCTCGGGGGCCGCTTTCCTGCAGTGGGTGGGCCGAGGGCAAAGTGGAGTGGAGTCAAAAAGGGTGAGGCCAAAATACCAAAGATACCATCATATTTGGGCTTATTGGTGCAATACTATGCATGTTTAGACATGGCTGGCTGGGGCAAGCTGAGAGTTCTAGGACTTTTTCTGTCTAAATAAGCTAGGATTGCACCCTAAAGCTCTTATTGCCAGTAACAAAGGCTTAAAGTAGGCAGATCAAACTTTTAAGAGCATCAGAAGAGCCCTGATGCTGGATCAGACCGAGGGTCCATCTAGTCCAGCACTCTGTTCACACAGTCGCCAACCAGGGATGAACAAGCAGGACATGGTGCAACAGCACCCTCCCGCCCATGTTCCCCAGCAACTGGTGCACACAGGCTTATTGCCTCGGATAATGGAGAAAGCACACAACCATCAGGGCTGGTAGCCATGGATAGCCTTCGCCTCCAGGAATTGATCCAACCCCCTTTTGAAGCCATCCAGATGGGTGGCCGTCACGACACCTTGTGGTAGTCAAGAAGTCTGTGAAGAAGTCCTTCCTTTTATTTGTCCTGGATCTCCCACCCATCAGCTTCATGGGATGTCCCCGTTGGGTTCTAGTATTTTGAGAGAGGGAGAAAAATGTCTCTCTGTCCACATTCTCCACACCAGGCATCATTTTGTCCACCTCTATCATGTCTCCCCTCAGCCTCCTCTTCTCCAAGCTAAATAATCCTAGCTGATGTAACCTTCTCTCGTAGGGGAGATGCTCCAGCCCCTTCATCATTTTCGTTGCTTTTTTCTGCACTTTTCCCAGGTTCACAATATCTCTTTTTTTTTTAGGTGTGTTGACCAGAACTGTCCACAGTATTCCAAATGTGGTCACACCATAGATTTGTATAAAGGTAGTATGATACTGGCAGTTTTAGAACGGGATGGGGTGAGGGTATGCAAAGCAAGGAGGCCACCAAAAGATGAGGGCCTATGCCTCTGTGTGTGTGTGTGTGTGTGTGTGTGTGTAGTGGGAAGCCCCTGGTGATGTGTCTGTCTGGGACATCTGCTGTGGTTTGCCCCCACAATGTGGCTGTTCGGAGGTAGACTGCCCCCATAGACGGAGGTTCTGTTTAGCCACCGTGGCTGACAGACGTCTCCTCTCTCTCATGAATGTCTCAGTTGGAAAGTCATCTCCGCGGGCAGCCAGCGCCACATCTTGGGAGCAGGGGAAAGGGTTCCACCTCTCTCCTCGTCGTGCGCCACAGCCCTGATCCAAATCCCCCCAACCTCCAAACGGCTGGTTTTACAAAAAAAGATACTTCAGTTGGCATCTCCGAGATGACATGCAATTTGGCCCGCACCTGCTGGCGGCTTCGGACGTGCCTTTTCTACCGGCTTCTCTGCCTGCACGGGCTTCTCTACCCGTGCCGTCTTTTCAACCCGCGACACTTTTGGCTCGGGTGCTTTCTCCGGTAGCTTCTCCACTCGCGGTGGCCTTTCGGCCACTTTTTCCGCCCTCAGCACCTTTTCTGCGATCTGCTCGGCCCGGGGTAATTTCACAGGGGCCTTTTCGGGATCCGTCCGCTCTTCTGCCTCTGGTAATTTCTCGGGGAGCAGAGGCGGGGTGGCTTCGCTCACGCTGTCCACAAACTCATCCAGATCCATCTCAACGACGTGGAGTTTGTCTCTCTCTTCCTTCTCTATCCCCTGGAAAAGGGAGGCATGCACGTCTCAGGGCATGTCCACATCAACACCAAAAAACCTGTTTGCTCTTCAAAAAATAAGTAAATAAACCCTGCCTCTGTCATTCAAATGTAAATCCATCCGAATGTTTGGGCCTGTACAGACAAGACAGTTAAACTGTGGTTATGTAGCCACCATGGTTAGGAAAACCGCCATTCACATCCCATGGGGTGACCATATGAAAAGGAGGACAGGGCTCCTGTATCTTTAACAGTTGCATAGAAAAGGGAATTTCAGCAGGTGTCATTGGTATATATGGAGAACCTGGTGAAATGCCCTCTTCATCACAGCAGTTAAAGCTGCAGGAGCTATACTTGAGTGACCAGATTTAAAAGAGGGCAGCTTTAACTGTTGTGACGAAGAGGAAATTTCACCAGGTTCCCCATATATACAAATGGCACCTGCTGCCATTCCCATTTCAACACAACTGTTAAAGACACAGGAGCCCTGTCCTCCTTTTCATAGGGTCGCCCTACATCACACGTTAAGCCCTCATGGTTAAAATGCTTAACCATTGTGGTTTATCATGTCTTCTGAACAGCGCTTTTGCTTGATCATAAAAATGTCTTTAGGAAGACCTTTTTCATTTGCATTTCAGCAAGTGAAATAGGACCCCTTGCTCACGGGTTTATCGATTTCGCTGAATTGTATGGCCTTGTCTTATGTTTATTCATATATTTATTTATTGCATTTCTATACCGCCAAATAGCCAAAGCTCCCTGGATGGTTCACAAAAACTAAAACCATTCAGAGTATAAACAAATAGTATAAAAACATGATATAAAATACATTATAAAAGCACAACCAGGATAAAATCAGCCGGTGCAGAAATACAAACTTAAAATACAAATTTAAAACGGCCAAGTTATTATTATTATTATTATTATTATTATTATTATTATTATTAATTTATTTATATAGCACCATCAATGTACATGGTGCTGTACAGATAACACAGTAAATAGCAAGACCCTGCCGCATAGGCTTACATAGGCTTACAATCTAATAAGTTGTAGTAAACAACTTATTAGTTTACTTATTACATTACATTAGTTTACTTACATTACTTACATTAGTTTACTTATTAGTAAACTTGTAGTAAACAGTCTATTAAATTTATAGACTGTTCAGATGCTGAGAGAATAAAAAGGTCTTCACCTGGAGTCTGAAAGAATATAGTGTAGGTGCCAGGCGAACCTCCTTAGGGAGCTCCTTCCACAGCCGGGGTGCCACAGCAGAGAAGGCCCTGCTCCTGGTAGCCACCTGCCTCCCTTCCTTTGGCAGGGACTCACAGAGAAGGACCCCTGAGGATAACCTGAGGGTTGCTTTTTATTTCTTTAGTGATTTAGACATCTGTTGTATCTATTATTTTATTTTTCACTGCCACAAGCATTGGAAATGAAGGGTGGCAGAGATCTTTTCTACATAAAACCATTGGTTCTATTTCCAGATTTGAGGCATGAGTGCGGTTGCTTATGTCCACACACAAGAGGGATGCATCGGCTAATTTGGGAGAAGCCCAACATTTGCAGAAGGATAAAACGTATTTAGAAAAAGAGGGGAGGTAACCCCCCAAATCTGTCCCATCGGGATTGAAAATGTTCAATGGGGGCATAGAAGACCAAGATTCTGTTTGAGGAAAACGTACACTAATCTCAGATGAAGGGTAGGATCACAGCAACATTAAACAACAACCTCAAAAAAACACAACCTGGGGGATTATCACACAGGCCAACCTTACAGGGTTGTTGTAAAGATTACTGAGAAGAACTGGAACTTCCTGGTTTGTGAGTCATAGAGTGTCTCTTAGGGGAAAATTGCACTGCCTTACCCAGGCTGCTCCTTTGCACGATTGCAATGGGCTTCATTACACAGGCGGACAGGGTCAACCATGTCATTTGAATTGCCAACCCCATGATTTGTACTTGAAAACTTCCCCTCTTTCCAGTGCTCCTAGCCTTGAATGGGATAGTGCCACCTTGTGGCTGCTTATAGAGCAACATTGACTTTTAGACGCTGGGAAAACCCACGCTGTTTCAAAAGGGCCGGAATATCTCGGGGTATTTTTAAAGCGAGATTTCTGGAAGAAGGCGTGGGAGATGTCCTGGAGGTTGACAGCATCATCTAAAGGACCTGAAGACTTTATTTTATTTATTTTTCTTTCTGATTGCATTTAAATCCTGCCTTTTTTCCTCCAAGTGTTAGGTTTGCATCTGAGGAAGCCTCCTCGGACGAAGCGGAGGAGGGCAACTTATCCACAGCAGAGGGTGTTTCATCCCCGACAGCCGAACAGGAGATCAACACACAGAGGGAGGAGGTCGCAGGACCATCGGAAGAGCCACGGGTTAGCCAGACCCTTGCCCTGCCTGATGTTCCAGAAGTGGAGGCAGAGACGGAGGTGGTGACACCACTCAGCCCTCAGGAGCGGAGGCGAGGAAAGAGGGCCAAGCAGCTGCAGGCAGTGAAAAACCGGCAGGGGAAAGACACCAAGCCTAAGCAGTAAAGCAGCAGTTTCTGCAGCCGAAACTCTCCCCACGGCCTGAGTTCGATCCCAGCGGAAGCTGGTTTCAGGCAGCCGGCTCGGGTTGACTCAGCCTTCCATCCTCCCGAGGTCGGTAAAACGAGTACCCAGCTAGCTGGGGGAAAGGTAACCGTGACTGGGGAAGGCAATAGCAAACCACCCCGCTACAAAGTCTGCCAAGAAAACGTCAGTGAAAGCAGGAGAAGAGCCTCGTGTGGCGCAGAGTGGTAAAGCAGCAGTTTCTGCAGCCGAAACTCTCCCCACGGCCTGAGTTCGATCCCAGCGGAAGCTGGTTTCAGGCAGCCGGCTCGGGTCGACTCAGCCTTCCATCCTCCCGAGGTCGGTAAAATGAGGACCCTGTTAGCTGGGGGAAAGGTAATCACGGCCGGGGAAGGCAACGGCAAACCACCCCGCTATAAGGCCTGCCAAGAAAACATCAGCGAAAGCTGGCGTCCCACCAAGAGTCAGTAATGACTCAGTGCTTGCACGAGAGGTTCCTTTCTTTCCTTCCTAAATAGGAGGCAGGTGTAACAAGGCACAGCTGGACTCTGGGTGGGGCCAGACTGGCAGGACTAGAAAAGGAGGAAGCCAAACACTAGCTCAGGCTGGCAAACACCTTTTGCTTCCCTTGGGCTGCCAGTACCTTGCCTTGCTTCCTGGCTCTGGCCTTGGACTCTCGACTCGGACCGGCTGACTGCCTATGCATATACGTGACCCTGACATCCCGCACAACGGACTCAGCTCTTGATATCGGCATTCCTCGTTTCTGGCTGGCGGAGCCGGACTGGTAGGCTTAAGCTAGGGTGACCATATTTTGGAAACCAAAAAGGAGGACAACATGGTCAGCCCCCAAGGGGGCATGTCTAGCACCAAGGGGGTGTGCCCACCTGAACATAGCCTTGGTCACATGTCTGATTTTACAGCACACATTTAAGACAAATCTGCTCTACAAAATAATTTTAAAACCTCAATTTTTAAAAAATCCCTAAAAAATCAATGAATGAATGGATCTGTTTCAAATTTGGTATGGCTAAAGCTCTACCTAAAACCTATCATGGTGCAAAGTTTCATCTCTTTATCTTTAAAAATGACGATTTTAAAAATAATAATTTTAAAACCTCAATTATTAAAAAAAATCCTAAAAAATCAATGGATGAACGGATCTGTTTCAAATTTGGTGTGGCTAAATCCCTTCCTAAGAGCTACCATCGTGCCAAGTTTCATGTCTTTATCTTTAAAAATGACGCAGTTATAAGCATTTTTGTTAATTCCCATTAGAGCTGCTCTTTGGCTGAGGAAGATTGGAAGAATCCGGATTTCCCCTCCCCTCCCGGATTTGTCACCAAAAACCCGGACAAATCCGGGCAGATCCGGTCATATGGTCACCCTACTTAAGTTCCAGCTTGCTTGGCTTTTCCCTTGCGGCTGAACGGCTGCTTCTGCCTAAAAGACTGGGACTTGATCTTTGCAACACCCAGGCTTGTGTTTGCGTTCCTGGCCAGAGATCTATGGCCGGGTGATTGACCAGAGTAATAAAATGGTTAACAGATAACACTTTCGGCTCCCGGCTGTATCATAAAACCAAGGAACCCAAGTACATAATCCTCCTCCATTTCTACCCTCACAACAACAACCCTGTGAGGTGGGTCGGGCTGAGACTCTGTGACTGGCCCAAAGTCACCGAGTGGGGGTTAGAACCGGGATTTCCCAACTCCCAGGTGCAGCCGAAGATCCATAGACGTGCCAGGTGGATGCCAAAGCAAAACCCCACTTATTAGGCATCTGTGGTGACGTTCATGACAGTTTCTCAAATTCTCAAATGGTCCGAAAAGGTGAAGGACATCTGGAATAGACAATACTGGACTAGATGAACAAATTCTCTGGCCTGGTATAAATTAGCAGCTGAGCTTCCTTAAGTTACTTGTTGAGTCAACCAACCCTGTCATCTGTCCAGATCCATCTTTCCCACCGTCCTGGGCCGTTCTCCAAGGTCTGTGTCACTCTTTCCCTTTCTGGATTATCCCTCAACACTCAGGTTCGACAGCACCTGGGTGGGAGAGACAGGCCTCAACTCCTCAGTGCAGAGATGTCTTGCGAGCCAGCTGTTTTAAAGCCTCTCAGCGCTGCGGGGCTGACGGAGAGACAGTGCGGTGTAGTGGTTAGAGCACTGGGTTGAGACTTGGGGGACCGAATCTCAGCTTAACCTACCGCACAGGGTTGCGGTGAGCATAAAATGGCCAGGAGGAACATCATTTTCCTGGGAGGAAAAGCAGGATATAAATGTAGCAAATAAATAAATAAATAACATTTCCAAACTCAGGGCTACTCACGTTTGGGGTGCTGTTGACCTCGTCTTTACTGGCAGCTATCGGGGCATCTGTTAAAATAAACGCAGACACACACTGATCAAGACGTATCTGTTGATGTAAAGCTTCCCTGTGTAATTTAGTGCATTACATGTCATGCATGTAATGGGTTGAATTCAGGACATGGAAGAGGAAGGACCCTTCACCCACATTTTTGGGGATCCCCCCTCATTTCCCCAAACTAAAACACCCCCATTCATCAGGGGTTCTTGACACTCTATGTACTATTTTCAAGGAAGTGGAGTGGACAAGTTGCTATGAGGAAAAAAGGGGGAAGCCTGCGTTATATATTTGAGAGACAGTGCTGTGTAGTGGTTAGAGTGTTGGACTGGGAGTTGGGAGATCCGGGTTCCAGCCCCCACTCAGCCGTGGAAACCCACTGGGTGACTTTGGGCCGGCCACAGACCTTCAGCCCAACCTACTTCACAGGGTTGTTGTGAGGATAAAATGAGAGGAGGAGGATTATGTACGCCGCCTTGGGTTCCTTGGAGGAGGCGGGATATAAATGCAATGATAAATAAATATAATATATTTGTAAGGGGAGGTGGACCAGAGCTGGGAGGTGGGAAGAAATGATAGCACTCTTCAAAGACTTAAAAGGTTGTCACACAGAGGAGGGCCAGGATCTCTTCTCGATCCTCCCAGAGTGCAGGACACGGAATAACAGGCTCAAGTTACAGGAAGCCAGATTCCGGCTGGACATCAGGAAAAACTTCCTGACTGTTAGAGCAGTGCGACAATGGAACCCGTTACCTAGGGAGGTGGTGGGCTCTCCCACACTAGAGGCCTTCAAGAGGCAGCTGGACAACCCTCTGTCAGGGATGCTGTAGGGTGGATTCCTGCATTGAGCAGGGGGTTGGACTCGATGGCCTTGTAGGCCCCTTCCAACTCTGCTATTCTATGATTCTATGATTCTAAGAAAGACATGGGGGGGATGTCTGCAATAATTACTAGGAACCTTTTACCCAATTCCTCCCAATTTTAGCCAAATGACCTCCCCGCAAAAATAGTAGTCACTGAAAAAGGTAAAGACTTTGGGGGCTCATTTGGGGGTGTGTGTGCTCCAAGCTTTGACCCCCAAGGCTCAGCCCTACCGGCATCACTGCCTGCAAGAGGGCCCTGGGTGGGTGGAACAGACAAGACAAGCACCCACACATGCTGCAATATTTGGTTGCAGCGCCGACTTGGACATAAATGGTCTTTTTTTGCAAGACACCTGTGTTAAAACTGCAGTGGAGCTGTTGCCTACAGCAGAAATAGAAATGCTGTTGTGTGGGCAGAGGGGGCCTAAGGGTTAGGGCATAAGGACAAGCTATTGTGTTTCTCAAAAACCTCCCGCCTTCTTTGGAGACAATGACGAGGCCTGCTAAGTAATCCACAAAGCTTTATTTAAGCCATAAACATCTCTTCCCACCTTAAGAGAGTCTCTCTTTGAACTTCAGGCAAAACTATGCAAATTCAGGGAGACAATTGTCCTTTCAAGGAGAATGAAAAGCCTTTTCCCAAGATGTGTTAACTTCAGAGAGACTGGGTGTGAGGCAGCTTCTAACGGGATGCCAGACAGGCAGACTTTCTCTCACCTTCTTTTCGCTCCATCCATTTTAGTCGGCAGCGTACTCTAGGATCGGCTAACCTCTCTGTGCTCTCTCCTTTGGAAGAATGTTGGCTTCCCACTGACTGTGTATTGTTTGCCCTTGAGGAGATAAACTCTGGAGAGGGTTCACTCCCAGCTGGTGAAGAGCATGTGAGAGCTTTCTCCCCCACTGGTCCAGGCTGGCCTGTGTCTGGCACCAACGCCTCTACTTCTGATTCTGATTGATCATCTGAAACACCTTCTTCCAACCCTGGATGTCAGCTAGAGGCTACCAGCTACTGGTTTGATGCTGTGTGTATGTTTGGGGGGTGGGCATACATGACTTTTGGCTTCTTTTCAGGGGGTATCCTCAGAAACTCTCGCTTGTAAACTGCCTTGAAAATCATTTCATCCAAAGGCAGAATACAAACCTCCTAAATAGATGGATTCCACAGGTAAAGCTTTCCCTAGGAAGGGTGGAAAAGGCTTTACCAGTTGAATGTTGGCTTTTAGATCAGTCGTGGAAAGGGACTGGAGCCCTAACTGGGGCAGGGAGTGGGAGGGGAATTGCCAGGATTGCCCCCCACCCCACCCCCAGGACTATTAGCCCGGCGTTTCCAGGACATTCAGTGCTGAGAGAATCCCACATTTTCATAGAGCTATAACTGTCCAGACGCGAGTGTTTCGAGTCACTGGAACTGCACAGCTGTGAAGTAGTAAGGTGGCAGCAGCGGGGGGGGGGGATGGTGGGGAGGTCCCCCAGCAGCAACGAAGGTGGGATCTGCCCTCAAAGTGCCCCACCACCCTAAGCCTCACTCGACCCACCAACGACCCAGGCGCGGAGAACTGTGGCGACGGCACAGCAAAGTGAAAAGATGCGCTAAAACGAGGCCTTGAAAATGCGCCGCTTTCTGACCAAAAAACCACGCGGGGCAGCTGCGAAGTGGCAGCTGCGTCATGTAAACAAAGGCGCGCAACTTCGCAGCCCCAAAGGAGCATATATCCCGTGAGATATTTTTGGGATGAGGACAGCAGTATATAAACCCAATCAATCAATCAATCATATAACTGACATCCAATAACCTGCGTGAAATATTGGAATTCCCCCCCTCCCCTGGGTTATGGGAAGCAGGGCCATTTCACCAGTCCTGCTGGAAGACGACTCAGTTTTATCCTCTTCCCTCTTTGTCGCCTTTTCCTTGCGTGCCCTGTCCTTTTATATTGTAAATCTGAGGTTAGGGATTGTTCTGTTTTACTGACTTATTGTAAGCCTCTCTGGGAGCCTTTTTTTGTCCATGAAGCGGGATAAAAATACTTTACATTTAACAAATTCATAATTAAATGAATGAAAATACCTTCTTTTCTGTCCTTCAATTGTTTCTGGATGTCCTCCCTCTGGGTTGGCACCTGTTTTATAGGGTCTGGACATTCCTCCTTTTGTTCCAGGACCTCCCAGGGACCTGTTGCCATATCACCTCCTTGAAATCCTTGCTAAATACAACAGAATAATAAGACACCGATCTGTTGCCAATCATCAATGACTTCAAGTCTTAATTGTTCAGCGGACAGGTAGGCAGGAGAAGTTCAGAAGCTATCTCATTCCAAGACCACAACATCCTTATACCTCGTGTGTAGAAATGACCACATAGCCAATATTATTTACTGCTCGATAAATTTGGGCTCATGGTTTTGACTTCTAAAAACGTCCTACGAAATGGAAAGACGTACCAACACCCCTATACCTTACATAGGGTGACCCTATGAAAAGGAGGGCAGGGCTCCTGTCTCTTTAACAGTTGCATAGAAAAGGGACTTTCAGCAGGTGCTGTTTGTATATATGGAGAACCTGGTGAAATTCCCTCTTCATCACAGCAGTTAAAGCTGCAGGAGCTATACTAGGGTGACCAGATTTAAAAGAGGGCAGCTTTAACTGCTGTGTTGAAGAGGGAATTTCACCAGGTTCTCCATATATACAAATGACACCTGCTGAAATTCCCTTTTCTATGCAACAGTTAAAGACACAGGAGCCCTTTCCTCCTTTTCATAGGGTCACTCTACTATTAAAGATACAGGAGCCTTGTCCTCCTTTTCATAGGGTCACCCTACTATTAAAGATACAGGAGCCCTGTCCTCCTTTTCATAGGGTCACCCTAATATTAAAGACGCAGGAGCCTTGTCCTCCTTTTCATAGGTTCACCCTACTATTAAAGACACAGGAGCCCTGTCCTCCTTTTCATAGGTTCACCCTACTATTAAAGATACAGGAGCCCTGTCCTCCTTTTCATAGGGTCACCCTACTATTAAAGACACAGGAGCCTTGTCCTCCTTTTCATAGGTTCACCCTACTATTAAAGACACAGGAGCCCTGTCCTCCTTTTCATAGGGTCCCCCTACTATTAAAGATACAGGAGCCCTGTCCTCCTTTTCATAGGTTCACCCTACTATTAAAGACACAGGAGCCCTGTCCTCCTTTTCATAGGTTCACCCTACTATTAAAGACACAGGAGCCCTGTCCTCCTTTTCATAGGGTCACCCTACTATTAAAGACACAGGAGCCTTGTCCTCCTTTTCATAGGTTCACCCTACTATTAAAGACACAGGAGCCCTGTCCTCCTTTTCATAGGGTCACCCTACTATTAAAGACACAGGAGCCCTGTCCTCCTTTTCATAGGGTCCCCCTACTATTAAAGATACAGGAGCCCTGTCCTCCTTTTCATAGGGTCCCCCTACTATTAAAGATACAGGAGCCCTGTCCTCCTTTTCATAGGGTCACCCTACTATTAAAGATACAGGAGCCCTATCCTCCTTTCCATAGGGTCACTCTACTATTAAAGATACAGGAGCCCTGTCCTCCTTTTCATAGGGTCACCCTACTATTAAAGATACAGGAGCCCTGTCCTCCTTTTCATAGGGTAACCCTATCTTACAAGCTAGATAAAAAATATTTCTGAATTATATCTTTCAGAAGTTATAATAAATCCATCCTTGTGTTGATCTGGTCCTTTGAATAAATTCCAACACTAGGTTTTCTTTTTAAGACGCTGAACGTTCTTGGGTGCTCTTAAAGGAGGGTGCGGCGGACGGAGGAATATGCCAGATCCTTCCCCCCTCCGCCCGCCATGGATACGCCAGGCAAACGCTTCATTCACACTGGGATACATAAAACCAGAGCCTGGCCTGTGCAGTCGCCGTTAAAACTCCCACGTCAGTTTTCTAAGAATAGGGATTTGAAACCTAGTATGTTGGGCGGCTTCCAAGCTGGGAAACGCTGTCTCAGTTTCTCAGCAGGTGTTACAAGACGCAAGAGTCTGCTTTTGTGACCCCCTCCCTAAATGGTTGCTCAGGAATGCTGTAGATACGGGTGTATATATGGCACCAATCCAGGGTTGGTACCATATGGACGGGGTTCTACATATGGTATCAGCACATCACTGGGACACAAACCAGCCCAGCCCAGTTTATCACCATTAATTAATTTCTTACCCACCTCTCTGTTTGGATCGAAACAAAAATAAGTATAAAATACATAAAACTGAATTCAAAACATAGTATACATGATTAAAACATCCTAAAATTCCAGTGGATAGTCCTGCCGGATTAGAGCAGCTTTCTTAAATGCTAAAAGACTATTAAGTTGATGAGTCTGCTCTGGCAGGCCATTCCACAGTCTGGGAGCAGCAGAAGAGAAGGTCCTCTGGGTAATACCCGTCAGCCTAATTTTGGCAGGCTGAAGTAGATTCTTCCCAGAGGACCTGAGTGTGCGGTGTGGATTGTACGGGAGAAGGCGATCCCGCAGGTAGCTTGGACCCAAACCATGTAGGGCTTTAAAGGAGATATCTAACACTTTATACTTCACCCGGAAACTAATTGGCAGCCAGTGAAGAGGTTTTAAAACTGGTGTAATCTAGCATCAGCTGTACAACGTAGGTGAACAGACAACATTTCTGCTATTTCGTTATTTTCATGCCGCTCCTCAGCCGAAAAGTCTCCCCAAGTGGCTTTTATTTAATTGGTAAAACGAGCTGGTTCCTGACCGCCGGCTTACCAGCTAAAAAGACATGACACTCGAGGAAAGACGAATGCGGAGGGAAGAGGAAAAATGATTTTTTTCCAGCAGGGCTGGTGGAATGCCCCTGTTTCCCCATTTTCTCTCTCTTTCTCTCTGAGGTCAGCCTGTGGGAATGGCTGCTGGGGGAGAAAGTTGAGGGAGGGAGAGCCTTCATGCTAAACTCTAGTTTTGGAGTCGTCCACAAATCCCTAGAGATCCACCAGTTGGTACAGAGCTATCTAAGATTACTAAATTGCACTCCCTAGGGCCATTCTCCTCCCCTTAACATAAGAACAGCCTTGAATTGCCCTTTTCTGCACTTTTTCCAGCTCTATAAAACCTTCCCTAAGGACGTGCAATACAGTTAAAAACACACAATCTAACAATGCCAGGTATGTATGTATATGTCCGGGAAGGTTTATTATAAAAGCCATGTCTTAACTGCCTTCTGAAAGTCCTAGGAAGCAGATTTCCTAGCCAAAGGAAACCGCCCAGAGAGCCCTGGCTATGGGAGCGGTATATAAGTGTAATAAATAAATAAATAACGGGAGCAAACACCCAAAAGTTCCTGCTGTTTGTAAGCACAGTAACCCTGTTTTCTGTGATTCGTTCTTTTTGTCTCTCTCCTCCCTCCCTGCCTTCCACCACTTATGTCTGCTCTCGCTCCCACTGGTATAACGGAACACAACGTGGACTGATCAACTCCTTTTGAAAACTCTACACTGTACCTGCATTGTATATGCAAGAATATTTGTGAGTAAAACTGTTCCTTCAGCTCTGTGTGCATGGGAGACTGGTAAACGCCCATTCCGCTTTGCCTTTGGTTTTCTCTCTCTCTCTCTCTGCTAATTGCCTTTCTAACAGGAGGCATCATTACTCAATAATCCCGTCATAAACTTGGTTCAGGACAGACACACAGAGAGAGCATATGGGCCATTTTCTATGGTCTAGATACAGGACACACACAATCTATCAATGCCAGGTATGTATGTATATGTCCAGGAAGGTTTATTATAAAAGCCATGTCTTATCTGCCTTCTGGAAGCTCTAGGAAGCAGATTTCCTAGTCAAAGGGAGCAAACACCAAAAAGGTCCTGCAATTTGTAAGCACAGGAAGTGTTGGGAATATTGCCTGTTTCCTGTGATTTCTCCTGGTGTCAGAAACCCCAGAAAGGGGAGAGGAGGGGGAATTTCTAGCAGCAATAAGAAGCTCAATGTGAACTATTTACCGCTGTAAATCAATACTTCTTTTGGCTGCCACACATTTTGGTGGCACAGCGGTGAGGGGCATTGGTTGGCGGCATACTAAAGGGACCCGGGGGCTCAGGGTTATTTTGTTTTTAAAACACGTTAATTCGTTTTAATTAATGCTAATGTGTCCATTAGGTTGAAGCCTACAGTATTATTTTCAGCCACTAGGGGAAGGTGCCCCAACTGCTGGCTCGAGACACCTGCCCCTAGTGGCTGAAGATAGTACTGCAGCTCTCAGGGGCAGTGGAGGCTCCGGGTTTCAGTCAGAACCAGTCAGAACTTGAAAAGAAGCTGTCCAAGGCACCTTTTTTAAATGTTGCTCTTATAGATTTGTTCCCGACATGAACCTGCCTGTACACTACCTTGCAAATTGGAAGTAGTAGCTATAATTTAAATTCCCCGCCTTGTGGGAAAGATTGACCCATGTGCCTGTTGCTCTGTTGGCTATCCAGGTGCTAACAGCTCAAAACCAGGTGATCTGAGAGTCCGCCTTCTCCTGTAAAGGTTGCCACAGGCTCTATAGTCTCTACCATACTCCAATCTATTGAGGCTCATTTGGCCATAGGGCAGAGGAGGGTCTTCTTAGCTGTGGCACCCACCATGTGAATCATAGACTCATAAAATCATAGAATAATAGAGTTGGAAGGGGTCCATAAGGCCATCGAGTCCAACCCCCTGCTCAAAACAGGAATGTACCTTAAAGCATACCTGGCAGATGGTTGTCCAGTTTCCTCTTGAAGGCCTCTGGTGTGGGAGAGCCCACAACCTCCCGAGGTCATTGGTTCCATTGTCGTACTGCTCTAACAGTCAGGAAGTTTTTCCTGACGTTTTGTCGTACCGCTCTAACCGTCAGGAAGTTTTTCCTGACGTTTTGTCGTACCGCTCTAACCGTCAGGAAGTTTTTCCTGACATTTTGTCGTACCGCTCTAACCGTCAGGAAGTTTTTCCTGACATTTTGTCGTACCGCTCTAACAGTCAGGAAGTTTTTCCTGATGTCCAGCCGGAATCTGGCTTCCTGTAACTTGAGCCCGTTATTCTGTGTCCTGCATTCTGGGATGATCGAGAGAGATCCTGGCCCTCCTCTGTGGGACAACCTTTTAAGAATTTGGAGAATCCTCTCCCGTGGTTTCTAAGGATGATCACTCCCCCAAACTCCCCTGTGATCATGCTTGGAAACTACAGGAGAGGCCCTGGAGGGTTAAGTCTAAAGTATCCGCAAACAAGGAATGGTGAGCACACAATGAAAAACTTATCTAGAAATACTCCTGATCTCAATGGGGAGAGGGTTCGTTTCACATGGTGGGTGCCACAGCTAAGAAGACCCTACTCTATGGCCAAATGAGCCTCAATAGATTGGAATATAGTAGAGACTGTGGCAGCCTATACCGGAGAAGATGGACTCTCAGATCACCTGGTTTTGAGCTGTTAGCGCCTGGATAGGCAACAGAGCAACAGGCACACGGGTCACCTGGTTAAACTTTCCCACAGGGCGGGGAATTTAAATTTTGGGCCTCAGCTAGACAAGGGGGGGTCGGAGGGCGGCAGTCTCGAGATTTTATGATCGCAAGTTCGTCGCCCTGGTTCACACGCGGCACCATTTTTTTGGGTTAAAGGGGACAGAGCGCATGAGCGCACGTGCGCAAATAGAAAGTATTTTTTTTTAATAATAAAAAAAAAATTCCCCTGCTCCCCCCACACCACCCCCGATGGGCACAGAGCCCCCGAGGAGCTCTGTGCCCCATGCCCGGCTCCTCGTGGTTACTCGCGAGGAGCCGGGACAAGCCACAACACCGGGCCACACGTTCCGCGGTCTTGGGATCATCCCAAGACCGTGGAAAAAGCGAGCTATAACTGTAGGGCGATATCCCGGGCCAAGGGAGGGATCATCTCTCTCTGCCCCCGGGATGCCCTGTGCATCATGTGGACTCACAGGGACGACCCCGGGGCGATCACCGGGCTATCGTCCTGTCTCGCTATCGCCACAGTTAGTATTTCCAATTTGTCATTGTACAGATAAATCAGCACATGTAAATTCCTCTTTTGTCCTCTTTCTCCCCGCAATCTTCCTTGGAGATGCGTGAAGTGGCCACTTTGGACTAGGAGCCAGCAACTAGCCACCCAATGGGCCAAATCAGATATTGGAGGAGGGACTATGAATGTATAGAGGCAGAGAGATGGGGACTGGGGACCATGGGGACCAGTCCAGGACTGAGGAGGGTGTGGTAAATCTTCTCTAGTGGGCCTCCTGGGAAGCCCCATTATGCCATCTTGGCTCAGACCAAGATTCCATCTAGTCCACCATTCTGTTCACACAGTGGTTAACCCGCTGTCAACAACAGCACTCTCCCACCCATGTTCCCCAGCAACTGGTGTGCATAGACACACTGCCTCCGATACTGGAGTTAGCATATAGCCATCAGGACTAGTAGCCGGTGATCTCCCTTTGAAAGCCATCCAAATTGGTGGCCGTCCCTACATCTTGTGGCAGTGAGTTCCACAGCTCGACTCCGCGCTGTGTGAAGAAGTCCTCCCGTTGACCCGTCCCGAATCTCCCGCCGATCGGCTTCGGGGGGATGACCCCCAATCTCGATTATCGCGGGAGAGGGAGGAAAATGTCTGGCTGTCCACGTTCTCCACGCCAGGGAGGATTTTGTACACCTCTGTCATGTCTTGCTTCCTGCAACTTGGCACCCTAAGGAGGCGTTGGATGACCACTCCGACATAGGCTGACAAGATGATCCTTGGAGTGGTAGGATGACATTGGGGTATGCCCAACGCCTCTGAGCTTGTGCAGAGGCCTTTGCTGGAACACACCAATGACAGCAACCTCAAGCCAGTGTAAGCTCAGCCGATTGACTCTTATTCAGGACCTCCTTGGTGGAGGCACCCAGTACAGACACAAGACCTTCCCTTTCCCCGGAGAAACACAGGACACACACTGCCACTACATCTTCTGGGCTACCAGGAACAAACAGACAGGGGATGGTGACCCCAATGTCAGTGGGGTAGTGAATCCGAACTCAATCCACTAGAATGATATCCTCTCTTGTTTCTATGAACAGAAAATGCATACACCAGGGACTAGAGCTACGTGCAGAGATGGCTTGGAGACCCACCTACCCGCCTCTCGCCCCTCCAAGAGATTCTTGCTTTTTCGGCTCCTCTCCCTCCTCTGTCCCGTCATAAAAACCAGCCTCTCGCTCATAAACTGATTCCTATCCCAGAACTTTCTCCAAACTTTGTCACTGGTTTCCAAGTAGACAAATCCCCTCCCCAGGCTCTCCGCCGCTGAGCGCAAAGTCACATCTGCTAAGAAAAGGGCCGTCCGACATCTGGAGTTAGTGGGTTTCAAAAAGGGGGAATATTATATATATATCTATACCTTTCCACCTTCATGCCTGTCCAGGGTTTAATTTCGCATGTGTAGCTGCGCACAGCGGCTGGTGGAGTGCTTTTCAGCGCCTGCTGCCTGACACCACATCAAAGAGCCATCTAAAAATAGTCTCCTTTCCCGTCTGGGCCAACCCATGCAGGCGGTGGAATTGGATTCAGGCCCGGCGTACAGCCGCCAGCGTTTCAGCCAGCAAGTTTGAGCGTGGCGATCCACATGGGTGAGACGCGGCTTTGTGGCTTTCATGCACACCGTTACAATTGCAGATGCCCCAAGCAGACGTGGGAGCACACACACACACACACACACACGCACGCATGCGATTCATACCCCCGGGGGCTCAAATCCCAGCGTCTGGTCTTCAGATTGTCGCCTGGATTTCTTGAGCTCTGCCCTCTCTCCCCGTTCCGCACAGCTGTAATATACAGCGACAGGTGCCCGGGTGCTTGCCGAGGAAAATACCAGCCAATCGCTGGGGCAGGGGCGCCGTTTCGTTTTGCAAATGGCAAGGAGGCCTCCTGTCTTCGTCCTGGGGGACGACGGCGAAAGGGACAAAGCGTGAGACACATGGCCCTCTCCTTAGTCGGCCATCTCAGGCATCTGGTTTTGTGTGTCATGGAAAGGCAGCAAATTCATAGAATCATAGAATCGTAGAGTTGGAAGGGGCCTCGGAGGCCATCGAGTCCAACCCCCTGCTCAATGCAGGAATCCACCTTAAAGCATCCCTGACAGAGGGTTGTCCAGCTGCCTCTTGAAGGCCTCTAGTGTGGGAGAGCCCGCAACCTCCCTAGGTCACTGGTTCCATTGTCGTTCTGCTCTAACAGTCAGGACGTTTTTCCTGATGTCCAGCTGGAATCTGCCTTCTTGAAACTTGACCCCATTATTCCATGTCCTGCACTCTGGGATGATTGAGAAGAGATCCTGGCCCTCCTCTGTGTGACAACCTTTCAAGTATTTGAAGAGTGCTATCATGTCTCCCCTCAGTCTTCTCAAGGCTAAACATGCCCAGTTCTTTCAGCCTCTCTTCATAGGGCTTTGTTTCCAGAGCCCTAATCACCCTCATTGCCCTCCTCTGGACACGCTCCAGCTTGTCTGCATCTTTATGGCCCCCTCTAAAGAAGCTGTGAGGCTGTAGCCATTGGTTGC
Source organism: Elgaria multicarinata webbii (assembly GCF_023053635.1). NCBI lineage: Eukaryota > Metazoa > Chordata > Lepidosauria > Squamata > Anguidae > Elgaria > Elgaria multicarinata. The sequence continues at coordinate 4,924,738 of NC_086193.1, read as the reverse complement.
AAAGTGTGAGACGCATGGCCCTCTCCTTAGGTGGGGTGGGTGGGTCCCCTCTTCATCACAACCGTTAAAGCTGCCCTCTTTTAAATCTGGTCACTCTAGTATAGCTCCTGCAGCTTTAACGGTTGTGATGAAGAGGGGATTTCACCAGGTTCTCCATATATACAAATGACACCTGCTGAAATTCCCTTTTCTATGTCTCCTGCACGTCTTCCTAGTTTACCTGGTGGGAATCCTGGGCCTTTCACCTCCTTTGACCAAGAACATTTTGCAAGATGCTGCTCATTGTAGTAAGAGAGAGAGAGAGAGAGAGAGAGAGAGAGAGAGAGAGAGAGACGGAAAGACAGATTGATGGGAGTTTATAGCTAATAAGTCCGTATAAAAAGTCTAATAAATTTCAAAAGCATTTCTGTTATTATTTTTTATTTTACTTTTTTGTTCCCCGTTTCCTGATCTTTTTATGCCCTGGGAGAATGCGTTTGTGCTCAGGGTGGAGGGACTCCCGTGGGTGCTTGCTGAGACTCCACAATTGTTTCTACTTCCAAGACTCGCCCAATGAGTGGGTCCAGCTGCTGCCAGCCCCCATAACAACCTGCTATTTGCATTGAAATGGCGGCTCTGTGATACCCCTAAAAGTAAATTTGCCCAATTGGCAGCTGTAAAGAAACCATTTGCACAACATTACAGGCAAAGACCAGAGTCACTTGTGGGCTGTGTGGCCAATCAGTGAACGAGTCCTGGGGTGGGGGGTAAGTGGTTCAATGACTGGGGTCCAGGAGGATGGGTGGGTGGAAGTCCATCAGATTCCCAGACCCAGTTGGGCCCTGGTGACATCCCTAATTTCTGCATGTTAACCAGGGCCTGATTAAGAAATGCAGAGGCCCAAAGCCATATCGACATTCAGAGGCCCCACACCATATGAAGAAAGCGCGGGTGGGTGGGGATGTATTACATTATACGAGAAAGGGTAATGAAAGGGTAATTAAGTGCTTCTACTTAAACAGTGTTAGGAAGCCTCCTATGAAGATGGGCAAAAGCAAGAGTAAATTGATCTGAACTTCTTTTAAACTTCTTTTAGTACCTCTTTTGATCTCCAACCTATTTGGAGGCCCCTCATAATATGAGGCCCCGACCCGGTATTTACTTTGCTTGTTCCTAATCCAGCACTGATGATATCTAACTCAAATGCATCCCCCCCCCGATAAAGCATCTCTCATGTACCCATTTTTTGTATGTGCAGGTCTTGGACCCGTGAACAGCATTGCGACATTGCGAAAAGGGCAAAGTTCAAGGTAGGACTCCATTACGCACCACACGTAGGCTTAGAAAATGCAATTCAGGTATTTTCATATAAATATCTGAAAGAAATGAATTTCTCTCCTAACTCTTAAGATGGGAAGTTAAAGGAGCCATGCTGGATCACACCACCACCCTCTCCTGAGCGTGGACTTCTGTGGAGTGATGGACATAGTCTGAGAGGGCTGCCTTTGTTCTCTGTTCCACAGCTTGCTTAACATTTCAGGCTCCTTCCCATAATATCCTATCTATGGAGTGGTCTCAGCTCACCCAGCAGTCCCAGAAGAAGCCTCAGCATTCACCCCAGGGCCAGGGCCCTGAATCCGACATCAAAAGCGTAACACCAAAACCTATTATTGTGGGGATTTTCCAAGACTGAACCTCTCCTCACTCCCTCAGGAATTATTTGACATTGGACGATTCGTCACCAGTTACTTTATTTGATATATATCACTTCCCACAACCAAATAAGTCCCAAAACAATTTACCAAACAAGATACAACACCAAGAATTGAATCCATGGTAGTTTAGCCCTTAAATATAGAAACCTTTACACAAATGCTCATCAGAAGGGTCTCGTCAATCCGTCCCCCATCGAGTGAAGGAGTGAAGAACAGAAGAGAAGCCCAGCTTTGGACTCCGAAAACTATCCCGATGTCCTTGAGACAGGAAAAGTGAGAGGGGAACTAGTGAGGAAGCGTCTCCCCCCGAGTGAGAAAGCGTCACCAAACAAGTGATTGAAGCACCCGTGTGAGTTTAGCGACAGGGTGAGGAAGCGAGGGTACTCAACTCTTCCATCCCCATTCATAGTAGGAAGCTGTAAATAAATAAATATTCAGAAATTAACCGTCTCATAAAAACAACTTAGTGTTCCAGATAAACACACCCAACAATAGCAATTAAAAAAACAGCTACCAAGGTAGAAAGACAGCCGGGGGTGGGGGCCATCCAGGGCTTTGCACCGAGTGTCACCTGTCTACTGGTCAATAGAGCCACACTATGCCTGTTTACACAGAGGTCAGGGCTGCAGTGTTCAATGGGACTTACTCCCTGGTGAGTGTGCAAAGGACAGAGGACTAAATTAGTTTTAAAAACCCACCAATATAGAAAAAATGCCATATAACAACAGTAGTATATGCCAACATTTGTTATACACTGAGGCATTCGTTCTCTGATCTTGGAGGAAATACAGAGCCCTCATGGCTAGTAGCCATACTACTGGTCCACATCACGCCAGTCCTTTTCCAGCTTCATTGGCTGCCACTTCATGTCTTGGCCGGAAGCAGGGGGTTGGTATTAACATTCAAAGCCCTAAACGGATTGGGGCCAGGCTATCTGAAGGAACGCCTCCTCCCCTATGTACCTGCCCAGACCCTAAGGTCATCCTCAGGGGTCCTTCTCCATGACCACCTGCCAAAGGAAGTGAGACAGGTGGCTACCAGGAGCAGGGCCTTCTCTGCTGTGGCACCCCGGCTGTGGAATGAGCTCCCTAAGGAGGTTCACCTGGAACATACTGTATATTATACTCCTTTAGATGTCAGATGAAGAGCTTTTTATTCTCTCAGCATTTTAACAGTCCAGAAACTTAATTTTAAGTTTCAATTTGTCTTTTAAATCTGTATTAATTTCTGCATTGCTGCTTGATTTTATCCAGGTTGTGTTTGTGTATTGTATTTTATATTATGCTTTTATACTGTTTGTTTGATAGTTTGAACGGCTTTAATGCTTTTATCTTTTGTAATCTGATCCACAAGCATTGTGAAATTAAACATATTAGAAACATCCACTTTGTCTTTTCTTTCTTTTCAATTTAACCAGACTGAGCCACAGCAACGCGTGGCAGGGTACAGCTAGTAAATGAATAAATGAATAAATGCATAGCCTTATCCCCATCACCATCCAAAGTGACAGAGCTCCCCCACCATGACGGTTCCCTTGGAAAAACCCAACCCTTGTCCTCCATTCCCAGAGATTCCTTAATTTTTGACCCACATCTTCTTTGTTTCAGAAATCTTCTCACCATGTCCAGCCCAGGAAGTGGTCTCAACTCACTCTATGATCCAAGAGGCATCAGTTTTCAACCCATGACTGGGGTTCGGAGTCCGTCAATACTACCGATCGTAATCCCACTCCCGGCACTTATCATCACATTTCCTGATGTTTTATCGTCTTCCCGCTCAATGATTTTACTTACATGATGGGATTCTCCTCCAGTTAAGGTCATCAAACTAATATGTTGCTTCCTCTACCCAAAGGGAGTCCTGATATATCCCAAAAGGAGATAATCCAAAGATTGGCATGTAGAACAACATATCAATAAAAGCCATACCAACGTACTGACTGTTTTTTTCATATACTTCTCTGCATGTCCACGCCTTGCTATCATGTACTACTCAGGGCGGGGAGGGGGGAGGGTGTCTCTCCCAATGCCCCATGGTGATGTACGGTAGTGCTGACAATGGCTGTGAATTAAAGTGGTTCAATATTAGATTCTGTATTCATAGAATCATAGAATCATGGAGTAGAAGAGTTGTCAGGGACCTATAAGGCCATCAAGTGCAACCCCCAGCTCAATCCAGGAATGTACCTTCAAACATACCTGACAGATGTTTTTGTCCTCATGTGCCAGTTGTGGGCTACTCTTGGGGTCACCTGGTTGACCACTGTCCTAACGAAATGTTGGGCAAAAGAGGCTTTTGGTTTGCTGCAGCAGAACTCTCTCATGTGCAACGTAGAGCCTTGGTGGATCAGACCAAGGGTCCCTCTATTCAAGCACGCTGTTCACACAGCAGCCAATAGTTTAGTAGATTGACCAACGTGTTGCTCCCTGCCTTCAGAAGATGAAGATGTATGAAATTAGAGAAATGGGGCAGTTTCCAACGCTGCTGCTTTATTCATGCTTTTGATGTCACACCAGCAAAACAGATGTCTAATAGCATCCCAATGTAATAAACCGGAGCAATGGAATCCCCAGGAAAACCCATTGTGTCACCGTACGCGATTGATGGACCACTAGTAGTCACTTACGGTAGTGGTACGTCAAGAGCGTAAGCAGACTGGGCAGAGTGCTTTCTGGCGTCCCACTACCAGAAGTTGTGATCTGTGTACCTCCAGCCATTGTGGCCACCTCTAAAGAAGCTGTGAGGCTGTAGCCATTGGTTGCACTACTCCATGTGCCCTTGGACTGCTCCATGGCTGCTGATGTCAATGGGGGTAGGGGTGTGTCTCTGTACCTGCTAGCTCATAGACTGAGCACTGCTGCTTCATAACCTCAGGCAAAACTGCAAAGAAATAGTTCTGGTTCAGGATTTCATCAGGGAACGAGAAAAAGAAGGACCGGCATGGATGGACTGCGTAGTCCAGGAAGGAGAATTTGCTGCCCTCGAGATGTTGTTAGACAGCAAATCCCAGCAGGCTTAGCCTGCATATCCCATAGTGAGGCCTGATGGGAGCTGCAGTTCAAAAGCAGCCAGAAGGACAACATTTCCCCATCCATGGCAGGGATAGTCCCACACACCACCCCTGTGCTTACATTCCTAGGCATTCCATCTTTAGTTAACAGCTGGAAATCACATGGTGGTGGTGGTGGTGGTGGTGGTGGCCTTCCTTCTACTTAGTCCTCCTCTCCTCTCCTCTCCTTGCTTCGTGGATTGCACACCAAGCCTCTTTATGGCCTCACGTCTCTGAGGAAGGGCTGGAAAGGAACAAGCGTATATTTAGTTCAGTTGGAGCTGGGCAAGATTCAGCCTCAGCTTCGGAATTCCAGAGCTTTGGTTGAGCTTCAGACTCACCGGGGTCCAGGAGCGATGGGTGGTTATGGCCTCCCTCTTTCTGATGCCAGTCGATCGCCCGCCCACCCACGATTGGAGCCACATCAGTCCCTGCACAGCTCACCGTAGGGTCCGTGGTCGCCCCACATCTGCCCACGTCCCCTATGAGATGCCCTCTTCTCTCTGCTCCTTGGCAATGCTGGGTCCCTGAAAGTACGTAGAAAGGCTCTTGCACACAATGGCCAGGCGGCCCTCTCCCCCTCATCCCCCCTGGCTCCATTTCCCCCCCATCCCCCTTGCTCTGTTTACCCCATCACCCCTTGCTCGGTTTCCCCCATCCCCCCTGGCTTCATTTTCCCCATCCCCCCCGGCTCCATTTCCCCCATCATCCCTTGCTCCGTTTCCCCCATCCTCGCCGGCTCCGTTTCCCCCCCATTGCCCCTTGCTCCGTTTCACCCATCCCAACCTTGCTCCATTTCCCCCCCCATCCCCCCTGGCTCTGTTTCCCCCCATCCCGCCTTGATTTCTTTTCCCACCATCCTCCCGGCTCCATTTCCCCCCACTGCCACTGGCTACATTTACCCCCCCATCCCCCTCGGCTCAGCCCAAGACCATGGGAAATACCAGGCCACTAGCAGTGCTGGTTACCCCGGGGCCAGGGAGGTTTAACCCCTGCCTGAGCCCGGGATCCCCTGTGCATCATCTGGACGGACAGGGATGAGCCCGGGCCTCGCACCGGGATGAGCCCTCCTCTAGCAAAGGCCTAAGTATAATTCGTGCTACTTTCCCATCCTTTTTTTCCCATTACCAACATTGTGATATTTGAAACAGGCTTTAAAAGTATGTAGTTGCAAATGTCACGTTTCATTTTTTTGTTTATTGTTTGTGCTTCTTTATTTATTAAATTATTATTACAAATGTATTATACTGTTCTCCACTCCAGATTTTATTTTCACATGGAGCGGTACATCAATGCTGTAAATCACAAAATCAATAAAATCAATAAGCACGTAAGAGTGTTGTGCTGGATGAAACCAAAAGCCTCTTTTGTCCAACCTTCCATTAGAACAGTGGCCAACCGGGCCCTCGTCTTTACGACAGCAGGATTGCTTCTCATTCAAATTTAACCCTAAGTTTAGCTGGTTGGAATGCAGGCAACGAGTGTCACACACTAGGCTGGGTTTTATATATAAGATATAGCTTCGGGATTTTGGCAGGGATCTGAAAACTGCTTCCCACCACCCTAGTTGAGCCTTCAGAATGATCTTTAGATGTGTGTGTGCGTCTCACAGTTGTGGTGCTGCTGAGGAGGTCCCTATTAACTGTCCCTATTAACACACCCAGTCCTTCTCATTCAGATAAGAAACAGGGAAATGCTGCATGCAAGATACATTACCTGGCTGGCAGCAATATGGGGAGAGGAATTATTGAGGAGAAAACCCTTTCAAAAGTCCTAAAAATCAGGGGATGAACCAATGTGGTTCAAACTTGGCACGCCTAAAGCCCTACATAGGTGCTATTATGTTACCAAGTTTCATGTCTTTAACTTTAAATATGACAGTGTATTTTAAAACAATAATTTTAAAACCTCAAATTTTAAAAAAGTCCTAAAAATCAAGGGTAGAATCAACGTGCTTCAAATTTAGCATGCCTAAAGCCCTATTTGGAAGCTATCATGGTGCTAAGTTTCCTCTTTTTCTCTTTAAAAATGACAGAGATGAATGCATTTTTATAAATGAGTGAGGAGCGGTTAGAGGGAAATCTTTTTTAAAAATCCTAAAAATCAGGGGATGAACCGATGCAGTTCAAATTTGGAATGTCCAAAGCACTAAGTAGGTGATATTATTTTGCCAAGTTACATGACTTTACCTTTATAAATGTCAGTGTATTTTGAAAAAATAATTTCAAAATTTTAAACATTTTTTAAAAATCCTAAAAATCAGGGATAGAACCAATGTGCTTCAAACTTGGCATGCCTAAAGCCCTACTTAAGGGCTATTATGGTGCCAAATGTCACATCTTTATCTTTAAAAATGACAGAGACAAACGAATTTTTGTAAATTTCCATGAGTAGTCCTTGAAAACAATGTCTGAATTTCTGAATCGATCCTAATTGTTTTGGGAAGGTACAATCCATTCCAGACTGACTCAGAGACACCCCCAACCACCTCAGATCTGTGATTCAGGGGTTCAAATCACCCCGATTCGCTTTGGAATCGGGGTTCTGATCTGAGGCGGTGCACAGCCCTAGTCCCTATTAACACCTCTGGTCCTCCCCATTCAGAAAAGAAACATGGAAATGCTACGTTTCATACACATTACTTGGCTGGGGGCAATATAGGGAGAGGAATTATTGAGAAGAAAATCTTTTTTAAAAAAGTCCTAAAAATGAAGGGACAAACTGATGAGGTTCAAGTCTGACATGCCTAAAGCCCTACTTAAGTGCAATTATGGTGCCAAATTTCATGTCTTTATCTATAAAAATGACAGAGATGAATGCATTTTTGTAAATGCCCATGTGTAGTCCTTGAAACAATGTCCTAATTTCCGAATCAATCCGAATCGATTTGGACCGATCCGATCCACCTCGGATCGATTTGGACCTCCCTTAATCTGCCTCGAATCTGTTTAAAGAGGTCCAGATCCCCCCAATCCGATCCAGATTCGGGATTCGGCTCCGGAGCGGTGCGCAGAGAAGGAAGCGAGAAGTGGATGGAACACATCTCTCCCCTCTCGCCTATATGACAAACTGAGGGGAAAAGGAACCAGGAAGCGAGAAAGAAGCCCGAGGGGACTATCGCCTCTCTGTTTTACTAAGCTCTATCTGCGGAGTTCCCATAGAATTCAAACTGAAAATGGTGGGCGCAAAGGAATGAGGCAGCCGATAAGGGGGAAGGCGGGAAATTGACCCCAAAGTCACGGTAAATCCCAACAGCAAATATGCGCATGAGTGAGGTTAAAAGCAGCTGCGTCATGTGTTCTAAAACGGGAATCTGCGCATTTTCTTCAGTGTAAAGAGCCCATGCAGATGTGCCCCAGGTGACCCCAAGAGCAGCCCACAACTGGCACATGAGGACAAAAACATCTGTCAGGTATGTTTGAAGGTGGATTCCTGCATTGAGCTGGGAGTTGCACTTGAGGGCCTTCTAGGCCCCTGACAACTCTATGATTCTATGATCCTATGAATAATGAATCTAATATTGAACCACTTTAACTCGTAGACCTTGTCAGAACTACCGTGCATCACCATGGGGCATTGGGAGAGACACCCCCCAACCTCCCCTCCCTGAGTAGCGCAACATAGCAAGGCGTCAGACATGCAGACAAGTATATATATATATAAAAAAACAGTCAGTACGTTGGTATGGCTTTTATTGGTATGTTGTTCTACATGCCAATCTTTGGATTATCTCCTTTTTGGGTACATCGCTTCAGGACTCCCTTTGGGTAGAGGAAGCAACATGTTTGTTTAATGACCTAACTGGAGGAGAATCCCAGCATGGAAGTTAAATCCCTGAAAATAGGTCCGGGTAGTATGACGACAACTGAAGGCGGATTGATTATGATTTCTGTGTGTGGTGGTCCCTCCCAATGCCCAATCATGGGTTGAAAACTGACGCCTCTTCGATCCCTGAGGGAGCTGAGACCACTTCCTGGGCTGGACATTGTGAGAAGGATCCTGAAACAAAAAGGATGTAGAGCAAAAGTTAAGGAATCTCTCAGAATGGAGGACAACGTTTGGGTTCTCAGAGGGAACCGTTGTGGTAGGGGAGCTCTGGCACCTTGGAGGGTGAATGGGAAAAGGCTACGCAGGGCGACAAGTCAGAGAACGAATGCCTCAGTGTATAACAAACGTTGGCACATACTACTGTTATATGGCATTTTTTCTACATTGGTGGGTTTTTAAAACTATTTTAGTCCTCCATTCTATGCACAATCACCAGGGAGTAAGTCCCATTGAATATTGTGGCCCTTACCTCTGTGTAAACAGGCATAGTGTGGCTCTATTGACCGGTAGACAGGTGACACTCGGTGCAAAGCCCTGGACGGCCCCCACCCCCGGCAGTCTTTCTACCTTGGTAGCTGTTTTTTTAATTGCTATTGTTGGGTGTGTTTATCTGGAACACTAAGTTGTTTCTATGAGACGGTTAATTTCGGAATATTTATTTATTTACAGCTTCCTACTATGAATGGGGATGGAAGAGTTGAGTACCCTCGCTTCCTCACCCTGTCGCTAAACTCACACGGGTGCTTCAATCACTTGTTCGGTGATGCTCTGACTAGGGTGACCAACTGTCAGGATTTCCCCGGATTTGTCCTGGTTTTTGTTCTTTCCATGGTGTCAGGGGGGATTTTCTATAATTTTCAATAATGTCCCGGAATGACACACCTTCCTCTTTAAGGCTGCCATTAGCATGGCAGGAGGGAATGACATGCTTTCTTGAGGCACATCATTCCCCCACCCCGAGCTCCAATTGAGGTCTTAAAGGGGAAAGTGGGTCATTCGTGGACGTTATAGAAAAGGCCCCAATTGGAGTGAATGGTGGTGGTGCAGAATGAAATCCTTTCCTCTCCTCCACTCCAATCGGGTTCTTTAAGGTGGCGGGGGAATAACGTACTTTCTGCAGGACTCAGAAAGCTGCTTCCCCACACACACACTAGGTGTCCTCTTTTTTGGTTTCCCAAATATGGTCACCCTAGCTCTGACACTCGGGGGGAGACGATTCCTCACTGGTTCTCCTCTCACTTTTCCTGTCTCAAGGACATCCGGATAGAGAGGAGGACAGGCAGCACTGGGAGCAAGCATGCCAGAGGCTTGTGGGTTTGAACCACAACGCCCATCATGTAATACATCTCCCAGGCACCAGGTGGGCAGAGAAGCAGGCAGAAATGTAAGACTATGCCATAGTTCTATGGGGAAGTAAATCCCAGCAGATACCCCACCACAACAGCACCCAGGCGGAGGCGGGAAGGCAGGCATGCAGCAGATATTTCTGGGGCACAAGGAAGTGAGCCAAGGATTGTTTCAAAGCCAGTAATGCAAACAGGGTCAGTGCTACCATAGAGGCCACTCAGGCGGCCGCCTAGAGCGCCAAGCTAAGAGGGGCACTGGGCGCAGCGCAACATTCACGCACGTTGGCTGTGAGCCGGGCTGGCCTGAGGATTCAGCTGGGCCTGGGTGGGTGAGATGGCGTCCCGCCCCCGCCCAGCCGAAGCAAAGCCAGGGACGCTGGGCTGGGGTGGGGCGGCTCCACATTCGGATTTCCGGAAGGCGCCCGGAAGAGAGAGAGAGAGAGAGAATGGATGGGTGAATGGGGTGCATGGGGTCTTTGAGTGAATGCATGAGTTCATGCGTGTGTTGATTTGGAGTGAGTGATGCTGAGTGCGTGTGTGTGAGTTGGGGGGGATGATTTGGAGGTGATATTCCTATTAAATAATGCATTTTAGACTAGGCATGTGCTCTGCTCCGATTAGGAGCGGAGAAGCAGTAGCGGATTGGCCTGCTCCGCCTTACCCAGAGGCGGAGTAGAAGCGGACCACGGACCCCTAGAAGCAAGGCGAAGAGAAGCGGCCATTTTTCGGAGCTCCTAGTTCAGGCGGAGCGCTCCGATCGCCATCTTGAAACATTTCACCCATAGGATTGCATTGCGGAAAACAATCGGGGATAACTGGGTTGATTTTTAAGCTATCGTTCTGAAAATTCTTGTGCACAGAGTCGTGGATGGGGGTCATTTTGAGACTACTCTCACCTCTCTGCGTTGTGCGGGTCGCGTGCTAGAATTTTTTAAAAAATCTGCGGGAAAAATACCTTTTTCAAAGGGCTGAGGGGCAGAGTCAGCTCCCGGTCATGATCATATGATCCCAAAGTTAGAGGAGGGCACAGGCAAAACGGGTAACTTGGGATTCTGGGAAACTTCTCTTTCTTCATCTGAACGGACTTTTCCCAGTGTTTTTTAACACAGTAGCCCCACCAAATGCACAAACACAACCTGAAATCATATACTAAGCCAAGAATAAGAGAGCACTGCTCCCCACCCTAACTTTGGGGAACAACTGAAAAGATGTGGTGCAAGGGGATGAGCTCCCCTAGGGCATCTCATCGTGGACGTGCCCCCACTCTCTCCTGCACTGGAAGGCCATCAGAGCCTTGCAAAGAGAGGAAAACGGTGGAGAAATGCCTATCATGAGTCGAAGTGAGCGTTTACTTCTCAGAGCTGTTGGTGAAGCAATGGCTTTCTTGAGCTGAACTGGCAGCTGCTTCCCTCTCCCCCGGGCACGTCCCCCTATTGCTGGTAAAAGACAGATAGATACAGCCTTTTTAAAAAAGGTCTTCTTGCTGTTTATTCAGCAACACTGCTGCTTTTAATCCCACCCCTCCTTCGTTTATTTATTTGTTTATTTATTCCATTTTATATGCATTACTGGCTTATCCTTGGCTCACTTCCTTATGCCCCCAGAAATGCCAGCTGCATGCCTGTCTGCCTTCCCTCCCTCCTCCCCTGCCCACCTCGCAGGGATGTTGTGTGTGTGTGGCTTTGACTCAGGGGAGAAGTCCTTCCTGCGCTCACTTGGAGTTTTGGAAGTTCCAAATTTTGCAGGTTTAAGCCCCGCCAAAAAACAGGGGATGATGGGACCGCCTTGAGTCTCGGCGTGCATATGTATCCCGGGATCGTCCCGGGGTCATCCCTGTTCATGTAAACGACACCCAGGATATCCCGGGAGCAGCCAAGGACGACCCTGGGACAATTACGGGATAAACCTTAGGTCTAGCTAAGGCCTTAGAATGAACTAAAGAGTGGAATGGAAATTAATTGAGAAAGTTATTTTACTCTGGAAGATTTGGATGGTAATTTTGTTGACAATATATCTGTGAAGCTTACACACATTCTAAATTTGTGTGTGTGCATGCACACACACACACACACACACACACACACACACACGTATATCTATTAGTTAGCAGACACATTTTTATCGATTCTGTGTTGTCTTTTGTCAGTTTATGGGAAGATTTATATCCTCTGTTCTGGAGATGCATGCTGACTCACCCATTTTCAGAGAAATGTTGCTCCCTCATTTGAGGAAACAATGTCCTATGAAGAGAGACTGAAAGAACTGGGCAGGTTTAGCCTGGGGAAGAGGAGATTGAGGGGAGCCATGAGAGCACTCTTCAAATACTTGAAAGGTTGTCACACAGAGGAGGGCCAGGATCTCTTCTCGATCCTCCCAGAGTGCAGGACACGGAATAATGGGCTTAAGTTACAGGAAGCCAGATTTCGGCTGGACATAAGGAAAAACTTAGACAAAGCGCCCAACTGGTCTGGGAATCTGATGGACTTCCACCCTCCTGCCCTCCCAGACCTCAGTGGTTGAACCACTTACCCCTGGATTGGGGGGGGCGGTAGTCCGTGCACGTCCCTAATCTAAACTAACCTGGTGTTTAAAGTTCAGCTAATGTTTCAAGTTAACGTTGGGGGTGAACTGAAACATATGCCTTAACTGTCAAATAATCAAGCATTTATAATTACAAATACAGAGGTTGGAATCAATTGACCTATGAAACCTACATGTCTCCAAACCCGGAGGATCACACAGCTGTCTCCTCCGATCAATAAAAACTGCAGTTGGCCATCCAGAGCAAACAGTACTGAGCAAAGCCAGAAGAATACGTTCCAGAGTCACAGAGTGCCTCCTTTCTCTCCTCTTACAAAAGATTTGAAAAAGAAGACTTACCAACCGCAGAGTTTCCTGAGCAACAGAAGCGAGGGCAAGTCGAAAGCCGTTGGTGGAAAGGATGGAGACGGGGTGAGCTTTTATACGGTTTCTTCCAGCGCTCGAAGGGGATGGTTCAGCGACGCAAGTGGCATTTATTTTGTTAAGTATACCCCTCCCAAAGCTGTGCCACTTTTCTGTCCTCCTGATTCCTATAATGAACACCCTCTGACTAACAAGTGGTTTCACGGCATTCCCTTCCTTGTCAGCCCACCTTGGAAAGGTGTTTCGCTCCCTTTGGCGGTCCTTCCTTTTGGCTGGACGTGATGTTCCTGCTAAGGGTTTTGGGGTGTGGTTTTTTTTGGAATCGGCAAAGGATGCCGTTGATTCACACTTGCAGCTCAGAGAGAATTGCAGGAAAAGAAAATGGTGGTCGGCTGTGGTCCAATGCCTTCCTTTCCAGTGTGCCCCTCCCAAAGAAAAAGAAGAGGAAATAGAAACAGGGACTCCCCCATTCCCCAGGCTACCAAGTCGAGGGTTGTAGGACTTCTTTCGTGCCCAACCATGTCCCCCTGGACATCAGGGGGAAGCGAATGAATCTTCAATTTGGAGCTTTATCTCTTTCATTTTTCTGATGTTTCATTCTTATCCACTCCAGAATCTGTTTACATGTGGAGCAGTCCATAAATGTCGTAAAATAAAATAAACAGAATAAATTAGAGCAAGAAAGAGCTGTGCTGCATGAGACCCAAGGCCTCTCCGGCCCATCATTCCATTAGAACAGGGGCCAACCAGATGCCCCCAAGGGTAGCCCACAAGCGGGTGATGATCACAATAACACCTTCCCACCCATGCTCCCCAGCAATGGGTATTCGGAGGCGTCAGGCTCGCCTGGCGCGGCAGGTCAAGACTTTTCTCTTCTCCCGGGCATTTAACAGCATTGAACAACAGATGCTCAATTCGTTTGTTTATTTGCTTAATGGACCAAAGAACTGTTGCGGTCTAAATGGAGGCTGTTGTTTTGCACTGTTGTTTTTATATTTCTGATGGTTTTAAATTTTGGATATTTTTTAATGTTCACTGTTTTTATCTTTTGTAAACTGCCCAGAGAGCTTCGGCTATGAGGCAGTATATAAAGGTATTAAAGAAATAAATACTGAAGATAATATTCAGCTGCTGAGACTCCACTGTCGTTTCCACCCCCAGACTCGCCCAGTGAGTGGGTCCAGCAGCTTCCAGCCCCCATAACAACCTACCATTTGCATAGAAATGGCGGCTCTGTGATATCCCTAAAAGTAATGTTGCCCAAACGGCAGCTATAAAGAAGCCATTTACACAACGTTACAGGCATGGAAAGGACTCACTTGTTGGCTGTGTGGCCACTCAGTCCTGGGGTGGGGGGTAAGTGGATCAGTGAGTGGGGTCCGGGAGGATGGGTGGTTGGAAATCCATCAGATTCCCAGACCAGTTGGGCGCTGGTGACATCCCTATTTTCTACACGTTAACCAGGGCCCGATAAAGACATGCTGAGCCCCAAAGCCATATCACGATTCAGGGGCCACACACCATATGAACAAAGGGGGGATGTGTTACATTATGGGAGAAAGGGTTATGAATGAGAACCACCAGGCTTAACGGGTGCTGGCACTTAAACAGTGTTAGGAAGCCTTCTATGAAGATGGGTCGAAAAGCAAAAGTAAATTGATCTGAACATGCCTCCCACACTAGAGGCATTCAAGAAGCAGCTCATCAGTCAGGGATGCTTTAGGGTGGATTCCTGCATTGAGCAGGGGGTTGGACTCGATGGCCTTATAGGCCCCTTCCAACTCTACTATTCTATGAACTTCTTTTAAACTGGCTCTATTTGCACTTCTTGCCTCCAGTACTAAATGATCTGTTGCCATGCTTTTTCTATATAAGGCAACTCTAGGGTGACCATATTTTGGAAACCAAAAAGGAGGACAACATGGTCGCCCCAAGGGGGCGTGTCCAGTACCAAGGGGGCGTGCCCACCCGAACATAGCCTTGGTCACATGTCTGATTTTACAGCACACATTTAAGACTAATCTGTTCTACATAACATCTTAATGTTAAAATCACTGAAATAAAGAACAAGTGAGAGATTCAATGTATCTGAAATTAACTTCACTCACTCCTACTTTTGTAGGTTTTGCTGTACTTTGAAGCTTTTGCTATACTCTGTGTGTTACATTCTCCCCTTCCCTCAAATATCTTTTCTGACTGTGTCTTCACTCATTGCAAGCTGCTGTTGTTGTTAACAGAGTTTGCTACTGGCCCCAGATCTGTTTCAAATTTGGTATGGCTAAAGCTCTACCTAAAAGCTATCATGGTGCCAACTTTCAGCTCTTTATCTTTAAAAATGACAGTTTAAAATAATAATTTTAAAACCTCATTTTTAAAAAAAATCCTAAAAAATCAATGGATGAAGGATCTGTTTCCAATTTGGTGTGGCTAAAGCTCTACCTAAATCCTATCATGGTGCAAAGTTTCATCTCTTTATCTTTAAAAATGACGATTTTAAAAATAATAATTTTAAAACCTCAATTTTTTAAAAATTCCTAAAAAATCAATGGGTAAATGGATCTGTTTCAAATTTGGTATGACTAAAGCCCTTCCTAAGAGCTACCATTGTGCCAAGTTTCATGTCTTTATCTTAAAAAATGATGGAGTTATAAGCATTTTTGTTAATTCCCATTAGAGCTGCTCTTTGAAAAAAACCCGGATTTCCCCTCCTCCTCACGGATTTGCCATCAAAAACCCATATGGTCATCCTAGGCAATTCTTCTACAGGTCACACCAGACCTTCCAATGTTTTTGAACCAGAGTGATTTCAATTCTAGTACATCTTTGTGATCTCCAACCACTTTGGAGCCCCCTCATAATATATGGCCCTGTGCCGGGATTTACTTGGCTTGTTCCTCAATCCAGCACTGAAGTTATCTAACTCAAATGCTTTTTTTTTTCTAGCTAAAGCGTCCCTCATGTACCCATTTTTGTATGTGCAGGTCTTGGACCGGTGAACTGCATTGCAACATTGAGAAAAGGGGAAAGTTCAAGGTAGGACTCCATTACCCACGACACATAGGCTTGGAAGGTGCAATACAGGTATTTTCATATAGATATCTGAAACAAATGAATTTCTCCCCTAACTCTTAAGATGGGACGTTAAAAGAGCCATGCTGGATCACACCACGGGCCTCTCCAGAGGGTTTTGAGTTCAGAGTCCAGACAAGAATTATTAACGATTTTAATCACTTTAATCATCACCAGAGCTAGTTTCTCAATCCACGCCTACACAGTGGTGCCTTCATACCTTCATACTCAGATATTTATATGAAAATACCTGAATTGCATTTTCTAAGCCATTGTGTGGTACGTAATGGAGTCCTACCTTGAACTTTGCCCTTTTCTCAATGTTGCAATGCAGTTCATGGGTCCAAGACCTGCACATACAAAAAATGGGTACATGAGGGACGCATTTGAGTTAGATGTCATCAGTGCTGGATTTAGGAACAAGCCAAGTACATCCCAGCTCGGGGCCTCATATTATGAGGGGCCTCCAAACAGGTTGGAAATCAAAAGACATAATAGAATTGAAATGACTTTGGCTCAAATACATTGGAGAGTCTGGTGTGACATGCAGCAGTGTTGCCTTATACAGAGTTAAGCGTGGCAACTAAGCATGTATTATTGGAGGCCAGAAGTGCAAATAGAGCCAGTTTAAAAGAAGTTCAGATCAATTTACTTTTGCTTTTCTACCCGTCTTCATAGAGGGCTTCCTAACACTGCACCCCCTAACCCTGGTGGTGCCCATTCATGACCCTTTCTCGTATAATGTAATGCATTTTTCCCATTTGTTCGTGTGGTGTGGAGCCTCTGAATCTCGATATTGCTTTGGGCCTCAGCATGTCTTAATCAGGCCCTGGTTAACAAGCAAAAATTAGGGATGTCGCCAGCGCCCAACTTGGTCTCGGAATCTGATGGATTTCCAACCACCCATCCTCCCAGACCCCACTCACTGATCCACTTATGTGATCCACAGCCGACCACCATTTTCTTTTCCTGCGGTTGCCTCTGAGCAGGAAGTGTGACTCAACGGCATTCTTGGCCAATTGCAAGGAAGAAAACACCCCAAATCCATTAGGAGGAACATCACGTCCAGCCAAAAGGGAGGACCGCCAAAGGGAGCGAAACACCTTTCCAAGATGGGCTGACATGGAAGGGAATGCCGTGAAACTACTTTTTAGCCTGGTGTTTAGTTCTTTAGATGAAACAGGGGGACAGAAATGTGGCGCAGCTTTGGGAGGGGTATACTTAACGAAATTAACGCCACTTATGTCGCTGAACCATCCCCTTCGAGCGCTGGAAGAAACCGTATAAAAGCTCAGCCCGTCTCCATCCTTTCCACCAACGGCTTTCGACTTGCCCTCGCTTCTGCTGCTCAGGAAACTCTGCTTTTGGTAAGTCTTGTTTTACAAATCCTTTGTAAGAGGAGAGAAGGGAGGCACTCTGTGACTCTGGATCATATTCTTCTGGCTTTGCTCAGTACTGTTTGCTCTGGATGCCCAAATGCAGTTTTTATTGATCGGGGGAGACATCCGGGTGATCCTCCGGGTTTGGAGACATGTAGATTTCGTTGGTCAATTGATTCCAACCTCCGTTTTTGGAAGTATAAATGCTTGATTATTTGGCAGTTAAGGCATATGTTTCCGTTCATCCCCAACGTTAAATTGAAACTTCAGTTGAACATTAAACACCATTTTAGTTTAGATCGTTTTGAAGAGGTGTGCCTCAGGCAGAATTTCTGAAGGACCGAGTTGGCTTGAACGTCATCCCTGGTGTTACTGAAATCAAAAACTATGAATAGGTTTTCCTCTAAGCTCAAGCAGCCCTATGATTTCTTTTTATTTTTACCCTTGATGAAAATGATATTGACTGGAATGAGGGAAGAATATTTCTCTAAAAATGGATGACTCAGCCTGCATCTCCGGAACACAGGATGCAACCCTCCCCAAAAGCTACAAAAAGAAGACTCAGAGTCCAATTAGAATGTCTTCTTATTTTCATCAGCATTTCTCTTCGTTATTTTGTTCCCCCTTTCCTGATCTACGCTCTTTTCATGCCCAAAGAGAAGGCATTTGTGTTTGAATTTGCCTGTACAAAGTCCAGCAGCTGCCAGCCCCCATATCAACCTTCCATTTGCATAGAAATGGCGGCTCTGTTATATCCCTAAAAGTAAAGTTGCCCAAATGGCAGCTGTAAAGAAGCCATTTCCACAACGTTACAGGCATAGAACGGAGTCACTTTTTGGCTTTGTGGCCACTCAGTGAGCAAGTCCTGGGGTGAGGGTCAGTGGTTCAGTGAGTGGGGTCCGGGAGGGTACGTGGGTGGGAGATTCCCAGACCCAGTTGGGCGCTTGGGACATCCCTACTTTCTGCATGTTAACCAGGCCCTGGTGAATAGCTGCTGAGGCCCAAAGCCATCTCAAGATTCAGAGGCCCCACAACATACAAACAAATGGGGGAAATGTATTACATTACATGAGGAAGGGTCATGAATGGGCACCACCAGGGTTAGGGGGTGCTTGTACTTAAACAGTGCTAGGATGAAGATCGGTCGAAAAGCAAAAGTAAATTGATCTGAACTCCTTTTAAACTGGCTCTATTTGCACTTTTTGCCTCCAGTACTAAATGATCTGTTGCCACGTTTTCTCTACATAAGGCGTGCGAGGTTGCCACGCTTTCTCTATAAAAGGTAACACTGCTGCATGTCACACCAGACTTTCCAACGTCTTTGAGCCAAAGTGATTTCAATTCTAGTACATCCTCATGATCTCCAACCACTTTCGAGGCCCCTCATAATATGAGGCCCTGAGCTGGTATTTACTTGGCTTGTTCCTCAATCCAGCACTGAAGTTATCTAACTCAAATGCATTTTTTTCCTAGCTAAAGTGTCCCTCATGTACCCATTTCTGTATGTGCAGGTCTTGGACCCGTGAACTGCATTGCGACATTGAGAAAAGGGAAAAGTTCAAGGTAGGACTCCATTACCCACGACACGTAGGCTTAGAAATTGCAATACAGGTATTTTCATATAAATATCTGAACCAAAGGAATTTCTCCCCTAATTCTTAAGATGTTAAGTTAAAGGATCCATGCTGGATCACACCATAGGTCTCTTGTAAGGGTGGAGTTCTCTGCAGTGATGGACATAGTCTGAGAGGGCTGCCTTTGTTCCCTGTTCCACAGCTGCTTAACATTTCAGGCTCCTTCCCATAATGTCCCACCTAAGGAGGGGTCTCAGCTCACTTGGCAATCCCAGAAGAAGCCTCAGCATTCACCCCAGGGCCAGGGCCCTGAATCCGACATCAAAAGCACGACACCAACGCCTATTATTGTGGGGATTTTCTCAAGACTGAACCTTGGGAGGAATCATCACCACTTACTTTATTGCATCTATCTCACTTCCAGAAACCAAATAAGTCCTAAAACAATTTACCAAACAGGATACAATACAAAGAATTAAATCCATACTAGTTTAGCCCTTAAATATAGAAACCTTTACACGAATGCTCATCCGAAGGATCGCCTCAATCCGTCCCCCATCGAGTGAAATAGTGAAGAACAGAAGAGAAGCCCAGCTTTGGACTCTGAAAACTATCCCGATGTCCTTGAGACAGGAAGAGTGAGAGGAGAACCAGTGAGGAAGCGTCTCCCCCCGAGTGCCAGAGCGTCACCAAACAAGTGATTGAAGCACCCGTGTGAGTTTAGCGACAGGGTGAGGAAGCGAGGGTACTCAACTCTTCCATCCCCGTTCATAGTAAGAAGCTGTAAATAAATAAATACTCAGAAA
Source organism: Elgaria multicarinata webbii (assembly GCF_023053635.1). Taxonomy (NCBI): domain Eukaryota; kingdom Metazoa; phylum Chordata; class Lepidosauria; order Squamata; family Anguidae; genus Elgaria; species Elgaria multicarinata. The sequence goes on along the minus strand of NC_086193.1, from coordinate 4,905,089 downwards.
TTAACCCTCTCATAGGAACAACGTAGTTTTCCAGATAAACACACCCAACAATAGCAATTAAAAAAACAGCTACCAAGGTAGAAAGACTGCCGGGTGTGGGGAACATCCAGGGCTTTGCACCGAGTGTCACCTGTCTACCGGTCAATAGAGTCACGCTATGCCTGTTTACACAGAAGTAAGGGCCACAATATTCAATGGGACTTACTCCCTGGTGAGTGTTCATAAGATGGGGGACCAAATTATTTTTTTAAATCCACCAATATAGAAAAAATACCGTATAACAGTAGTATATGCCAACATTTGTTATACACGGAGGCATTCGTTCTCTGACTAGTCGCCCTGCGTAGCCTTTTCTCATTCACCCTCCAAGGTGCCAGAGCTCCCGGCCAGGACGGTTCCCTCTGAAAACCCAAACGTTGTCCTCCATTCCTAGAAGTTCCTTAACTTTTGCTCTACATCCTTTTTGTTTCAGGATCCTTCTCACAATGTCCAGCCCAGGAAGTGGTCTCAGCTCCCTCAGTGATCCAAGAGGCGTCAGTTTTGAACCCTGGATTGGGGGTTTGCTGGAACAACCACGAACAGAAATCATAATCGAACCGCCTGCAGTTTCCATCATAATGCCTGGACCTGTATTCTTTCCGTTCCCTAGGCGTTCACGTATATGATGGGATTCTCCTCCAGTTAGGTCATCAAACAAATATGTTGCTTCCTCTACCCAAAGGGAGTCCTGATATATCCCAAAAGGAGATAATCCAATGATTGGCATGTAGAACAACATATCAATAAAAGCCATACCAACATACTGACTGTTTTTTCGAAATACTTCTCTGCATCTCTGACGTCTTGCTATCGTGTGCTACTCAGGGCGGGGAGGGGGGAGGGCGTCTCTCCCAATGCCCCAGAGTGATGTATGGTAGTGCTGACAATGGCTGTGAGTTAAAGTGGTTCAATATTAGATTCAGTATTCATAGAATCATAGAATCAGGGAGTAGAAGAGTTGCCAGAGACCTATAAGGCCATCAAGTGCAACCCCCAGCTCAATGCAGAAATGTACCTTCAAACATACCCGACAGATGTTTTTGTCCTCATGTGCCAGTTGTGGGCTACTCTTGGGGTCACCTAGTTGGCCACGGTCCTAATGGAATGTTGGACAAGAGAGGATTTTGATTTGCTGCAGCAGAACTCTCTGAAGTGCTAAGAAAAGTCCTACTGGATCAGACCAAGGGTCCCTCTATTCAAGCATGCTGTTCACACAGCAGCCAATAGTTTAGTAGATTGACCAACGTGTTGCTCCCTGCCTTCAGAAGATGAAGATGTATGAGATTAGAGAAATGGGACAGTTTCCAACGCTGCTGCTTTATTCATGCTTTTGATGTCACACCAGCAAAACAGATGTCTAATAGCATCCCAATGTCATAAACCGGAGCAATGGAATCCCCCGGAAAACCCAAAGTGTCGGCGTATGCGAGTGATGGACCAGTAGTAGTCACTTACGGTAGTGGTACGTCAAGAGCGTAAGCGGACTGGGCAGAGTGCTTTCTGGCGTCCCACCACCAGAGGTCATGACCCGTGTACCTCCAGCCATTGTGGCCACCTCTAAAGAAGCTGTGAGGCTGTAGCCATTGGTTGCACTACTCCATGTGCCCTTGGACTGCTCCATGGCTGCTGACGTCAGTCGGGGTAGGGGTGTGTGTATGTTCCTGCTAGCTCATAGACTGAGCACTGCTGCTTTATAACTGGTTCTGTTTTCCCCCTATGCCCCCAGCAACATTCCCCCCAATAAACCTAAGCCGAACCAAAACCCCATCCCCCCTGGCTCCGTTCCCCCCATCCCTCCTGGCTCTGTTTTCCCCCTATGTCCCCAGCTCCATTCCCCCCCCATAACCCTAACCCTAACCAAAACCCCATCCCCCTGGCTCTGCATCCCCCCATCCACCCTAGCTCCATTTCCCCCATCCCCCCTGGCTCTGTTTTCCCCCTATGCCCCCAGCTCCATTTCCCCCCCCCCATAAACCTAACCCTAACCAAAACCCCATCCCCCCTGGCTCCGTTCCCTCCCCCATCCCTCCTGGCTCCATTTCCCCCCATCCCCCCTGTCTCTGTTTTCCCCCTATGTCCCCAGCTCTATTTCCCCCCCATAAACATAACCCTAACCAAAACCCCATCCCCCTTGGCTCTGCATCCCCCCATCCACCCTAGCTCCGTTTCCCCACCCCCATCCCTCCTAGCTCCATTTCCCACCCATCCCCCCTGGCTCTGCTTTCCCCCCATTCCCCCTGGCTCTGTTTTCCCCCTATGCCCCTAGCTCCATTTCCCCCCCCCTAACCCTAACCCTAACCAAAACCCCATCCCCTATGGCTCCGTTCCCCCCCCATCCCTCCTGGCTCCATTTCCCCCCCTGTCCCTGTTTCCCCCCCATCCCCCCTGGCTCCAATTCCCACTATCTCCCCACCCTGCCCTGATGGCCGCAGCGCTCCTGTGGAGCGTTGCACACCATCTGCAGCTTTTCCTAGATACTCGTGAGTAAGTGCGGTAGCCGGGGAAAGCAGCGGACTGGTCAACACATCTGCAGTCTGGGGCTCAGCCCGAGACCGCGGGAAATACCGCGCCACTAGCAGTTCTGGTTACCCCAGGGCCAGGGAGGTTTAACCCCTGCCTGAGCCCGGGATCCCCTGTGCATCATCTGGACGTACAGGGATGAGCCCGGGCCTCGCACCGGGATGAGGGCTCCTCTAGCAAAGGCCTAAGTGTAATTCGTGCTACTTTCCCATCCTTTTTTCCCCATTACAAACATTCTGATATTTGAAACAGGCTTTCAAAGTATGTAGTTGCAGATGTCACGTTTCATTTTCTTTTTGTTTATTGTTTGTGCTTCTTTATTGCTTTATTTTGTTGAAACTCCTAACAAAAAAAATGATTTAAAAATATATTATATAGTTCTCCACTCCAGATTTTATTTTCCCATGGAGCGGTACATCAATGCTGTAAATCACAAAATCAATAAAAAAATACGCACGTAAGAGAATGGATGAAACCAAAAAGCCTCTCTTGTCCAACCTTCCATTAGAACAGTGGCCAACCAGGCCCTCGTCTTTACGACAGCGTAAATTGCTTCTCATTTAAATTTAACCCGAAGTTTTGCTGATTGGAATGCAGGCAACGAGCGTCACACTGTAGTATATAAGATATAGCTTCGGGATTTTGGCAGGGATCTGAAAACTGCTTCCCACCACCCTGGCTGAGCCTTCAGAATGATCTTTAGATGTGTGTGCGTGTCTCACAGTAGTGCTGCTGCTGTGGAGGCCCCTATTAACTGTCCCTATTAACACACCCAGTCCTTCCCATTCAGATAAGAAACAGGGAAATGCTGCATGCGAGACACATTACCTGGCTGGCAGCAATATGGGGAGAGGAATGATTGAGGAGAAAATCCTTTCAAAAGTCCTAAAAATCAGGGGGTGAACCAATGTGGTTCAAATTTGGCATGCCCAAAGCGCTAAGTAGGTGATATTATTTCACCAAGTTACATGACTTTACCTTTATAAATGACAGTGTATTTTGAAAAAATAATTTCAAAATTTCAAACATTAAAAACAAATCCTAAAAATGAGGAGCTGAACTGATGTGGTTCAAATTTGGAATGCCTAAAGCCCTACTTAAGTGCTATTATGGTGCCAAATGTCATTTCTTTATCTTTAAAAATGATGGAGATGAATGCATTTTTGTAAATTCCCATGTGTAGTCCTTGAAACAATGTCCTAATTTCTGAATCAATCCGAATCAATTTGGACCAATCTGATCCACCTCGGATCGATTTGGACCTCCCTCAATCTGCCCTGAATCTGTTTTAGAGAGGTCCAGATCCCCCCGATCCAATCCAGATTCGGGATTAGGCTCCGGAGCAGTGCACAGAGTAGGAAGCGAGAAGTGGATGGAACACATCTCTCCCCTCACGCCTATACGACAAACTGAGGGGGAAAGGAACCTTCTAGGCCCCTGACAACTCTATGATTCTATGATCCTATGAATACTGAATCTAATATTGAACCACTTTAACTCGTAGACCTTGTCAGAACTACCGTCCATCACCATGGGGCATTGGGAGAGACACCCCCCAACCTCCCCTCCCTGAGTAGCACAACATAGCAAGGCGTCGGACATGCAGAGAAGTATATCGAAAAAACAGTCTCTACGTTGGTATGGCATTTATTGATATGTTGTTCTACATGCCAATCTTTGGATTATCTCCTTTTTGGATATTTCACTTCAGGGCTCCCTTTGGGTAGAGGAAGCAACATATTTGTTTAATGACCTAACTGGAGGAGAATCCCATCACGTAAGTTAACATCCAAGATAAAGCTCCGGGTAGTATGACGACAACTGGAACTGGTTGGATTATGATAGTTGTTGCTGGTGTTTCGCTCCAACCCCCAATCCTGGGTTGAAAACTGACGCCTCTTGGATCACTGAGGGAGCTGAGACCACTTCCTGGGCTGGACATTGTGAGAAGGATCCTGAAAGAAAAAGGATGTAGAGCAAAAGTTAAGGAACTTCTAGGAATGGAGGACAACGTTTGGGTTTTCAGAGGGAACCGTCCTGGCAGGGGAGCTCTGGCACCTTGGAGGGTGAATGGGAAAAGGCTACGCAGGGCGACAAGTCAGAGAACGAATGCCTCCGTGTATAACAAACGTTGGCACATACTACTGTTATACGGTATTTTTTCTATATTGGTGGATTTTAAAAAAATAATTTGGTCCCCCATCTTATGAACACTCACCAGGGAGTAAGTCCCATTGAATATTGTGGCCCTTACCTCTGTGTAAACAGGCATAGTGTGGCTCTATTGACCGGTAGACAGGTGACACTCGCTGCAAAGCCGTGGATGGCCCCCACCCCCAGTAGTCTTTCTACCTTGGTAGCTGTTTTTTTAATTGCTATTATTGGGTGTGTTTATCTGGAAAACTATGTTCTTCCAATGAGACTGTTAATTTATGAATATTTATTTATTCACAGCTTCTTACTATGAATGGGGATGGAAGAGTTGAGTACCCTCGCTTCCTCACCCTGTCGCTAAACTCACACGGGTGTTTCAATCACTTGTTCGGTGACGCTTTCTCACTCGGGGAGAGACGCTTCCTCACTGGTTCTCCTCTCACTCTTCCTGTCTCAAGGACATCTGGATAGTTTTCAGAGTCCAAAGCAGGGCTTTTCTTCTGTTCTTCACTCCTTCACTCGATGGGGGACGGATTGAGGCGATTCTTCGGATGAGCATTCGTGTAAAGGTTTCTATATTTAAGGGCTGAACTAGTATGGATTCAATTCTTGGTGTTGTATCTTGTTTGGTAAATTGTTTTGGGACTTATTTGGTTGTGGGAAGTGATATATATCAAATAAAGTAACTGGTGACGAATCGTCCAATGTCAAATAATTCCTTAGGGTGTGAGGAGAGGTCCAGTCTTGGAAAAATCCCCACAATGCTTTACCGGGGGGGGGGGGATGCATAAGGAACTTAATAAACCAAACTCAACCATTTTTGGCAAAGTTTGAAACCAGACAGGCAAACATCTTTAGTGGCTCTCCAGATATCATTGGAGCTCATTAGCCCTAGGCACCACAGTGAATTATAAAGGATGATGGGAGTTGTAGTCCAAAATGATCTGGAGGACCGTGAAAATCTTGGGCATTTACAATGAACAGACAAACACCCCTGAGACAAAGTAAACATTTCACAATTTATAACCTTCATCACAACTAAACGTTTGCCCTGGTTTGCCTCATTTTATCCCCCTTCGTTGCATTTCCTTTGTACCTCCCCTTACAATCTATTGGTTGGTTGCAGGTGGACACCTCGCCCTCCCCAGTGACCGACATGGTACGCTGGAGAAAAGGCACGCCCCCTCCCTTTCATCAGTAGTACCGCCCCGTCAACACACGGACTCACGCGTTGAGGTTGGAGCAAATTGCCGGAAAAAACATTCTTTCCCCTCACCAAAGAACCTTGCAAAGAGGGGGGGAAAGAGGCGAGATCAGGGCAGGACATGGACGACGTCCTGTGAGTCCTCTGCAAACAACGCACAGCGACCGTGGGCTAGAGCGCTGGTGTGATGGAGCCCTTAAGAAAGCAAGCCCCACAGACAAGAACACACCCAGAGACAATGTAAATTGGTCCTTTGGAAAATGCAAATTCATCAGACTTTCTAAAAGAGAATTCAAAAAATTCCTACAACGAATTGTGGAATATCTTTTCAGATATTCTAAACTCAGATATTCTAAAAACAAACAATTCATGAGTTTAGAGCTTTGATTTCGGTAGTTCACTTACTGAGAGAGATGAGCGTGAGCAGTTCAATGCCAAGGCCGGAGGAGAGGTTGGAAATCCCAGAGATGGAGCCTGCTTTTATACGATTCTTTCAGCCCTTGCAGGAAATGGCACGCCCTGTTCTGTCTCTCGCCATGAACGTCTCTGGAGAAATACATCCTGACCCCCCCTTTTTTAAAACACATTAGAAGATGTTGCTATCGAAAGGGGTGTGAATGGGGTGCCCGATTTTCAAAATTTCCCCCAAAATCAGGGGATGATGGGATTGGCTTGAAACTTGGCGTGTGTGTGTATACTTCCATGAGGTGTCATGGTGCCAAACTTGAGGTTTCTAAATTTAACAGAAAAAAAGTTGTATACTTTTTTAGCTTTCAATGCCAGCCTATGGGGGGAAAAAACGGAGCTCCGATCCGGATCCGGAGCTCCACAGCGGAGCGGAGCGGACATAGGCGGAGCGGGGACAGAGCAGAGCGGCCCGATCCACAAATCGCGGATCTGGAAGAGAAGCTGAGCGGGGGGTCTTTGCACACCCCTAATACACACACCTCTACCCCCATTGACATCAGCAGCCATGGAGCAGTCCAAGGGCACATGGAGTAGTGCAAGCAATGGCTACAGCCTCACATCTTCTTTAGAGGTGGCCACAATGGCTGGAGGTACACGGATCATGACCTCTGGTGGTGGGACTCCAGAAAGCACTCTGCCCAGTCCGCTTACACTCTTGATGTACCACTATTGTAAGTGACTACTAGTGGTCCATCAATCACGCATTCCAGACGCTGCTGCGTTGGTTTTTCACATTTTTAGTGCTGCGCCGACCTGAAAGGGAATGCCATGAGGCTGCAACTTTGGAGTCAGACAGAGTTGGATGCAGCTGAATATTATCTTCAGTATTTACTTATTTATTTAATACATTTATATACTGCCTCATAGCTGAAGCTCTCTGGGTGGTTTACAAAAGTTAAAAACAGTGGACATTAATAAAGTATACAAAATTGAAAGCCATCAAAATAGAAAGACAATGGTCTCCATTTAAACCACAACCGTTCTGGGGTCCATTAAACAAACAGACAAACTTAGCATCTGTCGTCAAATCCTGTTATATGCCCGGGAGAAGAGAAAAGTCTTGACCTGGCGCCGAAAGGATAACCATGTTGGCACCAGGCGGGCCTGATACCTCCGAATACCCATTGCTGGGGAGCATGGGTGGGAAGGTGTTATTGTGATCATCACCCGCTTGTGGGCTACCCTTGGGGGCATCTGGTTGGCCCCTGTTCTAATGGAATGATGGGCCGGAGAGGCCTTTGGTCTCATGCAGCACAGCTCTTTCCTGCTCTAACTTATTCTATTTATTTTATTTTACAGCAGTTATGGACTGCTCCACATGTAAACAGATTCTGGAGTGGATAACAGTGAAACATCACAAAAATGAAAGAGATAAAGCTCCACATTGAAAATTCATTTCCTTCCCCCTGATGTCCAGGGGGACACGGTTCGGCACGAAAGAAGTCCTACAACCCCCAGGCTTCCTTGTGTAGCCTGGGGAATGGGGGAGTCCCTGTTTCTTTTCCCACTTCTTTTCCTTTGGGAGGGGCACGCTGGAAAGGAAGGCATTGGGACGCAGCTGACCCCCGTTTTCTTTTCCGGCGGGTGTCTCCGAGATGCAAGTGTGAATCAACGGCATTCTTGGCCAATTCCAAGAAAGAAAACACCCCAAAACCCTTAGGAGGAACATCACGTCCAGCCAAAAGGGAGGACCGCCAAAGGGAGCAAAACACTTTTCCAACAAGGGAATGCCGAGAAAGCACTTTTTGGTCTGGTGCTGTTCATTATAGGAATCAGGAGGACAGAAATGCGGCGCTTCTTTGGGAGGGGTCTATTTAACAAAATTAACGCCACTTACGTAGCTGAACCAACAGCTGACAAAAGAAGACTCAGAGTCCAATTAGCATGTCTCCTTATTTTCATCAGCATTTCTCTTCGTTATTTACTTTGTTCCCTCTTTCCTGATCTACGCTCTTTTCATGGCCAAAGAGAAGGCAATTGTGAAGGATGGATGGACTCACTTCCCTCCGGTCCCCCTGGGTGCTCGCTGGGACTCCACTGCCGTTCGCACACACACCCCAGATCAGATTGCCAATTAGTCCTGCGCCCAACGAGCGGGTCCAGGAGCTGCCCGTCCCCCTAACGAGCCGCCATTTGCATAGAGATGGCAGTTCAATGATTTCCATAACAGTAATATTGCCCGAATGGCAGCTGTAAAGAACCCATGTGCACAACTTTACAGGCATAAACCAGACTCACTTGTTGGCTGTGTGGCCACTCAGTGAACGGATCCTGGGGTGGGTGTAAGTGCTTCAGCCAGTGGGGTCCGGGAGGGCGGGTGGGTGGAAGTCCATCAGATTCCCCGACCAGATGGGCGCTTGTGTCATCTCTAATTTTCGCATGTTCACCGGGGCCCGATTAAGACATGCTGATCCCCAAAGCCATATCAAGAGTCAGAGGCCGCACACCATATGAACAAAGGGGGGAATGTATTACATTATAGGAGAAAGGGTCATGAATGAGCACCCCCAGGGTTAATGGGTGCTTGTACTTAAACAGTGTTAGGAAGCCTCCTATGAAGATGGGTCGAAAAGCAAAAGCAAATTGATCTGAACTTCTTTTCCTCTTCTTTTAGTACGTCTTTTGAGCTCTAATCTATTTGGAGGCCCCTCATAACATGAGGCCCCGAGCTGGTATTTCCTTGGCTTGTTCCTCAATCCAGCACTGAAATTACCTAACTCAAATGCAATTTTTTTTCTTGCTAAAGCGTCCCTCGTGTACCCATTTTTGTATGTGCAGGTCTTGGACCCGTGAACAGCATTGCAACATTGAGAAAAGGGCAAAGTTCAAGGTAGGACGCCATTAGGCACCACACATTGGCTTAGAAAATGCAATTCAAGTATTTTCATATAAATACCTGAAAAGAATGAATTTCTCCCCTAACTCTTCAGATGGGAAGTTAAAGGTGCCATACTGGATCACACCACGGCTCAAGCCACAGCAACGGCCCACACCTTCCACGGTCCCAGCCTCAGCCCGGGAGCGCAGAAAAAGCGGGCCCAAAGTGTAGGGCTGTATCCCGGGGCCTGCGATGGTGATCCCTCCCTGATCCCGGGATCCTCTGTACATCATCTGGACGCACAGGGACGATCCTGGGGTTTGCCCCGGGAGAAACGCTGGTCTAGCTAAGGCCTCTCTCTCTCGTTTAAAAGTTTTATGGGCTAATATCATGCATGTTTGTATGTTATCTTTCATTCGAATGCACATTTTTGGACAGAAGCATTTTAGTCTGTGCAGGTTTTGGACTGGAGAAGTGAATGGCAGCACTCTTCAACTACTTAGAAGGTTGTCACACAGAGGAGGGCCAGGATCTCTTCTCGATCCTCCCAGAGTGCAGGACACGGAATAAGGGGCTCAAGTGACATGAAGACAGATTCCGGCTGGACATCAGGAAAAACGTCCTGTTTGAGCAGTACGACCAATAGAACCAGTTCCCTAGGGAGGTTGTGGGCTCTCCCACACTAGAGGCCTTCAAGAGGCAGCTGGACAAGCATCTGTCAGGGATGCTTTAGGGTGGATTCCTGCATTGAGCAGGGGGTTGGACTCGATGGCCTTGTAGGCCCCTTCCAACTCTGCTATTCTATGATTCCACGAATGCGCAAATAGCAGGAATATTTATTATTATTTAGTATTATTTATTTATTACATTTTATACCGCTCAATAGCCGAAGCTCTTGGAAGGTATAACTGCATTGCACGTTGTATTTGTTTGGGACAGAGCAAGTCAGCTACGTTCCCATTAAAATGAAAACCAAATTAATTTCTCTCCCATCCCTGAACAAGAGAACATAAAAGACCCCCCTTGGGTCAGAAGAAAGACCTCTCTACTCCATCATTTCATTAGGACAGTGGCCAACTAGATGCCCCCAAGGAACGTCCTCCAGTGGGACACGAGCGCAGTAACATCTTCCCACCCATGTCCCCCAGCAAATGGTATTCAGAGTCTTTTTCTTTGGGAGGGGGTCTAGCTGGAAAGGAAGGCATTGGGCCAACCAACATTTTGTTTTCTTGTGGTGGTCTCTGAGCCACAAGTGCGAATCAAAGGCATTCCTGGCTTGCGGCCCTCGCTGAGCATTGAAGCCATCCTTGTTGCTGGGCTAAGGAGGAAGGTTGTTCTATCCTTTGAAATTAGAATTGGGAGGGTTAGGGCGAACACGAGTACATAGATGTGAGCTTGGGCTTAAAGAATTGAAAGCGCAGCACTAAAACTTTGGAAAACCAACTCAGCAGCGTCTGGAATGCCTTCAACATCCCCGGAGCGTCACCCATTTCAAGTTCAAATAAAGGAAGCTGACCGCACGGGGACAGGAGGACCCAATTTCTTTCTTTTTTCCATGTCAGCCCATCCGTGCTTCTCCCAGACAATCAAATCACTCCCTGTTTACATCACACACATCACACTAAGTCATAACCTGCAATATTCCAAATTGAAAGGCAACATCTTCTAATGTGTTTTTTTTTTAAAAAAAGAGTCAGGATGTGTTTGTTCTGAGACGTTCCTGGCGAGAGACAGAACAGGGCATGCCATTTCCTGCAAGGGCTGAAAGAATCGTATAAAAGCAGGCTCCATCTCTGGGATTTCCAACCTCTCCTCCGGCCTTGGCATTGAACCGCTCACCCTCATCTCTCTCAGTAAGTGAACTACTGAAATCAAAGCTCTAAACTCATGAATTGTTTGTGAAACCTGAAAAGATAGGATTTTTTTTAATTCTCTTTTAGAAAGTCTGCTGAATTTGCATTTTCCAAAGGACCAATTTACATTGTCTCTGGGTGTGTTCTTGTCTGTGGGGCTTGCTTTCTTAAGGGCTCCATCACACCAGCGCTATAGCCCACGGTCGCTGTGCGTTGTTTGCAGAGGGCTCACAGGACGTCGTCCATGTCCTGCCCTGATCTCGCCTCTTTCCCCCCCTCTTTGCAAGGTTCTTTGGTGAGGGGAAAGAATGTTTTTTCCGGCAATTTGCTCCAACCTCAACGCGTGAGTCCGTTTGTTGAAGGGGCGGTACTACTGATGAAAGGGAGGGGGCGTGCCTTTTCTCCAGCGTACCATGTCGGTCACTGGGGAGGGCGAGGTGTCCACCTGCAACCAACCAATAGATTGTAAGGGGAGGTACAAAGGAAATGCAACGAAGGGGGATAAAATGAGGCAAACCAGGGCAAACGTTTAGTTGTGATGAAGGTTATAAATTGTGAAATGTTTACTTTGTCTCAGGGGTGTTTGTCTGTTCATTGTAAATGCCCAAGATTTTCATGGTCCTCCAGATCATTTTGGACTGCAACTCCCATCATCCTTTATAATTCACTGTGCTGCCTAGGGCTAATGAGCTCCAATGATATCTAAAGATGTTTGCCTATCTGGTTTCAAACGTTGCCAAAAATTGTTGAGTTTGGTTTATTAAGTTCCTTATGCATCCCCCCCCCCCCGGTAAAGCATTGTGGGGATTTTTCCAAGACTGAACCTCTCCTCACTCCCTCAGGAATTATTTGACATTGGACGATTCGTCACCACTTACTTAATTTGATATATATCACTTCCCACAACCAAATAAGTCCCAAAACAATTTACCAAACAAGATACAACACAAAGAATTAAATCCATGCTAGTTCAGCCCTTAAATATAAAAAATATTTACACGAATGCTCATCCGAAGGATCGCCTCAATCCGTCCCCCTTCGAGTGAAGGAGTGAAGAACAGAAGAGAAGCCCTGCTTTGGACTCTGAAAACTATCCCGATGTCCTTGAGACAGGAAAAGTGAGAGGAGAACCAGTGAGGAAGCGTCTCCCCCCGAGTGCCAGAGCGTCACCAAACAAGTGATTGAAGCACCCGTGTGAGTTTAGCGACAGGGTGAGGAAGCGAGGGTACTCAACTCTTCCATCCCCGTTCATAGTAAGAAGCTGTAAATAAATAAATACTCAGAAATTAACCGTCTCATAGGAACAACGTAGTTTTCCAGATAAACACACCCAATAATAGCAATTTAAAAAACAGCTACCATAGAAAGACTGCCGGGTGTGGGGAACATCCAGGGCTTTGCACCGCGTGTCACCTGTCTGCCGGTCAATAGAGCCACACTATGCCTGTTTACACAGAGGTAAGGGCCACAATATTCGATGGGACTTACTCCCTGGTGAGTGTTCATAAGATGGGGGACCAAATTATTTTAAAAAATCCACCAATATAGAAAAAACACCATATAACAGTAGTATATGCCAACATTTGTTATACACTGAGGCATTCGTTCTCTGACTTGTCGCCCTGCGTAGCCTTTTCCCATTCACCCTCCAAGGTGCCAGAGCTCCCCTGCCAGGACGGTTCCCTCTGAAAACCCAAACGTTGTCCTCCATTCCTAGAAGTTCCTTAACTGTTGCGATACATCCTTTTTCTTTCAGGATCCTTCTCACAATGTCCAGCCCAGGAAGTGGTCTCAGCTCCCTCAGTGATCCAAGAGGCGTCAGTTTTCAACCCATGATTGGGGGTTTGAGGGAAACACCACCACCAGAAATCATAATCCAGTTTTCGCCAGTTAGCCTCACATTACCTGGACATGGACCTGCATGCTCTCCGTTCCCTAGGCGTTCCTACACACCACCAGAAATCATAATCCAACCGCCTCCAGTTGTCGTCATACTACTCGGAGCTTTATCTTGGATGTAACTTACATGATGGGATTCTCCTCCAGTTAGGTCATTAAACAAATATGTTGCTTCCTCTACCCAAAGGGAGCCCTGAAGTGAAATATCCAAAAAGGAGATAATCCAAAGATTGGCATGTAGAACAACATATCAATAAAAGCCATACCAATGTAGAGACTGGTTTTTCATATACTTCTCTGCATGTCCGACGCCTTCCTATGTTGTGCTACTCAGGGAGGGGAGGTTGGGGGGGTCGCTCCCAATGCCCCATGGTGATGGACGGTAGTTCTGACAATGTCTACGAGTTAAAGTGGTTCAATATTAGATTCAGTATTCATAGGATCATAGAATCATAGAGTTGTCAGGGGCCTAGAAGGTTCCTTTCGCCCTCAGTTTGTCGTATAGGCGAGAGGGGAGAGATGTGTTCCATCCACTTCTTGCTTCCTACTCTGTGCACTGCTCCGGAGCCTAATCCCGAATTTGGATTGGATCGGGGGGATCTGGACCTCTCTAAAACAGATTCAAGGCAGATTGAGGGAGGTCCAAATCGATCCGAGGTGGATCGGATCGGTCCAAATTGATTCGGATTGATTCGGAAATTAGGACATTGTTTCAAGGACTACACATGGGAATTTACAAAAATGCATTCATCTCCATCATTTTTAAAGATAAAGAAATGACATTTGGCACCATAATAGCACTTAAGTAGGGCTTTAGGCATGCCAAGTTTGAACCACATCGGTTGAACTCCTCATTTTTAGGATTTGTTTTTAATGTTTGAAATTTTGAAATTATTTTTTCAAAATACACTGTCATTTATAAAGGTAAAGTCATGTAACTTGGCAAAATAATATCACCTACTTAGCGCTTTGGGCGTGCCAAATTTGAACCACATTGGTTCACCCCCTGATTTTTAGGACTTTTGAAAGGATTTTCTCCTCAATAATTCCTCTCCCCATATTGCTGCCAGCCAGGTAATGTGTCTCGCATGCAGCATTTCCCTGTTTCTTATCTGAATGGGAAGGACTGGGTGTGTTAATAGGGACAGTTAATAGGGGCCTCCACAGCAGCACCACTACTGTGAGACACGCACACACATCTAAAGATCATTCTGAAGGCTCACCCAGGGTGGTGGGAAGCAGTTTTCAGATCCCTGCCCAAATCCCGAAGCTATATCTTATATACTACAGTGTGACGCTCGTTGCCTGCATTCCAATCAGCAAAACTTCGGGTTAAATTTAAATGAGAAGCAATTTACGCTGTCGTAAAGACGAGGGCCTGGTTGGCCACTGTTCTAATGGAAGGTTGGACAAGAGAGGCTTTTTGGAGACTTCCATTCTCTTACGTGCGTATTTTTTTATTGATTTTGTGATTTACAGCATTGATGTACCGCTCCATGTGAAAATAAAATCTGGAGTGGAGAACTATATAATATATTTTTAAATAATTTTTTTTGTTAGGAGTTTCAACAAAATAAAGCAATGAAGAAGCACAAACAAGAAACTAAAAGAAAATGAAACGTGACATCTGCAACTACATACTTTGAAAGCCTGTTACAAATATCACAATGTTGGTAATGGGGAAAAAAGGATGTGAAAGTAGCATGAATTACACTTAGGCCTTTGCTAGAGGAGCCCTCATCCCGGTGCGAGGCCCGGGCTCATCCCGGTACGTCCACATGATGCACAGGGGATCCCGGGCTCAGGCAGGGGTTAAACCTCCCTGGCCCTGGGGTAACCAGAACCGCTAGTGGCGCGGTATTTCCCACGGTCTCAGGCTGAGCCCCAGACTGCAGATGTGTTGACCAGTCCGCTGCTTTCCCCGGCTACCGCACTTACTCACGAGTAGCTAGGAAAAGCTGCAGATGGTGTGCAACGCTCCACAGGAGCGCTGCGGCCATCAGGGCAGGGTGGGGAGATAGTGGGAATTGGAGCCAGGGGGGATGGGGGGGGGAACAGAGCCGGGGGGGGAGGAAATGGAGCCAGGAGGGATGGGGGGGGAACGGAGCCATAGGGGATGGGGTTTTGGTTAGGGTTAGGTTAAGGGGGGGGGCAATGGAGCTAGGGGCATAGGGGGAAAACAGAGCCAGGGGGGAAAGGTGGGAAATGGAGCTTGGAGGGATGGGGGGGGGGAACGGAGGTAGGGTGGATGGGGGGATGCAGAGCCAGGGGGGATGGGGTTTTGGTTAGGGTTAGGTTTATGGGGGGGGGGCGAAATGGGGCTGGGGACATAGGGGGAAAACAGCACCAGTTATAAAGCAGCAGTGCTCAGTCTATGAGCTAGCAGGAACATACACACACCCCTACCCCGACTGACATCAGCAGCCATGGAGCAGTCCAAGGGCACATGGAGTAGTGCAACCAATGGCTACAGCCTCACAGCTTCTTTAGTGGTGGCCACAATGGCTGGAGGTACACGGATCATGACCTCTGGTCGTGGGACGCCAGAAAGCACTCTGCCCAGTCCGCTTATGCTCTTGACGTACCACTACTGTAAGTGACTACTACTGGTCCATCACTCGCATACGCCAACACATTGGGTTTTCCTGGGGAATCCATTGCTCCGGTTTATGACATTGGGATGCTATTAGACATCTGTTTTGCTGGTGTGACATCAAAAGCATGAATAAAGCAGCAGCGTTGGAAACTGCCCCATTTCTCTAATCTCATACATCTTCATCTTCTGAAGGCAGGGAGCAACACGTTGGTCAATCTACTAAACTATTGGCTGCTGTGTGAACAGCGTGCTTGAATAGAGGGACCCTTGGTCTGATCCAGTAGGACTTTTCTGAGCACTTCAGAGAGTTCTGCTGCAGCAAATCAAAATCCTCTCTTGTCCAACATTCCATTAGGACCGTGGCCAACCAGGTGACCCCAAGAGTAGCCCACAACTGGCACATGAGGACAAAAACATCTGTCGGGTATGTTTGAAGGTACATTTCTGCATTGAGCTGGGGGTTGCACTTGATGGCCTTCTAGGTCCCTGGCAACTCTTCTACTCCATGATTCTATGATTCTATGAATACAGAATCTAATATTGAACCACTTTTACTCACAGCCATTGTCAGCACTACCATACACCACTATGGGGCATTGGGAGAGACGCCCTCCCCCCTCCCCGCCCTGAGTAGCACACGATAGCAAGACGTCAGAGATGCAGAGAAGTATTTCGAAAAAACAGTCAGTATGTTGGTATGGCTTTTATTGATATGTTGTTCTACATGCCAATCATTGGATTACCTCCTTTTTGGATATAACAGGACTCCCTTTGGGTAGAGGAAGCAACATATTTGTTTGATGACCTAACTGGAGGAGAATCCCATCACATACGTGAACTCCTAAAGAATGGAGGGAATGGAGCTATAGCTCCAGGTATTATGACGGAAAATGGAGGCAGTTGGATTACGATTTCTGTTCGTGGTTGTTCCCCCCAACCCCCAATCATGGGTTGAAAACTGACGCCTCTTGGATCTCTGAGGGAGCTGAGACCACTTCCTGGGCTGGACATTGTGAGAAGGATCCTGAAACAAAAAGGATGTAGAGCAAAAGTTAAGGAACTTCTAGGAATGGAGGACAACGTTTGGGTTTTCAGAGGGAACCGTCGTGACAGGGGAGCTCTGGCACCTTGGAGGGTGAATGGGAAAAGGCTACGCAGGGCGACTAGTCAGAGAACGAATGCCTCCGTGTATAACAAATGTTGGCACATACTACTGTTATACGGTATTTTTTCTACATTGGTGGATTTTTTAAAATAATTTGGTCTCCCATCTTATGAACACTCACCAGGGAGTAAGTCCCATTGAATATTGTGGCCCTTACCTCTGTGTAAACAGGCATAGTGTGGCTCTATTGACCGGTAGACAGGTGACACTCGGTGCAAAGCCCTGGATGTTCCCCACACCCGGCAGTCTTTCTACCTTGGTAGCTGTTTTTTTAATTGCTATTATTGGGTGTGTTTATCTGGAAAACTACGTTGTTCCTATGAGAGGGTTAATTTCTGAGTATTTATTTATTTACAGCTTCTTACTATGAACGGGGATGGAAGAGTTGAGTACCCTCGCTTCCTCACCCTGTCGCTAAACTCACACGGGTGCTTCAATCACTTGTTTGGTGACGCTCTGGCACTCGGGGGGAGACGCTTCCTCACTGGTTCTCCTCTCACTTTTCCTCTCTCAAGGACATCGGGATAGTTTTCAGAGTCCAAAGCTGGGCTTCTCTTCTGTTCTTCACTCCTTCACTCGATGGGGGACGGATTGAGGTGATCCTTCAGATGAGCATTCGTGTAAATATTTTTTATATTTAAGGGCTAAACTACCATGGATTCAATTCTTGGTGTTGTATCTTGTTTGGTAAATTGTTTTGGGACTTATTTGGGGGTGGGAAGTGATATATATCAAATAAAGTAACTGGTGACGAATCGTCCAATGTCAAATAATTCTTGAGGGAGTGAGGAGAGGTCCAGTCTTGGAAAAATCCCCACAATAATAGGCTTTGGTGTTATGCTTTTGATGTCGGATTCAGGGCCCTGGCCCTGGGGTGAATGCTGAGGCTTCTTCTGGGACTGCTGGGTGAGCTGAGACCACTCCCTAGGTAGGACATTATGGGAAGGAGCCTGAAATGTTAAGCAAGCTGTGGAACAGAGAACAAAGGCAGCCCTCTCTGACTATGTCCATCACTGCAGAAAACTCCACCCTCAGGAGAGGCCCGTGGTGTGATCCAGCATGGCTCCTTTAAGTTCCCATCTTAAGAGTTAGAGGAGAAATTTGTTTCAGATATCTATATGAAAATACCTGTATTGCACCTTCTAAGCCTATGTGTGGTGGGTAATGGAGTCCTACCTTGAACTTTCCGCTTTTCTCAATGTTGCAATGCAGTTCACCGGTCCAAGACCTGTACATACAAAAATGGGTACATGAGCGACGCTTTAGCAAGAAAAAAAAAAGCATTTGAGTTAGATAACTTCAGTGCTGGATTGAGGAACAAGCAAAGTAAATCCTGGCACAGGGCCTTATATTATGAGGGGGCTCCAAAGTGGTTGGAGATCATGAAGATGTACTAGAATTGAAATCTAGGGGCATGAAAAGATCAGGAAAGGGGGAACTAAATAGTAAAATAAAAAATAATGAGAGAAATGCTCATGAAAATAATTAGACTTTTTATACAGACTTCTTAGCTATAACCTCCCATCAAGCTGTCTGTCTGTCCGTCTCTCTCTCTCTCTCTCTTACTACAATGAGCAGAATCTAGCAAACTTTTCTTGGTCAAAGGAGGTGAAAGGCCCAGGATTCCCACCAGGTAAACTAGGAAGGTGCGCAGGAGGCAGACGACATCATAAGAGGGACCTGCAAAATATCCGTGAGCAATAAAACCCTCCTCGGATGGAGCTCTGAATCAGAAATGAGATCTCCACAGGGACGTTTACTTGGAGCCAGGTGAGTCATCTCTTCAGCATCTGGCAAAGAGTTTTCTCTTCACCTGGGGATTTGGATGGTTTAAAGCTACTCCCCTCAGTGAGTATTCCCCAAAGGCTTGGGGTTTATTCCTATGCCGGATGGGTGATGATTCAGATGATCTTGGGGGAGGACTTTTCAATAATTTTATAATTATATAATAATTATATTTTTATAATACTAGCTGTACCCTGCCACGCGTTGCTGTGTCTCAGTGAAACATATGCCTTAGCTGTCAAATAATCAAGCATTTATAATTACAAATACGGAGGTTGGAATCAATTGACCTATGAAATCTACATGTCTCCAAACCCGGTGGATCACACAGCTGTCTCCCCCGATCAATAAAAACTGCATTTGGCCATCCAGAGCAAACAGTACTGAGCAAAGCCAGAAGAATACGTTCCAGAGTCACAGAGTGCGTCCCTTCTCTCCTCTTACAAAGGATTTGTAAAACAAAACTTACCAAAAGCAGAGTTTCCTGAGCAGCAGAAGCCAGGGCAAGTCGAAAGCCGTTGGTGGAAAGGATGGAGACGGGGTGAGCTTTTATACGGTTTCTTCCAGCGCTCGAAGGGGATGGTTCAGCGACATAAGTGGCGTTAATTTTGTTAAGTATACCCCTCCCATAGCTGTGCCACTTTTCCTGATTCCTATAATGAACACCCTCTGACTAACAAGTGGTTTCATGGCATTCCCTTCCTTGTCAGCCCACCTTGGAAAGGTGTTTCGCTCCCTTTGGCGGTCCTTCCTTTTGGCTGGACGTGATGTTCCTCCTAATGGATTTGGGATGTTTTCTTCCTTGGAATTGGCCAAGAATGCCGTTGAGTCACACTTCCTGCTCAGAGGCAACCGCAGGAAAACAAAATGGTGGTCGGATGCAGCCCAATGCCTTCCTCTCCAGCTTGACTCTCCCAAAGAAAAAGAAGAGGGAAAAGAAACAGGGACTTCCCCCATTCGCTGTTGTTTCCACCCCACAGACTTGCCCAATGAGTGGTCCTGTACCCAAGGAGTGGGTCCAGCATCAGCCAGTCCCCATAACGACCTGCTATTTGCATAGAAATGGCAGCTCAGTGATATCCCTAAAAGTAACGTTGCCCAAATGGCAGCTGTAAAGAAGCCATTTACACAACATTACAGGCACAGAAAGGACTCACTTGTTCACTGTGTGGCCACTGAGGGAGCGAGTCCTGGGGTGGGGGGGTAAGTGGATCAGTGACTGGGGTCCAGGAGGATGGGCGGCTGGAAATCCATCAGATTCTAGGACCTAGAATCTGATGGCGACATCCCTAATTTTTGCATGTTAACCAAGGCGTGATTAAGACATGCTGAGGCCCAAAGCCATATCGAAATTCAGAGGCCCCACAACACACAAACAAAGCCGGGGAATGTATTACATTATACGAGGAAGGGTCATGAATGGGCACCACCAGGGTTAGGGGGTGAAGTGTTAGGAAGCCCTCTATGAAGACGGGTAGAAAAGCAAAAGTAAATTGATCTGAACTTCTTTTAAACTGGCTCTATTTGCACTTCTGGCCTCCAATAATACATGCAGAGTTGCCACGCTTAACTCTGTATAAGGCAGCACTGCTGCACGTCACACCAGACTTTCCAATGTATTTGAGCCAAAGTCATTTCAATTCTAGTACGTCTTTTGATTTCCAACCTGTTTGGAGGCCCCTCATAATATGAGGCCCCGAGCTGGGATGTACTTGGCTTGTTCCTAAATCCAGCACTGATGACATCTAACTCAAATGCGTCCCTCATGTACCCATTTTTTGTATGTGCAGTTCTTGGACCCGTGAACTGCATTGCAACATTGTGAGAAGAGCAAAGTTCAAGGTAGGACTCCATTACGTACCACACATTGGCTTAGAAAATGCAATTCAGGTATTTTCATATAAATATCTGAGTATGAAGGTATGAAGGCACCCCTGTGTAGGCGCGGATTGAGAGACTAGCTCTGGTGATGATTAAAGTGATTACAATCTTTAATCATTCTTGTCTGGACTCTGAACTCAAAACCCTCTGGAGAGGCCCGTGGTGTGATCCAGCATGGCTCCTTTAACGTCCCATCTTAAGAGTTAGGGGAGAAATTTCTTTCAGATATCTATATGAAAATACCTGTATTGCACTTTCTAAGCCTACGTGTCGTGGGTAATGGAGTCCTACCTTGAACTTTTCCCTTTTCTCAATGTTGCAATGCAGTTCACGGGTCCAGGACCTGCGCATACAAAAATGGGTACATGAGGGACGCTTTAGCTAGAAAAAAAAAAGCATTTGAGTTAGATAACTTCAGTGCTGGATTGAGGAACAAGCCAAGTAAATCCCGGCTCAGGGCCTTATATTATGAGGGGCCTCCAAAGTGGTTGGAGATCAAGAAGACGTACTAGAATTGAAATCACTTTGGTTAAATACATTGGAAGGTCTGGTGTGACATGTGGAAGAGTTGCCTTATAGAGAAAAAGCGTGGCAATAGATCATTTAGTACTGAAGGCAAGAAGTGCAAATAGAGCCAGGTTAAAAGGAGTTTTGCTTTTCGACCCATCTTCATAGACACTGAACCTAACACTGTTTAAATATAAACACCCTTTAACCCTGGTGGAGCCCTTTCATGCCCCTTTCTCGTATAATGTAATACATTTCCCCGATTTGTTCGTATGTTATGTTCTTATGAAACATAACAAAAATGAAAGAGATAAAGCTCCATATTGAAGATTCATTCGCTTCCCCCTAATGTCCAGGGGGACATGGTTGGGCACGAAAGAAGTCCTACAACCCCCGGACTTCCTTGGGTAGCCTGGGGAATGGGGGAGTCCCTGTTTCTTTTTCCTCTTCTTTTCCTTTGGGAGGGACACGCTGAAAAGGAAGGCATTGGGCCACAGCCGACCACCATTTTCTTTTCCTGCGGTTCTCTCTGAGCTGCAAGTGTGAATCAATGGCATCTTTTGCCGATTCCAAAAAAAAACCACACCCCAAATCCCTTAGCAGGAACATCACGTCCAGCCAAAAGGAAGGACCGCCAAAGGGAGCAAAACACCTTTCCAAGGTGGGCTGACAAGGAAGGGAGTGCCGTGAAACCACTTTTTAGTCAGAGGGTGTTCATTATAGGAATCAGGAGGACAGAAAAGTGGCACAGCTTTGGGAGGGGTATACTTAACAAAATAAATGCCACTTGCGTCGCTGAACCATCCCCTTCGAGCGCTGGAAGAAACCGTATAAAAGCTCACCCCGTCTCCATCCTTTCCACCAACGACTTTCGACTTGCCCTGGCTTCTGCTGCTCAGGAAACTCTGCTGTTGGTAAGTCTTCTTTTTAAAATCCTTTGTAAGAGGAGAGAAGGGAGGCACTCTGTGACTCTGGAATGTATTCTTCTGGCTTTGCCAGAAGAGACAGCTGTGTGATCCTCCGGGTTTGGAGACATGTAGATTTCGTTGGTCAATTTATTCCAACCTCCGTATTTGTAATTATAAACGTTTGATTATTTGACAGTTAAGGCATATGTTTCAGTTCACCCCCAATGTTAACTTGAAATGTTAGTTGAACATTAAACACCAGGTTAGTTTAGATTAGGGATGTGCACGGACCCCCCCCCCCCTATCCAGGGGTAAGTGGTTCAACCAGTGAGGTCTGGGAAGGCGGGTGGGTGGAAGTCCATCAGATTCCCAGACCAGTTGGGCACTTTGTCTAAGTTTTTCCTGATGCCCAGCTTTGGACTCTGAAAACTATCCCGATGTCCTTGAGACAGGAAGAGTGAGAGGGGAACCAGTGAGGAAGCGTCTCCCCCCGAGTGTCAGAGCGTCACCAAACAAGTGATTGAAGCACCCATGTGAGTTTAGCGACAGGGTGAGGAAGCGAGGGTACTCAACTCTTCCATCCCCATTCATAGTAGGAAGCTGTAAATAAATAAATATTCCGAAATAAACCGTCTCATAGAAACAACTTAGTGTTCCAGATAAACACTCCCAACAATAGCAATTAAAAAAACAGCTACCAAGGTAGAAAGACTGCCGGGGGTGGGGGCCGTCCAGGGCTTTGCACCGAGTGCCACCTGTCTACCGGTCAATACAGCCACACCATGCCTGTTTACACAGAGGTAAGGGCCACAATATTCAATGGGACTTACTCTCTGGTGAGTGTTCATAAGATGGGGGACCAAATTATTTTTTAAAATCCACCAATATAGAAAAAATACCGTATAATAGTAGTATATGCCAACATTTGTTATCCACTGAGGCATTCGTTCTCTGACTTGTCGCCCTGCGTAGCCTTTTCCCATTCACCCTCCAAGGTGCCAGAGCTCCCGGCCAGGACGGTTCCCTCTGAAAACCCAAACGTTGTCCTCCATTCCTAGAAGTTCCTTAACTTTTGCTCTACATCCTTTTTGTTTCAGGATCCTTCTCACAATGTCCAGCCCAGGAAGTGGTCTCAGCTTCCTCAGTGATCCAAGAGGCGTCAGTTTTCAACCCAGGATTGGGGGTTCGGGAGGAACACCTCCAATAGAAATCGTAATCGAACCGCCTCCATTTTACGTCATAATACCTGGACCTATAGCTACATTCCTTAGGCGTTCACGTATGTGATGGGATTCTCCTCCAGTTAGGTCATCAAACAAATATGTTGCTTTCTCTACCCAAAGGGAGCCCTGAAGTGAAATATCCAAAAAGGAGATAATCCAAAGATTGGCATGTAGAACAACATATCAATAAAAGCCTTACCAACGTAGAGACTGTTTTTTCGATATACTTCTCTGCATGTGCGACGCCTTCCTATGTTGTGCTACTCAGGAAGGGGAGGTTGGGGGGGGGGGTCGCTCCCAATGCCCCATGGTGATGGACGGTAGTTCTGACAAGGTCTACGAGTTAAAGTGGTTCAATATTAGATTCAGTATTCATCGGATCATAGAATCATAGAGTTGTCAGGGGCCTAGAAGGTTCCTTTCGCCCTCAGTTTGTCGTATAGGCGAGAGGGGAGAGATGTGTTCCATCCACTTCTCGCTTCCTACTCTGTGCACTGCTCCGGAGCCTAATCCCGAATCTGGATTGGATCGGGGGGATCTGGACCTCTCTAAAACAGATTCAAGGCAGATTGAGGGAGGACCAAATCGATCCGAGGATTGATTCGGATTGATTTGGAAATTAGGACATTGTTTCAAGGACTACACAAGGGAATTTACAAAAATGCATTCATCTCCATCATTTTTAAAGATAAAGAAATGACATTTGGCACCATAATAGCACTTAAGTAGGGCTTTATGCATTCCAAGTTTGAACCACATCAGTTCAGCTCGTCATTTTTAGGATTTGTTTTTAATGTTTGAAATTTTGAAATTATTTTTTCAAAATACACTGTCATTTATAAAGGTAAAGTCATGTAACTTGGCAAAATAATATCACCTACTTAGCGCTTTGGGCATGCCAGATTTGAACCACATTGGTTCACCCCCTGATTTTTAGGACTTTTGAAAGGATTTTCTCCTCAATAATTCCTCTCCCCATATTGCTGCCAGCCAGGTAATGTGTCTTGCATGCAGCATTTCCCTGTTTCTTATCTGAATGGGAAGGACTGGGTGTGTTAATAGGGACAGTTAATAGGGGCCTCCACAGCAGCACCACTACTGTGAGACATGCACACACATCTAAAGATCATTCTGAATAGGGGTGTGATCCGCTCCGATTAGGAGCGTAGAAGCAGTAGCGGATTGGCCTGCTCCGCCTTACCCAGAGGCGGAGTAGGAGCGGACCGCGGACCCCTAGAAGCAAGGCGAAGAGAAGCGACCATTTTTCGGAGCTCCTAGTTCAGGCGGAGCGCTCCGGTCGCCATCTTGAAAACATTTCGCCATAGGATTGCATTGCGGCAAATAATCGCGCATAACTAGGTTGTTTTTGAAGCTATCGTTCTGGAAATTCTTGTGCTCAGAGAGTCGTGGATGGGGGTCATTTTGAGACCACTCTCAACTTTCTGCGTCGTACGGGTCGCGCGCTAGAAGTTTTTTAAAAATCGGCGGGAAAAATACCTTTTTCAAAGGGCTGAGGGGCAGAGTCAGCTCCCGGTCATGATGATCCCAAAGTTAGAGGAGGGCATAGGCAAAACAGGTAACTTGGGATTCTGGGAAACTTCTCTTTCTTCATCTGAACGGGCTTTTCCCCGTGTTTTTTAACACAGTAGCCCCACCAAATGCACAAACACAACCTGAAATCATATACTAAGCCAAGAATAAGAGTTAGAAACACAGCACTGCTACCCACCCTAACTTTGGGGAACAACTGAAAAGATGTGGTGCAAGGGGATGAGCTCCCCTAGGGCATCTCATCGTGGACGTGCCCCCACTCTCTCCTGCACTGGAAGGCCATTAGAGCCTTCCAAAGAGAGTAAAACGGTGGAGCGATGCCTATTATGAGTTGAAGTGAGCGTTTACTTCTCAAGCTCAGAGCTGTTGGTGAAGCAATGGCTGTCTTGAGTTGAACTGGCAGCTGCTTCCCCCTCCCCCGGGCACGTCCCCCTATTGCTGGTAAAAGACAGATATAGCCTTTTTTTAAAAAAATCTTCTTGCTGTTTATTCAGCAACACTGCTGCTTTTAATTCCACCCCTCCTTTGTTTATTTATTTGTTTATTTATTCCATTTTATATGCATTACTGGCTTATCCTTGGCTCACTTCCTTATGCCCCCAGAAATGCCAGCTGCATGCCTGCCTGCCTTCCCTCCCTCCTCCCCTGCCCACCTCGCAGGGATGTTGTGTGTGTGTGGCTTTGACTCAGGGGAGAAGTCCTTCCTGCGCTCACTTGGAGTTTTAGAAGTTCCAAATTTTGCAGGTTTAAGCCCCGCCAAAAAACAGGGGATGATGGGACTGCCTTGAGTCTCGGCGTGCGTAGGTATCTCTGGATAAGCTTTCATGGTGGTGAGTTTGAGGTTTTTTTTTAACGTGCAAAATTGACGGAGCTATGGAAAGGGGTGTTGGATTTTCATAAATTCCCCAAAAATCAGGGGATGATGGGACTGCCTTGAGTCTCGGCGTGCGTATGTATCCCTGGATAAGCTTTCATGGTGGCGAGTTTGAGGTTTCTAACGTGCAAATTGACGGAGCTATGGAAAGGGGTGTGAATGGGGTGCCCGATTTTCAAAAATTCCCCAAAAATCAGGGGATGATGGGATTGCTTTGAAACTTGGCATGCGTGTGTATACCCCCATGAGGTGTCATGGTGCCAAATGTGAGGTTTCTAACTTGAACAGAAAAAAAGTTGTATAATTTTTTAGCTTTCAATGCAAGCCTATGGGGGGGGGAAACGGAGCTCCGGATCCGGATCCGGAGCTCCGAGCGGAGCGGAGCGGAAGTGGGCGGAGCGGGGGCGGGGCGGAGCGGCCCGATCCAGAAAATGGCGGATCTGCAAGTGAAGCGGAGCGGGGGGTCCGTGCACACCCCTAATTCTGAAGGCTCAGCCAGGGTGGTGGGAAGCAGTTTTCAGATCCCTGCCCAAGTCCCGGAGCTATATCTTATATACTACAGTGTGACGCTCGTTGCCTGCATTCCAATCAGCAAAACTTCGGGTTAAATTTAAATGAGAAGCAATTTACGCTGTCGTAAAGACGAGGGCCTGGTTGGCCACTGTTCTAATGGAAGGTTGGACCAGAGAGGCTTTTTGGTTTCATCCATTCTCTTACGTGCGTATTTATTTGATTGATTTTGTGATTTACAGTATTGATGTACCGCTCCATGTGAAAATAAAATCTGGAGTGGAGAACTATATAATATATTTTTAAATCATTTTTTTTGTTAGGAGTTTCAACAAAATAAAGCAATAAAGAAGCACAAACAAGAAACTAAAAGAAAATGAAACGTGACATCTGCAACTACATACTTTGAAAGCCTGTTTCAAATATCACAATGTTGGTAATGGGGGGAAAAGGATGGGAAAGTAGCATGAATTACACTTAGGCCTTTGCTAGAGGAGGGCTCATCCCGGTGCGAGGCCCAGGCTCATCCCGGTACGTCCAGATGATGCACAGGGGATCCCGGGCTCAGGCAGGGGTTAAACCTCCCTGGCCCTGGGGTAACCAGAACCGCTAGTGGCGCGGTATTTCCCACGGTCTCGGGCTGAGCCCCAGACTGCAGATGTGTTGCCCAGTCTGCTGCTTTCCCCGGCTACCGCACTTACTCACGAGTAGCTAGGAAAAGCTGCAGATGGTGTGCAACGCTCCACAGGAGCGCTGCGGCCATCAGGGCCGGGTGGGGAGATAGTGGGAATTGGAGCCAGGGGGGATGGGGGGGAAACAGAGCCAGGGGGGAAAATGGAGCCAGGAGGGATGTGGGGGGGAATGGAGCCAGGGGGGATGGGGTTTTGGTTAGGGTTAGGTTTATGGGGGGGGGGAATGGAGCTAGGGGCATAGGGGGAAAACAGAGCCAGGGGAAATGGGGGGAAAGCAGAGCCAGGGGGGATGGGTGGGAAATGGAGCTAGGAGGGATGGGGGGGGGGGGAAACGGAGCTAGGGTGGATGGGGGGATGCAGAGCCAAGGGGGATGGGGTTTTGGTTAGGGTTATGTTTATGGGGGGGAAATAGAGCTGGGGACATAGGGGGAAAACAGAGACAGGGGGGATGGGGGGAAATGGAGCCAGGAGGGATGGGGGAGGGAACGGAGCCAGGGGGGATGAGGTTTTGGTTAGGGTTATGGGGGGGAATGTTGCTGGGGACATAGGGGGGAAAACAGAACCAGTTATAAAGCAGCAGTGCGCAGTCTATGAGCTAGCAGGAAAATACACACACCCCTACCCCGACTGACATCAGCAGCCATGGAGCAGTCCAAGGGCACATGGAGTAGTGCAACCAATGGCTACAGCCTCACAGCTTCTTTAGTGGTGGCCACAATGGCTGGAGGTACACGGATCATGACCTCTGGTCGTGGGACGCCAGAAAGCACTCTGCCCAGTCCGCTTATGCTCTTGACGTACCACTACTGTAAGTGACTACTACTGGTCCATCACTCCCATACGCCGACACAATGGGTTTTCCTGGGGAATCCATTGCTCCGGTTTATGACATTGGGATGCTATTAGACATCTGTTTTGCTGGTGTGACATCAAAAGCATGAATAAAGCAGCAGCGTTGGAAACTGCCCCATTTCTCTAATCTCATACATCTTCATCTTCTGAAGGCAGGGAGCAACACGTTGGTCAATCTACTAAACTATTGGCTGCTGTTTGAACAGCGTGCTTGAATAGAGGGACCCTTGGTCTGATCCAGTAGGACTTTTCTGAGCACTTCAGAGAGTTCTGCTGCAGCAAATCAAAATCCTCTCTTGTCCAACATTCCATTAGGACCGTGGCCAACTAGGTGACCCCAAGAGTAGCCCACAACTGGCACATGAGGACAAAAACATCTGTCGGGTATGTTTGAAGGTACATTTCTGCATTGAGCTGGGGGTTGCACTTGATGGCCTTATAGGTCCCTGGCAACTCTTTTACTCCATGATTCTATGATTCTATGAATACAGAATCTAATATTGAACCACTTTAACTCACAGCCATTGTCAGCACTACCATACATCACTATGGGGCATTGGGAGAGACGCCCTCCCCCCTCCCCGCCCTGAGTAGCACACGATAGCAAGACGTCAGAGATGCAGAGAAGTATTTCGAAAAAACAGTCAGTATGTTGGTATGGCTTTTATTGATATGTTGTTCTACATGCCAATCATTGGATTATCTCCTTTTTGGATATAACAGGACTCCCTTTGGGTAGAGGAAGCAACATATTTGTTTGATGACCTAACTGGAGGAGAATCCCATCATATACGAGAACTCCTAAGGAATGGAGGGAATGGAGCTAAAGATCCAGGTATTATGATGCAAAATGGAGCCGGTTGGATTACGATTTCTGTTCGTGGTTGTTCCCCCCAACCCCCAATCATGGGTTGAAAACTGACGCCTCTTGGATCCCTGAGGGAGCTGAGACCACTTCCTGGGCTGGACATTGTGAGAAGGATCCTGAAACAAAAAGGATGGAGAGCAAAAGTTAAGGAATCTCTCAGAATGGAGGACAACGTTTGGGTTTTCAGAGGGAACCGTCCTGGCCGGGAGCTCTGGCACCTTGGAGGGTGAATGGGAAAAGGCTACGCAGGGCGACTAGTCAGAGAACGAATGCCTCTGTGTATAACAAATGTTGGCATATACTACTGTTATACGGTATTTTTTCTATATTGGTGGATTTTTTAAAATAATTTGGTCTCCCATCTTATGAACACTCACCAGGGAGTAAGTCCCATTGAATATTGTGGCCCTTACCTCTGTGTAAACAGGCATAGTGTGGCTCTATTGACCGGTAGACAGGTGACACTCGGTGCAAAGCCCTGGATGTTCCCCAGCCCCGGCAGTCTTTCTACCTTGGTAGCTGTTTTTTAAATTGCTATTATTGGGTGTGTTTATCTGGAAAACTACGTTGTTCCTATGAGATGGTTAATTTCTGAGTATTTATTTATTTACAGCTTCTTACTATGAACGGGGATGGAAGAGTTGAGTACCCTCGCTTCCTCACCCTGTCGCTAAACTCACACGGGTGCTTCAATCACTTGTTTGGTGACGCTCTGGCACTCGGGGGGAGACGCTTCCTCACTGGTTCTCCTCTCACTCTTCCTGTCTCAAGGACATCGGGATAGTTTTCAGAGTCCAAAGCTGGGCTTCTCTTCTGTTCTTCACTCCTTCACTCGATGGGGGACGGATTGAGGTGATCCTTCGGATGAGCATTCGTGTAAATATTTTTTATATTTAAGGGCTAAACTACCATGGATTCAATTCTTGGTGTTGTATCTTGTTTGGTAAATTGTTTTGGGACTTATTTGGTGGTGGGAAGTGATATATATCAAATAAAGTAACTGGTGACGAATCGTCCAATGTCAAATAATTCTTGAGGGAGTGAGGAGAGGTCCAGTCTTGGAAAAATCCCCACAATAATAGGCTTTGGTGTTACGCTTTTGATCTCAGATTCAGGGCCCTGGCCCTGGGGTGAATGCTGAGGCTTCTTCTGGGACTGCTGGGTGAGCTGAGACCACTCCCTAGGTAGGACATTATGGGAAGGAGCCTGAAATGTTAAGCAAGCTGTGGAACAGGGAACAAAGGCAGCCCTCTCAGACTATGTCCATCACTGCAGAGAACTCCACCCTCAGGAGAGGCCCGTGGTGTGATCCAGCATGGCTCCTTTAAGTTCCCATCTTAAGAGTTAGAGGAGAAATTTGTTTCAGATATCTATATGAAAATACCTGTATTGCACCTTCTAAGCCTATGTGTGGTGGGTAATGGAGTCCTACCTTGAACTTTCCGCTTTTCTCAATGTTGCAATGCAGTTCACCGGTCCAAGACCTGTACATACAAAAATGGGTACATGAGGGACGCTTTAGCAAGAAAAAAAAAAGCATTTGAGTTAGATAACTTCAGTGCTGGATTGAGGAACAAACAAAGTAAATCCTGGCACAGGGCCTTATATTATGAGGGGGCTCCAAAGTGGTTGGAGATCATGAAGATGTACTAGAATTGAAATCTAGGGGCATGAAAAGATCAGGAAAGGGGGAACTAAATAGTAAAATAAAAAATAATGAGAGAAATGCTCATGAAAACAATTAGACTTTTTATACAGACTTCTTAGCTATAACCTCCCATCAAGCTGTCTGTCTGTCCATCTCTCTCTCTCTCTTACTACAATGAGCAGAATCTAGCAAACTTTTCTTGGTCAAAGGAGGTGAAAGGCCCAGGATTCCCACCAGGTAAACTAGGAAGGTGCGCAGGAGGCAGACGACATCATAAGAGGGACCTGCAAAATATCCGTGAGCAATAAAACCCTCCTCGGATGGAGCTCTGAATCAGAAATGAGATCTCCACAGGGACGTTTACTTGGAGCCACGTGAGTCATCTCTTCAGCATCTGGCAAAGAGTTTTCTCTTCACCTGGGGATTTGGATGGTTTAAAGCTACTCCCCTCAGTGAGTATTCCCCAAAGGCTTGGGGTTTATTCCTATGCCGGATGGGTGATGATTCAGATGATCTTGGGGGAGGACTTTTCAATAATTTTATAATTATATAATAATTATATTATTATAATACTAGCTGTACCCTGCCACGCGTTGCTGTGGCTCAGTGAAACATATGCCTTATCTGTCAAATAATCAAGCATTTATAATTACAAATACGGAGGTTGGAATCAATTGACCAACGAAATCTACATGTCTCCAAACCCGGAGAATCTCACAGCTGTCTCCCCCGATCAATAAAAACTGCAGTTGGCCATCCAGAGCAAACAGTACTGAGCAAAGCCAGAAGAATACGTTCCAGAGTCACAGAGTGCGTCCCTTCTCTCCTCTTACAAAGGATTTGTAAAACAAAACTTACCAAAAGCAGAGTTTCCTGAGCAGCAGAAGCCAGGGCAAGTCGAAAGCCGTTGGTGGAAAGGATGGAGACGGGGTGAGCTTTTATACGGTTTCTTCCAGCGCTCGAAGGGGATGGTTCAGCGACATAAGTGGCGTTAATTTTGTTAAGTATACCCCTCCCATAGCTGTGCCACTTTTCCTGATTCTTATAATGAACACCCTCTGACTAACAAGTGGTTTCATGGCATTCCCTTCCTTGTCAGCCCACCTTGGAAAGGTGTTTCGCTCCCTTTGGCGGTCCTTCCTTTTGGCTGGACGTGATGTTCCTCCTAATGGATTTGGGATGTTTTCTTCCTTGGAATTGGCCAAGAATGCCGTTGAGTCACACTTCCTGCTCAGAGGCAACCGCAGGAAAACAAAATGGTGGTCGGATGCGGCCCAATGCCTTCCTTTCCAGCTTGACTCTCCCAAAGAAAAAGAAGAGGGAAAAGAAACAGGGACTTCCCCCATTCGCTGTTGTTTCCACCCCACAGACTTGCCCAATGAGTGGTCCTGTCCCCAAGGAGTGGGTCCAGCATCAGCCAGTCCCCATAACGACCTGCTATTTGCATAGAAATGGCAGCTCAGTGATATCCCTAAAAGTAACATTGCCCAAATGGCAGCTGTAAAGAAGCCATTTACACAACATTACAGGCACAGAAAGGACTCACTTGTTCACTGTGTGGCCACTCAGGGAGCGAGTCCTGGGGTGGGGGGGTAAGTGGATCAGTGACTGGGGTCCAGGAGGATGGGCGGCTGGAAATCCATCAGATTCTAGGACCTAGAATCTGATGGCGACATCCCTAATTTTTGCATGTTAACCAAGGCGTGATTAAGACATGCTGAGGCCCAAAGCCATATCGAAATTCAGAGGCCCCACAACACACGAACAAATGGGAAAAATGCATTACATTATACGAGAAAGGGTCATGAATGGGCACCACCAGGGTTAGGGGGTGAAGTGTTAGGAAGCCCTCTATGAAGACGGGTAGAAAAGCAAAAGTAAATTGATCTGAACTTCTTTTAAACTGGCTCTATTTGCACTTCTGGCCTCCAATAATACATGCAGAGTTGCCACGCTTAACTCTGTATAAGGCAACACTGCTGCACGTCACACCAGACTTTCCAATGTATTTGAGCCAAAGTAATTTCAATTCTATTACGTCTTTTGATTTCCAACCTGTTTGGAGGCCCCTCATAATATGAGGCCCCGAGCTGGGATGTACTTGGCTTGTTCCTAAATCCAGCACTGATGACATCTAACTCAAATGCGTCCCTCATGTACCCATTTTTTGTATGTGCAGTTCTTGGACCCGTGAACTTCATTGCAACATTGTGAGAAGAGCAAAGTTCAAGGTAGGACTCCATTACGTACCACACATTGGCTTAGAAAATGCAATTCAGGTATTTTCATATAAATATCTGAGTATGAAGGTATGAAGGCACCCCTGTGTAGGCGCGGATTGAGAGACTAGCTCTGGTGATGATTAAAGTGATTACAATCTTTAATCATTCTTGTCTGGACTCTGAACTCAAAACCCTCTGGACAGGCCCGTGGTGTGATCCAGCATGGCTCCTTTAACTTCCCATCTTAAGAGTTAGGGGAGAAATTTGTTTCAGATATCTATATGAAAATACCTGTATTGCACTTTCTAAGCCTACGTGTCGTGGGTAATGGAGTCCTACCTTGAACTTTTCCCTTTTCTCAATGTTGCAATGCAGTTCACGGGTCCAGGACCTGCGCATACAAAAATGGGTACATGAGGGACGCTTTAGCTAGAAAAAAAAAAAGCATTTGAGTTAGATAACTTCAGTGCTGGATTGAGGAACAAGCCAAGTAAATCCCGGCTCAGGGCCTTATATTATGAGGGGGCTCCAAAGTGGTTGGAGATCAAGAAGACGTACTAGAATTGAAATCACTTTGGTTAAATACATTGGAAGGTCTGGTGTGACATGTGGAAGAGTTGCCTTATAGAGAAAAAGCGTGGCAATAGATCATTTAGTACTGAAGGCAAGAAGTGCAAATAGAGCCAGGTAAAAAGGAGTTTTGCTTTTCGACCCATCTTCATAGACACTGAACCTAACACTGTTGAAATACAAACACCCGTTAACCCTTGTGGAGCCCTTTCATGCCCCTTTCTCGTATAATGTAATACATTTAACCGATTTGTTCGTATGTTATGTTCTTATGAAACATAACAAAAATGAAAGAGATAAAGCTCCATATTGAAGATTCATTCGCTTCCCCCTAATGTCCAGGGGGACATGGTTGGGCACGAAAGAAGTCCTACAACCCCCAGGCTTCCTTGGGTAGCCTGGGGAATGGGGGAGTCCCAGTTTCTTTTTCCTCTTCTTTTCCTTTCGGAGGGACACGCTGAAAAGGAAGGCATTGGACCACAGCCGACCACCATTTTCTTTTCCTGCGGTTCTCTCTGAGCTGCAAGTGTGAATCAATGGCATCTTTTGCCGATTCCAAAAAAAAACCACACCCCAAATCCCTTAGCAGGAACATCACGTCCAGCCAAAAGGAAGGACCGCCAAAGGGAGCAAAACACCTTTCCAAGGTGGGCTGACAAGGAAGGGAATGCCGTGAAACAACTTGTTAGTCAGAGGGTGTTCATTATAGGAATCAGGAGGACAGAAAAGTGGCACAGCTATGGGAGGGGTATACTTAACAAAATAAATGCCACTTACCTGGCTGAACCATCCCCTTCGAGCGCTGGAAGAAACCGTATAAAAGCTCACACCCCGTCTCCATCCTTTCCACCAACGACTTTCGACTTGCCCTGGCTTCTGCTGCTCAGGAAACTCTGCTGTTGGTAAGTCTTCTTTTTCAAATCCTTTGTAAGAGGAGAGAAGGGAGGCACTCTGTGACTCTGGAACGTATTCTTCTGGCTTTGCTCAGTACTGTTTGCTCTGGATGGCCAAATGCAGTTTTTATTGATCGGAGGAGACAGCTGTGTGATCCTCCGGGTTTGGAGACATGTAGATTTCGTTGGTCAATTTATTCCAACCTCCGTATTTGTAATTATAAACGTTTGATTATTTGACAGTTAAGGCATATGTTTCAGTTCACCCCCAATGTTAACTTGAAATGTTAGTTGAACATTAAACACCAGGTTAGTTTAGATTAGGGATGTGCACGGACCCCCCCCCCCCGATCCAGGGGTAAGTGGTTCAACCAGTGAGGTCTGGGAAGGCGGGTGGGTGGAAGTCCATCAGATTCCCAGACCAGTTGGGCACTTTGTCTAAGTTTTTCCTGATGCCCAGCTTTGGACTCTGAAAACTATCCCGATGTCCTTGAGACAGAAAGAGTGAGAGGGGAACCAGTGAGGAAGCGTCTCCCCCCGAGTGTCAGAGTGTCACCAAACAAGTGATTGAAGCACCCATGTGAGTTTAGCGACAGGGTGAGGAAGCGAGGGTACTCAACTCTTCCATCCCCATTCATAGTAGGAAGCTGTAAATAAATAAATATTCCGAAATAAACCGTCTCATAGAAACAACTTAGTGTTCCAGATAAACACTCCCAACAATAGCAATTAAAAAAACAGCTACGAAGGTAGAAAGACTGCCGGGGTTGGGGGCCGTCCAGGGCTTTGCACCGAGTGTCACCTGTCTACCGGTCAATAGAGCCACACTATGCCTGTTTACACAGAGGTAAGGGCCACAATATTCGATGGGACTTACTCCCTGGTGAGTGTTCATAAGATGGGGGACCAAATTATTTTTAAAAATCCACCAATATAGAAAAAATACCGTATAACAGTAGTATGTGCCAACATTTGTTATACACGGAGGCATTCGTTCTCTGACTAGTCGCCCTGCGTAGCCTTTTCAAATTCACCCTCCAAGGTGCCAGAGCTCCCGGCCAGGACGGTTCCCTCTGAAAACCCAAACGTTGTCCTCCATTCCTAGAAGTTCCTTAACTTTTGCTCTACATCCTTTTTGTTTCAGGATCCTTCTCACAATGTCCAGCCCAGGAAGTGGTCTCAGCTCCCTCAGAGATCCAAGAGGCGTCAGTTTTCAACCCATGATTGGGGGTTGGGGGGAACAACCACGAACAGAAATCGTAATCCAACCGGCTCCATTTTGCATCATAATACCTGGATCTAGCTCCATTCCCTCCATTCCTTAGGAGTTCACGTATGTGATGGGATTCTCCTCCAGTTAGGTCATCAAACAAATATGTTGCTTCCTCTACCCAAAGGGAGTCCTGATATATCCAAAAAGGAGATAATCCAATGATTGGCATGTAGAACAACATATCAATAAAAGCCATACCACCGTACTGACTGTTTTTTCGAAATACTTCTCTGCATCTCTGACGTCTTGCTATCGTGTGCTACTCAGGGCGGGGAGGGGGGAGGGCGTCTCTCCCAATGCCCCATAGTGATGTATGGTAGTGCTGACAATGGCTGTGAATTAAAGTGGTTCAATATTAGATTCAGTATTCATAGAATCATAGAATCATGGAGTAGAAGAGTTGCCAGGGACCTAGAAGGCCATCAAGTGCAACCCCCAGCTCAATGCAGAAATGTACCTTCAAACATACCCGACAGATGTTTTTGTCCTCATGTGCCAGTTGTGGGCTACTCTTGGGGTCACCTAGTTGGCCATGGTCCTAATGGAGTGTTGGACAAGAGAGGATTTTGATCTGCTGCAGCAGAACTCTCTGAAGTGCTCAGAAAAGTCCTACTGGATCAGACCAAGGGTCCCTCTATTCAAGCACGCTGTTCACACAGCAGCCAATAGTTTAGCAGATTGACACATGTGTTGCTCCCTGCCTTCAGAAGATGAAGATGTATGAGATTAGAGAAATGGGGCAGTTTCCAACGCTGCTGCTTTATTCATGCTTTTGATGTCACACCAGCAAAACAGATGTCTAATAGCATCCCAATGTCATAAACCGGAGCAATGGATTCCCCAGGAAAACCCATTGTGTCGGCGTATGCGAGTGATGGACCAGTAGTAGTCACTTACAGTAGTGGTACGTCAAGAGCATAAGTGGACTGGGCAGAGTGCTTTCTGGCGTCCCACGACCAGAGGTCATGATCCGTGTACCTCCAGCCATTGTGGCCACCTCTAAAGAAGCTGTGAGGCTGTAGCCATTGGTTGCAATACCCCATGTTCCCTTGGACTGCTCCATGGCTGCTGATGTCAGTCGGGGTAGGGGTGTGTGTATTTTCCTGCTAGCTCATAGACTGAGCACTGCTGCTTTATAACTGGTTCTGTTTTCCCCCTATGTCCCCAGCAACATTCCCCCCCATAACCCTAACCCTAACCAAAACCCCATCCCCCCTGGCTCCGTTCCCCCCATCCCTCCTGGCTCCGTTTTCCCCCATCCCCCCTGGCTCTGTTTTCCCCCTGTGTCCCCAGCTCCATTTCCCCCCCCATAAACATAACCCTAACCAAAACCCCATCCCCCCTGGCTCTGCATCCCCCCATCCACCCTAGCTCCGTTTCCCCCCCCCCATCCCTCCTAGCTCCATTTCCCACCCATCCCCCCTGGCTCTGCTTTCCCCCCATTTCCCCTGGCTCTGTTTTCCCCCTATGCCCCTAGCTCCATTCCCCCCCCCCCATAAACCTAACCCTAACCAAAACCCCATCCCCCCTGGCTCCATTCCCCCCCACATCCCTCCTGGCTCCATTTTCCCCCCTGGCTCTGTTTCCCCCCCATCCCCCCTGGCTCCAATTCCCACTATCTCCCCACCCGGCCCTGATGGCCGCAGCGCTCCTGTGGAGCGTTGCACACCATCTGCAGCTTTTCCTAGCTACTCGTGAGTAAGTGCGGTAGCCGGGGAAAGCAGCGGACTGGTCAACACATCTGCAGTCTGGGGCTCAGCCCGAGACCGCGGGAAATACCGCGCCACTAGCAGTTCTGGTTACCCCAGGGCCAGGGAGGTTTAACCCCTGCCTGAGCCCGGGATCCCCTGTGCATCATCTGGACGTACAGGGATGAGCCCGGGCCTCGCACCGGGATGAGCCCTCCTCTAGCAAAGGCCTAAGTGTAATTCATGCTACTTTCCCATCCTTTTCCCCCCATTACCAACATTGTGATATTTGAAACAGGCTTTCAAAGTATGTAGTTGCAGATGTCACGTTTCATTTTCTTTTAGTTTCTTGTTTGTGCTTCTTTATTGCTTTATTTTGTTGAAACTCCTAACAAAAAAAATTATTTAAAAATATATTATATAGTTCTCCACTCCAGATTTTATTTTCACATGGAGCGGTACATCAATGCTGTAAATCACAAAATCAATCAAATAAATACGCACGTAAGAGAATGGATGAAACCAAAAAGCCTCTCTTGTCCAACCTTCCATTAGAACAGTGGCCAACCAGGCCCTCGTCTTTACGACAGCGTAAATTGCTTCTCATTTAAATTTAACCCGAAGTTTTGCTGATTGGAATGCAGGCAACGAGCGTCACACTGTAGTATATAAGATATAGCTTCGGGATTTGGGCAGGGATCTGAAAACTGCTTCCCACCACCCTGGCTGAGCCTTCAGAATTAGGGGTGTGCACGGACCCCCCGCTCCGCTTCACTTGCAGATCCGCCATTTTCCGGATCGGGCCACTCCGCCCCCGCCCTCGCTCCGCCCACTTCCGCTCCGCTCCGCTCGGAGCTCCGGATCCGGATCCGGAGCTCCGTTTTCCCCCCCCCCATAGGCTTGCATTGAAAGCTAAAAAATTATACAACTTTTTTTCTGTTCAAGTTAGAAACCTCACATTTGGCACCATGACACCTCATGGGGGTATACACACGCATGCCAAGTTTCAAAGCAATCCCATCATCCCCTGATTTTTGGGGAATTTTTGAAAATCGGGCACCCCATTCACACCCCTTTCCATAGCTCCGTCAATTTGCACGTTAGAAACCTCAAACTCGCCACCATGAAAGCTTATCCAGGGATACATACGCACGCCGAGACTCAAGGCAGTCCCATCATCCCCTGATTTTTGGGGAATTTATGAAAATCCAACACCCCTTTCCATAGCTCCGTCAATTTTGCACGTTAAAAAAAACCCTCAAACTCACCACCATGAAAGCTTATCCAGAGATACATACGCACGCCGAGACTCAAGGCAGTCCCATCATCCCCTGTTTTTTGGCGGGGCTTAAACCTGCAAAATTTGGAACTTCTAAAACTCCAAGTGAGCGCAGGAAGGACTTCTCCCCTGAGTCAAAGCCACACACACACAACATCCCTGCGAGGTGGGCAGGGGAGGAGGGAGGGAAGGCAGGCAGGCATGCAGCTGGCATTTCTGGGGGCATAAGGAAGTGAGCCAAGGATAAGCCAGTAATGCATATAAAATGGAATAAATAAACAAATAAATAAACAAAGGAGGGGTGGAATTAAAAGCAGCAGTGTTGCTGAATAAACAGCAAGAAGATTTTTTTAAAAAAAGGCTATATCTGTCTTTTACCAGCAATAGGGGGACGTGCCCGGGGGAGAGGGAAGCAGCTGCCAGTTCAGCTCAAGAAAGCCATTGCTTCACCAACAGCTCTGAGAAGTAAACGCTCACTTCAACTCATAACAGGCATCGCTCCACCACTAAGAAGGAAACGCTCACTTCGACTCAGCATTCACCCCAGGGCCAGGACCCTGAATCCGACATCAAAAGCGTAACACCAAAGCCTATTATTGTGGGGATTTTATCAAGACTGAACCTTGGGAGGAATCATCACAAGTTACTTACCTAAATGGCTTGGAGCCAGGCTATCTGGAGGAAGCCTCCTCCCCTGTGTACCTGCCCAGACCCTAAAGACATTCTCATGGGTCTTTCTCCATGAGCCCCTGCCAAAGGAAGTGAGGCAGGTGGCTACCAGGAGCAGGGCCTTCTCTGGCTGTGGAATGAGCTCCCTAAGGAGGTTCACCTGGAACATACTGTATATTATACTCCTTATTTATATTAATTTATTTATTACACTTATATACCGCTCCCATAGCCAGGGCTCTCTGGGCGGTTTACTTTACATGTCAGAAGAAGACCTTTTTTATTCTCTCAACATTTCAACAGTCCAGAAACTTAACTTTAACTTTGCTCTTTTCAATTTGTATTTTAAATCTGCATTAATTTCTGCATTGCTACTTGATTTTGTCCTGGTTGTGTTTGTATATTGTATTTTATATTATGCTTTTATACTGTTTGATTTATGGTTTGAACAGTTTTGATGCTTTTAATTTCTGTAATGTGCCCAGAGAGTTTTGGCAATTGGGAGGTATAGATATGCAATAAATAAATAAATAAATAAATGCATAGTCTTATCCCCCTCACCATCCAAAGTGACAGAGCTCCCCCGCCATGATGGCTCCCTTGGAAAACCCAACCCTTCTCCTCCATTCCCAGAGATTCCTTAACTTTTGATCCACATCTTCTTTGTTTCAGAAATCTTCTCACCATGTCCAGCCCAGGAAGTGGTCTCAACTCCCTCAATGGTCCAGGAGGAGTCAGTTTTCAACCCATGACTGTGGTTCTGAGTCCGTCAATACCACAGATCATAATCCGAGTCCCGGCAATTAGCGTCACACTTCCTGATATTTTATTGTCTACCCGCTCTATGATTTAACTTATGTGATGGGATTCTCCTCCAATCAGGTCATCAAACAAATATGTTGCTTCCTCTACCCAAAGGGAGTCCTGAATCAATATATCCCAAAAGGAGATAATCCAAAGATTGGCATGTAGAACAATGTATCAATAAAAGCCATACCAACGTACTGACTATTTTTATATGTATATTTCTCTTCATGTCTCACGCCTTGCGGGGGGCAGGTGTCCCTCCAAATGCCCCATGGCAATGTACGACAGTTCTGTCAATGGCTACGAGTTAAAATGGCTCAATATGACCTTCAGTGTTCGTAGAATCATAGAATCATAGAATAGTAGAGTTGTCAGGGGCCTATAAGGGGATTGAGACCAAACCCCTGCTCGGTGCACGAATCTAGCTTAAATCATATCTGACAGATGTTTTTGCCCTCATGTCCCAGTTGTGGGCTACTCTTGGGGTCTCCTGGTTGGCCACTGTCCTCATGGAACATTGGACAAGAGAGGATTTTGGTTTCGTCCAGCACAGCTCTGCTTATTTATTTGATTGATTGATTGATTTACAGCATTTATGTTAAATGCTGTTAAATTATGTTAAATTTTGGAGTGGACAACAATATAATATATTTTTAAATCTTTTTTTTTTATTATGAGTTCCAACAAAATAAAACAATAAACAAGTACAAGCAATAAAAAACAAGCAGACAAAACAGGATGTATGCAGCTACATACTTCAAATGCCTCCGTTTCAAATATCACAATTAGGGATGTGCTCCGCTTCTCTTCGGACCGGAGAAGCAGGAGCGGATCGGGGGGGGGCTTCGCTTCCGCTTAAGGTGGAGGTGAAGAGGATCGGGGGAGCCGCGGAGCGTTGAGGAGCGGATGGAGGTGAAGGCGGATCCTTCGCCTCGATCCGGAGCTCCGCAAAAAAGGTAAGGGGTTTTTACTTGGCCCTGCCACTGTCGCGGGGGTGGTGGTGGTGGGTTGCCCCAACGTGCATCACTTTACACTTGCTTATGTTGAAGCGCATCTGCCGTCTGGGTACCCACTCTCCCAGCTTGGAGAGATCCCTTTGGAACTCTTCACAATCCCATTGTGTTTTAACAACCTTAAGTGATTTGGTGTCATCAGCAAACTTGGCTACTTCATTGCTCACTCCTAATTCCAGATCATTTATGAACAGGTTGAAAAGAACTGGAGCCAATCCCTGTGTGACCCCCACTGTTTACTTCTCTCCATCAGGAGAATTTACCTCAGAGCTGTAATAACTCCCTGCCCAGTTCCTGGCACTGCCGTCAATCCCGTGAACAGCTGAAGGATTAGTTGCAGGGCTCTTCTCCCTCCTTCCTCAGTCATTGTGCCCTTCCTTCAGGGCTAGAGGCGGCAATGTTGCAAACGAAAGGACAAAATTCTCTCCAGAGGTGTTTCCGTATGAGACCCACACAAATAATTCAACAGCACGGTGTTCTGCTGACTCAGGTCAAACGGTATTAAACCGTTGTAGTTACTGCAATTCCTAAAGGATGTGGTATGGAGCCAACAATTATTACTATTATTATTTTTTTAAAAAATCCACCACAACCAACTAAATAATCCATGACGTTGCTTTTATAAAATGCTCAACTACTGTGAAAGAGGAAGAATCCTTTCATCGAAGGCGGAAGTCCCATCCGTGCCATGACTGCAACAAAACAGAGCGAGTAAAAGGAGGGACGGCCTCAGCTTCTTAGTAGGGGTGTGCACGGACCCCCCACTCCGCTTCACTTTCAGATCCGCCATTTTCGGATCGGGCCGCTCCGCCCCGCCCCCACTCCGCCTGTGCCCACTCCGCTCCATTCGGAGCTCCGTATCCGGATCGGAGCTCTGTTCCCCCCCATAGGGGGGGTTACCGGGCCCTGCCGCCATCGCCGCCCATACGCGACGGCGGCAGAGCCCGGTAAGGGACCAAGGGAGAGGGGGACCTTACCTGCCTCCGTCCGTGGTCCATCGCCGTCTTCAATTGAGCCCGGGGTTCCACCAGGAAGTCTGGGCCGCAAGCTGCTGGAACCACGGGCTCAATTGAAGACGCTGACGGACCGCGGACGGAGGCAGGTAAGGAAGAGGAGGGCGGGGGGGGGGGGGGCGACAGCGGCAGGGCCCGGTAAACCCCACTTACCTTTCCGGCGGAGCTCCAGATCGAGGCGAAGGATCCACATTCACCTCGATCCTCTTCGCCATGCTCCGCCGGCCCCCCAATCCTCTTGGCCTCCGCCTTAAGGGCAGGCGAAGCCCCCCGCTCCGCTCCTGCTTCTACGGTCCGATTAGAAGCGGAGCACATCCCTACTTCTTAGGAAAGCGTTGCGCACCCCGCGTGGGGCTTTAGCGAGACCCGAACAAGCTGACAGACTAGACCATCCAACCGCTTCTGTTTTTTGTCCCTCAGACCGAGTTAGTGAGCTTGCTCTGTTTTGAAATCATGACACGTAGGGGACCCTTTTTTTTTTTTTTTACTTTCTTTTCTGTTTTAGCAAACAAGCACGTTTCAAGGACTCGCCTTAGATATCGCACAACCCCGGGGTTTGCTGGTTTTGCACCTTTCCTCTCTTCTTGCCTCACTTGCAAGCATAGGCGTGTGCAGCACGTTTCATTATGCGCAGATACAGGTAATGAAAATATAAAGAAATGGAGTGGGTGGGGAGAAGCAGGCAGCCAGAAAGAAGACACACGTTTCACCCAGTCCCTCTCATCCCACCCTCCTCCGGCTGCCACGTTCCTCCTCCTTTTTTAATTATTTTAATCTGTATCTGCGCAGCTGTGCAGATACAGACAATCACATTGGAAAACGGGGGAGGAATGGTCCCGTTCCTTCTCCTTCCCACACCTGTGTTTACTTTTTTTACTTTTCCAGAGCTGGGAAATTCGCACCTGCGTTCCGTCCTGTGCAGATGCTGGAAAGGAACGTGAGTGCGAGAGCACGGCACCGCCGTAAAGGCAGGGCCTGGGATGTGAGGGGAAAGCCTGCGTCTTTCGCTGAATTTATTTATTTATTTATTTATTTATTACATTTTTATACCGCCCAATAGCCGAAGCTCTCTGGGTGGTTCACATATTTATTTATTTATTACACAGCTGTGAATCTCACAGCCGAGTGTCTGACTGGTTCACTGAGGGCCCAAACAGCTTTCTGAGAGCATTACCGTTGCACTCTAGATCATGTTGCAATCTGTAGGGGTTGAATTCCACATTTGGATGCTCTTGCGTGGTGGCAGGGGGACCTGTTAGCGTTAGGAGAAGCCGTGCACCTAGATGTGCGCGATGTTTCCTGTAGTTCCACCAGAAGGTGTGCAGCCCCTCCCCCTGCCCCATGGCCCTGCCAAGTACTGGAATCGTTCATTTCAAGAGTTGGCCAACCTGCCTGTTGACACATTTACGTTGTACATGTGTTAGAGGAGGGCTCACAATCCCAAGAATCACCCTCCACCGTACAATATGTACAGTATCCTGCGATTATCCTGGTTATCTAGATTTGTCATGTCTCCAACTTAGGCAACTCCGTTATTCTTTCTCACTTCTCTCAGCAGCTTCTGATGCCATTGATCACGGTATCCTCCTGGATCGATTCTGGACTGGGGATTGATGGAACTGGAAACTTTTAACTCCTTTAAAGCCCGACATGTTTTGGGTCCAGGTTACCAGTGGGATCACCTTCTTCCGTACAATCCGCCCTGCACACTCAGGTCCTCTGGGAAGAATCTACTTCAGTCCATGACAACTAGGCTGACAAGCATTACCCAGAGGACCTTTTCTTCTGCCGCTTCCAGACTGTGGAATGGCCTGCTGGGAGAGATCCGCCAACTCAACAGTCTTCCTGAATTTAAAAAGCTATGAAGACTGATCTCTTCCGGCGGGCCTACCCAGTCGAATTTTTAAAAAGCTGGCTGTTGTTTTAATAATGTAGTAGTTTGATATGTTTTTAATCAGTTTTATATATTTTATAGTATTTGATGTTGTTCCCCACCTCGATCCAGAGGCAGAGGCAGGTAAGAAATAAATTTATTATTGTTATTATGAATCTGCTTGCGAGGAGTGGACAAAAGGATTCTCGGGTGGTTCTAATCTATTGCGAGAAAATCTTGTTCAGCCTGGCCCATCAGGATACTAACTAGCAAACGTCTGCCATTAGTTCTGCCTTCGCTACACAAATGTCCTGTTTCACAAACCATTCACAGCCCAAAGCAGGGAGCAGTTTTAATTCTTGAGGGCAGAATAGGTGCTGCCTCTTTTCTTCCAGTTCTCTGACTCGGCTGGCTTTTGTTCGTAACGTCCTGGGAAACAATCGTACGTCCAGTGTTGCGCTCTGCTCAATCGGTCCAATGTACAATTCAGATCCACTAAAAGATCACACTGTGCAGTAGTCAGGATAGGAGAGCTACTAGCCAAGGTTACAGCCTTTAAGCCAGGAGTGTCCAACCTCCTTGCCCAAGGGGGAAATGCAAATTTAGTGAAGCTCTCAGGGGCCAAATGCCAATGGTGCTGCACCATTCAAGTCGTGGCTCCGTTAGTGCCCTTCGCATGATGCCATGCGAATCATGTTGCTTCCCCCTCCTTCAGCTCCCACTTGAGGAATTGCTCAGTAAACGTCCCCCACTGCTGTTCTGCAGAGCGTTAGGCACAAACTGATGTCTACCATTCGTTTGGACTTTTGCTCTGAGCTCCCCACACACAAAGTTGAAAGATTTCTCTGATTTCTCCGGCCCACCATATTGTAGCCCATGCGGGTACACTATTCTGTTTAGGGGCACAATCCTATGCATGTTTAGACAAGAGTCCAGCATGCCCCAGACAGCTGCACTGCCTGGGACATGCTGGGAGTTGAAAAACATTCTCTCTCTCGAAACATGCGTCGGGTTAAAGCCACGGCACCGCCCCACTCCCAGGACTAATGCGCTGTTGAGTTTGGGATACAGATCTCTGAATAGAGGAAAGGAAGCCAGCAGCCATGCGCCCAGACCCCGAAATGAAGACACAAGACAACAGCACTTTACTTGAATAAGGACTGTTTTATTTACCATTGGCATTTAGTGCTGGGTGGCCCTATGAAAAAGAGGACAGGGCTTCTGTGCCTTTCACAGTTGGATTGAAAAGGGGAATTTCAGCAGGTGTCATTGT
Organism: Elgaria multicarinata webbii; assembly: GCF_023053635.1. NCBI lineage: Eukaryota > Metazoa > Chordata > Lepidosauria > Squamata > Anguidae > Elgaria > Elgaria multicarinata. Next base: position 4,860,501 of record NC_086193.1, on the reverse strand, counting down.
TCTGCATGCAGCACCTGGCAAAATTCCCTCTTCATCACAATAGTCAAAGCTGCAGGAGCCCTGCCCTCTGACCAGATGCAAAAGAAGCTTTAACTGTTGTGAAGAAGAAGGGATTTCACCAGGTGCTGCATGCCTACACATGACACCAGCTGAAATTCCCCATTTGAACACAACTGTTAAAGATACAGAACCCCAGTCCTCCTTTTCATATGGCCACCCTAATTTAGAGGATCAGCGTTGGGACATTTGTATTCTATCTTTCTACCTCCGAACTCTCCAGTGAGGACACACTTTGGGGTAAGGTAGTGGAGTTCTCCTTCCACCTCAACCTGTCCTTGGCTGAGCTTCCGCGACTCGAGGCCCTGAGTAGCTGTTGCTCTACTCACATCTCCTGCTGGCTTCCACATCTGGCAAGGGGAGGACAGGGGTCTGCCCACCTCACCATCACTCCAGGCTTCATACCTTAGGGTGGGTGAATGGGGTAGATCTGAAGTTGTGCTCCTGTATCTGTTCCTCAAGCCTTCAGGTCCTGACAGCTGGGTCTCAGGAAGCACCGGGTCCTCAGCCACTCCTGATGCCTCAGGATGCTTGCCAAACCTCCTTCCTGTTCTCTAGGGCTGTGCCCAGGCACGTGAGGGTGCCCACAGGCACTCAGGAAAGCTCAGCACAAGGCCAAGGAGGTGTCCATGGGACTCCTCTCCCCTCCAGCTCTCTCCATCCCTCCTGGCTTCCCACAGACACTGCAGGGCTTCCTGAAGCCTCCACATGCACAAGGAGCCACCTGTCCTCTAAGAGAGCCACTCTACCCTGCCGTAGATCTACTGTGGGGATCTAAAACAGCTGGAAATGTCCATTTCTGGCCATTTAGTCGACAACAGTAGATCTACGGCAGGACAGAAGGGCTCACTAGGATGACGGGCGTGCACAGAGGCCTCAGGTAAGTCCCGTGGGCGGGTGGGCAGGTGGGGAGAAGCAGCTGGCCGTTGGACCGAAATGACCATCAGGCTGAATTGGCTGTGTCAGGCCAAGGCAGCCCAGTCGCGTCCCATGCCAAATCCGGGGCGAGGTGGACGTGAATCGGCCCCCTTTGACTTGGATTTCGGGTTCAGACCCAAGGCGAAGCACACCCCTGTTCTTCACCCCTCTAACTGACACGACACCTGTTCACGCACCTCTTGATCCAACGGGGCAACTTTTATTATTGGCTGCCTGCCCATGAAGGGCTGCACAATCCCAGGTCAGTGTGGAGTAGGCGAAAAAACCCTGTGGGCCCCCAGCCAATCTGGGCCCACAAAGGGGAAAAAAATTCCTACTCGGCCCCAAAGAATTGGCAACCAGCCAGACTCACACTGCTCTCTGCGGCCAGTGGGCAGGTGCCAGACACGGGAGAATGAGAACAAGGATGCGAGACTACCTGGCTGGCAACACCTGTGTAAACCTTTAGAGCTGTCTTCTCCAACTTACCGCTCTTCAGATGGGTTGGGCAACAACTCCCATCATCCCCTGGGTGGGGTATTTTAGGAGTTATAGTCCAACACATCTGAAGGGCGCCAGGTTGGGGGTGGCTGCTTCAGAGGATCCTCAACAGGACAGTATTGCCACACAGGCCCATGTGGTCCGTGAGGAGCAGAGGCCGGCCTCCCCTTTCCACCACTACCCTGGCCTCGTAGCTCCGGGTGGGTGAATGGTGCAGACCTCATGCAGTGTCCCTGCTCCAATGCCTCAAGCCATCTGGTCCTGATAGCTGGGTCTCAGACAGCCCCCGCCTTTCATCCTGTCGTAATGGGCTAGGGTGTTCCCAAACCCCTTCCCCGTTTTCTGAGGCTCTGCCCACCCACCCCAATTCACCTCGGAGACTGATTTGGACTCACGGCAAATTTGACTCATAGCAACTTGGCCCACTTCAGATTCGGTTCCGAATTTGAGCAGCCCAAGCACAAGGCCAACCCTAAGTTTCTTGGACTGCCCCCTCCTCCTGCTCGCCCCCTCCCCTCCCCTCCCCTCCTGTTCACCCCTGAAGCCTCCACAGGCCCAGAGGAGCCGCCCATCCTTATTGAGAGCTGCTCTGCCCTGAGGTAAACTACAGCTGCTGATAAAGGCCATTTTTGGCCAATGTAGTTTACAGCAGTAGATCTACAGCAGGACAGACTCCCTAGGAGGATGGGCGGCTCATTGGTGTGCCCAAAGGCTTCCGGAAAATCCTGTGGGCAGGTGAAGGGCAGTGGCTGGTCATGGGGCCAACTTGTCTCAAAGTGCTTCCACTAAGTCAGACCGAGACAGGTCATTTTGGTCCTGAACCGGATTTGGAGCATGGCGGGCTGAATCATAGAATCATAGAATAGCAGAGTTGGAAGAGGCCCACAAGGCCATCGAGTCCAACCCCCTGTCCAAGAGTCCAAGTCCACTTTCACTCAGGTATGGGGTTCAGACCCCACGTAAAGCACACCCCTATGCTTCACCCATCTTACCCACGCTGTACCTATATATGCACCTCCCAATCCAATGGGGCAAGTTTTATTATTGGCTGCCTGCCCATGAAGGCTGCAAAATCCCAGGTCAGTGTGGAGTAGGCAGGAAAAAACCCGGTGGGCTCCTTGCCAATCAGGACTCACTCAGGGGAAAAATTCCTACACTTCCCCATACAATTGGACACCAGCCAGGCTCACACTGTTCTCTGTGGGCAGTGGGAAGGTGCCAGACACGAGGGAACTAGCACAAGGACGAGGGACTACCTGGCTGGACCCTTCTTTCCTCTCAGCGGGCCGCATGACGTTTCTGCAACCAACGTGTCATCTCATGGCAACTCGGCCCACTTCAGATCTGGTTCTGGGCCAGCTATTTGCGGTTTCCCAGGCACCCATGGGTGCCCACAGGCACTCCGGAAAGCTGGGCGCAAGGCCAACCAGGAGGGCAAGGGGCACCCCTCCCCACCTGCTCGCCACCTCCCTCGTCCTTGCCCACTGACACCGCAGGACTTCCCTGAAGCCGCCACATGCACAGGCAAATCACCCGTCCTCTTAGAGAGCCACTCTGGCCTGCCGTAGATCTACTGTGGTCATCGACAGTAGCTGGAAATGTCCATTTTTGGCCACTTAGTTTACAACAGTAGATCTACGGCAGGACAGAGCAGCTCAGTAGGATGATGGGCATGCACAGAGGCTTCAGGTAAGTCCCGTGGGCAGGCGAGCAGGTGGGGAGCAGCAGCTGCCCATTAGGCCGAATTGGCCGCTTCAAATTCAGAACCAGATGTGAAGTGTAGTGTCAGTTAGAGGGGTGAAGAACAAGGATGTGCTTCGCCTCAGGTCTGAACCCAAAATCCAAGTGAAAGAGGGCCGAATCACGTCCACCTCACCCTGAATTCGGTACGGGACCCGATTGGGATGCCTTGGTCTGACTCAGCTAATTCGGCCTGATGTCCAGCTGTTGGCCCCTCTCCACCTGCTCGCCAACTCCCTCGTCCTTGCCCACTGACACCGCGGGACGTCCCTGAAGCCGCCACATGCACAGGCGAGCCACATGTCCTCTTAGAGAGCCACTCTGGCCTGCCATAGATCTACTGTGGTCATCAACAGCAGCTGGAAATGTCCATTTTTGGCCACTTAGTCTACAACAGTAGATCTACGGCAGGACAGAGCGGCTCACTAGGATGATGGGCGTGCACAGAGGCTTCAGGTAAGTCCCGTGGGCAGGCGAGCAGGTGGGGAGCAGCAGCCGGCCAGCTGGCCCAATTGGGTCCCATACCGAATTTGGGGTAAGATGGATGTGAATCGGCCCGCTTTGACTTGGATTTTGAGTTCGGACCCAAGGCGAAGCACATCCCTGTTCTTCACCCCACTAAGTGACACGACACCTGTTCATGCACCTCTTGATCCAATGGAGCAAGTTTTATTATTGGCTGCCTGCCTATGAAGGGCTGCACAATCCCAGGCCAGTGTGGAGTAGGCGAAAAAACCCCGTGGGCTCCTGGCCGTTCAGGACCTACACAGGGGGAAAAATTCCTACTCGGCCACCAAACTGGCGACCAGCCAGGCTCACACTGATCTCTGCAGGCAGCGGGCAGGTGCCAGTCACGGGAGAACTGGCACAAGGGTGAAGGACTGTCTGACTGGGTCCCTCTTTCCTCTAAGCGGGCCGCATGACGTTTCCGCAACCAACCTGTCATCTCATGGCAACTCGGCCCACTTCGGATCTGGTTCTGAATTTGAAGTGGGCCATCTATTTGCGGTTACCCAGGCACCCATGGGTGCCCACAGGCACTCCGGAAAGCTGGGCGCAAGGCCAACCAGGAGGGCAAGGGCCACCCCTCCCCACCCGCTCGCCACCTCCCTCGTCCTTGCCCACTGACACCGCGGGACTTCCCTGAAGCCGCCACATGCACAGGCGAATCACCCGTCCTCTTAGAGAGCCACTCTGCCCTGCCGTAGATCTACTGTGGTCATCAACAGCAGCTGGAAATGTCCATTTTTGGCCACTTAGTTTACAACAGGAGATCTACGGCAGGACAGAGTGACTTACTAGGATGATGGGCGTGCACAGAGGCTTCAGGTAAGTCCCGTGGGCAGGCGAGCAGGTGGGGAGCAGCAGCTGCCCATTAGGCTAAATTGGCCGCTTCAAATTCAGAACCAGATGCGAAGCGTAGTATCAGTTAGAGGGGTGAAGAACAAGGATGTGCTTCGCCTTGGGTCTGAACCCATTTTCTAAGTCAAAGAAGGCCGATTCACATCCACCTCACCCTGAATTCGGTATGGGACCCGATTGGGACGCCTTGGCCTGACTCAGCTAATTCGGCCTGATGGCCAGCTGCTGGCCCCTCCCCACCTGCTCGCCACCTCCCTCGTCCTTGCCCACTGACACCGCGGGACGTCCCTGAAGCCGCCACATGCGCAGGCGAGCCACCCGTCCTCTTAGAGAGCCACTCTGGCCTGCCGTAGATCTACTGTGGTCATCGACAGTAGCTGGAAATGTCCATTTTTGGCCACTTAGTTTACAACAGTAGATCTATGGCAGGACAGAGTGACTTACTAGGGTGATGGGCGTGCACAGAGGCTTCAGGTAAGTCCCGTGGGCGGGCGAGCAGGTGGGGAGCAGCAGCCGGCCAGCTGGCCCAATTGGGTGCCATACAGAATTTGGGGTAAGGTGGACGTGAATCAGCCCGCTTTGACTTTGATTTTGAGTTCGGACCCAAGGCGAAGCACATCCCTGTTCTTCACCCCACTAAGTGACACGACACCTGTTCATGCGCCTCTTGATCCAATGGGGCAAGTTTTATTATTGGCTGCCTGCCCATGAAGGGCTGCACAATCCCAGGTCAGTGTGGAGTAGGCGAAAAAACCCCGTGGGCTCCTGGACATTCAGGACGCACACAGGGGGAAAAATTCCTACTCGGCCCCGAACAACTGGCGACCAGCCAGGCTCACACTGATCTCTGCAGGCAGCGGGCAGGTGCCAGTCACGGGAGAACTGGCACAAGGGTGAAGGACTGTCTGGCTGGGTCCCTCTTTCCTCTAAGCGGGCCGCATGACGTTTCTCTGACCAACCTGACATCTCTCCTTTTCTCTGGCTGGCTGGGGGCAGAGCTGCACCCCTGCCCCATGTGTAGCAGAGGGGGGCGAGGTGCACTTGCACCCAGATCCCATCATGAAGAGATGGGACCCCCAATGCTTGAGTTTAAGAAAGGCAAGACCTGTTTAAACCTTTAGAGCTGTCTTCCCCAACCTGCTGCTGTCCAGATGGGTTGGACAACAACTCCATCATCCCCTGGGTGGGGTATTATAGGACTTATAGCCCAACACATCTGAAGGGCACCAGGTTGGGCGAGGCTGTTTCAGAGGATCTGCAACAGGACAGTTTTCTTCTATTCATCTACCTCCCACCCCTCTAGTCCACAGACCAGAGACTCAGCAACGGAAGCCATCACAGGCTGGGAAAAGGGGGGGCAGGAAACGGAGGCTGGGGAAATGGGGGGGCGGGAAATGGAGGCTGGGGACATGGGGCGAATTATGGGTGGGAGACATCAGGTGTGGGATCGGACATTGGGGGTTGGGGGCGGGTGGGAGAAGAACCGGGCTGGGGGACATCGGGGGAAATCAGACATCATGGGTGGGGGTAGGAGGGAGAAGGGAAGGGGGTTGGGGGTTGGGGGACATCGGGGGAATCAAACATCATTGGTGGGGGTGGGAGGGAGAAGGGAAGGGGCTGTGGGATATCGCGGGATCACACATCGTGGGTGGGGGGGGTGGGAGGGAGAAGGGAAGGGGTTGGGGGACATCGGCGGAATCAGACATCATGGGTGGGGGTGGGAGGGAGAAGGGAAGGGGTTGGGGGACATCGGGGGGAATCAGACATCATGGGTGGAGGGTGGAGGGAGAAGGGAAGAGGTTGGGGGACATTGGAGGGAATCAGACATCATGGGAGGGGGGTGGGAGGGAGAAGGGAATGGGTTGGGGGACATCGGGGGGGAATCAGACATCATGGGTGGGGAGTGGAGGTATAAGGGAAGGGGCTGGGGGACATCGGGGGAACCAGACATCATGGGTGGGGGGTGGGAGGGAAAAGGGAAGGGGCTGAGGGCCATCGGGGAATCAGACGTCATGGGTGGGGAGTGGGAGGGAGAAGGTAAGGGGTTGGGGGACATCGGGGGAAATCAGACATCATGGGTGGGGGGTGGGAGGGAGAAGGGAAGGGGCAGGGGGACATTGGGGGAATCAGACATCGTGGTTGGGGGTTGGGAGGGAGAACGGAAGGGGCTGTTGGACATTGGGGGAATCAGACATCATGGGTGGGGTGAGGGAGGGAGAAGGGAAGGGGTTGGGGGACATCGGGGGAATCAGACATCATGGGTGGGGGTGTGAGGGAGAAGGGAAGGGGTTGGGGGACATCGGGGGAATCAGACATCATGGGTGGGAGGTGGGAGGGAGAAGGGAAGGGGCTGTGGGACATCGGGGGAATCAAACATCATGGGTGGGGGTGGGAGGGAGAAGGGAAGGGGTTGTGGGACATCGGGGGATCAGACATCGTGGGTGGGGGGTGGGGAGAGAAGGGAAGTGGTTGTGGGACATCGGGGGATCAGACATCGTGGGTGGGGGGGTGGGAGGGAGAAGGGAAGGGGTTGGGGGACATTGGGGGGAATCAGACATCATGTGAGGGGGTTGGGAGGGAGAAGGGAAGGAGTGGGGGACATCGGGGGAATCAGACATCATGGGTGGGGGTGTGAGGGAGAAGGGAAGGGGTTGGGGGACATCGGGGGAATCAGACATCATGGGTGGGGGTGTGAGGGAGAAGGGAAGTGGTTGGGGGACATCGGGGGGAATCACACATCATGGGTGGGGTGTGGGAGGGAGAAGGGAAGGGGCTGTGGGACATTGGGGGGAATCAAACATCGTGGGTGGGGGGTGGGAGGGAGAAGGGAAGGGGATTGGGGGACATTAGGGTAATCAGACATCATGGGTGGGGGTAGGAGGGAGAAGGGAAGGGGGTTGGGGGTTGGGGGACATCGGGGGAATCAAACATCATGGGTGGGGGTGGGAGGGAGAAGGGAAGGGGTTGGGGGACATCGGCGGAATCAGACATCATGGGTGGGGGAGAAGGGAAGGGGTTGGGGGACATCGGGGGAAATCAGACATCATGGGTGGGGGTGGGAGGGAGAAGGGAAAGGGGTTGGGGGACATCGGGGGAATCAAACATCATGGGTGGGGGTGGGAGGGAGAAGGGAAAGGGGTTGTGGGACATCGGGGGAATCAGACATCATAGGTGGGGGGTGGGAGGGAGAAGGGAAGGGGTTGGGGGACATGGGGGGGAATCAGACGTCATGGGTGGAGGGTTGAGGGAGAAGGGAAGGGTCTGGGGGACATTGGTGGGAATCAGACATCATGGGTGGGGGGTGGGAGGGAGAAGGGAAAGGGTTTGGGGACATTGGGTGGAATCAGACATCATGGGAGGGGGTTGGGAGGGAGAAGGGAAGGAGTGGGGTACATCGGGGGAATCAGACATCATGGGTGGGGGGTGGGAGGGAGAAGGGAAGCGGCTGTGGGACATCGTGGTAATCAGACATCATCGGTGGGGTGTGGGAGGGAGAAGGGAAGGGGTTGGGGGACATCGGGGGGAATCAGACATCATGGGTGGAGGGTGGAGAGAGAAGGGAAGGGGCCGGGGGACATCGGTGGGAATCAGACATCATGGGTGGGAGGTGGGAGGGAGAAGGGATGGGGTTGGGGACATCGGGGGGAATCAGACATCATGGGTGGGGGGTGGAGGGAGAAGGGAAGGGGCTGTTGGACATTGGGGGAATCAGACACCATGGGTGGGGTGAGGGAGGGAGAAGGGAAGGGGTTGGGGGACATCGGGGGAATCAGACATCATGGGTGGGGGTGTGAGGGAGAAGGGAAGGGGTTGGGGGACATTAGGGTAATCAGACATCATGGGTGGGGGTAGGAGGGAGAAGGGAAGGGGGTTGGGGGTTGGGGGACATCGGGGGAATCAAACATCATTGGTGGGGGTGGGAGGGAGAAGGGAAGGGGCTGTGGGATATCGCGGGATCACACATCGTGGGTGGGGGGGGTGGGAGGGAGAAGGGAAGGGGTTGGGGGACATCGGCGGAATCAGACATCATGGGTGGGGGAGAAGGGAAAGGGTTGGGGGACAACGGGGGAATCAGACATCGTGGGTAGGGGGTGGGAGGGAGAAGGGAAGGGGCTGGGGGACAACGGGGGAATCAGACATCGTGGGTAGGGGGTGGGAGGGAGAAGGGAAGGGGCTGGGGGACAACGGGGGAATCAGACAACATGGGTGGGGGGTGGGAGGGAGAAGGGAAGGGGTTGGGGTCATCTGGGGAATCAGACATCATGGGTGGGGGTGGGAGGGAGAAGGGAAGGGGTTGGGGGACATCGGGGGGAATCAGACATCATGGGTGGAGGGTGGAGGGAGAAGGGAAGAGGTTGGGGGACATTGGAGGGAATCAGACATCATGGGAGGGGGGTGGGAGGGAGAAGGGAATGGGTTGGGGGACATCGGGGGGGAATCAGACATCATGGGTGGGGAGTGGAGGTATAAGGGAAGGGGCTGGGGGACATCGGGGGAACCAGACATCATGGGTGGGGGGTGGGAGGGAAAAGGGAAGGGGCTGAGGGCCATCGGGGAATCAGACGTCATGGGTGGGGAGTGGGAGGGAGAAGGGAAGGGGCAGGGGGACATTGGGGGAATCAGACATCGTGGTTGGGGGTTGGGAGGGAGAACGGAAGGGGCTGTTGGACATTGGGGGAATCAGACATCATGGGTGGGGTGAGGGAGGGAGAAGGGAAGGGGTTGGGGGACATCGGGGGAATCAGACATCATGGGTGGGGGTGTGAGGGAGAAGGGAAGGGGTTGGGGGACATCGGGGGAATCAGACATCATGGGTGGGAGGTGGGAGGGAGAAGGGAAGGGGCTGTGGGACATCGGGGGAATCAAACATCATGGGTGGGGGTGGGAGGGAGAAGGGAAGGGGTTGTGGGACATCGGGGGATCAGACATCGTGGGTGGGGGGTGGGGAGAGAAGGGAAGTGGTTGTGGGACATCGGGGGATCAGACATAGTGGGTGGGGGGGTGGGAGGGAGAAGGGAAGGGGTTGGGGGACATTGGGGGGAATCAGACATCATGTGAGGGGGTTGGGAGGGAGAAGGGAAGGAGTGGGGGACATCGGGGGAATCAGACATCATGGGTGGGGGTGTGAGGGAGAAGGGAAGGGGTTGGGGGACATCGGGGGAATCAGACATCATGGGTGGGGGTGTGAGGGAGAAGGGAAGTGGTTGGGGGACATCGGGGGGAATCACACATCATGGGTGGGGTGTGGGAGGGAGAAGGGAAGGGGCTGTGGGACATTGGGGGGAATCAAACATCGTGGGTGGGGGGTGGGAGGGAGAAGGGAAGGGGATTGGGGGACATTAGGGTAATCAGACATCATGGGTGGGGGTAGGAGGGAGAAGGGAAGGGGGTTGGGGGTTGGGGGACATCGGGGGAATCAAACATCATGGGTGGGGGTGGGAGGGAGGGAGAAGGGAAGGGGGTTGGGGGTTGTGGGATATCGCGGGATCACACATCGTGGGTGGGGGAGAAGGGAAGGGGTTGGGGGACATCGGCGGAATCAGACATCATGGGTGGGGGAGAAGGGAAGGGGTTGGGGGACATCGGGGGAAATCAGACATCATGGGTGGGGGTGGGAGGGAGAAGGGAAAGGGGTTGTGGGACATCGGGGGAATCAAACATCATGGGTGGGAGGTGGGAGGGAGAAGGGAAGGGGTTGTGGGACATCGGGGATCAGACATCGTGGGTGGGGGGTGGGGAGAGAAGGGAAGTGGTTGTGGGACATCGGGGGATCAGACATCGTGGGTGGGGGTGGGAGGGGGAAGGGAAGGGGTTGGGGGACATCGGGGTATCAGACATCGTGGGTGGGGGTTGGGATTGAGACGGGAAGGGGTTGGGGGACATCGGGGGAATCAGACATCATGGGTGGGGGGTTGGAGGGAGAAGGGAAGGGGTTGGGGGACATCGGGGGAATCAGACATCATAGGTGGGGGGTGGGAGGGAGAAGGGAAGGGGTTGGGGGAGATTGGGGGGAATCAGACATCATGGGAGGGGTTGGAGGGAGAAAGGAAGGGGTTGGGGGACATTGGGGGAATCAGACATCATGGGTGGGGGGTGGGAGGGAGAAGGGATGGTGTTGGGGGACATCGGGGGGAATCAGACATCATGGGTGGGTGGGTGTGGGAGAAGGGAAGGGGTTGGGGGACATCGGGGGGAATCAGACATCATGGGTGGAGGGTGGAGGGAGAAGGGAAGGGTCTGGGGGACATTGGTGGGAATCAGACATCATGGGTGGGGGGTGGGAGGGACAAGGGAAGGGGTTGGGGGACATTGGGGGGAATCAGACATCATGGGTGGAGGGTGGAGGGAGAAGGGAAGGGGCTGGGGGACATCGGTGGGAATCAGACATCATGGGTGGGGGGTGGGAGGGAGAAGGGATGGGTTTGGGGACATCGGGGGGAATCAGACATCATGGGTGGGGGGTGGAGGGAAAAGGGAAGGGGCTGGGGGACATCAGTGGGAATCAGACATCATGGGTGGGGGGTGGGAGGGAGAAGGGAAGCGGTTGGGGGACATTGGAGGGAATCAGACATCATGGGTGGGGGGTGCGAGGGAGAAGGGAAGGGGATTGGGGGACATTTGGGTAATCAGACATTATGGGTGGGGGTAGGAGGGAGAAGGGAAGGGGGTTGGGGGTTGGGGGACATCGGGGGAATCAAACATCATGGGTGGGGGTGGGAGGGAGAAGGGAAGGGGCTGTGGGACATCGGCGGAAATCAGACATCATGGGTGGTGGTTGGAGGGAGAAGGGAAGGGGTTGGGGGACATCGGGGTATCAGACATCGTGGGTGGGGGTTGGGATTGAGAAGGGAAGGGGTTGGGGGACATCGGGGGAATCAGACATCATGGGTGGGGGGTGGGAGGGAGAAGGGAAGGTGTTGGGGGACATCGGGGGAATCAGAGATCATAGGTGGGGGTGGGAGGGAGAAGGGAAGGGGTTGGGGGAGATTGGGGGGAATCAGACATCATGGGAGGGGTTGGAGGGAGAAAGGAAGGGGTTGGGGGACATTGGGGGAATCAGACATCATGGGTGGGGGGTGGGAGGGAGAAGCGATGGTGTTGGGGGACATCGGGGGGAATCAGACATCATGGGTGGGTGGGTGTGGGAGAAGGGAAGGGGTTGGGGGACATGGGGGGGAATCAGACGTCATGGGTGGAGGGTTGAGGGAGAAGGGAAGGGTCTGGGGGACATTGGTGGGAATCAGACATCATGGGTGGGGGGTGGGAGGGAGAAGGGAAAGGGTTTGGGGACATTGGGTGGAATCAGACATCATGGGAGGGGGTTGGGAGGGAGAAGGGAAGGAGTGGGGTACATCGGGGGAATCAGACATCATGGGTGGGGGGTGGGAGGGAGAAGGGAAGCGGCTGTGGGACATCGTGGTAATCAGACATCATCGGTGGGGTGTGGGAGGGAGAAGGGAAGGGGTTGGGGGACATCGGGGGGAATCAGACATCATGGGTGGAGGGTGGAGAGAGAAGGGAAGGGGCCGGGGGACATCGGTGGGAATCAGACATCATGGGTGGGAGGTGGGAGGGAGAAGGGATGGGGTTGGGGACATCGGGGGGAATCAGACATCATGGGTGGGGGGTGGAGGGAGAAGGGAAGGGGCTGTTGGACATTGGGGGAATCAGACACCATGGGTGGGGTGAGGGAGGGAGAAGGGAAGGGGTTGGGGGACATCGGGGGAATCAGACATCATGGGTGGGGGTGTGAGGGAGAAGGGAAGGGGTTGGGGGACATCGGGGGAATCAGACATCATGGGTGGGGTGTGAGGGAGAAGGGAAGTGGTTGGGGGACATCGGGGGCATCAGACATCATGGGTGGGGGGTGGGAGGGAGAAGCGAAGGGGCTGTGGGACATTGGGGGGAATCAAATATCGTGGGTGGGGGGTGGGAGGGAGAAGGGAAGGGGATTGGGGGACATTAGGGTAATCAGACATCATGGGTGGGGGTAGGAGGGAGAAGGGAAGGGTGTTGGGGGACATCGGGGGAATCAAACATCATGGGTGGTGGTAGGAGGGAGAAGGGAAGGGGGTTGTGTGACATCGGGGGAAATCAGACATCGTGGGTGGGGGGTGGGAGGGAGAAGGGAAGGGGTTGTGGGACATCGGCGGAATCAGACATCGTGGGTGGGGGGTGGGAGGGAGAAGGGAAGGGGTTGGGGGACATCGGCGGAATCAGACATCGTGGGTGGGGGGTGGGAGGGAGAAGGGAAGGGGTTGGGGGACATCGGGGGAAACAGACATCATGGGTGTGGTGTGGGAGGGAGAAGGGAATGGGTTGTGGGACTTCGGGGGGAATCAGACATCATGATTGGGTGGTGGGAGGGAGAAGGGAAGGGGGTTGGGGACATGGGGGGAATCAGACATCATGGGTGGGGGTGGGAGGGAGAAGGGAAGGGGGTTGGGGGACATGGGGGGAATCAGACATCATCAATGTGGGGGGTGGGAGGGAAAAGGGAAGGGGTTGTGTGACATCGGGGGGAATCAGACATCAAGGGTGGGAGGTGGGGGAGAAGGGAAGGGGCTGGGGGACATCGGGGAATCAGACATCGTGGGTGGCGGGTGGGAGGGAGAAGGGAAGGGGATTGGGGGACATCGGGGGAAATCAGACATCATGGGTGTGGAGTGGAGGGAGAAGGGAAGGGGCAGGGGGACATCGGGGGTAATCAGATATCATGGGTGGGGGGAGAAGGGAAGGGGTTGGGGGACATCGGGGGAAATCACACATCATGGGTGGGGGTGGGAGGGAGAAGGGAAGGGGCAGGGGGACATCGGGGGTAATCAGACATCATGGGTGGGGGGAGAAGGGAAGGGGTTGGGTGACATCGGGGGAAATCAGACATCATGGGTGGGTGGAGAAGGGTAGGGGCTTTGGGACATCGGGGGGAATCAGTCATCATGGGTGGGGGTGGGTGGGAGAAGTGAAGGGGCTGTGGGACATCGGGGGAATCAGACATCGTGGGTGGTGGGTGGGAGGGAGAAGGGAAGGGACTGTGGGACATCGGGGGAATCAGACATCATCGGTGGGGGTGGGAGGGAGAAGGGAAGGGCTGTGGGACATTGGGGGGAATCAGACATCATGGGTGGGGGTGGGAGGGAGAAGGAGATCGGGGCTGGGGGACATCGGGGGGAATCAGACATCGTTGGTGGGGGGCGGGTGGGAGAAGGAGATCGGGGCTGGGGGACATCGGGGGGAATCAGACATTGTGGGTGGGGGGCTGGCAGTAGAAGGAGAACGGGGCAGGGGGGCAGGGGGTCATCCTCCAGAGCTTGTCGCGCCTCCTGTCTGAATTAAGGTGAGTTCTCGCGTTATTCCTAACGTGAGATCTCCCCTCATCATTTTGAGGGGAAGTCAGACATCGTGGGTGGGGTGTGGGGGGAGAAGGGAAGGGGGTTGGGGGACATCGGGCGGATAAGACATCGTGGGTGGGGGGTGGGAGGGAGAAGGGAAGGGGGTTGGGGGACATCGGGGGGATCAGACATCATGGGTGGGAGGGAGAGGGGAAGGGGCTGGGTGAAGGGGGTTGGGGGACATCGTGGGGATCAGACATCGTGGGTGGGGTGTGGGGGGAGAAGGGAAGGGGGTTGTGGGACATCGGGGGGATCAGACACCGTGGGTGGGGGGTGGGAGGGAGAAGGGAAGGGGGTTGTGGGACATCGGGGGGATCAGACATCATGGGTGGGAGGGAGAGGGGAAGGGGCTGGGTGACATCGGGGGGATCAGACATCGTGGGTGGGGGGGTGGGGGAGAAGGTAAGGGTGTTGAGGGACATCGGGGGGATCAGACATCGTGGGTGGGTTTTGGGGGGAGAAGGGAAGTGGGCTGGGGGACATCGGGGGGAATCAGACATCATGGGTCGGGGTGGGAGGGAGAAGGGAAGGGGTTGGGGGACATCGGGGGGAATCAGACAATTGGCCCCTTCAAATTCAGAACCAGATGCGAAGCGTAGCGTCAGTTAGAGGGCTGCCCACTGACACGGCGGGACTTCCCTGAAGCTGCCACATGCACAGGCGAATCACCCGTCCTCTCAGAGAGCCACTCTGCCCTGCCGTAGATCTACTGTGGTCATCGACAGCAGCTGGAAATGTCAATTTTTGGCCACTTAGTTTACAACAGTAGATCTATGGCAGGACGGAGTGACTCACTAGGATGATGGGCGTGCACAGAGGCTTCAGGTAAGTCCCGTGGGCGGGCGAGCAGGTGGGGAGCAGCAGCTGCCCATTAGGCTGAATTTGCCGCTTCAAATTCAGAACCAGATGCGAAGCGTAGTGTCAGTTAGAGGGCTGAAGAACAAGGATGTGCTTCGCCTCAGGTCTGAACCCAAAATCCAAGTGAAAGAGGGCCGAATTACGTCCACCTCACCCTGAATTCGGTACGGGACCCGATTGGGACGCCTTGGCCTGACTCAGCTAATTTGGCCTGATGGCCAGCTGCTGGCCCCTCCCCACCTGCTCGCCACCTCCCTCGTCCTTGCCCACTGACACCGCGGGACGTCCCTGAAGCCATCACATGCACAGGCGAGCAACATGTCCTCTTAGAGAGCCACTCTGCCCTGCCGTAGATCTACTGTGGTCATCAACAGCAGCTGGAAATGTCCATTTTTGGCCACTTAGTCTACAACAGTAGATCAACGGCAGGACAGAGCGGCTCACTAGGATGATGGGCGTGCACAGAGGCTTCAGGTAAGTCCCGTGGGCAGGCGAGTAGGTGGGGAGCAGCAGCCGGCCAGCTGGCCCAATTGGGTCCCATACGGAATTTGGGGTAAGGTGGACGTGAATCGGCCCACTTTGACTTGGATTTGGGTTCGGACCCAAGGCGAAGCACATCCCTGTTCTTCACCCCACTAAGTGACACGACACCTGTTCATGCGCCTCTTGATCCCATGGGGCAAGTTTTATTATTGGCTGCCTGCCCATGAAGGGCTGCACAATCCCAGGTCAGTGTGGAGTAGGCGAAAAAACCCCGTGGGCTCCTGGCCATTCAGGACCCACACAGGGGGAAAAATTCCTACTCGGCCCCGAACAACTGGCGACCAGCCAGGCTCACACTGATCTCTGCAGGCAGCGGGCAGGTGCCAGTCACGGGAGAACTGGCACAAGGGTGAAGGACTGTCTGGCTGGGTCCCTCTTTCCTCTAAGCGGGCCGCATGACGTTTCCGCAACCAACCTGTCATCTCATGGCAACTCGGCCCACTTCGGATCTGGTTCTGAATTTGAAGTGGGCCAGCTATTTGCGGTTCCCCAGGCACCCATGGGCGCCCACAGGCACTCCGGAAAGCTGGGCGCAAGGCCAACCAGGAGGGCAAGGGGCACCCCTCCCCACCCGCGCGCCACCTCCCTCGTCCTTGCCCACTGACACCGCGGGACTTCCCTGAAGCCGCCACATGCACAGGCGAATCACCCGTCCTCTTAGAGAGCCACTCTGCCCTGCCGTAGATCTACTGTGGTCATCAACAGCAGCTGGAAATGTCCATTTTTGGCCACTTAGTTTACAACAGGAGATCTACGGCAGGACAGAGTGACTTACTAGGATGATGGGCGTGCACAGAGGCTTCAGGTAAGTCCCGTGGGCAGGCGAGCAGGTGGGGAGCAGCAGCTGCCCATTAGGCCGAATTGGCCGCTTCAAATTCAGAACCAGATGCGAAGCGTAGTATCAGTTAGAGGGGTGAAGAACAAGGATGTGCTTCGCCTTGGGTCTGAACCCATTTTCTAAGTCAAAGAAGGCCGATTCACATCCACCTCACCCTGAATTCGGTATGGGACCCGATTGGGACGCCTTGGCCTGACTCAGCTAATTCGGCCTGATGGCCAGCTGCTGGCCCCTCCCCACCTGCTCGCCACCTCCCTCGTCCTTGCCCACTGACACCGCGGGACGTCCCTGAAGCCGCCACATGCGCAGGCGAGCCACCCGTCCTCTTAGAGAGCCACTCTGGCCTGCCGTAGATCTACTGTGGTCATCGAC
Organism: Elgaria multicarinata webbii; assembly: GCF_023053635.1. Classification (NCBI taxonomy): domain Eukaryota; kingdom Metazoa; phylum Chordata; class Lepidosauria; order Squamata; family Anguidae; genus Elgaria; species Elgaria multicarinata. The sequence continues at coordinate 4,843,920 of NC_086193.1, read as the reverse complement.
AGTAGCTGGAAATGTCCATTTTTGGCCACTTAGTTTACAACAGTAGATCTATGGCAGGACAGAGTGACTTACTAGGGTGATGGGCGTGCACAGAGGCTTCAGGTAAGTCCCGTGGGCGGGCGAGCAGGTGGGGAGCAGCAGCCGGCCAGCTGGCCCAATTGGGTGCCATACAGAATTTGGGGTAAGGTGGACGTGAATCAGCCCGCTTTGACTTTGATTTTGAGTTCGGACCCAAGGCGAAGCACATCCCTGTTCTTCACCCCACTAAGTGACACGACACCTGTTCATGCGCCTCTTGATCCAATGGGGCAAGTTTTATTATTGGCTGCCTGCCCATGAAGGGCTGCACAATCCCAGGTCAGTGTGGAGTAGGCGAAAAAACCCCGTGGGCTCCTGGACATTCAGGACGCACACAGGGGGAAAAATTCCTACTCGGCCCCGAACAACTGGCGACCAGCCAGGCTCACACTGATCTCTGCAGGCAGCGGGCAGGTGCCAGTCACGGGAGAACTGGCACAAGGGTGAAGGACTGTCTGGCTGGGTCCCTCTTTCCTCTAAGCGGGCCGCATGACGTTTCTCTGACCAACCTGACATCTCTCCTTTTCTCTGGCTGGCTGGGGGCAGAGCTGCACCCCTGCCCCATGTGTAGCAGAGGGGGGCGAGGTGCACTTGCACCCAGATCCCATCATGAAGAGATGGGACCCCCAATGCTTGAGTTTAAGAAAGGCAAGACCTGTTTAAACCTTTAGAGCTGTCTTCCCCAACCTGCTGCTGTCCAGATGGGTTGGACAACAACTCCATCATCCCCTGGGTGGGGTATTATAGGACTTATAGCCCAACACATCTGAAGGGCATCAGGTTGGGCGAGGCTGTTTCAGAGGATCTGCAACAGGACAGTTTTCTTCTATTCATCTACCTCCCACCCCTCTAGTCCACAGACCAGAGACTCAGCAACGGAAGCCATCACAGGCTGGGAAAAGGGGGGGCAGGAAACGGAGGCTGGGGAAATGGGGGGGGCGGGAAATGGAGGCTGGGGACATGGGGCGAATTATGGGTGGGAGACATCAGGTGTGGGATCGGACATTGGGGGTTGGGGGCGGGTGGGAGAAGAACCGGGCTGGGGGACATCGGGGGAAATCAGACATCATGGGTGGGGGTAGGAGGGAGAAGGGAAGGGGGTTGGGGGTTGGGGGACATCGGGGGAATCAAACATCATTGGTGGGGGTGGGAGGGAGAAGGGAAGGGGCTGTGGGATATCGCGGGATCACACATCGTGGGTGGGGGGGGTGGGAGGGAGAAGGGAAGGGGTTGGGGGACATCGGCGGAATCAGACATCATGGGTGGGGGTGGGAGGGAGAAGGGAAGGGGTTGGGGGACATCGGGGGGAATCAGACATCATGGGTGGAGGGTGGAGGGAGAAGGGAAGAGGTTGGGGGACATTGGAGGGAATCAGACATCATGGGAGGGGGGTGGGAGGGAGAAGGGAATGGGTTGGGGGACATCGGGGGGGAATCAGACATCATGGGTGGGGAGTGGAGGTATAAGGGAAGGGGCTGGGGGACATCGGGGGAACCAGACATCATGGGTGGGGGGTGGGAGGGAAAAGGGAAGGGGCTGAGGGCCATCGGGGAATCAGACGTCATGGGTGGGGAGTGGGAGGGAGAAGGTAAGGGGTTGGGGGACATCGGGGGAAATCAGACATCATGGGTGGGGGGTGGGAGGGAGAAGGGAAGGGGCAGGGGGACATTGGGGGAATCAGACATCGTGGTTGGGGGTTGGGAGGGAGAACGGAAGGGGCTGTTGGACATTGGGGGAATCAGACATCATGGGTGGGGTGAGGGAGGGAGAAGGGAAGGGGTTGGGGGACATCGGGGGAATCAGACATCATGGGTGGGGGTGTGAGGGAGAAGGGAAGGGGTTGGGGGACATCGGGGGAATCAGACATCATGGGTGGGAGGTGGGAGGGAGAAGGGAAGGGGCTGTGGGACATCGGGGGAATCAAACATCATGGGTGGGGGTGGGAGGGAGAAGGGAAGGGGTTGTGGGACATCGGGGGATCAGACATCGTGGGTGGGGGGTGGGGAGAGAAGGGAAGTGGTTGTGGGACATCGGGGGATCAGACATCGTGGGTGGGGGGGGTGGGAGGGAGAAGGGAAGGGGTTGGGGGACATTGGGGGGAATCAGACATCATGTGAGGGGGTTGGGAGGGAGAAGGGAAGGAGTGGGGGACATCGGGGGAATCAGACATCATGGGTGGGGGTGTGAGGGAGAAGGGAAGGGGTTGGGGGACATCGGGGGAATCAGACATCATGGGTGGGGGTGTGAGGGAGAAGGGAAGTGGTTGGGGGACATCGGGGGGAATCACACATCATGGGTGGGGTGTGGGAGGGAGAAGGGAAGGGGCTGTGGGACATTGGGGGGAATCAAACATCGTGGGTGGGGGGTGGGAGGGAGAAGGGAAGGGGATTGGGGGACATTAGGGTAATCAGACATCATGGGTGGGGGTAGGAGGGAGAAGGGAAGGGGGTTGGGGGTTGGGGGACATCGGGGGAATCAAACATCATGGGTGGGGGTGGGAGGGAGAAGGGAAGGGGTTGGGGGACATCGGCGGAATCAGACATCATGGGTGGGGGAGAAGGGAAGGGGTTGGGGGACATCGGGGGAAATCAGACATCATGGGTGGGGGTGGGAGGGAGAAGGGAAAGGGGTTGGGGGACATCGGGGGAATCAAACATCATGGGTGGGGGTGGGAGGGAGAAGGGAAAGGGGTTGTGGGACATCGGGGGAATCAGACATCATAGGTGGGGGGTGGGAGGGAGAAGGGAAGGGGTTGGGGGAGATTGGGGGGAATCAGACATCATGGGAGGGGGGTGGGAGGGAGAAGGGAAGGGGTTGGGGGACATTGGGGGAATCAGACATCATGGGTGGGGGGTGGGAGGGAGAAGCGATGGTGTTGGGGGACATCGGGGGGAATCAGACATCATGGGTGGGTGGGTGTGGGAGAAGGGAAGGGGTTGGGGGACATGGGGGGGAATCAGACGTCATGGGTGGAGGGTTGAGGGAGAAGGGAAGGGTCTGGGGGACATTGGTGGGAATCAGACATCATGGGTGGGGGGTGGGAGGGAGAAGGGAAAGGGTTTGGGGACATTGGGTGGAATCAGACATCATGGGAGGGGGTTGGGAGGGAGAAGGGAAGGAGTGGGGTACATCGGGGGAATCAGACATCATGGGTGGGGGGTGGGAGGGAGAAGGGAAGCGGCTGTGGGACATCGTGGTAATCAGACATCATCGGTGGGGTGTGGGAGGGAGAAGGGAAGGGGTTGGGGGACATCGGGGGGAATCAGACATCATGGGTGGAGGGTGGAGAGAGAAGGGAAGGGGCCGGGGGACATCGGTGGGAATCAGACATCATGGGTGGGAGGTGGGAGGGAGAAGGGATGGGGTTGGGGACATCGGGGGGAATCAGACATCATGGGTGGGGGGTGGAGGGAGAAGGGAAGGGGCTGTTGGACATTGGGGGAATCAGACACCATGGGTGGGGTGAGGGAGGGAGAAGGGAAGGGGTTGGGGGACATCGGGGGAATCAGACATCATGGGTGGGGGTGTGAGGGAGAAGGGAAGGGGTTGGGGGACATTAGGGTAATCAGACATCATGGGTGGGGGTAGGAGGGAGAAGGGAAGGGGGTTGGGGGTTGGGGGACATCGGGGGAATCAAACATCATTGGTGGGGGTGGGAGGGAGAAGGGAAGGGGCTGTGGGATATCGCGGGATCACACATCGTGGGTGGGGGGGGTGGGAGGGAGAAGGGAAGGGGTTGGGGGACATCGGCGGAATCAGACATCATGGGTGGGGGAGAAGGGAAAGGGTTGGGGGACAACGGGGGAATCAGACATCGTGGGTAGGGGGTGGGAGGGAGAAGGGAAGGGGCTGGGGGACAACGGGGGAATCAGACATCGTGGGTAGGGGGTGGGAGGGAGAAGGGAAGGGGCTGGGGGACAACGGGGGAATCAGACAACATGGGTGGGGGGTGGGAGGGAGAAGGGAAGGGGTTGGGGTCATCTGGGGAATCAGACATCATGGGTGGGGGTGGGAGGGAGAAGGGAAGGGGTTGGGGGACATCGGGGGGAATCAGACATCATGGGTGGAGGGTGGAGGGAGAAGGGAAGAGGTTGGGGGACATTGGAGGGAATCAGACATCATGGGAGGGGGGTGGGAGGGAGAAGGGAATGGGTTGGGGGACATCGGGGGGGAATCAGACATCATGGGTGGGGAGTGGAGGTATAAGGGAAGGGGCTGGGGGACATCGGGGGAACCAGACATCATGGGTGGGGGGTGGGAGGGAAAAGGGAAGGGGCTGAGGGCCATCGGGGAATCAGACGTCATGGGTGGGGAGTGGGAGGGAGAAGGGAAGGGGCAGGGGGACATTGGGGGAATCAGACATCGTGGTTGGGGGTTGGGAGGGAGAACGGAAGGGGCTGTTGGACATTGGGGGAATCAGACATCATGGGTGGGGTGAGGGAGGGAGAAGGGAAGGGGTTGGGGGACATCGGGGGAATCAGACATCATGGGTGGGGGTGTGAGGGAGAAGGGAAGGGGTTGGGGGACATCGGGGGAATCAGACATCATGGGTGGGAGGTGGGAGGGAGAAGGGAAGGGGCTGTGGGACATCGGGGGAATCAAACATCATGGGTGGGGGTGGGAGGGAGAAGGGAAGGGGTTGTGGGACATCGGGGGATCAGACATCGTGGGTGGGGGGTGGGGAGAGAAGGGAAGTGGTTGTGGGACATCGGGGGATCAGACATAGTGGGTGGGGGGGTGGGAGGGAGAAGGGAAGGGGTTGGGGGACATTGGGGGGAATCAGACATCATGTGAGGGGGTTGGGAGGGAGAAGGGAAGGAGTGGGGGACATCGGGGGAATCAGACATCATGGGTGGGGGTGTGAGGGAGAAGGGAAGGGGTTGGGGGACATCGGGGGAATCAGACATCATGGGTGGGGGTGTGAGGGAGAAGGGAAGTGGTTGGGGGACATCGGGGGGAATCACACATCATGGGTGGGGTGTGGGAGGGAGAAGGGAAGGGGCTGTGGGACATTGGGGGGAATCAAACATCGTGGGTGGGGGGTGGGAGGGAGAAGGGAAGGGGATTGGGGGACATTAGGGTAATCAGACATCATGGGTGGGGGTAGGAGGGAGAAGGGAAGGGGGTTGGGGGTTGGGGGACATCGGGGGAATCAAACATCATGGGTGGGGGTGGGAGGGAGGGAGAAGGGAAGGGGGTTGGGGGTTGTGGGATATCGCGGGATCACACATCGTGGGTGGGGGAGAAGGGAAGGGGTTGGGGGACATCGGCGGAATCAGACATCATGGGTGGGGGAGAAGGGAAGGGGTTGGGGGACATCGGGGGAAATCAGACATCATGGGTGGGGGTGGGAGGGAGAAGGGAAAGGGGTTGTGGGACATCGGGGGAATCAAACATCATGGGTGGGAGGTGGGAGGGAGAAGGGAAGGGGTTGTGGGACATCGGGGATCAGACATCGTGGGTGGGGGGTGGGGAGAGAAGGGAAGTGGTTGTGGGACATCGGGGGATCAGACATCGTGGGTGGGGGTGGGAGGGGGAAGGGAAGGGGTTGGGGGACATCGGGGTATCAGACATCGTGGGTGGGGGTTGGGATTGAGACGGGAAGGGGTTGGGGGACATCGGGGGAATCAGACATCATGGGTGGGGGGTTGGAGGGAGAAGGGAAGGGGTTGGGGGACATCGGGGGAATCAGACATCATAGGTGGGGGGTGGGAGGGAGAAGGGAAGGGGTTGGGGGAGATTGGGGGGAATCAGACATCATGGGAGGGGTTGGAGGGAGAAAGGAAGGGGTTGGGGGACATTGGGGGAATCAGACATCATGGGTGGGGGGTGGGAGGGAGAAGGGATGGTGTTGGGGGACATCGGGGGGAATCAGACATCATGGGTGGGTGGGTGTGGGAGAAGGGAAGGGGTTGGGGGACATCGGGGGGAATCAGACATCATGGGTGGAGGGTGGAGGGAGAAGGGAAGGGTCTGGGGGACATTGGTGGGAATCAGACATCATGGGTGGGGGGTGGGAGGGACAAGGGAAGGGGTTGGGGGACATTGGGGGGAATCAGACATCATGGGTGGAGGGTGGAGGGAGAAGGGAAGGGGCTGGGGGACATCGGTGGGAATCAGACATCATGGGTGGGGGGTGGGAGGGAGAAGGGATGGGTTTGGGGACATCGGGGGGAATCAGACATCATGGGTGGGGGGTGGAGGGAAAAGGGAAGGGGCTGGGGGACATCAGTGGGAATCAGACATCATGGGTGGGGGGTGGGAGGGAGAAGGGAAGCGGTTGGGGGACATTGGAGGGAATCAGACATCATGGGTGGGGGGTGCGAGGGAGAAGGGAAGGGGATTGGGGGACATTTGGGTAATCAGACATTATGGGTGGGGGTAGGAGGGAGAAGGGAAGGGGGTTGGGGGTTGGGGGACATCGGGGGAATCAAACATCATGGGTGGGGGTGGGAGGGAGAAGGGAAGGGGCTGTGGGACATCGGCGGAAATCAGACATCATGGGTGGTGGTTGGAGGGAGAAGGGAAGGGGTTGGGGGACATCGGGGTATCAGACATCGTGGGTGGGGGTTGGGATTGAGAAGGGAAGGGGTTGGGGGACATCGGGGGAATCAGACATCATGGGTGGGGGGTGGGAGGGAGAAGGGAAGGTGTTGGGGGACATCGGGGGAATCAGAGATCATAGGTGGGGGTGGGAGGGAGAAGGGAAGGGGTTGGGGGAGATTGGGGGGAATCAGACATCATGGGAGGGGTTGGAGGGAGAAAGGAAGGGGTTGGGGGACATTGGGGGAATCAGACATCATGGGTGGGGGGTGGGAGGGAGAAGCGATGGTGTTGGGGGACATCGGGGGGAATCAGACATCATGGGTGGGTGGGTGTGGGAGAAGGGAAGGGGTTGGGGGACATGGGGGGGAATCAGACGTCATGGGTGGAGGGTTGAGGGAGAAGGGAAGGGTCTGGGGGACATTGGTGGGAATCAGACATCATGGGTGGGGGGTGGGAGGGAGAAGGGAAAGGGTTTGGGGACATTGGGTGGAATCAGACATCATGGGAGGGGGTTGGGAGGGAGAAGGGAAGGAGTGGGGTACATCGGGGGAATCAGACATCATGGGTGGGGGGTGGGAGGGAGAAGGGAAGCGGCTGTGGGACATCGTGGTAATCAGACATCATCGGTGGGGTGTGGGAGGGAGAAGGGAAGGGGTTGGGGGACATCGGGGGGAATCAGACATCATGGGTGGAGGGTGGAGAGAGAAGGGAAGGGGCCGGGGGACATCGGTGGGAATCAGACATCATGGGTGGGAGGTGGGAGGGAGAAGGGATGGGGTTGGGGACATCGGGGGGAATCAGACATCATGGGTGGGGGGTGGAGGGAGAAGGGAAGGGGCTGTTGGACATTGGGGGAATCAGACACCATGGGTGGGGTGAGGGAGGGAGAAGGGAAGGGGTTGGGGGACATCGGGGGAATCAGACATCATGGGTGGGGGTGTGAGGGAGAAGGGAAGGGGTTGGGGGACATCGGGGGAATCAGACATCATGGGTGGGGTGTGAGGGAGAAGGGAAGTGGTTGGGGGACATCGGGGGCATCAGACATCATGGGTGGGGGGTGGGAGGGAGAAGCGAAGGGGCTGTGGGACATTGGGGGGAATCAAATATCGTGGGTGGGGGGTGGGAGGGAGAAGGGAAGGGGATTGGGGGACATTAGGGTAATCAGACATCATGGGTGGGGGTAGGAGGGAGAAGGGAAGGGTGTTGGGGGACATCGGGGGAATCAAACATCATGGGTGGTGGTAGGAGGGAGAAGGGAAGGGGGTTGTGTGACATCGGGGGAAATCAGACATCGTGGGTGGGGGGTGGGAGGGAGAAGGGAAGGGGTTGTGGGACATCGGCGGAATCAGACATCGTGGGTGGGGGGTGGGAGGGAGAAGGGAAGGGGTTGGGGGACATCGGCGGAATCAGACATCGTGGGTGGGGGGTGGGAGGGAGAAGGGAAGGGGTTGGGGGACATCGGGGGAAACAGACATCATGGGTGTGGTGTGGGAGGGAGAAGGGAATGGGTTGTGGGACTTCGGGGGGAATCAGACATCATGATTGGGTGGTGGGAGGGAGAAGGGAAGGGGGTTGGGGACATGGGGGGAATCAGACATCATGGGTGGGGGTGGGAGGGAGAAGGGAAGGGGGTTGGGGGACATGGGGGGAATCAGACATCATCAATGTGGGGGGTGGGAGGGAAAAGGGAAGGGGTTGTGTGACATCGGGGGGAATCAGACATCAAGGGTGGGAGGTGGGGGAGAAGGGAAGGGGCTGGGGGACATCGGGGAATCAGACATCGTGGGTGGCGGGTGGGAGGGAGAAGGGAAGGGGATTGGGGGACATCGGGGGAAATCAGACATCATGGGTGTGGAGTGGAGGGAGAAGGGAAGGGGCAGGGGGACATCGGGGGTAATCAGATATCATGGGTGGGGGGAGAAGGGAAGGGGTTGGGGGACATCGGGGGAAATCACACATCATGGGTGGGGGTGGGAGGGAGAAGGGAAGGGGCAGGGGGACATCGGGGGTAATCAGACATCATGGGTGGGGGGAGAAGGGAAGGGGTTGGGTGACATCGGGGGAAATCAGACATCATGGGTGGGTGGAGAAGGGTAGGGGCTTTGGGACATCGGGGGGAATCAGTCATCATGGGTGGGGGTGGGTGGGAGAAGTGAAGGGGCTGTGGGACATCGGGGGAATCAGACATCGTGGGTGGTGGGTGGGAGGGAGAAGGGAAGGGGCTGTGGGACATCGGGGGAATCAGACATCATCGGTGGGGGTGGGAGGGAGAAGGGAAGGGCTGTGGGACATTGGGGGGAATCAGACATCATGGGTGGGGGTGGGAGGGAGAAGGAGATCGGGGCTGGGGGACATCGGGGGGAATCAGACATCGTTGGTGGGGGGCGGGTGGGAGAAGGAGATCGGGGCTGGGGGACATCGGGGGGAATCAGACATTGTGGGTGGGGGGCTGGCAGTAGAAGGAGAACGGGGCAGGGGGGCAGGGGGTCATCCTCCAGAGCTTGTCGCGCCTCCTGTCTGAATTAAGGTGAGTTCTCGCGTTATTCCTAACGTGAGATCTCCCCTCATCATTTTGAGGGGAAGTCAGACATCGTGGGTGGGGTGTGGGGGGAGAAGGGAAGGGGGTTGGGGGACATCGGGCGGATAAGACATCGTGGGTGGGGGGTGGGAGGGAGAAGGGAAGGGGGTTGGGGGACATCGGGGGGATCAGACATCATGGGTGGGAGGGAGAGGGGAAGGGGCTGGGTGAAGGGGGTTGGGGGACATCGTGGGGATCAGACATCGTGGGTGGGGTGTGGGGGGAGAAGGGAAGGGGGTTGTGGGACATCGGGGGGATCAGACACCGTGGGTGGGGGGTGGGAGGGAGAAGGGAAGGGGGTTGGGGGACATCGGGGGGATCAGACATCATGGGTGGGAGGGAGAGGGGAAGGGGCTGGGTGACATCGGGGGGATCAGACATCGTGGGTGGGGGGGTGGGGGAGAAGGTAAGGGTGTTGAGGGACATCGGGGGGATCAGACATCGTGGGTGGGTGTTGGGGGGAGAAGGGAAGTGGGCTGGGGGACATCGGGGGGAATCAGACATCATGGGTCGGGGTGGGAGGGAGAAGGGAAGGGGTTGGGGGACATCGGGGGGAATCAGACAATTGGCCCCTTCAAATTCAGAACCAGATGCGAAGCGTAGCGTCAGTTAGAGGGCTGCCCACTGACACGGCGGGACTTCCCTGAAGCTGCCACATGCACAGGCGAATCACCCGTCCTCTCAGAGAGCCACTCTGCCCTGCCGTAGATCTACTGTGGTCATCGACAGCAGCTGGAAATGTCAATTTTTGGCCACTTAGTTTACAACAGTAGATCTATGGCAGGACGGAGTGACTCACTAGGATGATGGGCGTGCACAGAGGCTTCAGGTAAGTCCCGTGGGCGGGCGAGCAGGTGGGGAGCAGCAGCTGCCCATTAGGCTGAATTTGCCGCTTCAAATTCAGAACCAGATGCGAAGCGTAGTGTCAGTTAGAGGGCTGAAGAACAAGGATGTGCTTCGCCTCAGGTCTGAACCCAAAATCCAAGTGAAAGAGGGCCGAATTACGTCCACCTCACCCTGAATTCGGTACGGGACCCGATTGGGACGCCTTGGCCTGACTCAGCTAATTTGGCCTGATGGCCAGCTGCTGGCCCCTCCCCACCTGCTCGCCACCTCCCTCGTCCTTGCCCACTGACACCGCGGGACGTCCCTGAAGCCATCACATGCACAGGCGAGCAACATGTCCTCTTAGAGAGCCACTCTGCCCTGCCGTAGATCTACTGTGGTCATCAACAGCAGCTGGAAATGTCCATTTTTGGCCACTTAGTCTACAACAGTAGATCAACGGCAGGACAGAGCGGCTCACTAGGATGATGGGCGTGCACAGAGGCTTCAGGTAAGTCCCGTGGGCAGGCGAGTAGGTGGGGAGCAGCAGCCGGCCAGCTGGCCCAATTGGGTCCCATACGGAATTTGGGGTAAGGTGGACGTGAATCGGCCCACTTTGACTTGGATTTGGGTTCGGACCCAAGGCGAAGCACATCCCTGTTCTTCACCCCACTAAGTGACACGACACCTGTTCATGCGCCTCTTGATCCCATGGGGCAAGTTTTATTATTGGCTGCCTGCCCATGAAGGGCTGCACAATCCCAGGTCAGTGTGGAGTAGGCGAAAAAACCCCGTGGGCTCCTGGCCATTCAGGACCCACACAGGGGGAAAAATTCCTACTCGGCCCCGAACAACTGGCGACCAGCCAGGCTCACACTGATCTCTGCAGGCAGCGGGCAGGTGCCAGTCACGGGAGAACTGGCACAAGGGTGAAGGACTGTCTGGCTGGGTCCCTCTTTCCTCTAAGCGGGCCGCATGACGTTTCCGCAACCAACCTGTCATCTCATGGCAACTCGGCCCACTTCGGATCTGGTTCTGAATTTGAAGTGGGCCAGCTATTTGCGGTTTCCCAGGCACCCATGGGTGCCCTCAGGCACTCCGGAAAGCTGGGCGCAAGGCCAACCAGGAGGGCAAGGGGCACCCCTCCCCACCCGCTCGCCACCTCCCTCGTCCTTGCCCACTGACACCTCGGGACTTCCCTGAAGCCGCCACATGCACAGGCGAATCACCCGTCCTCTCAGAGAGCCACTCTGGCCTGCCGTAGATCTACTGTGGTCATCGACAGCAGCTGGAAATGTCCATTTTTGGCCACTTCGTTTACAACAGGAGATCTATGGCAGGTCAGAGTGACTTACTAGGATGATGGGCGTGCACAGAGGCTCCAGGTAAGTCCCGTGGGCAGGCGAGCAGGTGGGGAGCAGCAGCTGCCCATTAGGCCGAATCGGCCGCTTCAAATTCAGAACCAGATGCGAAGCGTAGTGTCAGTTAGAGGGGTGAAGAACAAGGATGTGCTTCGCCTCTGGTCTGAACCCAAAATCCAAGTCAAAGAGGGCCGATTCACGTCCACCTCAGCTAATTCGGCCTGATGGCCAGCTGCTGGCCCCTCCCCACCTGCTCGCCACCTCCCTCGTCCTTGCCCACTGACACCGCGGGACGTCCCTGAAGCCGCCACATGCGCAGGCGAGCCACCCGTCCTCTTAGAGAGCCACTCTGGCCTGCCGTAGATCTACTCTGGTCATCAACAGCAGCTGGAAATGTCCATTTTTGGCTACTTAGTCTACAACAGTAGATCTACGGCAGGACAGAGTGGCTCACTAGGATGATGGGCGTGCACAGAGGCTTCAGGTAAGTCCCGTGGGCGGGCGAGCAGGTGGGGAGCAGCAGCCGACCAGCTGGCCCAATTGGGTCCCATACAGAATTTGGGGTAAGGTGGACGTGAATCGGCCCGCTTTGACTTGGATTTTGAGTTCGGACCCAAGGCGAAGCACATCCCTGTTCTTCACCCCACTAAGTGACACGACACCTGTTCATGCACCTCTTGATCCCATGGGGCAAGTTTTATTATTGGCTGCCTGCCCATGAAGGGCTGCACAATCCCAGGTCAGTGTGGAGTAGGCGAAAAAACCCCGTGGGCTCCTGGCCATTCAGGACCCACACAGGGGGAAAAATTCCTACTCGGCCCCGAACAACTGGCGACCAGCCAGGCTCACACTGATCTCTGCAGGCAGCGGGCAGGTGCCAGTCACGGGAGAACTGGCACAAGGGTGAAGGACTGTCTGGCTGGGTCCCTCTTTCCTCTAAGCGGGCCGCATGACGTTTCTCTGACCAACCTGACATCTCTCCTTTTCTCTGGCTGGCTGGGGGCAGAGCTGCACCCCTGCCCCATGTGTAGCAGAGGGGGACGAGGTGCACTTGCACCCAGACCCCATCATGAAGAGATGGGACCCCCAATGCTTGAGTTTAAGAAAGGCAAGACCTGTTTAAACCTTTAGAGCTGTCTTCCCCAACCTGCTGCTGTCCAGATGGGTTGGACAACAACTCCATCATCCCCTGGGTGGGGTATTATAGGACTTATAGTCCAACACATCTGAAGGGCACCAGGTTGGGCGAGGCTGTTTCAGAGGATCTGCAACAGGACAGTTTTCTTCTATTCATCTACCTCCCACCCCTCTAGTCCAGGGACGCTTTCGCCTGAGTCATGGAGGCCTTCACTTCCTGCCTCAGCCACACAGGTCCACGTGGCCAGTGAGGAGCTGCGGCAGGCCTGCCCCTGTCACCATCACCCCAGGCCTCATAGCTTTGGATGGGTGAATGGTGCAGGCCTCCAGAGAAGTTCTCGGCCCTGTTCCCTTGAGCCTCGTGGCCTTGAAAGGCAGGTCTGAGGAACCCCGAGAGTGACCTCAGGATCCTCACCAAGCCCCTTTCTTCTTTCCTCCTTTTACTAACACTACACCTGCCATAAAAGAAGGGGCTGCTTCTGCTCCATTTCCCACCTCCTCCACGGCCCTGCTTGCCAATCCTTCGGGGGATGCTGTGCCCCTTTTCAGAGGGATGGATTCCATCCTCCTGATGCAGGAGTGGGAAGGGGGGATGGAGACCCCAGGGCAGGAGGAAGAACCTGCTCCCAGGGGACCTTTCCCCCTTTCCCCTGGCCTCGGCCATCTGCTTCAGAGCTCCACTGGCAGGGGTCCAAGCTCCTCCTGGACCTGAACGCCAGTGGGCTTGTCCGTTCTTCCATGCTAGCTCACGTTCTCTAGGGGGAATCGGGAGATCCGGAGGCTGCGAGCTTGGAGTGCAGCCTACGCAAGAGAACCGGGAGACGCTTGCTCCCACGCAGACCGCACCTCCGTGCCACTTCTGCCCATCCAGGAACGGCAATCTGCATTTCACTGCTGGAGACAGGGGCCCTCCATGACACCCCAAACATGAGACGGTGACCCCGGAAAGATCCACGTGGGATCTCCCCTCCTGCTGGCGTCTGAAGAAATAACTTGTAAGGGCAACATCCGTATGGTTAAATAATACCATCTTCCTCGCCGAGCCCGTTCCGTTTCACATCCTATGAGACTGGACTTCCAGGAATGCCGGAGCACCACACCTGGGTGCCCAGCAATCGCTATCCCCAGAGGTTGCAGATGGGGTGAGGGAGTGAGAGACAGAGTGAAAGGAAGCAAAAGAGAGATCACGTTAGGGATGTGTGGCGGCAGGGTGGCCCACAGGAGAACTTCTGACGTAGAGCAGAGCTCTTGAGCCATCTCATGGGTGGGCGGCAGGGATTATGGAGATATCTGGACCCGGGAAGAAATCAGGAACCATAGGATATTTGGGGGAAGATCTGCGAAAGGAGTTTCTTGGGAGTAGTAGAAGAAATGGAGGCAGAACCAGAGAGGGCAGAAATAGAGAGCAGCTGAAGGAGGTGGCATCTCAGACAACCAGGCATGGCACACCATGTAAATTGAAGTGTGGTCTGTAATAAAGCTGCCAATGGGACAGTGAAACCGGAGAAGAAACAGAATGGATCCAGGGTGGATCTGCTAGAGCATGAAATCCCAAGGTTTCAAGGCATGAACGGATGTATGATATCTGGGACTATTTCCAAGACGAACGTCCCATGGCGATTCTTCCAAGAGCTCCAAGGGACAGTTAGAGCGAGATAGCAGAGGCCCAAAGATAGCCTCAAACCAAAGGAAATTGGCGCGTGACCTCATGACACAGATAGACTTGTGGGAATCTCTGCAGTGTTGCAAAAGTCCTTCAGATTCAACAGAATGTAGAGACAAAAAGACTTCTCACGTGGAAAGCAGAACTCAGGGATGCAGACATCCATGGGACAAGGATGGCGCAATGCTGCAAGATGTGTTCTGGGCAGAGGTGTGATGTCCAGCCCTACTAGAACAAGCCTCAGGAGCTGCCATATCTCCTGGCCGGGCATCACAGACCAGGGACTCGGCAACGGAAGCCATCACAGGCCGGGGACATGGAGGGGCGGGAAACGGAGGCTGGGGACATGGGGAGGGCAGGAAACGGAGGCTGGGGACATGGGGAGGGCAGGAAACGGAGGCTGGGGACATGGGGAGGGCAGGAAACGGAGGCTGGGGACATGGGGAGGGCAGGAAACGGAGGCTGGGGACATGGGGAGGGCAGGAAACGGAGGCTGGGGACATGGGGAGGGCAGGAAACGGAGGCTGGGGACATCGGGGGGGGGGGAGAAACAGAGACCGGGGACATGGGGGGGAATTACAGGTGGGAGAAATTGGGTGTGAGATCGGACATCGTGGGTGGGGGGCGGGTGGGAGAAGGGAAGGGGCTGGGGGACATCGGGGGAAATCAGACATCATGGGTGGGGGGTGGGAGGGAGAAGGGAAGGGGCAGGGGGACATCGGGGGGAATCAGACATCGTGGGTGGGGGGTGGGAGGGAGAAGGGAAGGGGCTGGAGGACATCGGGGAATCAGACATCATGGGTGGGGGGTGGGGGGAGAAGGGAAGGGGCTGGGGGACATCGGGGAATCAGACATCATGGGTGGGGGGTGGGAGGGAGAAGGGAAGGGGCTGTGGGACATCGGGGGGAATCAGACATCGTGGGTGGGGGGTGGGAGGGAGAAGGGAAGGGGCTGTGGGACATCGGGGGGAATCAGACATCATGGGTGGGGGGTGGGAGGGAGAAGGGAAGGGGCTGGAGGACATCGGGGAATCAGACATCATGGGTGGGGGGTGGGAGGGAGAAGGGAAGGGGCTGGAGGACATCGGGGAATCAGACATCATGGGTGGGGGGTGGGGGGAGAAGGGAAGGGGCTGGGGGACATCGGGGGATCAGACCGTGGGTGGGCGGTGGGAGGGAGAAGGGAAGGGGCTGTGGGACATCGGGGGATCAGACATCGTGGGTGGGGGGTGGGAGGGAGAAGGGAAGGGGCTGGAGGACATCGGGGGGAATCAGACATCTAAGGTGGGGGGTGGGAGGGAGAAAGGAAGGGGCAGGGGGACATCGGGGGGAATCAGACATCGTGGGTGGGGGGTGGGGGGAGAAGGGAAGGGGCAGGGGGACATCGGGGGGAATCAGACATCGTGGGTGGGGGGTGGGAGGGAGAAGGGAAGGGGCTGGAGGACATCGGGGAATCAGACATCATGGGTGGGGGGTGGGGGGAGAAGGGAAGGGGCTGGGGGACATCGGGGGATCAGACCGTGGGTGGGCGGTGGGAGGGAGAAGGGAAGGGGCTGTGGGACATCGGGGGATCAGACATCGTGGGTGGGGGGTGGGAGGGAGAAGGGAAGGGGTTGGGGGACATCGGGGGGAATCAGACATCATGGGTGGGGGGTGGGAGGGAGAAGGGAAGGGGTTGGGGGACATCGGCAGGAATCAGACATCGTGGGTGGGGGGTGGGAGGGAGAAGGGAAGGGGTTGGGGGACATCGGGGGGAATCAGACATCGTGGGTGGGGGGTGGGGGGAGAAGGGAAGGGGCTGGAGGACATCGGGGAATCAGACATCATGGGTGGGGGGTGGGGGGAGAAGGGAAGGGGCTGTGGGACATCGGGGAATCAGACATCGTGGGTGGGGGTGGGAGGGAGAAGGGAAGGGGCTGTGGGACATCGGGGGATCAGACATCGTGGGTGGGGGGTGGGAGGGAGAAAGGAAGGGGTTGGGGGACATCGGGGGGAATCAGACATCGTGGGTGGGGGGTGGGAGGGAGAAGGGAAGGGGTTGGGGGACATCGGGGGATCAGACATCATGGGCGGGGGGTGGGAGGGAGAAGGGAAGGGGTTGGGGGACATCGGGGGGAATCAGACATCGTGGGTGGGGGGTGGGGGGAGAAGGGAAGGGGCAGGGGGACATCCGGGGGAATCAAACATCATGGGTGTGGGTGGGAGGGAGAAGGGAAGGGGTTGGGGGACATCGGGGGGAATCAGACATCGTGGGTGGGGGGTGGGAGGGAGAAGGGAAGGGGTTGGGGGACATCGGGGGGAATCAAACATCATGGGTGGGGGGTGGGGGGAGAAGGGAAGGGGCAGGGGGACATCGGGGGGAATCAGACATCGTGGGTGGGGGGTGGGAGGGAGAAGGGAAGGGGCTGTGGTACATCGGGGGGAATCAGACATCGTGGGTGGGGGGTGGGGGGAGAAGGGAAGGGGTTGGGGGACATCGGGGGGAATCAGACATCGTGGGTGGGGGGTGGGGGGAGAAGGGAAGGGGCAGGGGGACATCGGGGGGAATCAGACATCGTGGGTGGGGGGTGGGGGGAGAAGGGAAGGGGCTGGAGGACATCGGGGAATCAGACATCATGGGTGGGGGGTGGGGGGAGAAGGGAAGGGGCTGGGGGACATCGGGGGATCAGACCGTGGGTGGGCGGTGGGAGGGAGAAGGGAAGGGGTTGTGGGACATCGGGGGGAATCAGACATCATGGGTGGGGGGTGGGAGGGAGAAGGGAAGGGGTTGGGGGACATCGGGGGGAATCAGACATCATGGGTGGGGGGTGGGAGGGAGAAGGGAAGGGGTTGGGGGACATCGGCAGGAATCAGACATCGTGGGTGGGGGGTGGGAGGGAGAAGGGAAGGGGCAGGGGGACATCCGGGGGAATCAAACATCATGGGTGTGGGTGGGAGGGAGAAGGGAAGGGGCTGTGGTACATCGGGGGGAATCAGACATCGTGGGTAGAGGGTGGGAGGGAGAAGGGAAGGGGATTGGGGGACATCCGGGGGAATCAAACATCATGGGTGTGGGTGGGAGGGAGAAGGGAAGGGGCTGTGGTACATCGGGGGGAATCAGACATCATGGGTGGGGAAGAAGGGGGACATCGGGGGGAATCAGGCATCATGGGTGGGGGTGGGAGGGAGAAGGGAAGGGGCTGTGGGACATCGGGTAATCAGACATCGTGGGTGGGGGGTGGGAGGGAGAAGGGAAGGGGCTGTGGTACATCGGGGGGAATCAGGCATCATGGGTGGGGGTGGGAGGGAGAAGGGAAGGGGCAGGGGGACATCGGGGGGAATCAGACATCATGGGTAGAGGGTGGGAGGGAGAAGGGAAGGGGCTGTGGGACATCGGGGAATCAGACATCGTGGGTGGGGGGTGGGAGGGAGAAGGGAAGGGGCAGGGGGACATCGGGGGGAATCAGACATCGTGGGTGGGGGTGGGAGGGAGAAGGGAAGGGGCAGGGGGACATCGGGGGGAATCAGACATCGTGGGTGGGGGTGGGAGGGAGAAGGGAAGGGGCAGGGGGACATCGGGGGGAATCAGGCATCATGGGTGGGGGTGGGAGGGAGAAGGGAAGGGGCAGGGGGACATCGGGGGGAATCAGACATCGTGGGTTGGGGGGTGGGAGGGAGAAGGGAAGGGGCTGTGGGACATCGGGGAATCAGACATCGTGGGTGGGGGGTGGGAGGGAGAAGGGAAGGGGATTGGGGGACATCCGGGGGAATCAAACATCATGGGTGTGGGTGGGAGGGAGAAGGGAAGGGGCTGTGGTACATCGGGGGGAATCAGACATCATGGGTGGGGGGTGGGAGGGAGAAGGGAAGGGGTTGGGGGACATCGGGGGGAATCAGACATCGTGGGTGGGGGGTGGGGGGAGAAGGGAAGGGGCAGGGGGACATCGGGGGGAATCAGACATCGTGGGTGGGGGGTGGGAGGGAGAAGGGAAGGGGCTGGAGGACATCGGGGAATCAGACATCATGGGTGGGGGGTGGGGGGAGAAGGGAAGGGGCTGGGGGACATCGGGGGATCAGACCGTGGGTGGGCGGTGGGAGGGAGAAGGGAAGGGGCTGTGGGACATCGGGGGATCAGACATCGTGGGTGGGGGGTGGGAGGGAGAAAGGAAGGGGTTGGGGGACATCGGGGGGAATCAGACATCATGGGCGGGGGGTGGGAGGGAGAAGGGAAGGGGTTGGGGGACATCGGGGGGAATCAGACATCGTGGGTGGGGTGTGGGGGGAGAAGGGAAGGGGCAGGGGGACATCCGGGGGAATCAAACATCATGGGTGTGGGTGGGAGGGAGAAGGGAAGGGGCTGTGGTACATCGGGGGGAATCAGACATCGTGGGTGGGGGGTGGGAGGGAGAAGGGAAGGGGTTGTGGGACATCGGGGGGAATCAGACATCATGGGTAGAGGGTGGGAGGGAGAAGGGAAGGGGCTGTGGGACATCGGGGGGAATCAGACATCGTGGGTGGGGGGTGGGAGGGAGAAGGGAAGGGGTTGTGGGACATCGGGGGGAATCAGACATCATGGGTGGGGGTGGGAGGGAGAAGGGAAGGGGCTGTGGGACATCGGGTAATCAGACATCGTGGGTGGGGGGTGGGAGGGAGAAGGGAAGGGGCTGTGGGACATCGGGGGGAATCAGGCATCATGGGTGGGGGTGGGAGGGAGAAGGGAAGGGGCAGGGGGACATCGGGGGGAATCAGACATCATGGGTAGAGGGTGGGAGGGAGAAGGGAAGGGGCTGTGGGACATCGGGGAATCAGACATCGTGGGTGGGGGGTGGGAGGGAGAAGGGAAGGGGCAGGGGGACATCGGGGGGAATCAGACATCGTGGGTGGGGGTGGGAGGGAGAAGGGAAGGGGCAGGGGGACATCGGGGGGAATCAGACATCGTGGGTGGGGGTGGGAGGGAGAAGGGAAGGGGCAGGGGGACATCGGGGGGAATCAGGCATCATGGGTGGGGGTGGGAGGGAGAAGGGAAGGGGCAGGGGGACATCGGGGGGAATCAGACATCGTGGGTGGGGGTGGGAGGGAGAAGGGAAGGGGCTGTGGGACATCGGGGAATCAGACATCGTGGGTGGGGGGTGGGAGGGAGAAGGGAAGGGGATTGGGGGACATCCGGGGGAATCAAACATCATGGGTGTGGGTGGGAGGGAGAAGGGAAGGGGCTGTGGTACATCGGGGGGAATCAGACATCATGGGTGGGGGGTGGGAGGGAGAAGGGAAGGGGTTGGGGGACATCGGGGGGAATCAGACATCGTGGGTGGGGGGTGGGGGGAGAAGGGAAGGGGCAGGGGGACATCGGGGGGAATCAGACATCGTGGGTGGGGGGTGGGAGGGAGAAGGGAAGGGGCTGGAGGACATCGGGGAATCAGACATCATGGGTGGGGGGTGGGGGGAGAAGGGAAGGGGCTGGGGGACATCGGGGGATCAGACCGTGGGTGGGCGGTGGGAGGGAGAAGGGAAGGGGCTGTGGGACATCGGGGGATCAGACATCGTGGGTGGGGGGTGGGAGGGAGAAAGGAAGGGGTTGGGGGACATCGGGGGGAATCAGACATCATGGGCGGGGGGTGGGAGGGAGAAGGGAAGGGGTTGGGGGACATCGGGGGGAATCAGACATCGTGGGTGGGGGGTGGGGGGAGAAGGGAAGGGGCAGGGGGACATCCGGGGGAATCAAACATCATGGGTGTGGGTGGGAGGGAGAAGGGAAGGGGCTGTGGTACATCGGGGGGAATCAGACATCGTGGGTGGGGGGTGGGAGGGAGAAGGGAAGGGGTTGTGGGACATCGGGGGGAATCAGACATCATGGGTAGAGGGTGGGAGGGAGAAGGGAAGGGGCTGTGGGACATCGGGGGGAATCAGACATCGTGGGTGGGGGGTGGGAGGGAGAAGGGAAGGGGCTGTGGGACATCGGGGGGAATCAGGCATCATGGGTGGGGGTGGGAGGGAGAAGGGAAGGGGCAGGGGGACAACGGGGGGAATCAGACATCATGGGTAGAGGGTGGGAGGGAGAAGGGAAGGGGTTGTGGGACATCGGGGGGAATCAGACATCATGGGTAGAGGGTGGGAGGGAGAAGGGAAGGGGCTGTGGGACATCGGGGGGAATCAGACATCGTGGGTGGGGGGTGGGAGGGAGAAGGGAAGGGGCTGTGGGACATCGGGGGGAATCAGGCATCATGGGTGGGGGTGGGAGGGAGAAGGGAAGGGGCTGTGGGACATCGGGGGGAATCAGACATCATGGGTAGAGGGTGGGAGGGAGAAGGGAAGGGGTTGTGGGACATCGGGGGGAATCAGACATCGTGGGTGGGGGGTGGGAGGGAGAAGGGAAGGGGCTGTGGTACATCGGGGGGAATCAGGCATCATGGGTGGGGGTGGGAGGGAGAAGGGAAGGGGCAGGGGGACAACGGGGGGAATCAGACATCGTGGGTGTGGGGTGGGAGGGAGAAGGGAAGGGGCAGGGGGACATCGGGGGGAATCAGACATCATGGGTAGAGGGTGGGAGGGAGAAGGGAAGGGGCAGGGGGACATCGGGGGGAATCAGACATCATGGGTAGAGGGTGGGAGGGAGAAGGGAAGGGGCTGTGGGACATCGGGGAATCAGACATCGTGGGTGGGGGGTGGGAGGGAGAAGGGAAGGGGATTGGGGGACATCCGGGGGAATCAAACATCATGGGTGTGGGTGGGAGGGAGAAGGGAAGGGGCTGTGGTACATCGGGGGGAATCAGACATCGTGGGTGGGGGGTGGGGGGAGAAGGGAAGGGGCAGGGGGACATCGGGGGGAATCAGACATCGTGGGTGGGGGGTGGGAGGGAGAAGGGAAGGGGCTGGAGGACATCGGGGAATCAGACATCATGGGTAGAGGGTGGGAGGGAGAAGGGAAGGGGCTGTGGGATATCGGGGAATCAGACATCGTGGGTGGGGGGTGGGAGGGAGAAGGGAAGGGGATTGGGGGACATCCGGGGGAATCAAACATCATGGGTGTGGGTGGGAGGGAGAAGGGAAGGGGCTGTGGTACATCGGGGGGAATCAGACATCATGGGTGGGGAAGAAGGGGGACATCGGGGGGAATCAGGCATCATGGGTGGGGGTGGGAGGGAGAAGGGAAGGGGCTGTGGGACATCGGGTAATCGGACATCGTGGGTGGGGGGTGGGAGGGAGAAGGGAAGGGGTTGGGGGACATCGGGGGGAATCAGACATCGTGGGTGTGGGGTGGGAGGGAGAAGGGAAGGGGCTGTGGGACATCGGGGGGAATCAGACATCATGGGTAGAGGGTGGGAGGGAGAAGGGAAGGGGTTGTGGGACATCGGGGGGAATCAGACATCGTGGGTGGGGGGTGGGAGGGAGAAGGGAAGGGGCTGTGGTACATCGGGGGGAATCAGGCATCATGGGTGGGGGTGGGAGGGAGAAGGGAAGGGGCAGGGGGACAACGGGGGGAATCAGACATCGTGGGTGTGGGGTGGGAGGGAGAAGGGAAGGGGCTGTGGGACATCGGGGGGAATCAGGCATCATGGGTGGGGGTGGGAGGGAGAAGGGAAGGGGTTGGGGGACATCGGGGGGAATCAGACATCGTGGGTGTGGGGTGGGAGGGAGAAGGGAAGGGGCTGTGGGACATCGGGGGGAATCAGACATCATGGGTAGAGGGTGGGAGGGAGAAGGGAAGGGGTTGTGGGACATCGGGGGGAATCAGACATCGTGGGTGGGGGGTGGGAGGGAGAAGGGAAGGGGCTGTGGTACATCGGGGGGAATCAGGCATCATGGGTGGGGGTGGGAGGGAGAAGGGAAGGGGCAGGGGGACAACGGGGGGAATCAGACATCGTGGGTGTGGGGTGGGAGGGAGAAGGGAAGGGGCAGGGGGACATCGGGGGGAATCAGACATCATGGGTAGAGGGTGGGAGGGAGAAGGGAAGGGGCAGGGGGACATCGGGGGGAATCAGACATCATGGGTAGAGGGTGGGAGGGAGAAGGGAAGGGGCTGTGGGACATCGGGGAATCAGACATCGTGGGTGGGGGGTGGGAGGGAGAAGGGAAGGGGATTGGGGGACATCCGGGGGAATCAAACATCATGGGTGTGGGTGGGAGGGAGAAGGGAAGGGGCTGTGGTACATCGGGGGGAATCAGACATCGTGGGTGGGGGGTGGGGGGAGAAGGGAAGGGGCAGGGGGACATCGGGGGGAATCAGACATCGTGGGTGGGGGGTGGGAGGGAGAAGGGAAGGGGCTGGAGGACATCGGGGAATCAGACATCATGGGTAGAGGGTGGGAGGGAGAAGGGAAGGGGCTGTGGGACATCGGGGAATCAGACATCGTGGGTGGGGGGTGGGAGGGAGAAGGGAAGGGGATTGGGGGACATCCGGGGGAATCAAACATCATGGGTGTGGGTGGGAGGGAGAAGGGAAGGGGCTGTGGTACATCGGGGGGAATCAGACATCATGGGTGGGGAAGAAGGGGGACATCGGGGGGAATCAGGCATCATGGGTGGGGGTGGGAGGGAGAAGGGAAGGGGCTGTGGGACATCGGGTAATCAGACATCGTGGGTGGGGGGTGGGAGGGAGAAGGGAAGGGGTTGGGGGACATCGGGGGGAATCAGACATCGTGGGTGTGGGGTGGGAGGGAGAAGGGAAGGGGCTGTGGGACATCGGGGGGAATCAGACATCATGGGTAGAGGGTGGGAGGGAGAAGGGAAGGGGTTGTGGGACATCGGGGGGAATCAGACATCGTGGGTGGGGGGTGGGAGGGAGAAGGGAAGGGGATTGGGGGACATCCGGGGGAATCAAACATCATGGGTGTGGGTGGGAGGGAGAAGGGAAGGGGCTGTGGTACATCGGGGGGAATCAGACATCGTGGGTGGGGGGTGGGGGGAGAAGGGAAGGGGCAGGGGGACATCGGGGGGAATCAGACATCGTGGGTGGGGGGTGGGAGGGAGAAGGGAAGGGGCTGGAGGACATCGGGGAATCAGACATCATGGGTAGAGGGTGGGAGGGAGAAGGGAAGGGGCTGTGGGACATCGGGGAATCAGACATCGTGGGTGGGGGGTGGGAGGGAGAAGGGAAGGGGATTGGGGGACATCCGGGGGAATCAAACATCATGGGTGTGGGTGGGAGGGAGAAGGGAAGGGGCTGTGGTACATCGGGGGGAATCAGACATCATGGGTGGGGAAGAAGGGGTACATCGGGGGGAATCAGGCATCATGGGTGGGGGTGGGAGGGAGAAGGGAAGGGGCTGTGGGACATCGGGTAATCAGACATCGTGGGTGGGGGGTGGGAGGGAGAAGGGAAGGGGTTGGGGGACATCGGGGGGAATCAGACATCGTGGGTGTGGGGTGGGAGGGAGAAGGGAAGGGGCTGTGGGACATCGGGGGGAATCAGACATCATGGGTAGAGGGTGGGAGGGAGAAGGGAAGGGGTTGTGGGACATCGGGGGGAATCAGACATCGTGGGTGGGGGGTGGGAGGGAGAAGGGAAGGGGCTGTGGTACATCGGGGGGAATCAGACATCATGGGTAGAGGGTGGGAGGGAGAAGGGAAGGGGCTGTGGTACATCGGGGGGAATCAGACATCGTGGGTGGGGGGTGGGAGGGAGAAGGGAAGGGGTTGTGGGACATCGGGGGGAATCAGACATCGTGGGTAGAGGGTGGGAGGGAGAAGGGAAGGGGCAGGGGGACATCGGGGGGAATCAGACATCATGGGTAGAGGGTGGGAGGGAGAAGGGAAGGGGCTGTGGGACATCGGGGAATCAGACATCGTGGGTGGGGGGTGGGAGGGAGAAGGGAAGGGGATTGGGGGACATCCGGGGGAATCAAACATCATGGGTGTGGGTGGGAGGGAGAAGGGAAGGGGCTGTGGTACATCGGGGGGAATCAGACATCGTGGGTGGGGGGTGGGGGGAGAAGGGAAGGGGCAGGGGGACATCGGGGGGAATCAGACATCGTGGGTGGGGGGTGGGAGGGAGAAGGGAAGGGGCTGGAGGACATCGGGGAATCAGACATCATGGGTAGAGGGTGGGAGGGAGAAGGGAAGGGGCTGTGGGACATCGGGGAATCAGACATCGTGGGTGGGGGGTGGGAGGGAGAAGGGAAGGGGATTGGGGGACATCCGGGGGAATCAAACATCATGGGTGTGGGTGGGAGGGAGAAGGGAAGGGGCTGTGGTACATCGGGGGGAATCAGACATCATGGGTGGGGAAGAAGGGGGACATCGGGGGGAATCAGGCATCATGGGTGGGGGTGGGAGGGAGAAGGGAAGGGGCTGGGGGACATCGGGTAATCAGACATCGTGGGTGGGGGGTGGGAGGGAGAAGGGAAGGGGTTGGGGGACATCGGGGGGAATCAGACATCGTGGGTGTGGGGTGGGAGGGAGAAGGGAAGGGGCTGTGGGACATCGGGGGGAATCAGACATCATGGGTAGAGGGTGGGAGGGAGAAGGGAAGGGGTTGTGGGACATCGGGGGGAATCAGACATCGTGGGTAGAGGGTGGGAGGGAGAAGGGAAGGGGATTGGGGGACATCCGGGGGAATCAAACATCATGGGTGTGGGTGGGAGGGAGAAGGGAAGGGGCTGTGGTACATCGGGGGGAATCAGACATCGTGGGTGGGGGGTGGGGGGAGAAGGGAAGGGGCAGGGGGACATCGGGGGGAATCAGACATCATGGGTAGAGGGTGGGAGGGAGAAGGGAAGGGGCTGTGGGACATCGGGGAATCAGACATCGTGGGTGGGGGGTGGGAGGGAGAAGGGAAGGGGATTGGGGGACATCCGGGGGAATCAAACATCATGGGTGTGGGTGGGAGGGAGAAGGGAAGGGGCTGTGGTACATCGGGGGGAATCAGACATCATGGGTGGGGAAGAAGGGGGACATCGGGGGGAATCAGGCATCATGGGTGGGGGTGGGAGGGAGAAGGGAAGGGGCTGTGGGACATCGGGTAATCAGACATCGTGGGTGGGGGGTGGGAGGGAGAAGGGAAGGGGTTGGGGGACATCGGGGGGAATCAGACATCGTGGGTGGGGGGTGGGAGGGAGAAGGGAAGGGGCTGTGGTACATCGGGGGGAATCAGGCATCATGGGTGGGGGTGGGAGGGAGAAGGGAAGGGGCAGGGGGACAACGGGGGGAATCAGACATCGTGGGTGGGGGGTGGGAGGGAGAAGGGAAGGGGCTGTGGTACATCGGGGGGAATCAGGCATCATGGGTGGGGGTGGGAGGGAGAAGGGAAGGGGTTGGGGGACATCGGGGGGAATCAGACATCGTGGGTGTGGGGTGGGAGGGAGAAGGGAAGGGGCTGTGGGACATCGGGGGGAATCAGACATCATGGGTAGAGGGTGGGAGGGAGAAGGGAAGGGGTTGTGGGACATCGGGGGGAATCAGACATCGTGGGTGGGGGGTGGGAGGGAGAAGGGAAGGGGCTGTGGTACATCGGGGGGAATCAGGCATCATGGGTGGGGGTGGGAGGGAGAAGGGAAGGGGCAGGGGGACAACGGGGGGAATCAGACATCGTGGGTGTGGGGTGGGAGGGAGAAGGGAAGGGGCAGGGGGACATCGGGGGGAATCAGACATCATGGGTAGAGGGTGGGAGGGAGAAGGGAAGGGGCAGGGGGACATCGGGGGGAATCAGACATCATGGGTAGAGGGTGGGAGGGAGAAGGGAAGGGGCTGTGGGACATCGGGGAATCAGACATCGTGGGTGGGGGGTGGGAGGGAGAAGGGAAGGGGATTGGGGGACATCCGGGGGAATCAAACATCATGGGTGTGGGTGGGAGGGAGAAGGGAAGGGGCTGTGGTACATCGGGGGGAATCAGACATCGTGGGTGGGGGGTGGGGGGAGAAGGGAAGGGGCAGGGGGACATCGGGGGGAATCAGACATCGTGGGTGGGGGGTGGGAGGGAGAAGGGAAGGGGCTGGAGGACATCGGGGAATCAGACATCATGGGTAGAGGGTGGGAGGGAGAAGGGAAGGGGCTGTGGGACATCGGGGAATCAGACATCGTGGGTGGGGGGTGGGAGGGAGAAGGGAAGGGGATTGGGGGACATCCGGGGGAATCAAACATCATGGGTGTGGGTGGGAGGGAGAAGGGAAGGGGCTGTGGTACATCGGGGGGAATCAGACATCATGGGTGGGGAAGAAGGGGGACATCGGGGGGAATCAGGCATCATGGGTGGGGGTGGGAGGGAGAAGGGAAGGGGCTGTGGGACATCGGGTAATCAGACATCGTGGGTGGGGGGTGGGAGGGAGAAGGGAAGGGGTTGGGGGACATCGGGGGGAATCAGACATCGTGGGTGTGGGGTGGGAGGGAGAAGGGAAGGGGTTGTGGGACATCGGTGGGAATCAGACATCGTGGGTGGGGGGTGGGAGGGAGAAGGGAAGGGGCTGTGGTACATCGGGGGGAATCAGACATCGTGGGTGGGGGGTGGGAGGGAGAAGGGAAGGGGTTGGGGGACATCGGGGGGAATCAGACATCGTGGGTGGGGGGTGGGAGGGAGAAGGGAAGGGGTTGTGGGACATCGGGGGGAATCAGACATCGTGGGTGGGGGGTGGGAGGGAGAAGGGAAGGGGCTGTGGTACATCGGGGGGAATCAGGCATCATGGGCGGGGGGTGGGAGGGAGAAGGGAAGGGGTTGGGGGACATCGGGGGGAATCAGACATCGTGGGTGTGGGGTGGGAGGGAGAAGGGAAGGGGTTGTGGGACATCGGGGGGAATCAGACATCGTGGGTGGGGGGTGGGAGGGAGAAGGGAAGGGGCTGTGGTACATCGGGGGGAATCAGGCATCATGGGCGGGGGGTGGGAGGGAGAAGGGAAGGGGTTGGGGGACATCGGGGGGAATCAGACATCATGGGCGGGGGGTGGGAGAGAGAAGGGAAGGGGCTGTGGTACATCGGGGGGAATCAGACATCGTGGGTGTGGGTGGGAGGGAGAAGGGAAGGGGCTGTGGTACATCGGGGGGAATCAGACATCGTGGGTGGGGGGTGGGAGGGAGAAGGGAAGGGGATTGGGGGACATCCGGGGGAATCAAACATCATGGGTGTGGGTGGGAGGGAGAAGGGAAGGGGCTGTGGTACATCGGGGGGAATCAGACATCATGGGTGGGGGGTGGGAGGGAGAAGGGAAGGGGTTGGGGGACATCGGGGGGAATCAGACATCGTGGGTGGGGGGTGGGGGGAGAAGGGAAGGGGCAGGGGGACATCGGGGGGAATCAGACATCGTGGGTGGGGGGTGGGAGGGAGAAGGGAAGGGGTTGGGGGACATCGGGGGGAATCAGACATCGTGGGTGGGGGGTGGGAGGGAGAAGGGAAGGGGCTGGAGGACATCGGGGGGAATCAGACATCGTGGGTGGGGGGTGGGAGGGAGAAGGGAAGGGGCTGTGGGACATCGGGGAATCAGACATCGTGGGTGGGGGGTGGGAGGGAGAAGGGAAGGGGATTGGGGGACATCCGTGGGAATCAAACATCATGGGTGTGGGTGGGAGGGAGAAGGGAAGGGGCTGTGGTACATCGGGGGGAATCAGACATCATGGGTGGGGAAGAAGGGGGACATCGGGGGGAATCAGGCATCATGGGTGTGGGTGGGAGGGAGAAGGGAAGGGGCTGTGGTACATCGGGGGGAATCAGACATCGTGGGTGGGGGGTGGGAGGGAGAAGGGAAGGGGTTGTGGGACATCGGGGGGAATCAGACATCATGAGTAGAGGGTGGGAGGGAGAAGGGAAGGGGCTGTGGGACATCGGGGAATCAGACATCGTGGGTGGGGGGTGGGAGGGAGAAGGGAAGGGGATTGGGGGACATCCGGGGGAATCAAACATCATGGGTGTGGGTGGGAGGGAGAAGGGAAGGGGCTGTGGTACATCGGGGGGAATCAGACATCATGGGTGGGGAAGAAGGGGGACATCGGGGGGAATCAGGCATCATGGGTGGGGGTGGGAGGGAGAAGGGAAGGGGCAGGGGGACAACGGGGGAATCAGACATCGTGGGTGGGGGGTGGGAGGGAGAAGGGAAGGGGATTGGGGGACATCGAGGGGAACCAAACATCGTGGGTGGGGGGTGGGAGGGAGAAGGGAAGGGGCTGTTGGACATCGGGGGAATCAGACATCGTGGGTGGGGGGTGGGAGGGAGAAGGGAAGGGGTTGTGGGACATCGGGGGGGAATCAGACATCATGGGTGGGTGAAGGGAGGAAGAAGGGAAAGGGCTGTGGGACATCGGGGGGAATCAGGCATCATGGGTGGGGGTGGGAGGGAGAAGGGAAGGGGCTGTGGGACATCGGGTAATCAGACATCGTGGGTGGGGGGTGGGAGGGAGAAGGGAAGGGGCAGGGGGACAACGGGGGAATCAGGCATCATGGGTGGGGGTGGGAGGGAGAAGTGAAGGGGATTGGGGGACATCGGGGGGAACCAAACATCGTGGGTGGGGGGTGGGAGGGAGAAGGGAAGGGGCTGTTGGACATCGGGGGAATCAGACATCGTGGGTGGGGGGTGGGTGGGAGAAGGGAAGGGGCTGTGGGACATCGGGGGGGAATCAGACATCATGGGTGGGTGAAGGGAGGAAGAAGGGAAAGGGCTGTGGGACATCGGGGGAATCAGACATCGTGGATGGGGGTGGGAGGGAGAAGGGAAGGGGATTGGGGGACATCGGGGGGAATCAAACATCATGGGTGGGGGTGGGGGGGAGAAGGGAAGGGGCTGTGGGACATCGGGGAATCAGACATCATGGGTGGGGAAGAAGGGGGACATCGGGGGGAATCAGGCATCATGGGTGTGGGTGGGAGGGAGAAGGGAAGGGGCTGTGGTACATCGGGGGGAATCAGACATCGTGGGTGGGGGGTGGGAGGGAGAAGGGAAGGGGCTGTGGTACATCGGGGGGAATCAGACATCATGGGTGGGGAAGAAGGGGGACATCGGGGGGAATCAGGCATCATGGGTGTGGGTGGGAGGGAGAAGGGAAGGGGCTGTGGTACATCGGGGGGAATCAGACATCGTGGGTGGGGGGTGGGAGGGAGAAGGGAAGGGGTTGTGGGACATCGGGGGGAATCAGACATCATGAGTAGAGGGTGGGAGGGAGAAGGGAAGGGGCTGTGGGACATCGGGGAATCAGACATCGTGGGTGGGGGGTGGGAGGGAGAAGGGAAGGGGATTGGGGGACATCCGGGGGAATCAAACATCATGGGTGTGGGTGGGAGGGAGAAGGGAAGGGGCTGTGGTACATCGGGGGGAATCAGACATCATGGGTGGGGAAGAAGGGGGACATCGGGGGGAATCAGGCATCATGGGTGTGGGTGGGAGGGAGAAGGGAAGGGGCTGTGGTACATCGGGGGGAATCAGACATCGTGGGTGGGGGGTGGGAGGGAGAAGGGAAGGGGTTGTGGGACATCGGGGGGAATCAGACATCGTGGGTGGGGGGTGGGAGGGAGAAGGGAAGGGGCTGTGGGACATCGGGGAATCAGACATCGTGGGTGGGGGGTGGGAGGGAGAAGGGAAGGGGATTGGGGGACATCCGGGGGAATCAAACATCATGGGTGTGGGTGGGAGGGAGAAGGGAAGGGGCTGTGGTACATCGGGGGGAATCAGACATCATGGGTGGGGAAGAAGGGGGACATCGGGGGGAATCAGGCATCATGGGTGGGTGAAGGGAGGAAGAAGGGAAAGGGCTGTGGGACATCGGGGGGAATCAGGCATCATGGGTGGGGGTGGGAGGGAGAAGGGAAGGGGCTGTGGTACATCGGGGGGAATCAGGCATCATGGGTGGGGGTGGGAGGGAGAAGGGAAGGGGCAGGGGGACAACGGGGGAATCAGGCATCATGGGTGGGGGTGGGAGGGAGAAGTGAAGGGGATTGGGGGACATCGGGGGGAACCAAACATCGTGGGTGGGGGGTGGGAGGGAGAAGGGAAGGGGCTGTTGGACATCGGGGGGGAATCAGACATCATGGGTGGGTGAAGGGAGGAAGAAGGGAAAGGGCTGTGGGACATCGGGGGAATCAGACATCGTGGGTGGGGGTGGGAGGGAGAAGGGAAGGGGATTGGGGGACATCGGGGGGAATCAAACATCATGGGTGGGGGTGGGGGGGAGAAGGGAAGGGGCTGTGGGACATCGGGGGGGAATCAGACATCATGGGTGGGTGAAGGGAGGAAGAAGGGAAAGGGCTGTGGGACATCGGGGGAATCAGACATCGTGGGTGGGGGTGGGAGGGAGAAGGGAAGGGGATTGGGGGACATCGGGGGGAATCAAACATCATGGGTGGGGGTGGGGGGGAGAAGGGAAGGGGCTGTGGGACATCGGGGAATCAGACATCATGGGTGGGGAAGAAGGGGGACATCGGGGGGAATCAGGCATCATGGGTGTGGGTGGGAGGGAGAAGGGAAGGGGCTGTGGTACATCGGGGGGAATCAGACATCGTGGGTGGGGGGTGGGAGGGAGAAGGGAAGGGGCTGTGGTACATCGGGGGGAATCAGACATCATGGGTGGGGAAGAAGGGGGACATCGGGGGGAATCAGGCATCATGGGTGTGGGTGGGAGGGAGAAGGGAAGGGGCTGTGGTACATCGGGGGGAATCAGACATCGTGGGTGGGGGGTGGGAGGGAGAAGGGAAGGGGTTGTGGGACATCGGGGGGAATCAGACATCATGAGTAGAGGGTGGGAGGGAGAAGGGAAGGGGCTGTGGGACATCGGGGAATCAGACATCGTGGGTGGGGAAGAAGGGGGACATCGGGGGGAATCAGGCATCATGGGTGTGGGTGGGAGGGAGAAGGGAAGGGGCTGTGGTACATCGGGGGGAATCAGACATCGTGGGTGGGGGGTGGGAGGGAGAAGGGAAGGGGTTGTGGGACATCGGGGGGAATCAGACATCATGAGTAGAGGGTGGGAGGGAGAAGGGAAGGGGCTGTGGGACATCGGGGAATCAGACATCGTGGGTGTGGGTGGGAGGGAGAAGGGAAGGGGCTGTGGTACATCGGGGGGAATCAGACATCATGGGTGGGGAAGAAGGGGGACATCGGGGGGAATCAGGCATCATGGGTGGGGGTGGGAGGGAGAAGGGAAGGGGCAGGGGGACAACGGGGGAATCAGACATCGTGGGTGGGGGGTGGGAGGGAGAAGGGAAGGGGCTGTGGTACATCGGGGGGAATCAGGCATCATGGGTGGGGGTGGGAGGGAGAAGGGAAGGGGCAGGGGGACAACGGGGGAATCAGACATCGTGGGTGGGGGGTGGGAGGGAGAAGTGAAGGGGATTGGGGGACATCGGGGGGAACCAAACATCGTGGGTGGGGGGTGGGAGGGAGAAGGGAAGGGGCTGTTGGACATCGGGGGAATCAGACATCGTGGGTGGGGGGTGGGAGGGAGAAGGGAAGGGGTTGTGGGACATCGGGGGGGAATCAGACATCATGGGTGGGTGAAGGGAGGAAGAAGGGAAAGGGCTGTGGGACATCGGGGGGAATCAGGCATCATGGGTGGGGGTGGGAGGGAGAAGGGAAGGGGCTGTGGTACATCGGGGGGAATCAGGCATCATGGGTGGGGGTGGGAGGGAGAAGGGAAGGGGCAGGGGGACAACGGGGGAATCAGGCATCATGGGTGGGGGTGGGAGGGAGAAGTGAAGGGGATTGGGGGACATCGGGGGGAACCAAACATCGTGGGTGGGGGGTGGGAGGGAGAAGGGAAGGGGCTGTTGGACATCGGGGGAATCAGACATCGTGGGTGGGGGGTGGGTGGGAGAAGGGAAGGGGCTGTGGGACATCGGGGGGGAATCAGACATCATGGGTGGGTGAAGGGAGGAAGAAGGGAAAGGGCTGTGGGACATCGGGGGAATCAGACATCGTGGGTGGGGGGTGGGAGGGAGAAGGGAAGGGGATTGGGGGACATCGGGGGGAATCAAACATCATGGGTGGGGGTGGGGGGGAGAAGGGAAGGGGCTGTGGGACATCGGGGAATCAGACATCGTGGGTGGGGGGTGGGAGGGAGAAGGGAAGGGGATTGGGGGACATCGGGGGGAATCAAACATCATGGGTGGGGGTGGGGGGGAGAAGGGAAGGGGCTGTGGGACATCGGGGGAATCAGACATCGTGGGTGGGGGTGGGAGGGAGAAGGGAAGGGGCAGGGGGACATCGGGGGGAATCAGACATCATGGGTGGTGGGTGGGAGGGAAAAGGGAAAGGGCTGTGGGACATCGGGGAATCAGACATCGTGGGTGGGGGGTGGGAGGGAGAAGGGAAGGGGATTGGGGGACATCGGGGAATCAGACATCGTGGGTGGGGGGTGGGAGGGAGAAGGGAAGGGGCTGTGGGACATCGGGGGAATCAGACATCGTGGGTGGGGGTGGGAGGGAGAAGGGAAGGGGCAGGGGGACATCGGGGGGAATCAGACATCATGGGTGGGGGTGGGAGGGAGAAGGGAAGGGGCTGTGGGACATCGGGTAATCAGACATCGTGGGTGGGGGTGGGAGGGAGAAGGGAAGGGGCAGGGGGACAACGGGGGAATCAGACATCGTGGGTGGGGGTGGGAGGGAGAAGGGAAGGGGCAGGGGGACATCGGGGGGAATCAGACATCATGGGTGGGGGTGGGAGGGAGAAGGGAAGGGGCAGGGGGACAACGGGGGAATCAGACATCGTGGGTGGGGGGTGGGAGGGAGAAGTGAAGGGGATTGGGGGACATCGGGGGGAACCAAACATCGTGGGTGGGGGGTGGGAGGGAGAAGGGAAGGGGCTGTTGGACATTGGGGAATCAGACATCGTGGGTGGGGGTGGGGGGGAGAAGGGAAGGGGATTGGGGGACATCGGGGGGAATCAAACATCATGGGTGGGGGTGGGGGGGAGAAGGGAAGGGGCTGTGGGACATCGGGGAATCAGACATCGTGGGTGGGGGGTGGGAGGGAGAAGGGAAGGGGATTGGGGGACATCGGGGGGAATCAAACATCATGGGTGGGGGTGGGGGGGAGAAGGGAAGGGGCTGTGGGACATCGGGGGAATCAGACATCGTGGGTGGGGGTGGGAGGGAGAAGGGAAGGGGCAGGGGGACATCGGGGGGAATCAGACATCATGGGTGGTGGGTGGGAGGGAAAAGGGAAAGGGCTGTGGGACATCGGGGAATCAGACATCGTGGGTGGGGGGTGGGAGGGAGAAGGGAAGGGGATTGGGGGACATCGGGGAATCAGACATCGTGGGTGGGGGTGGGAGGGAGAAGGGAAGGGGCAGGGGGACATCGGGGGTAATCAGACATCGTGGGTGGGGGGTGGGAGGGAGAAGGGAAGGGGCTGTGGTACATCGGGGGGGAATCAGACATCATGGGTGGGTGAAGGGAGGAAGAAGGGAAAGGGCTGTGGGACATCGGGGGGAATCAGACATCTTGGGTGGAGGGTGGGAGGGAGAAGGGAAGGGGCTGTGGGACATCGGGGAATCAGACATCGTGGGTGGGGGGTGGGAGGGAGAAGGGAAGGGGATTGGGGGACATCGGGGGGAATCAAACATCATGGGTGGGGGTGGGGGGGAGAAGGGAAGGGGCTGTGGGACATCGGGGGAATCAGACATCGTGGGTGGGGGTGGGAGGGAGAAGGGAAGGGGCTGTGGGACATCGGGGGGAATCAGACATCATGGGTGGTGGTTGGGAGGGAAAAGGGAAAGGGCTGTGGGACATCGGGGAATCAGACATCGTGGGTGGGGGGTGGGAGGGAGAAGGGAAGGGGATTGGGGGACATCGGGGAATCAGACATCGTGGGTGGGGGGTGGGAGGGAGAAGGGAAGGGGCTGTGGGACATCGGGGGAATCAGACATCATGGGTGGGGTGTGGGAGGGAGAAGGGAAGGGGCTGTGGGACATCGGGGGAATCAGACATCGTGGGTGGGGGGTGGGAGGGAGAAGGGAAGGGGCTGTGGGACATCGGGGAATCAGACATCGTGGGTGGGGGGTGGGAGGGAGAAGGGAAAGGGCTGTGGGACATCGGGGGAATCAGACATCGTGGGTGGGGTGTGGGAGGGAGAAGGGAAGGGGATGTCGGACATCGGAGGAATCAGACATCATGGGTGGGGTGTGGGAGGGAGAAGGGAAGGGGCTGTGGGACATCGGGGGAATCAGACATCGTGGGTGGGGGGTGGGAGGGAGAAGGGAAGGGGATGTCGGACATCGGGGGAATCAGACATCATGGGTGGGGTGTGGGAGGGAGAAGGGAAGGGGCTGTGGGACATCGGGGGAATCAGACATCGTGGGTGGGGGGTGGGAGGGAGAAGGGAAGGGGCTGTGGGACATCGGGGAATCAGACATCGTGGGTGGGGGGTGGGAGGGAGAAGGGAAGGGGATTGGGGGACATCCGGGGGAATCAAACATCATGGGTGTGGGTGGGAGGGAGAAGGGAAGGGGCTGTGGTACATCGGTGGGAATCAGACATCATGGGTGGGGAAGAAGGGGGACATCGGGGGGAATCAGGCATCATTGGTGGGGGGTGGGGGGGAAGGGAAGGGGCTGTGGGACATCGGGTAATCAGACATCGTGGGTGGGGGGTGGGAGGGAGAAGTGAAGGGGATTGGGGGACATCGGGGGGAATCAGACATCATGGGTGGGGAAGAAGGGGGACATCGGGGGAATCAGACATCGTGGGTGGGGGTGGGAGGGAGAAGGGAAGGGGCTGTGGGACATCGGGGAATCAGACATCGTGGGTGGGGGGTGGGAGGGAGAAGGGAAGGGGATTGGGGGACATCGGGGGGAATCAAACATCATGGGTGGGGGTGGGAGGGAGAAGGGAAGGGGATTGGGGGACATCGGGGGGGAATCAAACATCATGGATAGGGGTGGGAGGGAGAAGGGAAGGGGCTGTGGGACATCGGGGAATCAGACATCGTGGGTGGGGGTGGGAGGGAGAAGGGAAGGGGATTGGGGGACATCCGGGAGAATCAGACATCGTGGGTGGGGGGTGGGAGGGAGATGGGAAGGGGTTGTGGGACATCGGGGTGAATCAGACATCGTGGGTGGGGGGCTGGCAGTAGAAGGAGAACGGGGCAGGGGGTCATCCTCCAGAGCTTGTCGCGCCTCCTGTCTGAATAAGGGTGAGATCTCGCGTTATTCCTAACGTGAGATCTCCCCTCCTCTCCTCCTGATTATCAGGTAGGCCCACAAAGAGGGAAGTAGACTGAGCTGGGGCAGAGCACTGTGGGGCGGGGCAGGGCTGGGCTGGGCTGGTGGGAATGGGGTGGGCCGAGAGCGCAACTTCACATTTTTCAGAACACCTGTAATAAAGACATGATTAGTTTTGGGTCTCTTAGCTGGTCCATGTCTTGGCCTGCATAATGAAGGTTTAGGGTTCAATGCAACAGATGAACCCACCCCCTAAGCCTGCCATCAAACTGCACAGATGGACCCTTGAAGGGGAACCTCTCAAAAGCAAATGCCTTTCCGCCAGGCAGACTTTGGTCTTGCGGGGTCTGCGTCGCGTTTTGCTCGGAGCCCAAGGCCCTCTCCTCAGAGCAAAGTGAAACGCAGTGGCTCAAGAAGACAGGCACAGAATTGCGGGATATCCTGCCTCTGAGCAAATGCTCAGGCCAGGGATTGGTTTTCAGGAGCAGAACTGGAGCTCACACCCAAATCGTTTCACACCCAAATCTCCTCCTGTTTCCCCTGAAGCATTGAGATTTCGCAAGCCTGATTTCAGAGGGGAAAAGATCTGTTCGTGTTCTATAGTGTTAAAGCATGAGCCGCAAATCACCTGGCGACCGCTGGCCAGGTGCAGGATGTTCCCGATAGGAGCAATTCAAGGCTTTTTGGGGGAGTTTGGAGCCTCAGGGAAGAGAAGTTAGATGTTAAAATAGAATGAGAGAGGAAAGAATGGTAGCGAAATAGAGAGTTGTCTTCCCTGATGACCTGGAGGCAACGGCAATTTGCCACAGCTGAACAGGTTTGCCCAAATTCCATTCGCATGGTTCCAGAAAAATTATGTGTGGTCTCTAACAAAGCTGCCATGGCGAAATGAAACCCGAAAAGAAAAAGAATGGAGCTATGGTTCCTTGAGGATGAAGTCTCATGGCTTCAAGGCAGTGCAGGAGTGCTTCAAGACAGGAAGGCGAGTGCCCAGGGCCCTCTCCGCTAGGAATGTTGCATTGCACTTCTTCCAAGACCTCAAAGGGAGGAGATACAGCAGAACAGAAGGGCCACAGAGAGCCCAAAAGCAACGGAAGTGGGCGCAGGACCTCATGAGAAATCTCTGCGCTGTCAGAACGGCCCAGGAAATGAAATTGAACGCATAGACTAAGGAGACTTCTCAAGCGGGAACTCAGGAAGGCAGGCACACTCCTTCCTGAAACCAAAAATGAAGGGATGGGGGGAAACCAAAGTTGTGGTTCAGAAGTCCAGTTGTGAGCCCAGATGTGGAGCCCAAGAGAAACAGGGCCAGTGGAAAGGGCCGATAATTCCAGGGTCTCAGGGGCGGCTGGGGCGGTGGTGGAAAAGACATCGCTATTCGCTACGCAGATCAAGTAAGCCTTCCCTGACGAACGTCAAGGGAAATGAACAGTCCAGGTGAGGTGGGATGGGCGGTCTGAGAATCCACGCCTCCCAAACGCTTTTAGGCCTCATCTTGACAGAAAAGCTACAATACAAGCATCATTTCAAGTAGGCCTCCTACTTGGCAAATGGTTTTGCCTGCATGAAGGAACACCGTCAAATGTACAATATTAACCTGCCTAACCTTTCTACCCAGATTTTAAATACTCTTACATAGCATTATCAATATCTCAATAAAACATAAAGCAAATCCTCGCTGTCAGTGTAACGCTTAACTAAACTAACTATGAACCTCAGCCGCTAACGCATTCAAATATAGAACCAAATTAAAGCAGTACTGAAATATTTCAAAAGCGACCATCTCTGGGTTGGATCCAGATTCACACTGGAGCAACTGCGCTGAGGGAAGTGGGTTTCCATGGCCCCTCCTTCCCACGACAGTCCTCCAGGCCCCTGGAAATACAACACAGAGGCACAGAAGCCCCTGCTCAAGGAGGTGATCTGCGATCTGGGGGTGGAGATCCCCCCCCCAAATTAGGCAGAGGGACTTTCCATGAGCAGCAGGCAGATCCTAGACCTATCCTTCTGTTGAGGCTCCTCAACTGTCCTAACGGCTGTTAGATATGAAATGACATCACAGAAGTGATGACATCACTTGGAACCCAGAGCATTGTGGCCTCAGAGGTGTTGTGCATTTCTTCCTCTTAAAGCTATATCCCACGTCCCCAACGGAAGCAGCCTGCCTGCAGGGCAGGGCAGCATACAAACTTGGATTCAAAACCACAGGATGAGACAGTACATTTGAATTTCGTAAAACAGATCATTTTCTATAAGCATGCACAGTTGCAAAACGTGAAAGTTTCAAGAAGTGTCCACAATTTTGGCCCCCGCTGTAGATAACATTACTGCCTGACTTTTTGTTTTCATACTATGCTCTGTCCTGGAGATGTGTTGGTGCAGGAGATGGAGAACAGGCCGAAGGTATCGCTGTGGATAAAAAGAGTCATCGGTTTGACTTTGGGGTAACCTACTCCAGTTGTTACAAGAACAACCAACCATCTGGACTGATCAGTGTTCTGCCTGAACCGTGAAAGGCCTGGTGTTTAATCTAACATTTTAGAAAATGAGGCATAAGATTTCTTTAGGAAATGGTGAATCCTTTTTGCAGTCCAGGAAACTCAGATATACGCAATCAAAAATGGAATTTACACGGGGGTGGGGGGGAACATTCCTAGTGGAAATGGTGGACTTTTGTCCTTGACCATGACCTTCTTTTTGACCTTGTTTCATTCTTCACCAAGTATGTGTTGCTCTTTAATATGGCTGAAACAGCCAAAGGGTGTTGGGGGACATTGGGGGAAATCAGACATCGTGGGTGGGGGGTGGGGGGAGAAGGGAAGGGGGCTGGGGGGAATGAGACATCATGGGTTGGAGGGAGAAGGGACGGGGTTGGGGGACATCGGGGGGAATCAGACATCATGGGTGGGGGGTGGGGGGAGAAGGGAAGGGGTTGGGGGACATTGGGGGGAATGAGACATCATGGGTTGGAGGGAGAAGGGAAGGGGTTGGGGGACATCGGGGGGAATCAGACAATTGGGCGCTTCACATTCAGAACCAGATGCGAAGCGTAGCGTCAGTTAGAGGGCTGCCCACTGACACCGCGGGACGTCCCTGAAGCTGCCACATGCACAGGCGAATCACCCGTCCTCTTAGAGAGCCACTCTGGACTGCCGTAGATCTACTGTGGTCATCGAAAGCAGCTGGAAATGTCCATTTTGGGCCACTTAGTTTACAACAGTAGAACAGCAGGACAGAGCGGATCACTAGGATGATGGGCGTGCACAGAGGCTTCAGGAAAGTCCCGTGGGCAGGTGAGCAGGTGGGGAGCAGCAGCCGGCCAGCTGGCCCAATTGGGTCCCATACCGAATTTGGGGTAAGATGGACGTGAATCGGCCCGCTTTGACTTGGATTTTGAGTTCAGACCCAAGGCGAAGCACCTCCCTGTTCTTCACCCCACTAAGTGACATGACTCCTGTTCATGCGCCTCTTGATCCAATGGGGCAAGTTTTATTATTGGCTGCCAGCCCATGAAGGGCTGCACAATCCCAGGTCAGTGTGGAGTAGGCGAAAAAACCCCGTGGGCTCCTGGCCATTCAGGACGCACACAGGGGGAAAAATTCCTACTCGGCCCCAAACTGGCGACCAGCCAGGCTCACACTGATCTCTGCAGGCAGCGGGCAGGTGCCAGACACGGAAGAACTGGCACAAGGGTGAGGGACTGTCTGGCTGGGTCCTTCTTTCCTCTAAGCGGGCCGCATGACGTTTCCGCAACCAACCTGTCATCTCATGGCAACTCGGCCCACTTCGGATCTGGTTCTGAATTTGAAGTGGGCCAGCTATTTGCGGTTACCCAGGCACCCATGGGTGCCCACAGGCACTCCGGGAAGCTGGGCGCAAGGCCAACCAGGAGGGCAAGGGGCACCCCTCCCCACCTGCTCGCCACCTCCCTCGTCCTTGCCCACTGACACCGCGGGACTTCCCTGAAGCCGCCACATGCACAGGCGAGCCACCCGTCCTCTTAGAGAGCCACTCTGGCCTGCCATAGATCTA
This sequence comes from Elgaria multicarinata webbii, assembly GCF_023053635.1. NCBI lineage: Eukaryota > Metazoa > Chordata > Lepidosauria > Squamata > Anguidae > Elgaria > Elgaria multicarinata. The sequence continues at coordinate 4,804,658 of NC_086193.1, read as the reverse complement.
CTGTGGTCATCGACAGCAGCTGGAAATGTCCATTTTGGGCCACTTAGTTTACAACAGTAGATCTATGGCAGGACAGAGTGACTCACTAGGATGATGGGCGTGCACAGAGGCTTCTGGTAAGTCCCGTGGGCAGGCGAGCAGGTGGGGAGTAGCAGCTGCCCATTAGGCCGAATTGGCCGCTTCAAATTCAGAACCAGATGCGAAGCGTAGTGTCAGTTAGAGGGGTGAAGAACAAGGATGTGCTTCGCCTCTGGTCTGAACCCAAAATCCAAGTCAAAGAGGGCCGATTCACGTCCACCTCACCCTGAATTCAGTACGGGACCCGATTGGGACGCCTTGGCCTGACTCAGCTAATTCGGCCTGATGGCCAGCTGCTGGCCCCTCCCCACCTGCTCGCCACCTCCCTCGTCCTTGCCCACTGACACCGCGGGACGTCCCTGAAGCCCTCACATGCGCAGGCGAGCAACATGTCCTCTTAGAGAGCCACTCTGCCCTGCCGTAGATCTACTGTGGTCATCAACAGCAGCTGGAAATGTCCATTTTTGGCCACTTAGTCTACAACAGTAGATCAACGGCAGGACAGAGCGGCTCACTAGGATGATGGGCGTGCACAGAGGCTTCAGGTAAGTCCCGTGGGCAGGCGAGTAGGTGGGGAGCAGCAGCCGGCCAGCTGGCCCAATTGGGTCCCATACGGAATTTGGGGTAAGGTGGACGTGAATCGGCCCGCTTTGACTTGGATTTTGAGTTCGGACCCAAGGCGAAGAACAGCCCTGTTCTTCACCCCACTAAGTGACACGACACCTGTTCATGCGCCTCTTGATCCCATGGAGCAAGTTTTATTATTGGCTGCCTGCCTATGAAGGGCTGCACAATCCCAGGTCAGTGTGGAGTAGGCGAAAAAACCCCGTGGGCTCCTGGCCATTCAGGACCCACACAGGGGGAAAAATTCCTACTCGGCCCCAAACTGGCGACCAGCCAGGCTCACACTGATCTCTGCAGGCAGCGGGCAGGTGCCAGTCACGGGAGAACTGGCACAAGGGTGAAGGACTGTCTGACTGGGTCCCTCTTTCCTCTAAGCGGGCCGCATGACGTTTCCCCAACCAACCTGTCATATCATGGCAACTCAGCCCACTTCGGATCTGGTTCTGAATTTGAAGTGGGCCATCTATTTGCGGTTACCCAGGCACCCATGGGTGCCCACAGGCACTCCGGGAAGCTGGGCGCAAGGCCAACCAGGAGGGCAAGGGGCACCCCTCCCCACCTGCTCGCCACCTCCCTCGTCCTTGCCCACTGACACCGCGGGACTTCCCTGAAGCCGCCACATGCACAGGCGAGCCACCCGTCTTCTTAGAGAGCCACTCTGGACTGCCATAGATCTACTGTGGTCATCGACAGCAGCTGGAAATGTCCATTTTTGGCCATTTAGTTTACAACAGTAGATCTACGGCAGGACAGAGTGACTTACTAGGATGATGGGCGTGGACAGAGGGTTCAGGTAAGTCCCGTGGGCAGGCGAGCAGGTGGGGAGCAGCAGCTGCCCATTAGGCTGAATTGGCTGCTTCAAATTCAGAACCAGATGCAAAGCGTAGTGTCAGTTAGAGGGGTGAAGAACAAGGATGTGCTTCGCCTCTGGTTTGAACCCCAAATCCAAGTCAAAGAGGGCCGATTCATGTCCACCTCACCCTGAATTCGGTACGGGACCCGATTGGGACGCCTTGGCCTGACTCAGCTAATTCGGCCTGATGGCCAGCTGCTGGCCCCTCCCCACCTGCTCGCCACCTCCCTCGTCCTTGCCCACTGACACCGCGGGACGTCCCTGAAGCCGCCACATGCGCAGGCGAGCCACCCGTCCTCATCGAGAGCCACTCTGCCCTGCCGTAGATCTACTGTGGTCATCGACAGCAGCTGGAAATGTCCATTTTTGGCCACTTAGTCTACAACAGTAGATCTACAGCAGGACAGAGCGACTCACTAGGATGATGGGCGTGCACAAAGGCTTCAGGTAAGTCCCGTGGGCGGGCGAGCAGGTGGGGAGCAGCAGCCGGCCAGCTGGCCCAATTGGGTGCCATACAGAATTTGGGGTAAGGTGGACGTGAATCGGCCCGCTTTGACTTGGATTTTGAGTTCGGACCCAAGGCGAAGCACATCCCTGTTCTTTACCCCACTAAGTGACACGACACCTGTTCATGCACCTCTTGATCCCATGGGGCAAGTTTTATTATTGGCTGCCTGCCCATGAAGGGCTGCACAATCCCAGGTCAGTGTGGAGTAGGCGAAAAAACCCCGTGGGCTCCTGGACATTCAGGACGCACACAGGGGGAAAAATTCCTACTCGGCCCCGAACAACTGGCGACCAGCCAGGCTCACACTGATCTCTGCAGGCAGTGGGCAGGTGCCAGTCACGGGAGAACTGGCACAAGGTGCTTGAGTTTAAGAAAGGCAAGACCTGTTTAAACCTTTAGAGCTGTCTTCCCCAACCTGCTGCTGTCCAGATGGGTTGGACAACAACTCCATCATACTCTGGGTGGGGTATTATAGGACTTATAGTCCAACACATCTGAAGGGCACCAGGTTGGGCGAGGCTGTTTCAGAGGATCTGCAACAGGACAGTTTTCTTCTATTCATCTACCTCACACCCCTCTAGTCCACAGACCAGAGACTCAGCAACGGAAGCCATCACAGGCTGGGAAAAGGGGGGGGCAGGAAACGGAGGCTGGGGAAATGGGGGGGGCGGGAAATGGAGGCTGGGGACATGGGGCGAATGATGGGTGGGAGACATCAGGTGTGGGATCGGACATTGGGGGTTGGGGGCGGGTGGGAGAAGAACCGGGCTGGGGGACATCGGGGGAAATCAGACATGGTGGGTGGGGGGTGGGAGGGAGAAGGGAAGGGGCTGTGGGACATCGGAGGTATCAGACATCATGGGTGTGGAGTGGAGGGAGAAGGGAAAGGGCTGGGGGACATCGGTGGGAATCAGACATCATGGGTGGGGGGTGGGAGGGAGAAGGGAAGTGGTTGGGGGACATCGTGGGGAATCAGACATCATGGGTGGGGGGTGGGAGGGAGAAGGGAAGTGGTTGGGGGACATCGTGGGGAATCAGACATTATGGGTGGGGGGTGGAAAGGAGAAGGGAAGGTGTTGGGGGACATCGGGGAATCAGACATCATGGGTGGGGGGGAGGGAGAAGGGAAGGGGTTGGGGGACATCGGGGGAATCAGACATCATGGGTGGGGGGTGGGAGGGAGAAGGGATGGGGTTGGGGACATCGGGGGGAATCACACATCATGGGTGGGGGGGTGTGGGAGAAGGGAAGGGGTTGGGGGACATCGGGGGAATCAGACATTATGGGTCGGGGGTGGAAAGGAGAAGGGAAGGGGTTGGGGGACATCAGGGAATCAGACATCATGGGTGGGGGGAGGGAGAAGGGAAGGGGTTGGGGGACATTGGGGGAATCAGACATCATGGGTAGGGGGTGGGAGGGAGAAGGGATGGGGTTGGGGGACATTGGGGGAATCAGACATCATGGGTGGGGGGTGGGAAGAAGAAGGGAAGGGGTTGGGGGACATTGGGGGAATCAGACATCATGGGTAGGGGGTGGGAGGGAGAAGGGAAGGGGTTGGGGGACATTGGGGGAAATAAGACATCATGGGTGGGGGGTGGGAAGAAGAAGGGATGGGGTTGGGGACATCGGGGAGAATCAGACATCATGGGTGGGGGGAGGGAGAAGGGAAGGGGTTGGGGGACATCGGGGGAAATAAGACATCATGGGTGGGGGGTGGGAGGGAGAAGGGAAGGGGTTGGGGGACATTGGGGAAATCAGACATCATGGGTGGGGTGTGTGAGGGAGAAGGGATGGGGTTGGGGGACATCGGGGGAAATAGACATCATGGGTGGAGGGTGGAGGGAGAAGGGAAGGGGTTGGGGGACATCGGGGGAATCAGACTTCATGGCTAGGGGGTGGGAGGGAGAAGGGATGGGGTTGGGGGACATCGGGGGAAATAGACATCATGGGTGGAGGGTGGAGGGAGAAGGGAAGGGGTTGGGGGACATCGGGGAATCAGACATCATGGGTGGGGGTGAGGGAGAAGGGAAGGGGTTGGGGGACATCGGGGAATCAGACATCATGGGTGGGGGGAGGGAGAAGGGAAGGGGTTGAGGGACATCGGGGGAATCAGACATCATGGGTGGGGGGTGGGAGGGAGAAGGGAAGGGGTTGGGGGACATTGGGGGAATCAGACATCATGGGTGGGGGGTGGAGGGAGAAGGGAAGGGGTTGGGGGACATCAGGGGAATCAGACATCATGGGTGGGGGGTGGGAGGGAGAAGGGATGGGGTTGGGGGACATTGGGGGAAATAAGACATCATGGGTGGGGGGTGGGAGGGAGAAGGGAAGGGGTTGGGGGACATTGGGGGAATCAGACATCATGGGTAGGGGGTGGGAGGGAGAAGGGATGGGGTTGGGGGACATTGGGGGAATCAGACATCATGGGTGGGGGGTGGGAAGAAGAAGGGAAGGGGTTGGGGGACATTGGGGGAATCAGACATCATGGGTAGGGGGTGGGAGGGAGAAGGGAAGGGGTTGGGGGACATTGGGGGAAATAAGACATCATGGGTGGGGGGTGGGAAGAAGAAGGGATGGGGTTGGGGACATCGGGGAGAATCAGACATCATGGGTGGGGGGAGGGAGAAGGGAAGGGGTTGGGGGACATCGGGGGAAATAAGACATCATGGGTGGGGGGTGGGAGGGAGAAGGGAAGGGGTTGGGGGACATTGGGGAAATCAGACATCATGGGTGGGGTGTGTGAGGGAGAAGGGATGGGGTTGGGGGACATCGGGGGAAATAGACATCATGGGTGGAGGGTGGAGGGAGAAGGGAAGGGGTTGGGGGACATCGGGGGAATCAGACTTCATGGCTAGGGGGTGGGAGGGAGAAGGGATGGGGTTGGGGGACATCGGGGGAAATAGACATCATGGGTGGAGGGTGGAGGGAGAAGGGAAGGGGTTGGGGGACATCGGGGAATCAGACATCATGGGTGGGGGTGAGGGAGAAGGGAAGGGGTTGGGGGACATCGGGGAATCAGACATCATGGGTGGGGGGAGGGAGAAGGGAAGGGGTTGAGGGACATCGGGGGAATCAGACATCATGGGTGGGGGGTGGGAGGGAGAAGGGAAGGGGTTGGGGGACATTGGGGGAATCAGACATCATGGGTGGGGGGTGGAGGGAGAAGGGAAGGGGTTGGGGGACATCAGGGGAATCAGACATCATGGGTGGGGGGTGGGAGGGAGAAGGGATGGGGTTGGGGGACATTGGGGGAAATAAGACATCATGGGTGGGGGGTGGGAGGGAGAAGGGAAGGGGTTGGGGGACATTGGGGGAATCAGACATCATGGGTAGGGGGTGGGAGGGAGAAGGGATGGGGTTGGGGGACATTGGGGGAATCAGACATCATGGGTGGGGGGTGGGAAGAAGAAGGGAAGGGGTTGGGGGACATTGGGGGAATCAGACATCATGGGTAGGGGGTGGGAGGGAGAAGGGAAGGGGTTGGGGGACATTGGGGGAAATAAGACATCATGGGTGGGGGGTGGGAAGAAGAAGGGATGGGGTTGGGGACATCGGGGAGAATCAGACATCATGGGTGGGGGGAGGGAGAAGGGAAGGGGTTGGGGGACATCGGGGGAAATAAGACATCATGGGTGGGGGGTGGGAGGGAGAAGGGAAGGGGTTGGGGGACATTGGGGAAATCAGACATCATGGGTGGGGTGTGTGAGGGAGAAGGGATGGGGTTGGGGGACATCGGGGGAAATAGACATCATGGGTGGAGGGTGGAGGGAGAAGGGAAGGGGTTGGGGGACATCGGGGGAATCAGACTTCATGGCTAGGGGGTGGGAGGGAGAAGGGATGGGGTTGGGGGACATCGGGGGAAATAGACATCATGGGTGGAGGGTGGAGGGAGAAGGGAAGGGGTTGGGGGACATCGGGGAATCAGACATCATGGGTGGGGGTGAGGGAGAAGGGAAGGGGTTGGGGGACATCGGGGAATCAGACATCATGGGTGGGGGGAGGGAGAAGGGAAGGGGTTGAGGGACATCGGGGGAATCAGACATCATGGGTGGGGGGTGGGAGGGAGAAGGGAAGGGGTTGGGGGACATTGGGGGAATCAGACATCATGGGTGGGGGGTGGAGGGAGAAGGGAAGGGGTTGGGGGACATCAGGGGAATCAGACATCATGGGTGGGGGGTGGGAGGGAGAAGGGATGGGGTTGGGGGACATCGGGGGAAATAAGACATCATGGGTGGGGGGTGGGAGGGAGAAGGGAAGGGGTTGGGGGACATTGGGGGAATCAGACATCATGGGTGGGGGGTGGGAGGGAGGAGGGATGGGGTTGGGGACATCGGAGGGAATCAGTCATCATGGGTGGGGGGTGTGTGGGAGAAGGGAAGGGGTTGGGGGACATCGGGGGAAATCAGACATCATGGGTGGAGGGTGGAGGGAGAAGGGAAGGGGTTGGGGGACATCGGTGGGAATCAGACATCATGGGTGGGGGGTGGGAGGGAGAAGGGAAGGGGTTGGGGGACATCGGGGGGAATCAGACATCATGGGTGGGGGGTGGAGGGAGAAGGGAAGGGGTTGGGGGACATCGGGGGAACCAGACATCATGGGTGGGGGTTGGGAGGGAGTAGGGATGGGATTGGGGGACATCAGGGGAATCAGACTTCATGGGTGGGGAGTGGGAGGGAGAAAGGAAGGGGTTGGGGACATCGGGGGGAATCAGACATCATGGGTGGGGGGTGGGAGGGAGAAGGGAAGGGGTTGGGGGACATCGAGGGAATCAGACATCATGGGTGGGGGGTGGAAAGGAGAAGGGAAGGGGTTGGGGGACATCGGGGAATCAGACATCATGGGTCGGGGTGGGAGGGAGAAGGGAAGGGGTTGGGGGACATCGGGGGAATCAGACATCATGGGTGGGGCGTAGGAGGGAGAAGGGATGGGGTTGGGGGACATCGGGGGAATCAGAAATCATGGGTGGGGGGTGGGAGGGAGAAGGGAAGGGGCTGTGGGACATCGTGGGAATCAGACATCATGGGTGGGGGGTGGGAGGGAGAAGGGAAGGGGTTGGGGGACATCGGGGGAAATAGACATCATGGGTGGGGGGTGGAGGGAGAAGGGAAGGGGCTGGGGGACATTGGGGAGAATCAGACATCATGGGTGGGGGGTGGGAGGGAGAAGGGAAGGGGCTGGGGGACATCGGGGGGAATCAGACATCATGGGTGGGGGTGGGATGGAGAAGGGAAGGGGTTGGTGGACTTCGGGGGGAGTCAGACATCATGGGTGGGGGGTGGGAGGGAGAAGGGAAGGGGCAGGGGGACATCGGGGGAAGAAGACATCGTGGGTGGGGGGTGGGAGGGAGAAGGGAAGGGGCTGTTGGACATTGGGGAAATCAGACATCATGGGTGGGGTGAGGGAGGGAGAAGGGAAGGGGTTGGGGGACATCGGGGGGGAATCAGACATCATGGGTGGGGGTGGGAGGGAGAAGGGAATGGGTTGGGGGACATCGGGGGGGAATCAGACATCATGGGTGGGGGTGGGAGGGAGAAGGGAAGGGGTTGGGGGACATCGGGGGGGAATCAGACATCATGGGTGGGGGTGGGAGGGAGAAGGGAAGGGGTTGGGGGACATCGGGGGGAATCAGACATCATGGGTGGGGGGTGGGAGGTAGAAGGGAAGGGGCCGTGGGACATCGTGGGAATCAGACATCATGGCTGGGGTGTGGGAGGGAGAAGGGAAGGGGTTGAGGGACATCGGGGGAATCAGACATCATCGGTGGGAGGTGGGAGGGAGAAGGGAAGGGGTTGGGGGACATCGGGGGGAATCAGAAATCATGGGTGGGGGTGGAAGGGAAAAGGGAAGGGGTTGGGGGACATTGGGGGGAATCAGACATCATGGGTGGGGGGTGGGAGAGAGAAGGGAAGGGGTTGGGGGACATCGGGGGAATCAGACATCATGTGTAGGGGGAGAAGGGAAGGGGTTTGGGGACATCGGGGGAATCAGACATCCTGGGTGGGGGGTGGGAGGGAGAAGGGAAGGGGCTGTGGGACATCGGGGGAATCAAACTTCGTGGGTGCGGGGTGGGAGGGAGAAGGGAAGGGGCTTTTGGACATCAGGGGGAATCAGACATCGTGAGTGGGGGGTGGGAGGGAGAAGGGAAAGGGCTGTGGGACATCGGGGGGAATCAGACATCGTGGGTGGAGGTGGGAGGGAGAAGGGAAGGGGCTGTGGGACGTCGGGGGGAATCAGACATCGTGGGTGGGGGCTGGCAGGGAGATGGGAAGGGGTTGGGGGACATCGGGGGGAATCAGACATCATGGGTGGGGGTGGGAGGGAGAAGGGAAGGGGTTGGGGGACATCGGGGGGAATCAGACATCATGGGTGGGGGTGGGAGGGAGAAGGGAAGGGGTTGGGGGACATCGGGGGGAATCAGACATCATGGGTGGGGGATGGGAGGGAGAAGGGAAGGGGCTGTGGGACATCGGGGGAATCAGACATCGTTGGTGGTGGGCGGGTGGGAGAAGGAGATCGGGGCTGGGGGACATGGGGGGGAATCAGACATCGTTGGTGGGGGGCAGGTGGGAGAAGGAGATCGGGGCTGGGGGACATCGGGGGGAATCAGACATCGTGGGTGGGGGGCTGGCAGCAGAAGGAGAACGGGGCAGGGGGTCATCCTCCAGAGCTTGTCGCGCCTCCTGTCTGAATAAGGGTGAGATCTCGCGTTATTCCTAACGTGAGATCTCCCCTCCTCTCCTCCGCATTATCAGGTAGGCCCACAAAGAGGTAAGTAGGCTGAGCTGGGGCAGAGCTCTGTGGGGCGGGGCAGGGCTGGGCTGGGCTGGTGGGAATGGGGTGGGCCGAGAGCGCAACTTCACGTTTTTCAGAACACCTGTAATAAAGACATGATTAGTTTTGGGTCTCTTAGCTGGTCCATGTCTTGGCCTGCATAATGAAGGGTTAGGGTTCAATGCAACAGATGAACCCACCCCCTAAGCCTGCCATCAAACTGCACAGATGGACCCTGCACAGATGGACCCTCTCAAAAGCAAATGCCTTTCCGCCAGGCAGACTTTGGTCCTGCGGGGTCTGCTTCGCTTTTTGCTCGGAGCCCAAGGCCCTCTCCTCAGAGCAAAGTGAAAGGCAGTGGCTCAAGAAGACAGACACAGAATTGCGGGATATCCTGCCTCTGAGCAGATGCTCAGGCCAGGGATTGGTTTTCAGGAGCAGAACTGGAGCTCACACCCAAATCGTTTCACACCGAAATCTCCTCCTGTTTCCCCTGCAGCATTGAGATTTCGCAAGCCTGATTTCAGAGGGGAAAAGATCTGTTCGTGTTCTATAGTGTTAAAGCATGAGCCGCAAATCACCTGGCGACCGCTGGCCAGGTGCAGGATGTTCCCGATAGGAGCAATTCAAGGCTTTTTGGGGGAGTTTGGAGCCTCAGGGAAGAGAAGTTAGATGTTAGAATAGAATGAGAGAGGAAAGAATGGTAGCGAAATAGTGGCTTGTCTTCCTTGATGACCTGGAGGCAACGGCAATTTGCCATAGCTGAACAGGTTTGCCCAAATTCCATTCGCATGGTTCCCGAAAAATTATGTGTGGTCTCTAACAAAGCTGCCATGGCGAAATGAAACCCGAAAAGAAAAAGAATGGAGCTATGGTTCCTTGAGGATGAAGTCTCATGGCTTCAAGGCAGTGCAGGAGTGCTTCAAGACAGGAAGGCGAGTGCCCAGGGCCCTCTCCGCTAGGAATGTTGCATTGCACTTCTTCCAAGACCTCAAAGGGAGGAGATACAGCTGAACAGAAGGGCCACAGAGAGCCCAAAAGCAACGGAAGTGGGCGCAGGACCTCATGAGAAATCTCTGCGGTGTCAGAACGGCCCGAGAAATGAAATTGAACGCATAGACTAAGGAGACTTCTCAAGCGGGAACTCAGGAAGGCAGGCACACTCCTTCCTGAAACCAAAAATGAAGGGATGGGGTGAAACCAAACTTGTGGTTCAGAAGTCCAGTTGTGAGCCCAGATGTGGAGCCCAAGAGAAACAGGGCCAGTGGAAAGGGCCGATAATTCCAGGGTCTCAGGGGCGGCTGGGGCGGTGGTGGAAAAGACATCGCTATTCGCTACGCAGATCAAGTAAGCCTTCCCTGACGAACGTCAAGGGAAATGAACAGTCCAGGTGAGGTGGGATGGGCGGTCTGAGAATCCACGCCTCCCAAACGCTTTTAGGCCTCATCTTGACAGAAAAGCTACAATACAAGCATCATTTCAAGTAGGCCTCCTACTTGGCAAATAGTTTTGCCTGCGTGAAGGAACACCGTCAAATGTACAATATTAACCTGCCTAACCTTTCTACCCAGATTTTAAATACTCTTACATAGCATTATCAATATCTCAATGACACATAAAGCAAATCCTCTCTGTCAATGTAACGCTTAACTAAACTCACTATGAACCTCAGCCGCTAACGCATTCAAATATAGAACCAAATTAAAGCAGTACTGAAATATTTCAAAAGCGACCATCTCTGGGTTGGATCCAGATTCACACTGGAGCAACTGCGCTGAGGGAAGTGGGTTTCCATGGCCCCTCCTTCCCACGACAGTCCTCCAGGCCCCTGGAAATACAACACAGAGGCACAGAAGCCCCTGCTCAAGGAGGTGATCTGCGATCTGGGGGTGGAGATCCCCCCCCCCAAATTAGGCAGAGGGACTTTCCATGAGCAGCAGGCAGATCCTAGACCTATCCCTCTGTTGAGGCTCCTCAACTGTCCTAACGGCTGTTAGATACGAAATGACATCACTGAAGTGATGACATCACTTGGAACCCAGAGCATTGTGGCCTCAGAGGTGTTGTGCATTTCTTCCTCTTAAAGCTATATCCCACGTCCCCAACGGAAGCAGCCTGCCTGCAGGGCAGGGCAGCATATAAACTTGGATTCAAAACCACAGGATGAGACAGCACATTTGAATCGCGTAAAACAGATCATTTTCTATAAGCATGCACAGTTGCAAAACGTGAAAGTTTCAAGAAGTGTCCACAATTTTGGCCCCCACTGTAGATAACATTACTGCCTGACTTTTTGTTTTCATACTATGCTCTGTCCTGGAGATGCGTTGGTGCAGGAGATGGAGAACAGGCCGAAGGTATCGCTGTGGATAAAAAGAGTCATCGGTTTGACTTTGGGGTAACCTACTCCAGTTGTTACAAGAACAACCAACCATCTGGACTGATCAGTGTTCTGCCTGAACCGTGAAAGGCCTGGTGTTTAATCTAACATTTTAGAAAATGAGGCATAAGATTTCTTTAGGAAATGGTGAATCCTTTTTGCAGTCCAGGAAACTCAGATATACGCAATCAAAAATGCAATTTACACGGGGGTGGGGGGGAACATTCCTAGTGGAAATGGTGGACTTTTGTCCTTGACCATGACCTTCTTTTTGACCTTGTTTCATTCTTCACCAAGTATGTGTTGCTCTTTAATATGGCTGAAACAGCCAAAGGGTGTTGGGGGACATTGGGGGAAATCAGACATCGTGGGTGGGGGGTGGGGGGAGAAGGGAAGGGGGCTGGGGGGAATGAGACATCATGGGTTGGAGGGAGAAGGGACGGGGTTGGGGGACATCGGGGGGAATCAGACATCATGGGTGGGGGGTGGGGGGAGAAGGGAAGGGGTTGGGGGACATTGGGGGGAATGAGACATCATGGGTTGGAGGGAGAAGGGAAGGGGTTGGGGGACATCGGGGGGAATCAGACAATTGGGCGCTTCACATTCAGAACCAGATGCGAAGCGTAGCGTCAGTTAGAGGGCTGCCCACTGACACCGCGGGACGTCCCTGAAGCTGCCACATGCACAGGCGAATCACCCGTCCTCTTAGAGAGCCACTCTGGACTGCCGTAGATCTACTGTGGTCATCGAAAGCAGCTGGAAATGTCCATTTTGGGCCACTTAGTTTACAACAGTAGAACAGCAGGACAGAGCGGCTCACTAGGATGATGGGCGTGCACAGAGGCTTCAGGTAAGTCCCGTGGGCAGGTGAGCAGGTGGGGAGCAGCAGCCGGCCAGCTGGCCCAATTGGGTCCCATACCGAATTTGGGGTAAGGTGGAGGTGAATCGGCCCCCTTTGACTTGGATTTTGAGTTCGGACCCAAGGCGAAGCACATCCATGTTCTTCACCCCACTAAGTGACACGACACCTGTTCATGCGCCTCTTGATCCCATGGGGCAAGTTTTATTATTGGCTGCCTGCCCATGAAGGGCTGCACAATCCCAGGTCAGTGTGGAGTAGGCGAAAAAAACCCGTGGGCTCCTGGCCATTCAGGACCTACACAGGGGGAAAAATTCCTACTCGGCCCCAAACTGGCGACCAGCCAGGCTCACACTGATCTCTGCAGGCAGCGGGCAGGTGCCAGTCACGGGAGAACTGGCACAAGGGTGAAGGACTGTCTGACTGGGTCCCTCTTTCCTCTAAGCGGGCCGCATGACGTTTCCGCAACCAACCTGTCATCTCATGGCAACTCGGCCCACTTCGGATCTGGTTCTGAATTTGAAGTGGGCCAGCTATTTGCGGTTACCCAGGCACCCATGGGTGCCCACAGGCACTCCGGGAAGCTGGGCGCAAGGCCAACCAGGAGGGCAAGGGGCACCCCTCCCCACCTGCTCGCCACCTCCCTCGTCCTTGCCCACTGACACCGCGGGACTTCCCTGAAGCCGCCACATGCACAGGCGAGCCACCCGTCCTCTTAGAGAGCCACTCTGGCCTGCCATAGATCTACTGTGGTCATCGACAGCAGCTGGAAATGTCCATTTTGGGCCACTTAGTTTACAACAGTAGATCTATGGCAGGACAGAGTGACTTACTAGGATGATGGGCGTGCACAGAGGCTTCAGGTAAGTCCCGTGGGCAGGCGAGCAGGTGGGGAGCAGCAGCTGCCCATTAGGCCGAATTGGCCGCTTCAAATTCAGAACCAGATGCAAAGCGTAGTGTCAGTTAGAGGGTTAAGAACAAGGATGTGCTTCTTCTCTGGTCTGAACTCAAAATCCAAGTCAAAGAGGGCCGATTCACGTTCACCTCACCCTGAATTCGGTATGGGACCCGATTGGGACGCCTTGGCCTGACTCAGCTAATTCGGCCTGATGGCCAGCTACTGGCCTCTCCCCACCCGCTCGCCACCTCCCTCGTCCTTGCCCACTGACACCGCGGGACTTCACTGAAGCCGCCACATGCTCAGGCGAATCACCCGTCCTCTTAGAGAGCCACTCTGATCTGCCGTAGATCTACTGTGGTCATCGACAGCAGCTGGAAATGTCCATTTTTGGCCACTTAGTCTACAACAGTAGATCTACGGCAGGACAGAGCGGCTCACTAGGATGATGGGCGTGCACAGAGGCTTCAGGTAAGTCCCGTGGGTGGGCGAGCAGGTGGGGAGCAGCAGCTGGCCAGCTGGCCCAATTGGGTCCCATACCGAATTTGGGGTAAGATGGACGTGAATCGGCCCGCTTTGACTTGGATTTTGAGTTCGGACCCAAGGCGAAGCACATCCCTGTTCTTTACCCCACTAAGTGACACGACACCTGTTCATGCACCTCTTGATCCCATGGGGCAAGTTTTATTATTGGCTGCCTGCCCATGAAGGGCTGCACAATCCCAGGTCAGTGTGGAGTAGGCGAAAAAACCCCGTGGGCTCCTGGACATTCAGGACGCACACAGGGGGAAAAATTCCTACTCGGCCCCGAACAACTGGCGACCAGCCAGGCTCACACTGATCTCTGCAGGCAGTGGGCAGGTGCCAGTCACGGGAGAACTGGCACAAGGTGCTTGAGTTTAAGAAAGGCAAGACCTGTTTAAACCTTTAGAGCTGTCTTGCCCAACCTGCTGCTGTCCAGATGGGTTGGACAACAACTCCATCATACTCTGGGTGGGGTATTATAGGACTTATAGTCCAACACATCTGAAGGGCACCAGGTTGGGCGAGGCTGTTTCAGAGGATCTGCAACAGGACAGTTTTCTTCTATTCATCTACCTCACACCCCTCTAGTCCACAGACCAGAGACTCAGCAACGGAAGCCATCACAGGCTGGGAAAAGGGGGGGGGCAGGAAACGGAGGCTGGGGAAATGGGGGGGCGGGAAATGGAGGCTGGGGACATGGGGGGAATTATGGGTGGGAGACATCGGGTGTGGGATCGGACATTGGGGGTTGGGGGCGGGTGGGAGAAGAACCGGGCTGGGGGACATCGGGGGAAATCAGACATCATGGGTGTGGAGTGGAGGGAGAAGGGAAAGGGCTGGGGGACATCGGTGGGTATCAGACATCATGGGCGGGGGGTGGGAGGGAGAAGGGAAGTGGTTGGGGGACATCGGGGGAAGAAGACATCAGGGGTGGGGGGTGGAAGGGAGAAGGGAAGGGGCTGTTGGACATTGGGGAAATCAGACATCATGGGTGGGGGGTGGGAGGGAGAAGGGAAGTGGTTGGGGGACATCGGGGGGAATCAGACATCATGGGTGGGGTGTGGGAGGGAGAAGGGAAGTGGCTGGGGGACATCCGGGGAAATAAGAGATCATGGGTGGGGGTGGGAGGGAGAAGGGAAGGGGTTGGGGGACATTGGGGGAATCAGACATCATGGGTGGGGGTGGGAGGGAGAAGGGAATGGGTTGGGGGACATCGGGGGGAATCAGACATCATGGGTGGGGTGTGGGAGGGAGAAGGGAAGTGGCTGGGGGACATCCGGGGAAATAAGAGATCATGGGTGGGGGTGGGAGGGAGAAGGGAAGGGGCTGTGGGACATCGGGGGAACCAGACATCATGGGTGGGGGTGGGAGGGAGAAGGGAATGGGTTGGGGGACATCGGGGGGAATCAGACATCATGGGTGGGGTGTGGGAGGGAGAAGGGATGGGGTTGGGTGACATCCGGGGAAATAAGAGATCATGGGTGGGGGTGGGAGGGAGAAGGGAAGGGGTTGGGGGACATTGGGGGAATCAGACATCATGGGTGGGGGTGGGAGGGAGAAGGGAAGGGGCTGTGGGACATCGGGGGAACCAGACATCATTGGTGGGGGGTGGGAGGGAGTAGGGAAGGGGTTGGGGGACCTCAGGGTAATCAGACATCATGGGTTGGGGTGGGAGGGAGAAGGGAATGGGTTGGGGGACATCGCTGGAAATCAGACATCAGGGGTGGGGGGTGGAAGGGAGAAGGGAAGGGGCTGTGGGACATCGGGGGAAATCAGACATCATGGGTGGGGGGTGTGAGGGAGAAGGGAAGGGGTTGGGGGACATCGGGGGGAATCAGACATCATGGGTGGGGGGTGTGAGGGAGAAGGGAAGGGGTTGGGGGACATCGGGGGGAATCAGACATCATGGGTGGGGGGTGGGAGGGAGAAGGGAAGGGGCAGGGGGACATCGGGGGAAGAAGACATCGTGGGTGGGGGGTGGGAGGGAGAAGGGAAGGGGCTGTTGGACATTGGGGGAATCTGACATCATGGGTGGGTGAGGGAGGGAGAAGGGAAGGGGTTTGGGGACATCGGGGGAATCAGACATCATGGGTGGGGGTGGGAGGGAGAAGGGAATGGGTTGGGGGACATCGGGGGGAATCAGACATCATGGGTTGGGGTGGGAGGGAGAAGGGAATGGGTTGGGGGACATCGGGGGGAATCAGACATCATGGGTGGGGGGTGGGAGGGAAAAGGGAAGGGGTTGGGGGACATCGGGGGGGAATCAGACATCATGGGTGGGGGGTGGGAGGGAGAAGGGAAGGGGCTGTGGGACATCGTGGGAATCAGACATCATGGGTGGGGTGTGGGAGGGAGAAGGGAAGGGGTTGAGGAACATCGGGGGAATCAGACATCATGGGTGGGAGGTGGGAGGGAGAAGGGAAGGGGTTGGGGGACATCGGGGGGGGAATCTGACATCACGGGTGGGGTGTGGGAGGGAGAAGGGAAGTGGCAGGGGGACATCGGGGGAATCAAACATCGTGGGTGGGGGGGTGTGAGGGAGAAGGGAAGGGGCTGTGGGACATCGGGGGAATCAGACATCATGGGTGGGGGTGGAAGGGAGAAGGGAAGGGGCTGTTGGACATTGGGGGAATCAGACATCATGGGTGGGGGTGGGAGGGAGAAGGGAATGGGTTGGGGGACATCGGGGGGAATCAGACATCATGGGTGGGGGGTGGGAGGGAGAAGGGAAGGGGCTGTGGGACATCGGGGGGAATCAGACATCATGGGTTGGGGTGGGAGGGAGAAGGGAATGGGTTGGGGGACATCGGGGGGAATCAGACATCATGGGTGGGGGTGGGAGGGAGAAGGGAATGGGTTGGGGGACATCGGGGGGAATCAGACATCATGGGTGGGGGTGGGAGGGAGAAGGGAAGGGGCTGTGGGACATCGGGGGGAATCAGACATCATGGGTGGGGTGTGGGAGGGAGAAGGGAAGGGGCTGTGGGACATCGTGGGAATCAGACATCATGGGTGGGGTGTGGGAGGGAGAAGGGAAGGGGCTGTGGGACATCGGGGGGAATCAGACATCATGGGTGGGGGGTGGAGGGAGAAGGGAAGGGGCTGTGGGACATCGTGGGAATCAGACATCATGGGTGGGGTGTGGGAGGGAGAAGGGAAGGGGTTGAGGGACATCGGGGGAATCAGACATCATGGGTGGGGGGTGGGAGGGAGAAGGGAAGGGGCTGTGGGACATCGGGGGAACCAGACATCATGGGTGGGGTGTGGGAGGGAGAAGGGAAGGGGCTGTGGGACATCGGGGGGAATCAGACATCATGGGTGGGGGTGGAAGGGAGAAGGGAAGGGGCTGTTGGACATTGGGGGAATCAGACATCATGGGTGGGGGTGGGAGGGAGAAGGGAATGGGTTGGGGGACATCGGGGGGAATCAGACATCATGGGTGGGGGGGTGTGAGGGAGAAGGGAAGGGGCTGTGGGACATCGGGGGAATCAGACATCATGGGTGGGGGTGGAAGGGAGAAGGGAAGGGGCTGTTGGACATTGGGGGAATCAGACATCATGGGTGGGGGTGGGAGGGAGAAGGGAATGGGTTGGGGGACATCGGGGGGAATCAGACATCATGGGTGGGGGGTGGGAGGGAGAAGGGAAGGGGCTGTGGGACATCGGGGGGAATCAGACATCATGGGTTGGGGTGGGAGGGAGAAGGGAATGGGTTGGGGGACATCGGGGGGAATCAGACATCATGGGTGGGGGTGGGAGGGAGAAGGGAATGGGTTGGGGGACATCGGGGGGAATCAGACATCATGGGTGGGGGGTGGGAGGGAGAAGGGAAGGGGCTGTGGGACATCGGGGGGAATCAGACATCATGGGTGGGGTGTGGGAGGGAGAAGGGAAGGGGCTGTGGGACATCGTGGGAATCAGACATCATGGGTGGGGTGTGGGAGGGAGAAGGGAAGGGGCTGTGGGACATCGGGGGGAATCAGACATCATGGGTGGGGGGTGGAGGGAGAAGGGAAGGGGCTGTGGGACATCGTGGGAATCAGACATCATGGGTGGGGTGTGGGAGGGAGAAGGGAAGGGGTTGAGGGACATCGGGGGAATCAGACATCATTGGTGGGGGGTGGGAGGGAGAAGGGAAGGGGTTGGGGGACCTCAGGGTAATCAGACATCATGGGTTGGGGTGGGAGGGAGAAGGGAATGGGTTGGGGGACATCGCTGGAAATCAGACATCAGGGGTGGGGGGTGGAAGGGAGAAGGGAAGGGGCTGTGGGACATCGGGGGAAATCAGACATCATGGGTGGGGGGTGTGAGGGAGAAGGGAAGGGGTTGGGGGACATCGGGGGGAATCAGACATCATGGGTGGGGGGTGTGAGGGAGAAGGGAAGGGGTTGGGGGACATCGGGGGGAATCAGACATCATGGGTGGGGGGTGGGAGGGAGAAGGGAAGGGGTTGGGGGACATCGGGGGGAATCAGACATCATGGGTGGGAGGTGGGAGGGAGAAGGGAAGGGGTTGGGGGACATCGGGGGGGGAATCTGACATCACGGGTGGGGTGTGGGAGGGAGAAGGGAAGTGGCAGGGGGACATCGGGGGAATCAAACATCGTGGGTGGGGGGGTGTGAGGGAGAAGGGAAGGGGCTGTGGGACATCGGGGGAATCAGACATCATGGGTGGGGGTGGAAGGGAGAAGGGAAGGGGCTGTTGGACATTGGGGGAATCAGACATCATGGGTGGGGGTGGGAGGGAGAAGGGAATGGGTTGGGGGACATCGGGGGGAATCAGACATCATGGGTGGGGGGTGGGAGGGAGAAGGGAAGGGGCTGTGGGACATCGGGGGGAATCAGACATCATGGGTTGGGGTGGGAGGGAGAAGGGAATGGGTTGGGGGACATCGGGGGGAATCAGACATCATGGGTGGGGGTGGGAGGGAGAAGGGAATGGGTTGGGGGACATCGGGGGGAATCAGACATCATGGGTGGGGGGTGGGAGGGAGAAGGGAAGGGGCTGTGGGACATCGGGGGGAATCAGACATCATGGGTGGGGTGTGGGAGGGAGAAGGGAAGGGGCTGTGGGACATCGTGGGAATCAGACATCATGGGTGGGGTGTGGGAGGGAGAAGGGAAGGGGCTGTGGGACATCGGGGGGAATCAGACATCATGGGTGGGGGGTGGAGGGAGAAGGGAAGGGGCTGTGGGACATCGTGGGAATCAGACATCATGGGTGGGGTGTGGGAGGGAGAAGGGAAGGGGTTGAGGGACATCGGGGGAATCAGACATCATGGGTGGGGGGTGGGAGGGAGAAGGGAAGGGGCTGTGGGACATCGGGGGAACCAGACATCATTGGTGGGGGGTGGGAGGGAGAAGGGAAGGGGTTGGGGGACCTCAGGGTAATCAGACATCATGGGTTGGGGTGGGAGGGAGAAGGGAATGGGTTGGGGGACATCGCTGGAAATCAGACATCAGGGGTGGGGGGTGGAAGGGAGAAGGGAAGGGGCTGTGGGACATCGGGGGAAATCAGACATCATGGGTGGGGGGTGTGAGGGAGAAGGGAAGGGGTTGGGGGACATCGGGGGGAATCAGACATCATGGGTGGGGGGTGTGAGGGAGAAGGGAAGGGGTTGGGGGACATCGGGGGGAATCAGACATCATGGGTGGGGGGTGGGAGGGAGAAGGGAAGGGGCAGGGGGACATCGGGGGAAGAAGACATCGTGGGTGGGGGGTGGGAGGGAGAAGGGAAGGGGCTGTTGGACATTGGGGGAATCTGACATCATGGGTGGGTGAGGGAGGGAGAAGGGAATGGGTTGGGGGACATCGGGGGGGAATCAGACATCATGGGTGGGGGGTGGGAGGGAGAAGGGAAGGGGTTGGGGGACATCGGGGGGGAATCAGACATCATGGGTGGGGGGTGGGAGGGAGAAGGGAAGGGGCTGTGGGACATCGTGGGAATCAGACATCATGGGTGGGGTGTGGGAGGGAGAAGGGAAGGGGTTGAGGAACATCGGGGGAATCAGACATCATGGGTGGGAGGTGGGAGGGAGAAGGGAAGGGGTTGGGGGACATCGGGGGGGGAATCTGACATCACGGGTGGGGTGTGGGAGGGAGAAGGGAAGTGGCTGGGGGACATCGGGGAATCCGACATCATGGGTGGGGGGTGGGAGGGAGAAGGGAAGGGGCAGGGGGACATCGGGGGAATCAAACATCGTGGGTGGGGGGGTGTGAGGGAGAAGGGAAGGGGCTGTGGGACATCGGGGGAATCAGACATGATGGGTGGGGTGTTGGAGAGAGATGGGAAGGGGTTGGGGGACATTGGGGGAATCAGACATCATGGGTGGGGTGTTGGAGAGAGATGGGAAGGGGTTGGGGGACATCGGGGGAATCAGACATCATGGGTGGGGGTGGGAGGGAGAAGGGAAGGGGTTGGGTGACATTGGGGGGAATCAGACATCATGGGTGGGGGTGGAAGGGAGAAGGGAAGGGGCTGTGGGACATCAGGGGGAATCAGACATCATGGGTGGGGGTGGGAGGGAGAAGGGAAGGGGTTGAGGGACATCGGGGGGAATCAGACATCATGGGTGGGGGTGGGAGGGAGAAGGGAAGGGGCTGTGGGACATCAGGGGGAATCAGACATCATGGGTGGGGGTGGGAGGGAGAAGGGAAGGGGTTGGGTGACATTGGGGGGAATCAGACATCATGGGTGGGGGTGGAAGGGAGAAGGGAAGGGGCTGTGGGACATCAGGGGGAATCAGACATCATGGGTGGGGGTGGCAGGGAGATGGGAAGGGGTTGAGGGACATCGGGGGAATCAGACATCGTGGGTGGGGGTGGGAGGGAGAAGGGAAGGGGCTGTGGGACATCAGGGGGAATCAGACATCATGGGTGGGGGTGGGAGGGAGAAGGGAAGGGGCTGTGGGACATCAGGGGGAATCAGACATCATGGGTGGGGGTGGGAGGGAGAAGGGAAGGGGCTGTGGGACATCAGGGGGAATCAGACATCATGGGTGGGGGGTGGGAGGGAGAAGGGAAGGGGATTGGGGGACATCGGAGGGAATCAGACATCGTTGGTGGGGTGTGGGAGGGAGAATGGAAGGGCTGTGGGACATTGGGGGGAATCAGACATCATGGGTGGGGGTGGGAGGGAGAAGGGAAGGGGCTGTGGGACATCAGGGGGAATCAGACATCATGGGTGGGGGGTGGGAGGGAGAAGGGAAGGGGTTGGGGGACATCGGGGGAATCAGACATCATGGGTGGGGTGTGGGAGGGAGAATGGAAGGGCTGTGGGACATTGGGGGGAATCAGACATCATGGGTGGGGGTGGGAGGGAGAAGGGAAGGGGCTGGGGGACATCGGGGAATCAGAGATCATGGGTGGGGGGTGGCAGGGAGATGGGAAGGGGTTGAGGGACATCGGGGGAATCAGACATCATGGGTGGGAGGTGGGAGGGAGAAGGGAATGGGTTGGGGGACATCGGGGGGAATCTGACATCACGGGTGGGGTGTGGGAGGGAGAAGGGAAGTGGCTGGGGGACATCGGGGAATCCGACATCATGGGTGGGGGGTGGGAGGGAGAAGGGAAGGGGCAGGGGGACATCGGGGGAATCAAACATCGTGGGTGGGGGGGGTGAGGGAGAAGGGAAGGGGCTGTGGGACATCGGGGGAATCAGACATCATGGGTGGGGTGTTGGAGAGAGATGGGAAGGGGTTGGGGGACATCGGGGGAATCAGACATCATGGGTGGGGGTGGGAGGGAGAAGGGAAGGGGTTGGGGGACATCGGAGGGAATCAGACATCATGGTTGTGGGATGGGAGGGAGAAGGGAAGGGGCTGTGGGACATCGGGGGGAATCAGACATCATGGTTGGGGGTGGAAGGGAAAAGGGAAGGGGTTGGGGGACATTGGGGGGAATCAGACATCATGGGTGGGGGGTGGGAGAGAGAAGGGAAGGGGTTGGGGGACATCGGGGGAATCAGACATCATGTGTGGGGGGAGAAGGGAAGGGGTTTGGGGACATCGGGGGAATCAGACATCCTGGGTTGGGGGTGGGAGGGAGAAGGGAAGGGGCTGTGGGACATCGTGGGAATCAAACATCGTGGGTGGGGGTTGGAGGGAGAAGGGAAGGGGCTTTTGGACATCGGGGGGAATCAGACATCGTGGGTGGGGGTGGGAGGGAGAAGGGAAAGGGCTGTGGGACATCGGGGGAATCAGACATCGTGGGTGGGGGGTGGGAGGGAGAAGGGAAGGTGCTGTGGGACATCGGGGGAATCAGACATCGTGGGTGGGGGTGGGAGGGAGAAGGGAAGGGGCTGTGGGACATCGGGGAATCAGACATCGTGGGTGGGGGGTGGGAGGGAGAAGGGAAGGGGATTGGGGGACATCGGGGAATCAGACATCGTGGGTGGGGGGTGGGAGGGAGAAGGGAAGGGGTTGGGGGACATCGGGGGGAATCAGACATCATGGGTGGGGGTGGGAGGGAGAAGGGAAGGGGCTGGGGGACATCGGGGGGAATCAGACATCATGGGTGGGGGATGGGAGGGAGAAGGGAAGGGGCTGTGGGACATCGGGGGAATCAGAGATCATGGGTGGGGGGCGGGTGGGAGAAGCAGATCGGGGCTGGGGGACATCGGGGGGAATCAGACATCGTTGGTGGGGGGGCGGGTGGGAGAAGGCGATCGGGGCTGGGGGACATCGGGGGGAATCAGACATCGTGGGTGGGGGGCTGGCAGTAGAAGGAGAACAGGGCAGGGGGTCATCCTCCAGAGTTTGTCGCGGCTCCTGTCTGAATAAGGGTGAGATCTCGCGTTATTCCTAACGTGAGATCTCCCCTCCTCTCCTCCGCATTATCAGGTAGGCCCACAAAGAGGTAAGTAGGCTGAGCTGGGGCAGAGCACTGTGGGGCGGGGCAGGGATGGGCTGGGCTGGTGGGAATGGGGTGGGCCGAGAGCGCAACTTCACATTTTTCAGAACACCTGTAATAAAGACATGATTAGTTTTGGGTCTCTTAGCTGGTCCATGTCTTGGCCTGCATAATGAAGGGTTAGGGTTCAATGCAACAGATGAACCCACCCCCTAAGCCTGCCATCAAACTGCACAGATGGACCCTTGAAGGGGAACCTCTCAAAAGCAAATGCCTTTCCGCCAGGCAGACTTTGGTCTTGCGGGGTCTGCGTCGCGTTTTGCTCGGAGCCCAAGGCCCTCTCCTCAGAGCAAAGTGAAAGGCAGTGGCTCAAGAAGACAGACACAGAATTGCGGGATATCGTGCCTCTGAGCAAATGCTCAGGCCAGGGATTGGTTTTCAGGAGCAGAACTGGAGCTCACACCCAAATCTCCTCCTGTTCCCCCTGAAGCATTGAGATTTCGCAAGCCTGATTTCAGAGGGGAAAAGATCTGTTCGTGTCAGTAGTGTTAAAGCATGAGCCGCAAATCACCTGGCGACCTCCCAGCAGGTCTCCAACTCTCACCTGTCCACCTGGCTTCAATCTCTCTCATGTCCAGAGAGAGAAATTCTTGGGACCGGGAGGCCTCTAGCTGGCCCCGAGGGCCTCCAGGCAAGGCTTCTATTGTGCAATCACCCTGTTTGCATTGAATTAGAAATATAGAAATAGGTGCATAGGCATAAATTTATGAAAGTGAAATACAGAGGAAGTCCTATCTGCAAATAGAAGTTGTAGCCGAATTATAACCAGCCGTGCAACCTACACTTGCTGACTCAAAAGTAAGTCCCATAAATTTCTCTCCCACTTGGGGAAGGTGTAAAATCCAGCCCTTCTAGACCGCTGGCCAGGTGCAGGATGTTTCCGATAGGAGCAATTCAAGGCTTCTTGTGGGAGTTTGGAGCCTCAGGGAAGAGAAGTTAGATGTTAGAATAGAATGAGAGAGGAAAGAATGGTAGCGAAATAGAGAGTTGTCTTCTCTGATGACCTGGAGGCAACGGCAGTTTGCCATAGCTGAACAGGTTTGCCCAAATTCCATTCGCATGGTTCCAGAAAAATTATGTGTGGTCTCTAACAAAGCTGCCATGGCGAAATGAAACCCGAAAAGAAAAAGAATGGAGCTATGGTTCCTTGAGGATGAAGTCTCAAGGCTTCAAGGCAATGCAGGAGTGCTTCAAGACAGGAAGGCGAGTGCCCAGGGCCCTCTCCGCTAGGAATGTTGCATTGCACTTCTAACAAGACCTCAAAGGGAGGAGATACAGCAGAACAGAAGGGCCACAGAGAGCCCAAAAGCAACGGAAGTGGGCGCAAGACCTCATGAGAAATCTCTGCGCTGTCAGAACGGCCCAGGAAATGAAATTGAACGCATAGACTAAGGAGACTTCTCAAGCGGGAACTCAGGAAGGCAGGCAACACTCCTTCCTGAAACCAAAAATGAAGGGATGGGGGGAAACCAAACTTGTGGTTCAGAAGTCCATCAGCAACAGAGAAAGAAGGCAAGGAGCAAGAACCGCCAGTTGTGAGCCCAGATGTGGAGCCCAAGAGAAACAGGGCCAGTGGAAAGGGCCGATAATTCCTGGGTCTCAGGGGCGGATGGGGCGGTGGTGGAAGAGACATCGCTACGCAGATCAAGTAAGCCTTCCCTGACGAACGTCAAGGGAAATGAACAGTCCAGGTGAGGTGGGATGGGCTGTCTGAGAATCCAAGCCTCCCAAACGCTTTTAGGCCTCATCTTGACAGAAAAGCTACAATACAAGCATCATTTCAAGTAGGCCTCCTACTTGGCAAATAGTTTTGCCTGCATGAAGGAACACCGTCAAATGTACAATATTAACCTGCCTAACCTTTCTACCCAGATTTTAAATACTCTTACATAGCATTATCAATATCTCAATGAAACATAAAGCAAATCCTCTCTGTCAATGTAACGCTTAACTAAACTCACTATGAACCTCAGCCGCTAACGCATTCAAATATAGAACCAAATTAAAGCAGTACTGAAATATTTCAAAAGCGACCATCTCTGGGTTGGATCCAGATTCACACTGGAGCAACTGCGCTGAGGGAAGTGGGTTTCCATGGCCCCTCCTTCCCACGACAGTCCTCCAGGCCCCTGGAAATACAACACAGAGGCACAGAAGCCCCTGCTCAAGGAGGTGATCTGCGATCTGGGGGTGGAGATCCCCCCCCAAATTAGGCAGAGGGACTTTCCATGAGCAGCAGGCAGATCCTAGACCTATCCTTCTGTTGAGGCTCCTCAACTGTCCTAACGGCTGTTAGATATGAAATGACATCACTGAAGTGATGACATCACTTGGAACCCAGAGCATTGTGGCCTCAGAGGTGTTGTGCATTTCTTCCTCTTAAAGCTATATCCCACGTCCCCAACGGAAGCAGCCTGCCTGCAGGGCAGGGCAGCATACAAACTTGGATTCAAAACCACAGGATGAGACAGCACATTTGAATTTCGTAAAACAGATCATTTTCTATAAGCATGCACAGTTGCAAAACGTGAAAGTTTCAAGAAGTGTCCACAATTTTGGCCCCCACTGTAGATAACATTACTGCCTGACTTTTTGTTTTCATACTATGCTCTGTCCTGGAGATGTGTTGGTGCAGGAGATGGAGAACAGGCCGAAGGTATCTCTGTGGATAAAAAGAGTCATCGGTTTGACTTTGGGAGTGCTTTGGGTTATTTAATACAACTCGAGTCATATTAAATGTCTCCCCTCAATCTTCTCTTCACCAGGCTACACATGCCCAGTTCTTTCAGTCTCTCTTCATAGGGCTTAGTTTCCAGACCCCTGATCATCCTGGTTGCCCTCCTCTGAACATGCTCCAGCTTCTGCATCCTTCTTGAATTGTGGAGCCCAGAACTGGACGCAATACTCTAGATGAGGCCTAACCAGGGCCGAATAGAGAGGAACCAGGACCTCACGTGATTTGGAAGCTCTACTTCTATTAATGCAGCCCATAATAGCATTTGCCTTTCTTGCAGCCATATCGCACTGTTGGCTCATATTCGGCTTGCAGTCTACAAGTCTATCATTTTTAGTGATTTTCTGATATGAGCAGGGGCAAAGTTGACCAGCAATTTTGATTTCATGTTGACAATCTGGTGGTGGCTCAGAAATGACCCTCTGCCTCTGCCCAAAGCAGACATCTTCGAAGACATGCCAAGCCACAGTGGTTAAGCACTGTGACCTAAACTTTTTGGCTTAGCATGCCATGTGAACCATGACTTAGTGTGCCATGTGAACCATTCCTAACTATTGTGGCTTCATAACCACAATTTAAATGCATTCACTAACCCTTTGCTGCAAAGGGGTTAGTGGCCAATGTGGGCCATTCAAGTGTCCTGGAGGACCACTGCGGGCCACCATCACTCCCTCGGCCAACTCCCATCATTCCCAGAGACTATAGTGGGTTGGAATGACGGGAATTCTGGCAATGGCAGTTCCAGCCAAAAGCATCTGGAGAATTCTGGAAGGCTTGTCTGAACAATGCTACCTCTAGCATTAGGGGTCACCAAGAATAATGAACTCAAGGCGTCCATGATGGTGTAGAGATGTAGAGATGAGTCATCTTGCAACAGGGTTAAGGCAACAGGTCATCCTAGTTCTGAGGGTTCTCCCAGGATCCTCCCACAGGATCCAGTCAAGGGTGCAGCCCTAGCACTCATCCAGAACATCTGTCTAGAGATGGTAGGGGGAGTTTGGTGCTACCTGGACTCCTGATATCTGAACCTTGGATTGAGGGGCTCAGCTTCACACAGGCTCAAGGACAGATCATGACAGCTAAAGTCAAATCCATTGACTTCAGGATGCAATGTGGGCAAGACGTTGTCCTTCACTGCCACCACACCCACATGATAGGTATCTCTCATCTCTGCTCAGTCTTATTTGTCCCAGTAGCAACCTGCAGGGGCAGTCAATCTGTGTACACCAGTTGCTGGGGAACATGGATAGGATAGTTCTGTTGCCCTCATGTCCCCTCAGTCCTCCCACTGGTATCCCATCAGCCATTGCTGCTGAAAATCCATCTTGCCAACTGGACTAGAGCAGCAGACACCGCTTTGAACGCTCTTGTCTTTCGACCCTGTGGCTGATGAAATAACCGAAAGTGGCCAAGGAATACAATAACCAACAGTGGTTCAAATAGCCACCTCTGGTTAAGAAAAACCTTCCTCCACACATCTTGACAACCCACGGTGGGTTAAATAACCAAACAGCGATTATTTAAACCACCATTGGTTATCACATTGTCTGAACCCAGTCGTAGTGGGATTACAAGAGCAAAGACTGAGCAGTAAAGTCCTTATCTGGACAGAGATAGCCTAGCTACAGTTATCCATGCTCTGATAACCTCTCGTTTGGATTACTGCAATGCGTTATACGTGGGGCTGCCTTTGAAAACGGTCCGGAAACTTCAGCTGGGACAAAACAGGGCAGCACGGTTACTAACAGGGACTGGCCGACGAGACCACATCACGCCAGTCCTTCTACAACTTCATTGGCTGCCAGTCCAGGTCTGGGCCCGATTCAAAGTGCTGGTACTAACATTCAAAGCCCTAAACGGCATGGGGCCAAGTTATTTGAAGGAATGCCTCTTCCCATATGTACCTGCCTGGACCTTAAGATCATCCACAAGGGTCCTTCTCTGTGAGCCCCTGCCAAAGGAAGTGAGGCAGGTTGCTACTAAGAGCAGGGCCTTTTCTGCTGTGGCACCCCGGCTGTGGAACGAGCTCCCCAGAGAGGTTTGCTTGGCGCCTACACTGTACTACTTCCATCGCCAGCTGAAGACGTTTTTATTTTCTCAGTATTTTAACACCTAATTTAACTTAAATTTCAACTTTGCTGTTTTAATTTTAAACCACCGTATTTCTTCGATTCTAAGACGCCAACGATTGTAAGACGCACACTAATTTCAATACCACCCACAGAAAAAAAGCTTTGATTCTAAGAAATAATAAACGCACCCGCGATTCTAAGACACGCCCCATTTTTAGAGATGTTTATATGGGGGGAAAAGTGCGTCTTAGAATCGAAGAAATACGGTATATCAATTTTTGCTGTGTGGTTTTATCCTGGTTGTGCTTTTTATATTGTATTTTGTATTTGTGTTTTTTGATTGTTGGTTGTTTTTATGCTCTTCATGGTTTTAATTTTTGTGAACCACCCAGAGAGCTTCGGCTATTGGGCGGTATAAAAATGTAATAAATAAATGAATAAGTCAACTCACGCTAACCTACGGACAAGTCAAGAGTGGCACAAACATATTTTCCTTCTTCCCAAGTATGAAGAGAGCTCTGTGCCATGAGGCTACAGTTATTTCTCTTCAGTGGAATGTGTTGGATCCTGGAATGGATCCTGGTTATGTTTTCTATTTCTTTGTTAATTGCTGAGGATCTGGAAGAACAGAAGACTCAGCAGAAACTTAAAGGTCAACTCTACACCTGGACATTGAGTGTCATAATTGAATAATTGTCTAACTGATTGTCTTCAATTAAGGGTTGCAAGGAGTTGCATCATTGTACAGGTTGTCTATAAAAGTAAATGTGTTTTCATGTTCCTGTATCCTGTATAACTTCCATGTCCCTCATGTGAGCTGTATTGACTGACCGTTTGTAAGTATTTGTATCTGTACTGCTGTAACTAAATTATATATTCATTTGGCAGTAAAAAGGTTTGTTTTAACCTATACAAATCTCTGTCTTAATTCACGTCTTTGCTGACTTGGCTGAGAACCGCTGCAATCTCTGCAAGTCTCTGTAGGGCCCAGACAGAGACTTAACACAAAAGGTTATATGCCAGAAACCCAGTCTGTGCAATAACTAAACAGCTTCTAAAGCCATAACTCAACAGAATGATCAAAATGACAGTCATTATTGATGAATCCCCCATGGATTCCTAACCAGCAAATACAAAACAAGGAAATTCAGGAAAAATAAACTTTATATAAATATGCCCTGAGTCCTTCCAAGTGGGGCTGAGCTATTATCTGATCACTTCATGCCTGGTTATTTGTTGCTAAGATCTAAAACCCCTGCTGGATGCTAAAGAATTGCTTCTCCTTCACTGGTAGAGAACTACTCTAAACGTTGAAAAGGTAAATTACATTCTGCATTTATAGATGTAACGCCAGCCTGACTCAGTCGCTAAAGATAGATTATTGGGAAAACTTGAGGTAACCTTAAGTTGACAATAGATTACTCTTTTTAATAAGGCAGGTATATGATAGAGATCGGATGCAATACTAGGCACGATGTTACTAATCCTATTCCAATGAGGAGTAAAACAAGGATGTGTTTTAGCCCCTGAGCTATTTCACTTCCATATAAACAATCTTGCTCCCAGCCTACATGCCAGAATCCATCATCTACCTAGTTTGTGTCATGTTTCTCAAAACCTCCCGCCTTCTTGGGAGACAATAACAAGGCCTGTTAAGTAATCCACAAAGCTTTATTCCAGCAATAAACATCTCTTCCCACCTGAAGAGAGTCTAAACCTCTAGGAACTGTCCCCTAGGCAAAACTATGCAAACTAAGCAAGACAATTGCCCTTTCAAGGAGAATGGAAAGCCCTTTCACTTCAGAGAGACTAGTTGTGAGGCGGCTTCTGACGGGATGCCAGCCGGGCTGACTTTCTCTCACCTTCCTTTAGCTCCGCCCATTTTAGTCTGCGGCGTGCTCTAGGATCGGCTAACCTCTCCGTGCTCTCCCCTTTGGAAGAATGTTGGCTTCCCACTGTCTGTGTATTGTTTGCCCTTGAGGAGATAAGCTCTGGAGAGGGTTCACTCCCAGCTGGTGAAGAGCACCTGAGAGCTTTCTCCCCCACTGGTCTAGGCTGGCCTGTGTCTGGCGCCAATTCCTCTACTTCAGAGTCTGATTCTGATTGATCACCTGAAACACCTTCTTCCAACCCAGGGGGAGCAGGGCTAGACATGACACTTTGGTTGGTACAGAAATTCCACTTTAGTTATATGGAGATGATAGTGTCCTACTGTCACAAATGCAAGAAGGTCTTAAAAGGCTCTTGACAATATCCTCAGGATACCACAAAGAAGAAACATTGACAATTAACTATGAAAAAACCCCGAAAGTAATGACTTTCTCAAATAAATGGACAAAGCAGAGGTGGATTTTGGAGAAACAAAAATTGTACAAGTATATCATTTTAAATACCTGGGAGTAATTTTTCAACTAGTGTGGCATAGCGGCTAAGGCACTGGACTGGGAGTCGGGAGATCTGGGTTCGAGTCCCCACTCGGCCATGGAAACTAGGGGTGTGCTCTGTTACGGATCCCCGAATCCGAAGCGGAGCGGGCCGATCCGCACCTCCTAAGCCTGGTTCCGGAGTGGATCGGGGGAGGTCCGGAGCTTACCTGGCTCCCCTATCTGCTGTCGCGGTCCACGTGGCGGCGGATGGTAGAGCAAGGTAAGGGGGGCTTATTTGGCCCCTATTTTGTCCCCCCTTCCCCACTTACCTGCCTCCGTCGCCCGCCACAGAGGCAGGTAAGTGAGGAAGGGGTAAAAATGGCATCCAAATATCAATCTGGACGTCTGGATCTCGCTCCGATTCTGGAGTGGATCAGGGAAGGTCCAGATCGACCCGAACCGGTTTGGGCCCGATCCGGAAGGTTCAGATTGGGATCTGCAGCGGTTCAGGGAGGGCCTGCACAGCCCTAATGGAAACCCACTGGGTGACTTTGGGCCAGTCGCAGACTCTCAGCCCAGCCTACCTCCCAGGGTTGTTGTTGTAAGATAAAATAGGAGAGGAGGAGGATTATGTACGCCGCCTTGACGGATGGACGTGGATTTTACTTGTGTATCAGTTTTTATGCATTCTTAGCTTTTAATTGGCCATGGATTTTAGTAGTGTACAATCACATTTTATCGTTCTTGGTTTGTAGTTTTACTAGGATAACATATTTTCTGCTTATTATTGAAGCAATACGAAACTTATGGACTGTTTCCGTATTTATTTGTATTGTAGATATTTGTGTGTTATGGTCTGAAGACCGAAAGAAACACATTGGCTGAGCCACTCTTTCACATTGGGCTTGGTCCTTGACGTAGGAGAAAAGGCCTCTTCGTGCTGCTGATGATTTGGCTGCTGCTAATATTTTGGCTTTTTCCTTGGCTGGCTCCCTGGGCAGTGCTGGCTCTGCCAGACGCCCACCCGGCTCTCCACAGGGAGCCAGGCCATCTCCCTGGGCAGACGCCCACCCGGCTCTCTACAGGGAGCCAGGCCAGCTCCCTGGGCAGTGCCGGCTCTGCCAGATGCCCACCCGGCTCTCTACAGGCGAGCATCCCCGGCTCTCTATAGGGCCTGGAGAAGAAGAGGCGAGCATCCCTGGCTCTCTATAGGGCCTGGAGAAGAAGAGGCGAGCATCCCCGGCTCTCTATAGGGCCTGGAGAAGAAGAGGCGAGCACTGCAGCATCCCTGGCTCTCTATAGGGCCTGGAGAAGAAGAGGCGAGCACTGCAGCATCCCCGGCTCTCTATAGGGAGAGCTATAGTTCTTTAATTTACATAGTTAAATTTACATAGCCATAGTTCTTTAATTTACATAGCCAGTGGTGTTTCCTCTTCCTTTTCTGCAACATTTTTGTCATTAGGTATTGCTAGGTCAATGAGGTGAATGTGTTTTTCTTGGTTGTTTTGGACGGTTATGTCTGGTTGAAATTGAAACAAGCTAAGAGGTGCTAGCCTTTAGTCCATTTTGTTCCATGACTAATGTTTGTAGGATAATAACAGTTTATACTCTTTCTGAATGCTTGGTTGCTTGGTTGTTGTACTAGATTTTTCTGTACTTGTCAACTGCTTCATTTTTTCAGTGGTATGTTGAATCCATGAGTATGGATATGAGAAAGGTGATGGGGAAAGAGTGTAAAATGTTAGGAAAGGTTAGACTATGGTCATCCAGTGAAGGATTTGCAGTCAGCAAAGGAATTTGAGGGAACAGGAGACTGCATCACACAGATTATAGCAAAAGCCTCAAAGAACAGCAAAAGCTACAAAAGCAGGAATGAGTGAAGTTAATTTCAGATACATTTAATGTCTCACTTGTTCTTTATTCCAGTGATTTTAACATTAAGATGCTATGTACAACAGGTTTCTTAATTGTGTGCTGTGAAATCAGACATATGACCAAGGCCATGTTTGGGTGGGCACGCCCCTTTGGGGGCTGAACATGTTGTCCTCCTTTTTGGTTTCCAAAATATGGTCACCCTATCCAGGCATCTACTCTACTTCCTGAACTCTTAGAATCAAGAGTGATCAAGTTGGAGGGGATCCTGAACATCTTTGCTGTCCGAGTCTTTGGGAAATGAATTGGCAGGGATCCCCCCACTGTATTAGAAACACAGATTTTTTCTCTTCATTAGATGGCCTTCACAATTGAGATTGGGCCTCAAGAGAATAATGTAGCATTTGGGGAGAAAGATGCAACCCAGGAGACCAGCACCGGAGGCCAAGATGGAGAAGACCTCCACGGCCACCTTGGACTTCCCCTTGGTGCTCAGGTAAGTGGGCACAAAGGAGACCCAAACGCTGCAAAACACCAGCATGCTGAAGGTGATGAACTTGGCTTCATTGAAGCTATCTGGTAATTTTCTTGCTAGGAAAGCCACTGTGAAGTTTATGACAGCCAGGAAACCCATGTAGCCCAGGACAGTGTAAAACATGGTGACCGAACCTTCATTGCATTCCACTACAATCTCTCCAGCTAGGGAATGGAAGTCCAAACTTGGGAATGGAGGAGAGGTCACCAGCCAGACAGCACAGATGACCCCTTGGATGAGGGGACAGGCCAGGACGATGGAGTTGGTCAGTTTTCTCTCCAGGAGTTTCATTGCCATGTTTCCTGGCTTGGTGGCCATGAAGGCCAGAACCACTGTGACAGTTTTTGCCAAGACAGAAGAAACAGCAACAGAGAAGGTGCTGCTGAAAGCAGCTTGTCGCAGAAAACATGTGAGCTTTGTGGGTTGCCCAATAAACAGGAAGGAACATAGGAAGCAGAGCAGGAGGGAGAAGAGGAGGAGGTAAGTTAGGTCTCTGTTGCTAGCTTTGACAATTGGGGTGTCACAGTGTTTAATTAAGGTTGCCAGAACTAAAGATGTGATTAGAGAAAGAAAAACGGCTAGGAAAGCTAAAGCAGACCCCAAAGTCTCTTGGTAGCGAAGGAAGTGGATCTTTTTGGGGATACACTGGTCTTGGTTCTTGTTTGGATGCTGGTCTTCTGAGCAAGGGGTACAACGAGCTGCATCTGGAACGATCAAATGGCAGTGAATAATTTCAAACATGATACACATGTTATTTTTGTGTCCACCAGCCTACGAAGGAGGAGCTTGAAATATCTCTAACTCTATTCGGCCCTGGTTAGGCCTCATCTAGAGCATTGCGTCCAGTTCTGGGCTCCACAATTCAAGAAGGACGCAGACAAGCTGGAGCGTGTTCAGAGGATGATCAGGGGTCTGGAAACAAAGCCCTATGAAGAGAGACTGAAAGAACTGGGCATGTTTAGCCTGGAGAAGAGAAGATTGAGGGGAGACATGATAGCACTCTTCAAATACTTAAAAGGTTGTCACACAGAGGAGGGCCAGGATCTCTTCTCCATCCTCCCAGAGTGCAGGACAAGGAATAACGGGCTCAAGTTAAAGGAAGCCAGATTCCGGCTGGACATCAGGAAAAACTTCCTGACTGTTAGAGCAGTGCGACGGTGGAATCAGTTACCTAGGGAGGTTGTGGGCTCTACCACCCTAGAGGCCTTCAAGAGGCAGCTGGACAACCACCTGTCAGGGATGCTTTAGGGTGGATTCCTGCATTGAGCAGGGGGTTGGACTCGATGGCCTTGTAGACCCCTTCCAACTCTGCTATTCTATGATTCTATTGTAAATCAATTGTTTCCTATTTAAGCTTAGTCAACATATTTCATAAATCCATGGTCAAAACAGGGACAGAATCTTTTATGTCCTTTTTGTTTTGAACCAGACTCAGTTTCAATTTTTTATGAATAAGAAACAAAAACATAAAAACAGGAAAGCAAATTAAATAAGAGAAAAAAAATGAAAAACAAACTCAATGTAAAGTGGGGTTGGGAACAATCCACAATCCTGCTGTGATAACTGAATGGTCAAACAAACAAATAAATATCTGTTCATTTTCTTCAGCTTATGCATTTTCCTCTGAGCAGGTGTCTTGATGCAGAAATAACTGCACCAATATAACGGGATACAGAAATAACTGTACAGAAAGAAGAAAAGAATAGAAAGGAAAGGAACACAGCAGTCTTTTTGAAATCCTCCAATGTATGAGGATGCCCAACCTTGTGCCCTGATCAAAATTCTGCCCAAATAGCTTCAGGTCTGATGGCACAACCAGTGGACGTGTGTGTGTGAGTGAGAGAGAGAGAGAGCCAGAGACACACAGAGAGGTAAAACAATGGAAATATGGAGTGTGGGGAGGGACACCCAACAGTTTCTATCCTTGTGAATATTAGTATCTCAGTGGGAGGCATTATTGTATTATTTGGTTAGATGATTTCATCAGGAAACGGAATACTTTGGCAACAAGTGATCCATGGTGATATGCAGCCCAGAATGGAATTTATTCCTAGGGGAAATGGAGGATTCATCTCCTTTTCTATGATCTTCCCCCTGTCACCACTCCACTCTGACCCCAGTAAGTTCTGCACTTCTATATGGATCTCCAATTCTAATCTACCTGCCCAGTTGGAAATGGTTCCTTCTGGACAAGGATCGCATGTGTAGCAGCAAAGCGGATTTCCCTCTGGAACTTTTTTCTGGTGTCCTGGAGAGCACCTCTCCACACACCTGGAAGAGGGCATCTTCTAAAAGGGAAAGACAAACAGGTAAGGATTTCCAAGGGAGAAAAACCGAACCAAATAGAGTTACTCAACAGAATTTCCCATTACATGACAAATCAACAATTTTGGAGAGCTAATTACTTTCTGGATGTCTGAAGATGACTTAGAACTATCATAAAAGAGGATCATATGCAATGTATACCACTGGGGAGACAGAAACTAGAACATTGGAGACTGTTGTGTTCTGATGCTGTCTAGGGTATATCCACCCACCGATGGAAACTCCACTCCCCTCCCTTCTCTCCCCCCGCCCCACGTGTCATCAGGACACCAGCCCACCCAGTTTTACTCTGGACTCATCTACACCAAGCAGGATATTCCAGTATGAAAGTGGTATATAAAAGGCATTGCTTTATAGTGGTATTGAAGTGCACTGACAACTATTGGGACCCAAGACACATCTACACCAAGCAGGATATAACACTATGAAAGTGGCATATGGTATGCGTCAATGGGTCCCAACAGTTGTCAGTGTCCTTCAATACCACTATAAAGCCGTAGTGTGGCTCCTGACTTTTATATACTGCTTTCATACTGGAATATCCTGCTTGGTATAGATGAACCCCCTCTCTGTGCACCTGTCCCAATTGGGGTGCTAGTCAATATGTAATATATTTGGAGACGGGAACAGGAATTTTGGGATCTGCCTTCTCTGGAATAAGACCCCTCGTCCACCTAGCACAATATTGTTTGCACTGACTGGAGGCACCACTCTAGAGTTCAGGGAATGGGACCATTTTCAGCCCTACCTGGAGGTTAGGGGTGTGCACGGACCCCCCACTCCGCTCCACCCATACTCCACTCCTCTTCGCCGCGGAGCTCCGGCTCCGAATCGGAGCTCCGCAGTGGAGGGGAGTGGCGCCAGGTAAGGCCGGGAGAGGAGGGTGGGGGGGGGGTTTACCGGGCCCTGCCGCCGTCGCTGATGGCGGCAGAGCCCGGTAAGGGACCAAGGGGGAGGGGGGCCTTACCTGCCTCTGTCCGCGGTCCGTCGGCTTCTTCAATTGAGCCCGAGGTTCAGCCAGCCACGGGCTCAATTGAAGAAGCCGACGGACCGCGGACGGAGGCAGGTAAGGGAGAGGAGGGGGGGTTTTACCGGGCCCTGCCGCTGTTGCCGCATGGGCAACAGCGACAGCGGCAGGGCCCGGTAAACCCCACTTACCTTTCCGGCGGAGCTCCGGATCAAGGCGAAGGATCCGCCTTCACCTCGATCCTCTTCGCCACGCTCTGCCGGCCCCCCAATCCTCTTCGCCTCAGCCTTAAGGGGAGGCGAAGCACCCCGCTCCGCTTCTAATTCGCCGGTCTGATTAGAAGCGGAGCACATCCCTACTGGAGGTGGCAGGGACTGAACCTGGGAGTTCTCCATGCAACGATGGTTCTTCACTGTTTATATACTGCCCCATTACAGTCAGGAAGTTTCCCCCCTCATATTTAAGTGAAATCTAGGTAGCTATAACTTATACCCATTATTTCAGTTCCTACTTTTTGTGGCAATGGTAAATAGTTCATGACCATCTTCCTCTGGCACCCTCTATGTACCTGAACAGTGCTGACATGTCTCCCCTCTGTCTTCTTTTCTCCAGACTCAACACCCCAAGTTCCTTCAGCCTGTCCTCATAAGGCATGTCCTCCAGTCCCTGTATCATCTTTGTGGTCCCCTGCTGAACCTGTTCTAACATGTCAATGTCCTTCTGGAAATGCGACTCTTAGCAATCACAGCATTGTGTTCAAGATGGCCTGCTCTATTATCTGCTCTAACATCTTTCCAGGGATTGATGTTAGGTTCACTGGTTGATAATTGCTGTGATTGAAGAATGGGACTACATTTGCTCTTCTCCAGTCCTCTGGCACTTCCCCAGTACTCTAGGACTCCTCAAAGATAATGGACAAAAGTCCTCACTGTTCTTCGGCCAGTTCCTTCAATATTCTAGGTTGTATTTCATCTGGGCCTGGGGACGAAGGCCGTCAAATTAGCTAGAAGTTCCTTAGTGATCCGTATACTTCCCTGTTGTGGTCATTCCCAATCTATTCCACTCAACTCTTCCTTTGGATGTAAAGACAAAGGCCTCTGCTTTCTCTTGGTCATCTGTTAAGATTTCTCCATTTGGTGTAATCAATGAGCCCACGGCCTCTGTTGTTTTCTTCTTGCTGTTGACATATTTGACGAAACACTTCTTACTGGATTTTGCCTCCCTTGCTACCCTTAGCTCATTTTTGACCTTTGCCTTCCTGGCCTCATTCCTGCATTTCTGGCCTGAAGCCTTGTAGACTTCCTTGGCAGAAGCCTTTCCTTCCATTTCCAGACTTCTTTAGTCTCAATTCCTTTGTGAGGTGCATGTTCAACCACATCAGCTTCTTTAGATGTCTCCTCGTTTTCTTTCTTATTGGTATTATTTGAGACTCTGCTATCCTTAATTCCCTTTTCAAGAATTCCCAGCTGGCTACTTCCTGTTCGCCTTCCTTTGCTTTGCCCCGTTTGCTATCTTATCAAATCAAATCACTTTATTATGGTCCGAGACCAGTACAACATTAATCCAGCAACAACAACCATACAAAATAGTACAGATCCTTAGTTCCCATCTCCCAGAGATTTAACAGCCCTCTGAGGGTAATAGGTTATGATGTGTCCTCATGGCCAAGTGATAGAATTTAGCAACCTTATAAGTAACTGAGGGGTTTCTATCGGCAAGGAGAAACTTGGGCCATAGCTAGACCTAAGGTTTATCCCTGGATCGTCCAGGGGTCAAACCTGTTCATCTAGGTGACACACAGGGGATCCAGTGCTCAGGCAGGGGCGAACCCTGGATGATCCCAGGATAAACCTTAGGTCTAGCTGTGGCCTTGGTATAACATTCTTCAGTGTTACCTGGAAAGTCCTGTAGTAGAGGATGGATTAAACCTGACTGGGGGCCTTGCTAGACCAGGCCGGCTGAGCCGGCCAGGAGGCGGGGCGACGGTGCGCTGATGTTAGCGTGCGCCGCCCCGGCTTCCAGACGTGGGACGTGCAGGGACATCGGGATCCCTGCAGCGTCCGCCATTTTTTTTTAAGTTTAAAGGGGCCACGTGCGGCCCGAAGACTGCGGACCAGGTAAGTCCGTTTTTTTAAAAAAACGAAGCCTCCCCCCATGCCAGGCCTTGCCCTGGCAGCGCCGCTTGTCCGGGCGGCGGCGCACCCCCCCATGCCAGGCCTTAGTTATAAGACTAGTGTAGATCGGGCCAATGTGTGGTCACTTGTACCCAAAGTCCCCACCACTTTAATAACTTTAATCAACGCCTCCCTATTATTAAGAACCAAACGTACGGTAGCAGATCCCCAAGTGGCCATGTCTACCTTCTGAAAGAGAAAATGATCACTTATAGAAGTCAAGAAATTTTCTTCCAGCTAGTGTTTTCCAGAATTAGTCTTCCAATCTGGGTAGTTGAAATCTCACATCGCAACCATCTGCTTTAGTAAATCTCCATCGAGCTCCTCTGACTGGTTTGGTGGTCTGTAGCAGACCCTTAGTAAGACATCCTTTCTGTTAGGCTGTCCTTTCATCTTAACCCAGGGGCTTTCAACATTTGTGTTACCATCAGTCCAGTGGACCTCTGAACAGGTAAATTCATTCCTGATAGACGGCACAACACCACCACCTGTCTTGTGTTGCCTATTTCTCTGAAACAAGGTGCACCCGTCAAGCCTAATGTTCCATCGGTGGGATTCATCCCACCATGCTTCTGTAATTCCTATTACATCATACTTCCCTGGTGGCTTATGACAACCAGCACACCTTTCTTGTTTCCACATACTTTGTGCATTAGTGTAGAGACATTTAAGATAATGGGTTAGACTGTGTTCAGTCTCCTTTTTCCTTTTATGCCTTTCTTCCCTTTGTTTTCCGTTAAACTAGTAAAGTGCAATACACTTCGCTTTCCTGCTGTATTTAATCTATTACTTGCCAATTCATTACTCCTGCCCAATTGCATTCTCATTTAAAGCCCTCCTGATCAGCCTAGCCGTCTTCCGAAGATGTACTTTCCCTCCTTAGTGAGATGAATTCCATCTCTGCAAAGCAGCCCTTGAAGATTGTACCATTTTTGGAAAACCGAAACCTATGCTGCTTGCATCAATGTTGCAGCCAGGCGTTCCCTTGGGGAAAATTCCTTTCTCTTGATGGACTTTTGCCTTCAACAGGGAGTACTGATGAGAACACCGCCTGACCCCTCCAAATTCTTTACCTTCCTCTCCCAAACCATGAACACTTTTGTTACGTTGGAGGTCATGCCTTGCAGTATCATTTGTGCCCACAGGAATAAGTAGAAAAAGGTCTATGATCAGCAGGTCGTCAATCTTTGTGGCACATCTCAGATTCGAGCATCTAGGAGACCGCATACATGTCGAGATGAAAGATCTGATCTGGGTGTTTCTGTATCTCTCAAAAGGGAGTCGCCTACAATCACAACCTTCCTTCCTTCTTCTTGTTGACTGATGACAGATGACCTCCACTTGGATCAGGTGATACAGCTTGAACTGTGGGGATCTCCTGTAGGTTGCTACTGTTAATGGATCCTTCCTTGGAAGCTAGAGGTTGGAATCGGTTGCTAAGTTCTAGAGAAGAGCCTGCTATGTAGCTGTTAGGCTTCTGATGGTGACACGTTGCCAGTTGCCTTCATTCTCCTCCTTTAGGGAAGTTGTAAGTTTCACTTTGCTTTCCTGCTTGTGGTGAGTTATGGCATCCATAGTACTGCTCAAGAAATCTTCATCTTGCCAAGTGAGGTGTACTCTGGCCTCTAGTTCACCAAAACTTGCTTTGTCTTTTAATTTCTGGGCCAAGGGTACATTTGTACTGGAGCCTTTTGGTCCCATGGGATGTGTCTCCTTTCACCAACTGCCCCCCTTGGATTCCTACTTTTCTTGTCCCGATCCCTCCCATAAAACTGCTTGGCTTTCCTCCTCCATCTTCCTCAAATATTTCCCTGCTACCACTTCCACTGGATTGGAAGTGAATGGAGAGTGAGATTGGTGGGTGCAGGAGGGGTTTTGCAATTGCCACCAGGGGTCATGGTGGGCTCTCCTTGGCTACCCCTTCCCCTGGAACTTCCACTTCAGCCCCACCTCTGTTGCCCACACAATTGCTTCAGGGCAAATTGTAAAGTCCTGGCCTGGGGAAGCCCCTATATTCACTCCTCCAACGTTCACAGGAAGAAAAGATCCATTTGGAAAGAAGATCCAATTCAGGATGTCATATCCCTTGTGATTTTCAGTGAAAGAGACTTCCTCGCCAGCGCTGTTGTTAAACCGGATGTTTCTCAAAGAGACAAGAATCTGAAATGGAACAAAGAGATTTGAGTGAGTTCTGACAACTTATATCATACTGACCTGTTTCACATGACGTGACAGCCAATGGTGAATTCACATGACATGAAAGCCCTTGGAGAATTGTCACCATTGCTTATTTCAAGGTGGGTTGTTGTGACATTTGAATCAGCTGCTGTTTTCTCAGCCATCCAGAGAACCCATGGGTCATTGTTGGGTTGTTCAGAGAAGCTTCTTTTCCGAGTGGGTTATGGTGATGTGTGAACACAGCAGACTGGCTTAAGCATGGCTTTTTGGAAAGGGCTACAGAGTTGTTGCCTGTCAAGAGCATTGAAAAAATGGTTGCACCATGCAATTTCGCAAGTGGGCTTCATACATCCCTTGTCATTCAGCTCTTCTCTGATCCATCAGTTAGAAATTACACTTTTCAATATGCTCCTTCATGTCATCACTACACTAGACAGCAACAGCTTTACTGCAGCTTCTCGGAGTTTTCTGCAAATTTAGCATTATTTCTTTTTACCATCGGGAAGATTTGCACCAATTTGCAGTAAGTCCTGCACTTTAGCAAATTTGTACAAATCTCCCAGGAAATTACAGAACAATGAAATTCATTTTGTGCAAAACTCCCCAATGGTGGTGGTGGGGAAAGATTACAAATGTCCAAATCTCACTGAAGGTTAAAAGTAATCTACAGGGGGCGGAGCCTAACAGTCCAATGGAGCGGTAGAGCTTCTCCTCAGCTCTTGAAGGATTAAGCCTAGAAGCGCATTTATCTCCATTTGATCGGCATAATTTGTGAGTAAACTTTACAAAAAGACTTATGAAATCTCTGTGTATCTGGGAAAGTAGAGACATCCCCCGGAGAGCTTGGAAATGTTAGTTTCACTTTGCTACTCCATAAGGGGGAGTTCTACGGAACTGTAATAAATTATTCTGAAAGAATGCAGAGACTTTTAGTGGAATTAAATCAATCCTTATCTTAAGTGACACAGAGGTAACAAATTAGTCGCTCTAAAATTATTTACAGAGGCAAAGGAGGGGTTGCAAAGGCCCGTGGCGGGTGTTGACGCGACGTGATTTCTGCCTACTATACTGTGAAAGAGCAACGTGAAGCTTGATGCCAAAAAAGACCAAAAACAAAAACCAGAAAAAAACCAATCTGGGCCAGAACTAAAACACATCCCTCTGGTAAATCTGTGGCCAGATTAACAAAAGATGAGGAAGGGGGCGAGAGTGGGAGCGTGCAAGATCCAAACGGCTTAGCAACAAATCTTGTGGAAAGCGACAAAATGGCGGCCAAAGTTGGCACTGAGCCAAAATCATCACCTGATGAATCTCATACTACGATGATGGAATTAATTAAAAGTAATAATGAAGCATTGTTTCAGGAAATGAGAAAGAATAAAGAAGTTATTAAAAAATATACAATAGGTCCAAACATCATTAGTAAAAGTTGAGAAGGAGTTGGAAGAGAGCAAAACAGATCTCAAGCAAATATCAAATCAAGTGGATGTGAATCAACAACAATTAACTCAGCACAGTATTAAATTTGATCAACATGAACTGAGGCTGATCCATTTGGAAGGTGGTGAATCAGGCTGCTCCACTATCGCTTCTCTGAACCGAAGCAGAGCACAGCCCTACTAACTAAGGTCTTAGTCTCATAGAATCATAGAATCATAGAATAGCAGAGTTGGAAGGGGCCTACAAGGCCATCGAGTCCAACCCCCTGCTCAAGGCAGGAATCCACCCTAAAGCATCCCTGACCGATGGTTGTCCAGCTGCCTCTTGAAGGCCTCCAGTGTGGGAGAGCCCACAAACTCCCTAGGTCACTGGTTCCATTGTCGTACTGCTCTAACAGTCAGGAAGTTTTTCCTGATGTCCAGCTGGAATCTGGCTTCCTTTAACTTGAGCCCGTTATTCCGTGTCCTGCACTCTGGGAGGATCGAGAAGAGATCCTGTCTCATCTATTTCTTACTCACTTCTTAATGTTCCCAAAGGGATATGAGGGTACGGTGACCATACATCCAATCAACTATTTCCCCGTTTTGTCTGGGAAAAACCGCTTAAAAAAACACAAAACCTTTTTAAGGCCTTCCAGGCTTCCATCCAGGGCTCTCCTTGGTCGCAGCCAAGGAAAGCCCTGGATGGAGGGTTGGGCCGGGCTTAAACCGTTCATTTCCGCATTTTGGAAACAAGCGTTT
This sequence comes from Elgaria multicarinata webbii, assembly GCF_023053635.1. Classification (NCBI taxonomy): domain Eukaryota; kingdom Metazoa; phylum Chordata; class Lepidosauria; order Squamata; family Anguidae; genus Elgaria; species Elgaria multicarinata. The sequence goes on along the minus strand of NC_086193.1, from coordinate 4,762,851 downwards.
TAGGCTCGCCCAGGCTTCCATCTGGTCCTCTCCTTGGTCACTGCAGTGACGATGACCAACGAGAAGGCCAGATGGAAGCCCAGCCCAAGCTTACATTCAAGTCTCTCCTTGATCACCGCCGTGACGTCACTCCGGCGACTAAGGAGAGCCCTGGATGTTAGCTTGGGCGAGCCTTAAACCCTGCATCCTGGCAAGGCTTACATCTGGGCCTCTCCTTGGTCGCTGTGGTGATGTCACCGTGGTGACTAAGGAGAGGCCCGAATCAATGCCAGATGACAGGCTGGGAGCATTCTGGGAATGCGTCCCCCAGCCCCCCCTCAGTGCTGAGTAAGGAGAAGAGGCGGAAGAAAAAGGAGAGGAAGAAGAAGAGGAAGAAGAAGCAGGTAGAAGGTAAGACAAAGGTGTGTGTGTGAGAGAGAGAGTGTATGGGTGAATAGGATGGATGTGTGTGCGCACGTGTGTTTTGGAGTGGAGATCCTGAGTGTGTGCGCTCTCTCTCTCTCTCTCTCTCTCTCTCTGTGTGTGTGTGTGTGTGTATGTGTGTATTGATGACTGAATGGGATGCCTGGTTGTTTGACTATGAATGGATGTGTGAGTGCGTGTTTGTGTTGGCAGTGTGTGTGTGTGTGTGTGTGTGTAGATGTCTGAATGGGATGCCTGGTTGTTTGGCTATGAATGGATGTGCGTGTGCGTGTTTGTGTTGTCAGTGTGTGTATTGATGTCTGAATGGGATGCCTTGCTTTGAGTGAATGGATGCATGTGCATGCTTGCAGTGTGTGTGGGGGTGTAGTTTTCTGTGAGTTTGGGGATGATTTGGAGGTGCTATTCCTATTAAATAATGTATTTTAGACCCATAGACCTTCCTTTCCAATTTGTGTGATATAATTGGCATGACGTATATTTTATAAAAAATTCTGATAATTGTTCATCCTTCTTAAAAAACCTTTTAAAAATTTAACAGGGTTGCCGTTATTATTATTATTATCATCGTTATCATCATTTTTATCTCTCTTTTCTTGCTCGTGGTGGGTTTTTTAGTAAAAGTAATGTTGACCAAGGCCATGTTTGGGTGGGCCCGCACCCTTGGGGGCTGGGCATGTTGGTGAGCACACCCCTTTGGGGGGATGGACATGGTGGGCACGCCCCTTTGGGGGATGGACATGTTGGTGGGCATGCCCCCTTGGGGCAGCCATGTTGTACTCCTTTTTGGTTTCCAAAATATGGTCACCCTATATGAGGGCCACTTAAAAATATCCATGGTGAATGGCTTTCATCTTTACAATGGACTAACATCCCTTTACCTCTTGCTTTCAAAATCAGACCATTCAGAAAACGCCAAGGTACCTTTTCTACGATCGCCAAATCTGTAGGAGGACATTACCTGCCATGGCTGAATATCCAGATGCCTCTTCCCTTCCCCAGTCCTGGCACGCTTGGACCCAGATAAGGCATGTAAGGCGTGTGCCACAGAATAAACACTGTTGTAGACACTGTAGCTGCGGCTGGACATACTCATGTCAAATATGCCACCTCGCAGCATCTCCAGTTTCTCCTTTCCAGTACATTCTGTTTTCCTCCTTGGCGAGTTTGAGCCTGAGTTCAGAAACTGACAAAAAAATGTGTGTTCCCACCAGTCACGGAGGAAGATGTCTCCTTGTGGTCTGAGTGGATCTAAAGCCTGGAGAAAAGACTTGAATTCTGGTACATCTCTTCTGTGGACAGTGAAGTGCAAAGCACCATGGATGTTTTTTAGAACTTGCAAAGCCAGGGGGAATCCCATTGCTGGAATTTCCCATTGGGATGTCATGATCCAAACCTTCCTAAATGGGGACCTGGCCTTTTCTTCATTCTTATCCAACCACCATGAGAATTTCCTTATAACAGCAGTGTCCCCAAAGGCAATAATCACATTGGGCTCAAACCAGTTCTTAGGAAGAAACCCAGTTGGAATTTCGAACTGATGGAGCATGTGAATTGACTTGAACATTTTGGTGAAGGCCACACAGATGTCCTTCTGCTTGAGCATCGGTGTCAGTGTCTGGATGAAATTTTCACCACTGTCATCACTGTGAACAATGAGCCCAATCCAGTTCCAGTGGAAATGCAGGAGCAACTGGACTAAGCCCACATATTGAGCATTTTCAGTGGAATCAATCCGGTAGAACAAAGGAAATACACTTTTCTCTCCATCAACAAGGTGGAAAAAGTCATAACTGAGCTGAAGGGAGGAATTTTGTCTTAGTCTCTTGCAGCAGAATTTTGCGGCACTTTAAAGAATAACAGTTTTTGTTTTAAATGTCATAAGCTTCCCTGGACTACAGCAGCTGACTTCAGACACATAAAGTGCTACCAAGGAGGAATATAAAATGAATATAAATATAAAGTGAAACTCTGTGATGTCTTTATGGCTTTCACTGTTAATCACCCCCAGAGACAGGACTGCCATGCAAGTGGTCCTGACTAGGGATGGGTTGAAAATCCACCAAGGCCTGGGAGCTCACCAGACAGTCTGTGCTTGGCCTTCTTGGGCACTGGCAAACGCACCTGGTGGATTTTCGCCCCGTGGTCACTATGCTGACAAAGGGGGTACATGTCTAGTTGGACTTCAAGCCCTCACTTTCATGCATCCTTTGTCCCTTTCCACCCACTGCAGTGATTTGTTGTTTATTCGTTCAGTCGTTTCCAACTCTTCGTGACTTCATGGACCAGCCCACGCCAGAGCTTTCTGTCGGCTGTCGCCACCCCTAGCTCCCCCAAGGTCAAGTCTGTCACCTCCAGAATATCATCCATCCCTCTTGCCCTCGGTCGGCCCCTCTTCCTTTTGCCTTCCACTTTCCCTAGCATCAGCCTCTTCTCCAGGGTATCCTGTCTTCTCATTATGTGGCCAAAGTACTTCAGTTTTGCCTTTAACACCATTCCCTCAAGTGAGCACTCTGGCTTTATTTCCTGGAGTATGGACTGGTTTGATCTTCTTGCAGTCCAAGGCGCTCTCAGAATTTTCCTCCAACACCACAGTTCAAAAGCATCTATCTTCCTCCGCTCAGCCTTCCTTATGGTCCAGCTCTCGCAGCCATAGGTTACTACGGGGAATACCATGGCTTTAACAATGCGGATCTTTGTTGTCAGTGTGGTGTCTCTGCTCTTAACTATTTTATCAAGATTTGTCATGGCTCTCCTATCTAGACAGAAGCTAGTTACTACCAAGTACAAAGAAGATAAGGTGTTGTTCTATTTCTTTTTTCTTTTGCGTTTTTTCTCGTGTACAATGACATGCAATGTATTTATTGTTCTGTAATTTTCATTCATCTGTTTGTAGCTCCTGAGGAAGGACCGCCAGATCTGAAACGTTGAGCTCCTTTTTCAAACAGTTTTTTACAAAAATATTTTTAAACAGTACAGACATTCGTGTAAAGAGATTAAAAACTTTTCTACTCTTCAACACTAGAGTCTACCTCTCTTTCTATTGGTTCTACAGTTTTCAAGCAACACCAGAAAGCAGGGAAATTTTGAGTTAAGATTCACATGTCTTAATGCTGCATCCCCCCCTAAGGAGGCAGGAAGTACAAGTGAAATTCTTATTCTTCCAAAGCAGATAACCTATGTGGATAGAATGGAGGGGTTGTGGGAAACTGATGATGAATCTATTTCTCTCTCTTTTTAGAGCATGTTGCAATGTTGAGAATGGAAACCTATCTCATCTGGAGGGCACCAGGTTGGGGAGGGCAGGCAGAATGTAGATTTCCAGATATTTTGAAGTTCAACCTTTGTCCATATGGGCAGTGATCAGGAATGTTAGGCGCTGATGTCCAAAACATCTATTTCCTGCACGCATCTGTTCTAAAAAATGCTGCTTTCAGTAATTATTGGAGGCCCTTTTGAGGCTACTCACATTGTTTTTCCAATAGGCCTTAGAAACAGTTAAACTGCAGTGTATTTTTCTAATCCTTTTTTGCACATTTGCCTGTGGTATCTGATGTTCTTTTGCGTTTACGTTTTTTAAAATAAACCTTTCATATCATAAGTTCTTGTGTGGCATGCTTTCACTGGTTTAACAAGTTAAAATGCTATTCGCTATTTCCCTGCTTATGTTTTAAGATCTATTTTCAACAGGCCGAGTAACATTAATAGTTTCAGAGTTGGGCAAAATCTCTTTGTGCTCAGAAGTCCTGAATAAGGGACTCCTGGAGATAATTTAGACTGACCCCAACCACATAACGTCATCCCCTGAAGAAATCTGGACCACAATGACAGTTTTCATGTGCCCAGTTCCTTTATGAGGCAAGGGCTCTTGCAGGCTACCAAATGGGGGGTGTTTAATGGGCCAGTGAGTTGCCTGGCTGGGTCACCACTCCTTGCAGGTCCACATTTTACAGCAACCACTCTCAGATGAACTGGATGGAATTTAATTTACTGACCACGCCCGGCTGGGCCTCGCGGGGAACTATATGGATAGATGGAGCAGGTATACATAGCACACATAAAGTGCTGAGAATGGCAAATCTAAAAGTAAGTACACTGTTTTCAAACACTAAGGAAATTCAATAAACAAAACAACTACTGGTTTGAATGACCAGAAGACCACACTAGAAGATAATCTTCATGGAGGAATACTCTAGCAATACCGAAAGGCATAGGTACTCCCAATGTAGATTTGAGACTGAAAGACCCAAGAAAAGTGTGGGTGCCTATTCACTACCAGGCCAGGTTTAAGGTTCTTGTACTTCTGTACAAAGCCCTAAACAACTTTGGACCAGGATACTTGAGAGAGCGCCTTCTCCCTTACCAACCTGCCCGGTCACTGAGGTCATCCAAGGGCCTGCTTCTGGTGGTTCCACATAGACCCATCCTCCGATTGGAGTCCACCAGGGGAAGAGCCTTCAGCTCTATGGAATTCCCTGCCTCTGGAAGTCAGGCAGGTGCCAACTTTGTATTCGTTGGGGCACCTCCTGAAAATGTCATTGTTCCAGGAAACCTTTCCTTAATGACCAGCCACATTTTACTTCTTTTAAAATCTATTCTAAAGTGTTTTATTCTGTTTTTATTTTATTTTATCTTGCACACCACTTCAAAATGTTTGAATGGGGAGCGGGATATAAATATTGTAAATAAATAAATAAGTAATTTGTGACATTAACCAACATAATGACTGGGGAACTTCAGCCTTAGCTTCCAATTTCCTGGCTTTGTGGAGTTTGGACGAAGGTGACTGTGGCGTTACACTCGACAAATCAATTCCAAATGTATGTCTGCAGTTTGTAAGTCTGTGGTTTCTAGAATATTGGCCTGAGTGGGCAGAGTTAGAATGTCTTGGGAGAGGGGAAGAGTGATATATAAGGGAATGACTGAGGGGATTGAAAGAGCTTTTCGGGGGGACTTGTTAGGTACTCTTAGGCCATATCTAGACCTAAGGTTTATCCCTGGATCGTCCAGGGGTCAGACCTGTTCACCTAGGTGACACACAGGGGATCCAGTGCTCAGACAGGGGCGAACCCTGGTACTTAAGTTCAGAGGAGAATTTGAGGATCAGTGTAGTGAGTGGTGTCTTTAGAGTGTGGTGTGCATGTAGTTGATGTATATCAATCAATACTGATAATAAAGGAAGTTCAAGAGTGATTGTGTGAGAAAAAGGAAAGCGCGTATGTGAATGAGTGACCGGATTGTATGAAAGGTTTCAAAAAGGTTGTTAAATGTTGTTAGTTGAAACAAAGCTTGTGAACTTTTAAAAATAAATGTTGATTGTTTGTTTTAAAACTACCACAAAAATCCCACCTGTCTGTTTGGCATCTAGCATCTTAAGTTTACACATTTAACACCCACTCTGACAATCATTCACCTCAGCAGATATAACTCACAGCGCATTATTATATATATATTAAAATCCATTCTCCATTTTAACCCCTTTCTCCACATAGTTTGGAGGAAGGTGTTTTTTTTCCCTTGCCTCAGGCGTATCAAGCGGTGGTGCTTAGCTTGAGCAGGGAGTAGCCTCGGCCGGGTCTGGTGTTCAGAGCCTGTGTCGCCCCATAATAAGTGGTGGCAGACGTGAAGTCTGGTGTTCAGAGCCTGTGTCGTGGCAATGACAATGCCTTATCTTCTTGCCTTTTAAACCAGCAAGTTTTCTGATACACCACACACACATACACACACTTACTTTCTGGCATTAGCAGTCCTCCTCAAATACAATACTGATAGCCCAATACATAAAAGACTGATACAATACTGAAGGTCCAATACATAAAATTATATTGTTGGACGGAGGGAGCAAGACAAGGCAGCATGACAACAAGGAGTCTTGTAGCAACTTGTTCAGCTGTGAGTTTGAACTCCTTATTTCTCCCAATCCTAAACATTTCCTTATGTAACTGACCCATTGTTGGCAACATTAATCATGCAAAAGCCAGCTGAGTTTCCTCCCTACCATCAAGGTTATTGCAGGGCAGGTGCCAAAGTGGACATCAGGAAAAACTTCTTGACTGTTAGAGCAGTGCGACAATGAAACCAGTGACCTAGGGAGGTTGTGGGCTCTCCCACGCTAGAGGCCTTCAAGAGGCAGCTGGACAAGCATCTGTCGGGGATGCTTTAGGGTGGATTCCTGCATTGAGCAGGGGGTTGGACTCGATGGCCTTGTAGGCCCCTTCCAACTCTGCTATTCTATGATTCTATGATTCTAAGGCCTCCTAATGTGTCATCAAGAATTAAGGCAACATAACCACTGCAGGGATAGATTTCAAAGATTTGCCTTTCCACCTTATTGTTTCTGAGCTCTGCAAGTCCCCCACATCTCTCCCCATTTAAATCCCCTTACCTGTGGGATCTTGTAGATGCCCATTAAGGATGTGATCTCCCTTGAGGCTTGGGAGTCATGACCCCCAATAACAGAGAGCAGCTGATCTTGCCTGTCACATTTATAATTGGGGGAAAAATTCCCTCGTGTGGAAAGCAGAGAGAGGCTGTTCATCTGCATGAGACTGACCATCCCCAAGTGTTGAAATATGCGGAAGCCGAGCGTTGTGTTGGGAAGGAGAGTCGGATCCATATTGAGCTTTGTGATGGCGAACACCAAGGCCAGGATATGCTGGTAGTTCCTGGTTGTTGACCTGTAATGATGAGAGTGACATTGGGAAGTGCGTGAGAATCTCAATGGAAATTACAACAAGTTGAGGTTTAAAAAGTCCATCTTGTTTAAATGTCTTTGAATAAAGAACCAACCTTCTTTCCTAAAAGCATCTACAGAAAGGATAGTCAGACACATTTAGATTGTTCTTTTGACTCACAGAGACATAGAGTCTTGGTACACACATTTCTATTTGGGTCATATTCATTATTTATGTTCTATCTTTCAGGATGCATCCAAGGTCACTTACCAAAATGCAATAATACTATTTATTTATTTACAGCATTTATTATTATTATTATTATTATTATTATTATTATTATTATTATTAATTTATTTATATAGCACCATCAATGTACATGGTGCTGTACAGAGTAAAACAGTAAATAGCAAGACCCTGCTGCATAGGCTTACATTCTAATAAAACCATGATAAAACAATAAGGAGGGGAAGAGAATGCAAACAGGCACAGGGTAGGGTAAAACTAACAGTATAAAAGTCAGAACAAAATCAAGTTTTAAAAGCTTTAGGAAAAAGAAAAGTTTTTAGCTGAGTTTTAAAAGCTGCGATTGAACTTGTAGTTCTCAAATGTTCTGGAAGAGCGTTCCAGGCATAAGGGGCAGCAGAAGAAAATGGACAAAGCCGAGCAAGAGAAGTAGAGACCCTTGGGCAGGCGAGAAACATGGCATCAGAGGAGCGAAGAGCATGAGCGGGGCAATAGTGTGAGATGAGAGAGGAGAGATAGGAAGGAGCTAGACAGTGAAAAGCTTTGTAGGTCAATAGGAGAAGTTTATATTGGATTCTGAAGTGAATTGGAAGCCAATGAAGAGATTTCAGCAGTGGAGTAACATGGTCAGAGCGGCGAGCCAAGAAGATGGTCTTAGCAGCAGAGTGGTGAACAGAAACCAACGGATTGATGTGAGAAGAAGGAAGGCCAGTGAGAAGAAGAAGGAAGGCCAGTGAGAAAGAAGAAGGAAGGCCAGTGAGATATATACCACATTTAAACAGTTCCTACACTGGTGAAAATAAATGATAAAAAACCCAACCCCATCATATTAACATTTTCATTTCTAACAACAGAATACCAGTAAGAACCAGGGCTGGCCAATCAGGGAAGGCTTCTTGAAATAACAATGTTTTCAGGAGGCAATAAAAACAACACAATATTGGTTCTGGCCCCACTGCTACAGGGAGGGAGGTCCACACTGAAGGCTCTGATCCGGGTGGACTCTATCCAGGCCAAAGGTCCATGCAGAACCACTAGGAAAATGCCCTCTGATGATTTCATTGACAAGGCAGGTGGATAAGGGACAAGGCATACATTTGTTATACAGTAGTAACAAAATCTTCTACCTTGGCCTTTTAGTGAATGGACAGTCAGGGTATTTATATTTATTTATATTTATTTTATTTATTTATTACATTTATATACCGCCCCATAGCCAAAGCTCTCTGGGCAAGTTAAAACAGTAAACATTAAAAAAGTATACAAAATTTAAGAATCATCAGAATCATAAAAACAACAATATAAAAACTAACAGTATCCATTTAAAAACAACAGTTCTCCCTCATACAGGTTCACATGTTGAAAAGGGGCAGGTCCCGACAACAGCTGAGCTGCTGCATTCTCCACCTTCTGGACCATCCTTAAGGGCAGCCCAACATAGACTACAATTGCACTAATCCAGTCTTGAGATTAGATGGCGTTTCCATTTAGCATGGCAAGTGTCCCTGCTGAAATCCTTCTCTCACCATGTAGGCCAGGGAATAATGAGCTCAAAGAAAGAGCTGAAAGCATCAGTGAAATGCGGGGGAGGCGGGGAGGGAGAGCAAGTTGCCAGGTAATGAAAAATTTCTCCTCCCTGGATTTTGCTGAGTTCTACACCCTGGATTCTAGGAGAGATCTCTTTCAAACTTCTTCTGGTCTCTAGATCACTCCTTGGGATAAGTAGCTATACATTCCTTTTAACCACCACTTCACCACACACACACACACACACTGCTCCCTTCCTTTTTTTTCTAAAAGTTTGGACAATACTGCTATAAAGTTCATAGAATCATAGAATAGCAGAGTTGGAAGGGGCCTACAAGGCCATCGAGTCCAACCCCCTGCTCAATGCAGGAATCCACCCTAAAGCATCCCTGACAGAGGGTTGTCCAGCTGCCTCTTGAACGCCTCTACTGTGGGAGAGCCCACAACCTCCCTAGGTAACTGATTCCACCGTCGCACTGCTCTAACAGTCAGGAAGTTTTTCCTGATGTCCAGCCGGAATCTGGCTTCCTTTAACTTGAGCCCGTTATTCCGTGTCCTGCACTCTGGGAGGATCGAGAAGAGATCCTGGCCGTCCTCTGTGTGACAACCTTTTAAGTCTTTGAAGAGTGCTGTCATGTCTCCCCTCAATCTTCTCTTCTCCAGGCTAAACAGGCCCAGTTCTTTCAGTCTCTCTTCATAGGGCCTCTAGTGTGGGAGAGCCCACAACCTCCCTAGGTGTTTGAAAGCTTCAAACACTTAATGAGTTCAGGCTGGTGGAAGTTTAAGGTCAAATTGACCCCAGAATAGGTGTTTTAAATCGATATTGTTTTTATGCTCTTGATGGTTTAAAATTTTTGTATATTTGTTTTAATGCTCGTTATTTTTAACCTTTGTAAACCACCCAGAGGGATTCGGCTATGGGGTGGTATATAAATGTAATAAATAAATAAATAAATAAATAAATCTTTGAAATCTTTCAACATGCTTTTGGGCATACCTGCGCCTTCTTACATGGTTTTTTCGAACAGGACTTAGGAACAGATAAACTCTGGTGTATTTTGCATAAGGTACACATGTATTTCTTTCAAATTGCATGGTTTAAAAAACCAGACGATAAGGCTTTCGCATCTTGATCCAAACTCCAAAAAAGCCAATAAATAGGAAGCTAAGACTCATGCCTTATCTGACGTGTCCCTTGATCAGTTATGATGTTGGGCAACGTCACAAATTGTGTTTGCTTACAACTTATTGTCCAGGCACCCACACATTATTATTATTATTATTATTATTATTATTATTATTATTATTATTATTATATTTATTTGTATCCCGTCTTTTGCCCAATGCTGGGCAATGACATTTCCTTGGTCAGAATCTACATAATTTCTTGCAGGCTCTCTGATATCTCTCAATTGGAGCCTGCACTTTGATTTAAAGACAGGTGATTTGACTAAAAATATTGTGAGCCCAGGAGTCTGTTCTGAGAAACTAAACTGGAAGGAGTGCACAGACCTTGAATACAACTCCCCACTCTTGGATACCTGCAAGTTTGATCCATTTCATTGGTATAATTTAGGGCAGGTGAGAGTCATACGCTGGGGCTATGGATACACAATTGAGAGTCAGAAATGCTTGCTGATCCCCTGCAACTCACCCAGAGATCTACCAGTAGATCCAGACCTACCTTCACCACCCAGTCTGAGAAGAAGTCTGCTGAGGGCAGGAACGACAGGACATTTCTTGGTCATTATCAGATAGTCAATATGGAAACAAATTATCAGCCAGTTCTACCTCTGCCCCTGTCTTAGAAAAGTCTGCTAGGGGCAGAGGCAGTGGGGAATTTTTGAGTCATTCCCGGATTGTAAGCATGAAACCAAAATTGTCAGTCAGCTCTGCCTCTGCTCCTTTCAGAAAATCCCTGAGAACGAAGCAAGAGAAGAACCCTAAAGTCTATGATTCTTGTTATATGTTGAAACATGACAAGCCTGTGAGTCATATATCAAACCAGGACATTTTGAACGTCAGCAACTTCACTGATGAATATCCCCAGATGGAGCCTTCTACTCTGAAAGCGAAGCAAACACATGTGCATCTCAGATCCCTCTTCTGGAAACTTACTCACGAAGGGTGGAGAACTTTGCGGAGTGTAAACTACAAAAATCTTCTGCCTTGTCATAAAAAGCAATGCCGAGTGGTAAATTGCCACCAACAATGAGGTCTCCTGGCCTGTAATAATCTTGCTTTTCAGAAAACCTCATCATGAAGCATTGGGTTCTCAGCATCCTCTGGGTGGCCTGAGACAGGATCCAAAATAGCACAAGCAGCAGCAAAATCATCAGTGGCAAAGAGAGACTTTCCCTTCTAAATCAGAGAAGAACAGAACCTGAAAAAGAGCTGACTTTACAGGCCCCAGCAGGGGAATTAGATCTCAGCTAGAAATGAACAGAAGCCAAATGATCAGACTCCATGCTAGCTACACAAAGAAGGGCATATGTATCTTCAGCATATTTTGTACAAAGTTCTTTGTTACTGAGTTGCTGGGTGGAAATCCACTGGGAATTGATCAAGAATTATAGTCATTTTGATAATTCCAGGGTAGTGCAACAGCCCCAGCCCCAGAGTGCTCAGCTCCCTTTGCACTGTGGAGTGAGAAAAACAAGTTTGTGTCACTCTTTGCTTCTCCATGGGCCACTTGGAGCTGACTTGAGTTGTCGGGTTCTGCCCCTCCACTTGTGTCAATTCCATGATGGAGTCCAGGCTGGTGTCAGAGCTGATGGCTAGGAAATGGGGGATTTCACACCTAGAAATGCAGTCAATCGCAGCTTTTAAAGCTCAGCTAAAAACTTTTCTTTTTCCTAAAGCTTTTAAAACTTGATTTTGTTCTGACTTTTATACTGTTAGTTTTACTCTACCCTGTGCCCGTTTGGTGCATTCTCTTCCCCTCCTTATAGTTTTATTATGATTTTATTAGAATGTAAGCCTATGCGGCAGGGTCTTGCTATTTTATTGTTTTACTCTGTACAGCACCATGTACATTGATGGCGCTATATAAATAAATAAATAAATAATAATAATAATAATAATAAGTCACTATTGGATGAAATCACTAGTTTGCATTCCTTAACAGTGGACATCATGTGCTAGCAGACAAAGAGAAAAACTTTCAACCAATGGAGCATCGAATGTAACTTATGACTCATTGAGACTGTGCACCTTAACTTGAAAATTGACCGTAACTTAACTTGCTAACCCCATCCTGACCAATCAAGGGGTTAGAAAGAAATCAGAGCATATAAATAGGCTGAGATTCCTTTGTTCTTGGTGCCCCCATTTTGTAGAAGCGGAGAGCACCCCCATACTGCAGTATCAGAAATAAATGGATTAAGAGCCTTCTCTAGCCTCGTGTGTTTGATTGGCTACTAATGCGCAGCAGTAGTGAGCCTTTAACCCCTGGTTGAGGGGCAACAGTTCCTTTGAGGAGGAAGTTCTGGTGGCGTTCCTGCATCATCCTGGTGAGAAATCCCATTCTCTAAGACATTTCTTACCCTCAAGGGGCAACCCCCTCACACACTGGGTTTCACTGCTACCAGGACCTTTAAGCTTGGATCCACTCCTTTATCATAGAATCATAGAATAGCAGAGTTGGAAGGGGCCTACAAGGCCATCGAGTCCAACCCCCTGCTCAATGCAGGAATCCACCCTAAAGCATCCCCGACAGATGCTTGTCCAGCTGCCTCTTGAAGGCCTCTAGTGTGGGAGAGCCCACAACCTCCCTAGGTAACTGATTCCATTGTCGCACTGCTCTAACAGTCAGGAAGTTTTTCCTGATGTCCAGCTGGAATCTGGCTTCCTTTAACTTGAGTCCATTATTCCGTGTCCTGCACTCTGGGAGGATCGAGAAGAGATCCTGGCCCTCCTCTGTGGGACAACCTTTCAAATATTTGAAGAGTGCTGTCATGTCTCCCCTCAGTCTTCTCTTCTCCAGGCTAAACAGGCCCAGTTCTTTCAGTCTCTCTTCATAGGGCTTTGTTTCCAGACCCCTGATCATCCTGGTTGCCCTCCTCTGAACCCGCTCCAGCTTGTCTGCGTCTGGAACATTTACTCAGTCCTCTCTCTGCAAGGACCCACTAACTGTAACTTTTTAACCTCCCTCTTACGTAGCCAAGAGCGGAAGGCATAGGATTTTATAAACAAAGAAAGCTTTATTAGCTGCAATAATAACTTGATGGATAACTCTGGAATGGTTCTGTCAATGTATAGAGATGCCATGGGCAGTGCCTGTGTCCGTGCTTCCAGCAGACCCCCTGTGATTGCCCCCATGCCCACTGCAGCACAACGCATTTGCCAGCCCACTCTTCAAGCAAACTGTGGCGAGGTGAGCACTGAGTCAGAGCACCCCATAGATTCTCCAGAGCCTCAGCTGTGCATAACAAAGGCAGTTTATTTTATTTTATTTCTTTATTTCTTTATGAAATACAATCTTTATTGCTTGTTAGCCAACCAGGCCATTCGCAAACAAATAAAATAGTAGCAAAATAACATACTAACATAATAACATAATGGCATATCCATACTCCATCTCACCACAATCAGAAGAATAATACAAGCTAGTAATATAAAACTGATAGTAGGCTCAATTGCAGTACCAGTACTGGCCCGCAAGTAATCTCAGATTGGTAAAATTTAATCCTATATGGCAAACAGAAGCTTCTGTACCTCCAGCGCCCGCTGTACACATTTTGCAGTCCTGAACGATATATAATGATCAGAGCCTAACAATAATATCTGAGTTACATTTTTAGGTGACATGTAGTTGAACCCGGGAATCAGGGGCACAAGGTATTGCTTCCTCAGCTCGACATACACTGGACACTCAACTAGAAAGTGTGTCATGTCCTCAGTTTTGGGCAGCCGGCTGGGCAGTCAGCTTTAGCGCGTGGATGGGTCCTGTAACACGCTTTCACCTCCATTAACTGCAGTGAATTTAACCTGCACCGGGTAAATAACCATCTCAACTCATGTGAGGTAACAGAAGTTAAGTATAAAGGGGCTTTTCCCGGGGCAGTAATTATACTTTTGGATATCGTATTTGAATGGCTCGCTTTGATGAGAGCCAATGATGATTGTATTTCACAATCCTACAGTCTTCTTGAGATCTCCTCTTTAGCCCCATCAAACCCTCTTGTAAGGAGATAAACTTGTGAGCAGCCCAATTTGGCTACAGAATGGCTCATCTTTTCTGCCCATGAATCTTTATTTATTTATTTATTACATTTTTATACCGCCCAATAGCCGAAGCTCTCTGGGCGGTTCGGAAAAATTGTGCATTTGTCAGGATGAAGATCAACCCAGGGGAGCCTTCCCCTTCCAGGGATGCAGCCCAGTGGTAGAGCATGCACTTGCCTGCAGGAGAGCCCAGATCCAATCCTCAGCAACTCCAGCCCAGGGCAGGAAAGAGCCCCATTGGAAACCCTGGAGAAGTCCAGCAAGTCAGTGTGGATTGGTACAGAAAATCAGGCCCAGGGCGCAAATCCCTCCCTCCCAATCTGGACCTCTTGTTTTCCCCCAAATGATCTTTTGTTGGCTTCCCAGCTTTATCCCCACTCCCAGTCCTGAAAGGTTCAAATGCTTCTTCTATGTCTTACTTACTGGCAGTAAGAAGTTTAACCTCAACTATGCTGGTCTTTTTGGTATTTTCGGCTCACCTGTTTTGCCATATAATCACAGATTCTTTCTCCTTATCATATGATCTTTACAATTGAGATTGGGTCTCAGCACAATAATGTAGCATTTGGGGAGAAAGATGCAACCCAGAAGACCAGCACCAGAGGCCAAGATGGAGAAGACCTCCACGGCCACCATGGACTTCCCCTTGGTGCTCAGGTAAGTGGGCACAAAGGTAACCCAAACGCTGCAAAACACCAGCATGCTGAAGGTGATGAACTTGGCTTCGTTAAAGCTGTCGGGCAATTTCCTTGCTAGGAAAGCTACCACAAAGCTAATAAAGGAAAGGAAACCCATGTAGCCCAAGACAGTGTAGAACATGGTGATAGAGCCTTCATTGCATTCCACGATGACCTCTCCAGCCAGAGAATAGAAGTCAAGGTTTGGGAATGGAGAAAAAGTCACCAGCCAGATAGCACATATCACAATTTGGATGATGGGACAAGCTAAGACAATGGAATTGGCTAGTTGTCTCCCCAAGAGTTTCCTTGCCTTGTTTCCTGGCTGGGTGGCCATGAAGGCTAGAACCACTGTGACCGTTTTGGCCAAAATGGAAGAAACAGCAACAGAGAATGTGATGCCAAAAGCAGTTTGTTGTAGAAGACAGCTGACTTTTGTGGGTTGGCCAATGAAGAGGAAGGAGCAAAGGAAGCAGAGCAGGAGGGAGATGAGGAGGACGTAGGTGAGGTCTCGGTTGTTGGCTTTGACAATTGGGGTGTTGCGGTGTTTAATAAAGGTTACCAGCACTAAAGATGTGATCAGAGAGAGGAAAAGGGCTAGAGAAGCTGAAATGGAACCCATCATCTCTTCATATTGAAGGAAGTGGATCTTCTTGGGGATACACTGGTCTTGGTTTTTGCTTGGGTATTGATCTTCTGGGCACGAGGAACAGCAATCTGCATCTGGAACAAGCAAGAGGTACTGAAGCATCTCAAATACGACACAGAGGTTGTCTGCAAATTTGATAAGCATTCCCTGCACCTCCTCATCCAAATCATTAATAAAAATGTTGAAGAGCACTGGGCCCAGGACTGAGCCCTGCGGCACCCCACTCATTTCCTCTCCCCAGTTTGAGAAGATTCCATTGATAAGTACTCTTTGAATCCGATTCTGTAGCCAACTGTGAATCCACCTAACAGTTGTTCCATCTAGCCCACTTTTAGCTAGTTTGTGAATCAGAATGTCATGTGGCACTTTGTCAAAAGCTTTGCTGAAGTCAAGATATGTGACATCCACAGCATTCCCACAGTCCACAAGGGAGGTTACCCTATCAAAAAATGAGATCAAATTAGTCTGACAGGACTTGTTCTTGACAAATCCATGTTGGCTTCTAGTGATCACCGCATTGATTTCAAGGTGTTTACAGATTGACTTCTTTATAATCTGCTCCAGAATTTTCCCAGGGATGGATGTCAGACTGACTGGTCTGTAGTTCCCAGGTTCCTCCTTTTTTGCCCTTTTTGAAGATAGGGACAACTTTATCCCTCCTCTAGTCTTCCAGCACCTCACCCGTCTTCCATGATTTTGCAAAGATAATAGACAAAGGTTCTGAGAGTTCTTCCGCTAGGTCCTTCATTACTCTAGGATGCAGTTCATTGGGCCCTGGAGATTTGAACTCATTCAAGGAAATTAGGTGTTCTTTGACCATTTGTTTATCAATCTCAAACTGTAATCCTGCCCCCTCAACTTCTGCTTCACTTTTTCCAGGGGGGTCATAGACCCACTTTTGGGAGAAGACTGTCCTGGAACAACTTTTTCAGGAGATGCTGGAAGTAATACAATGTTGGTGCCTGCCTGACCTCCAGATGCAGGGATTTCCATAGGAGGGAGGGCACCACCCTCAAGGCCTCTTCCCCTGGTGGACTCCAATCGGAGGATGGGTCTATGTGGAACCACCAGGAGCATGCCCTCAGATGACCTCAGTGATGGGGCAGGTTGATAGGGGAAAACGGGAGACTCCTGTTCCCATGTTGTTTAGGGCTTTGTATACTGATACAAGAACCATAAACCTGGCCTGGTAGTGAATAGCAGCCAGTGCAGTTCCCTCAGCAAAGGAGTTGTATGCTGAAAAGGGGGAGCTCTGGACAGCAGCCAGGCTGCAGCATTCTGCACTAGCTCCGGCTTCCAGAGCAGCCCCACATAGAGCGCATTGCAGTAATCCAATCTTGAAGTCACCACTGCCTGTAACCAACTCATTTCTCTAGGATTACATACTGTCCAACAAGATGTGTTGGTACATAGGCTGGGGAACCAGTCAGAGATATTAGTAAATAGATGTAAAAGGGCTCATCTGCTTGTCATTGGGGTAACATGCTCCAATGGTTAGAAGCATAACCAATCACCTGCCCAGATCAATGCTCTGCCCACAAATCTTCAGCTCTGATTCCAAAATATCTGAAGATGGAGGCCTGGTCTTTAAAACATGATGCATGAAAAGTTGACTCAGTGTAAATACAAAAGGAAACCCAGCAGCCTGTGTAGGAAAAAGGAAAGGAACCTCTCGTGCAAGCACTGAGTCATTACTGACTCTTGGAGGGACGCCAGCTTTCACTGACGTTTTCTTGGCAGGCCTTATAGCGGGGTGGTTTGCCGTTGCCTTCCCCGGCCGTGATTCCCTTTCCCCCAGCTAACTGGGTACTCATTTTACCGACCTCGGGAGGATGGAAGGCTGAGTTGACCCGAGCCGGCTGCCTGAAACCAGCTTCCGCTGGGATCGAACTCAGGCCGTGGGGAGAGTTTCAGCTGCAGAAACTGCTGCTTTACCGCTCTGCGCCACACGAGGCTCAAGCAGACTGTGTCCTTGCAAAATATTTGTAATTTACTGGGTGCCATTATTTTATCATTTAAATGGAAGATTTCTTCAGAAAAGTGTGAATAAATTGCAAACTACAGAGGTATGCAATCCAAAATGGTATTTATAGAGAAAATATTCCTGGAGGAAACAGTGGATTCTTCCCCTTCTCTAAGTTCTACTTTCTGTGCTTTTATAGGGCTCTGAAAGACTGAGGTACCTCTTGAGTTAGAGAAAGTCCCTTCTGGACAATGATCACATGAGTAACAGCAAACCGGCTTCCCCTCTGGAACTTTTCTCTGCTGCCCTGGAGAGCACCTCCTCACACACCTCGCAGATGGAATCTTCTAAATGGTAAAAGACAAACATTTGAGGGTATTATTCATTTATTCATTCATTCATTCAATTTATATCCCACCTTTCTTCTTTCTTAAAGAACCCAAAGTGACGTACATAATCCTCCTCCTCACAACAAAATCCTGTGAGGTAGGGTGGGCTGAGAATTTGTGACTAGCCCTAAGTTGGCTTCCATGGCTAAGTGGGGACTAGAACTGGGATCTCCTGGCTCCCAGTCCAACACTCTAGCCACTACACCATACTGGCTCACTGGATAGCCAGTCACAGACATCCCACCCGCAGCATGCTGGACCCACTTACTGGATCTGCTCACTGGATGCAACACTTGTAATGTTGCGTAAATGGAAACTTTATGGCCCTTGCCGCCATTTTGTGCAGAATGGTGGCTCCCTATGGTCCGACATTGATGAATCTGTCCACCTCGACTTAGAACCATTAAAAAAAAGGCTCACATAGAGATAGAAATTGGAAGCTACTGTAACCTGGTGAGATCAAGGGGATGGACAGCTCACCACATGGAAATCCTCTCCCCTCCCATGACATCAGCAGCCAATCTCACCCACTTTTACCTCCTCCATACAGAGAATTGCAAGGAACTCTGTACCTCTGTCTGCACAGAGAACATGACCTGGGCACCTCCTTCCTTCTACACTCGTGTCCAAAATAGGGTGTGAGACAGATGTAAAATACATCCTGAAACAGGAACATGGGAACTTGCCTTTTCCCAAAGGCTCTCATGGGAGAGAGGAGTTGGAAGCTACTGTTTCCTGTTGATATTGGGGAGGCAGACATCTCTCCCCATGGCAAATTCTTTCTCCTCCTATGACCTCCATGCAGAGAGTTGAAAGGAACTCTGTAACTCTGCACAGAATAGCAGCAGTTTGCTGGCTTTTCAGACAGGGTCTCTCCAGGGATTCAAACCTCTTCCAAGCCTACCTGGAGATCCTGCGACTAAACTTGGGAATTTTTGCTTTGAAAGACGATAATAAAAACCCTTCCCTGGACCGTTGGTCACATCTGGAAAGGCAAGTTCTGTTCTCAAGGGAGAGAAGGACAACATTTTATACTGTATTTCATAATTGTGTTTTAAACTGTTGGGTGTTTTACTGTGGTTTTAATTTTTGTGAACCGCCCAGAGAGCTTCGGCTATTGGGCGGTATAAAAATGTAATAAATAAATAAATAAATAAATAAAACATTCTTTAGTTCTGTTGGGACAGTAGAAGGCTCCTTTCAAACCCACCTGTGTTGCCCATGTAATCACATCTGTGCGGATTGTAAAGTCCTGGCCTGGGGAAGCCCCTGAATCCACTCCTCCAACATTCACAGGATAAAAAGATCCATTTGGGAAGAAGATCCAGTTCAGGATATCATATCTCTTGCCATGTGAAGTGGAAGAGACTTCATCTCCAGCGCTGTTGTTAAAGTGAATGTTCCTCAAAGAGGCAAGAATCTGAAATGGAAGAGAAAATGAGGTAAGTGTGAGTTCTGGAACATACCAGCATACTATGACAGTCATGAAAGTAGAGGACTGATTTCTCTGGAAATTAGTTTAATGCTTCAGATGCCCAAAGGGATTGACCTGGACTCACCCCCATCCATGAGACATATGCTGCCTGCTGAACCCGGATTCCTGTTCACCTTGCCCATGTGAGCTGCTGTGAACCCAGCCAAGGGGGGATCCGCACGTCGTACCCAGAACGCTTCTATGCCGGCGAGGAGAGCTCAACGGAGGGGGCACGACTCCGCTGCCGGCTCCGGCGTCCCTTTCGGAGGGGAAGGTGCCGGCTCCGGGAGACAGGAAGAAGGAATAGGAAAGGGAGAGGCGAGCGGTGTGTTGGTGTGTGGGTCTCCACCTTGAGAGACACGTCTCTTTTCTAACCCAAGCCGCTGCCGTCATCCCTTTCCCCTCAGCCTTTGGTGGGGGCAGCGGCGGCGGCGGCGGGGTGGGGTGGGGAAGAGAACTGGCAGCTTTTGGTCCTTTGAGGAAGGGAAACAAGTGGGAAATCAGCCACTCTTCTGTGCCCTCTTCGCTCTCTCGCCGGCGCGCGCTTTCCTTTTTCTTTCCTTTCCTCTCCACCCCGCCTTCTTTCGCCGAGCTCTCCTCGCTGGCAAGGATGCCTCTTTCTCGTTTCTTTTACAGGCAAGTTAGACGATCGTTTTCAGGATGCACTGGGGTCGCATAGATGTGCGATGTGCGGATCCCCCCCAGGTGGGGATTCCAGAGGATTCAACCCTGTTCTTGGACTCCTAGGGCCTCCCTAGATGCACCTTCATTTGGGCACTTTCTGCCCCAATATGCGTGACCAGTGGTTTTGGCTTCTTTTGACTGGTGGTGTCCACTTGATACAATACACCCTCAAGTGGCAGCTGGAGGCAGTTTGCTCATAGCAGCCCAGAGACCAACATCTGAAGGTCTTCAGCTCTCTGGCAAGAAGGAACATGGGGAGATGCCTGCATTTGGCTTCAGAGTTTTGGCTTCTAGACGAAAACTACATATTTAGCGTAGAGGCCTGCCTGATACCTCCCTCTACAATATCCATAGTTGTAAATGCATAATCATTAAAGAAGCACTTTAAGTCTCCTCTACGTTTTACTCATTTCTTTGTGCTCTTTTAGGGAAACAAAAGCCATGGAAAAACATTGTGTTTCTTAGGATGTTAAGAATGGACTCGCAGCCCTCCTCTCAAGCTCACACTCTGCTTTCAAGATCGTACAGTTGAGAAACCACCAAGGTACCTTTCTAAGATTGTCAAGGCTGAAGGAAGTCTTTACCTGCCATGGCTGGATATTCAGATGCCTCTTGCCTTCCCTCCGTATGGCGGTTCTTGATCCAGATGAGGTCACAGCATGTAATGTGTGTGCGAAGGAATAGACGGCATTGTAAATGCTGTAGCTGTGGATGGACATGCTGGTTTCAAAAACAAAGGCAGGCAGGTTCTCTATGTGTTCCTTCCCAGTACATATCCTTCCCCTCACTTGAATGATATTGCCTGAGTTCAGAAACTGACACCAAAACGCTATTTCCCACCACTCACGGAGGAAGATGTCTCCTTGTGGTTGGAGTGGATCTAAGGTTTTCAGAAAAAGCTTGAATCTCGGCACATCCCTTCTGTGGACTCTGAAGTGCAAAGCGCCATGGAGGGTTCCTAGCTCTTTCCAAGCCACTCCCATCACAGGAATTTCTGAACGAGATGTCATGATCCAAACCTTCCTAAATATGGATTTAGTGTTTACTTCATGAGCATCCAATAACACTGTTAAATGTACTATAAAACTGTAATCGCCAAAGAAAACCATCACGTGGGGCTCAAACCAAGAACTAGGAACAGACCCAGATTGTACTCTTTGCTGAAAAAGAGGGTCCGTTGGGTTGATCATTTCAGTGATGGCCACACAGATGTCCTCCTGCTTGAGCATTGATGTCAGAGTCTGGATGAAATTTTCACTCCGGTCATCCTTGGAAGCTAACAGCCCAATCCAGTTCCAGTGGAAATGCAGGAGCAACCGGACTAAGCCCACATACTGAGGCGTTTCATTGGGGTCAATCTGGTAGAAGGAGGGAAATGCCCTGTTCTCTCCCTGAACGGATTCAAAAAAGCTGTAACCGAGCTGAAAGAAGGAGTTTCTTGTTAGTCTTCGCAACAGAATTCAAGAAAAAAACAGTTTTCTTTTATACACACACGCGCACGCACGCACGCACACACACAGGAACTGTGACAGAATTTCTAACCATTGGAATGAATATTGTGAGTATTTGGGGGGGGGTTTCCTGGCCCCTCCTCAAAGACAATATTCACAGCCCCATACATAAAAGACTGACAAATTGCATATTGCTGTATGAATGGCTTCAACCAGTCCCCAGAGGGGGAGCTCAGTTAGTTGATGGCAGCAAGACCAACCAACAGGGTTGGGGAATCTTGAGGTTCATCCCACATACACTTTTGTTTCGGTTTACCCTCGAATTATCCCATTTCAGTTTTATAGTGTTTATATAGCATATGAAAACTTGTAAACTTACACCTCTGCTGTAGGGTGTTGGGGAGATCCGTTGAGGTTCACTCACACATGTTGTTATCCCCACCCCCCAGATCTTCTTTGAACCTCCTCCTCCCATTTATTGGTTGTTTGAAGTGGGGACAACTCCCCCTCTGACAACAGACCCCAATTCCAGGAATTCTGGCACGATCTTCCTGACAAGTCCTGCCTAGCACCACTATTATCTTTTCACTGCCTGATTAAAATCACCCTCTTCTCTCAGGCGTTTGGTGGCATGTAACGGGTTTTTAATCAAGTCCTGATTTGTATTGATCATTTTTTTTTTAATTTTTTTTTAGATATACATTGGCTAGATGTGTGCCTGTCTATATGTTCTGTAAATGGTTTTGCACTTTGTAGGAGGACTTTTGAATGGTTTTTAAAGGAAGCCAGATTCCAGCTGGACATCAGGAAAAACTTCCTGGCTGTTAGAGCAGTACGACGATGGAACCAGTTACCTAGGGAGGTTGTGGGCTCTCCCACAGTAGAGGCCTTCAAGAGGCAGCTGGACAACCATCTGTCAGGGATGCTTTAGGGTGGATTCGTGCATTGAGCAGGGGGTTGGACTCGATGGCCTTGTAGGCCCCTTTCAACTCTGCTATTCTATGATTCTATGAACAGGGATTGGGATTTGCTTCTCTTGTTACTGAACTCGAAAGTACAACGTTAGTTAAGACTGCAGTCAACTCTTTTGCATGCTTACTCAGTAAATAAATCCCACTGAGTTCAACGGAATGCATTTCCAAATTAGAGCCCCTCGGATTGCAGTCTTAGGGCACATCCACACGTCGTACTCAGGGTGCTTCCATCCGCCCCCAGTGCACCCCATGTAGCTTGCCTGTAAAAGAGACGAGGAAGAGGTATCCTTGCCGCCGCCACCTCCCTCCTCACCGGCCGGCGAGGAGAGCTCGACCCCGCCTTCTTCTGCCAAGCTCTCCTCGCCGGCCGGCGAGGAGGGAGGTGGGTGGAGGCGGCGGCGGAAGCGGCGGTAAGGACGCCTCTTCTTCGTCTCTTCCAAAGGTAAACTAGACAATTGGTTTGGGGTCGCACTGGGGTCGCTTAGAAGCAGCCTCGGTACGACGTGTGGAAAGGCCCTTAATTTCTGCAACTTTAAAAAGGAAAAAAAACTGGGGTGGGCGGCTGGGATGGGGGAGCGAAGCGAGGTAGGAAGTGGCCATCTCAACTCCCAGTGTACGGAGGAGGAGACTTCCAACGCAGTGCCAGGACTTCTAATAGCAGAGAAATTGAGAGGGAAATCACAGTTATAGTGAGAGGTTTAAGGCATCCTTTCTCATGTGGGGGCTCCCAATAAAAACTGGATCCCCCATTGTTAAAAAGAAAAAAAGAAAAGGAAAAGGTGGGGGGGATGCAGGATCCCCCCCATGGAGAACGTCTCCATCTCTGCCATTCCCCACTCAGCTTCACACGCTCAAAGGAATGGAAGTACGATCTGTGTCCTTCTTCCCCCACCAACTCCCGTTCACATAAGAACAAGAGCAACACATGTTTTTAGGGAGATGAATCAGAATCAATAAGGGAAGAGACACACAGCCTGTGTCTGTGATGTTCGGAGGAGTCCCACCACACACACACACACACACACACACACACACACACTGATTCAGAAACTTGAAACTGACAAGACATTTGGGTGAAACTGACCAGCCTTGTCTTGCTTTGAAGAGTGCTCTTATGGACCTATGGAGGAACAAGGTGTTCCTTTGCAGTGGAAAATGGTTAAAAACACACACAGATCTAAAGAGTCTCTCCCCCCCACCCCACCCCTTCCTTTCCTCCCTCGCTGTCCTGCCTGCTTGATTTGTATATATGTGGGTGAGGGTGACTGCTACTGATTTTTGCTTGTTCAACTGGGGGATTTAGCTGCTCCTGTTTCCCTGCCAGGAGGGAGCGGGGGAGTTCAGAAGCAGCAGGAGGAAAGGATTTGAATTTGCACGCCCCTCCTTCATCAGCAATACTGCCGATATGCCCACAGTACAGTGCATTGAAAATGATGGATGAAAACACATGTTGAAATTTGAGTGCATTGAAAACATGCCCACAGTACAGTGCATTGAAAATGATGGATGAAAACACATGTTGAAATTTGAGCGATGTGTTTTCGCACGCCGGGAAGAACCAGACTTTCCACGCACCAAAATATTTCACTTCTTTTGACTAAGAAGCACAATTAAAGCAGGGTGCATGGGAGTACTTCACAGTCAAAGAAGATTATAAGCTGGAAAATTTTGGAGTCCTTTGCATGCAATTTGCAGTGATTGCACAGTATAACGCTGGTGTGATGAAACCACTTGTCTGTTTGTGAGTCTTTAAGGTGTTGCAAGACATTTTATTTATTTATTTATTACATTTTTATACCGCCTAATAGCCGAAGCTCTCTGGGAGGTTCAAATAACATGTGATTTGGCTCAATCTAAAACCTGACTTATCAGGCCTATTGCTGGCTGGGATAAGTCAAACAAGAGCCACCTCAGATTAATGGCTACCACCACGGTTACTGCATGGCATGGCTGGATGAGGGACAATAAAATGAAGCTGAATCCTGCCAAGACAGAAGACCTGTGGGTGAATGGTTCAAAGAGAATGTGGCTCTTTGCATGTTCTGGATGGAGTTGCATTCCCTCTGAAAGATCAGGTTCATAATTTGGGGGTACTCCTCCATCAGTGTCGCTGGAGTGCCAGCTATGGACTCTTCTGGACAGGGATAGCTTGGCTACAGTGTTACAGGCATTAGTAACCTCAAGAGTGAATTACTATCACATGCTCTATGCGGGGTTGCCCGGAAGCTGGAGCTAGTGCAGGTGTTGTCAGAAGATGCCTTTTTTCAGCATATAACTCCTTTGCTGAGGGAATTGAACTGCCTATTGGCTACTGGGCCAAGTTTAAGGTTTTGGTACTAGTGTATAAAGCCCTAAACAACTTGGGAATGGGATACCCCCCCTTCTCCCTTACTAGCCTGGTCAGTGAGGTCATAGGAGGGCATGCTCCTGGTGGTTCCACATGGACCTCTGGTGAACTGCCCAGAGAGCTCCGGCTATTGGGCGGTATAGAAATGAAATGAATAAATAAATAAATAAATAAATAGATTGGAGTCCACCAGGAGAAGAGCCTGCTGTGTGGTGGCCCCTTCTTTTTGGAAATCCCCGTCCCTGGAGATCAGGCAGGCACCAACACTAGGCTGTTTCCAGCTCCTCCTGAAAACAGGTCTTCCTCATCTGACTAGCCACTGTTTTCATTCATCCTTTGTTTCGAATTGAACAATTTTAATTTGTTTTTCAAAGTCTTCTTTCTTTGTACAGTTTATCCCTTTGCGCACCACTGCAGAATCCTGTTTAGATAGGAGGCAGTATATATGGTAAATAAATAATAAATTTGGCAGCCCCTACTCCTACCGTACAGAATCAAGGCTACACACCCATTGCATGGGCAAATCTGTTTTTAGAGATTGGCCTGTTTATCGTAGCTCATCAGGTCCCCCACATCGTTCCCCAGATGAACCCCCTTACCTGTGGGAGCTTGTAGATGGCCATTAAGGATGCGATCTCCCTTGAGGATTTGGAGTCAAGACCCCCAATAACAGAGAGCAGTTGATCTTGCCTGTCACATTTGTAATTGGGAACCATTCGCCCCCGAGTGGAAAGCAGAGACAGGCTGTTCACATGCATCACTCTGACAAAGTCCCCATGTTCATAGATGCGGAAGCCAAGTGTTGTGTTGCGAAGGAGAGTTGGATCCTTGTTGATCTCAGTGACAGCGAACGTCAAGGCAAGGATGTGCTGGTAGTTCTTAATCATTGAACTACAGTAATAAGAGTGACAAGAAGTGAGTGAGGATCCAAACAGAATTGTGGAAGTGAAGGGTTAAACGGTCCATGTGCTTCAACCCTCTTTGAAGAAAGGCAAAACCTTCTAGAACAGAGACATAGGCCACAACTAGACCTAAGGTTTATCCTGGGATCATCCAGGGTTCGCCCCTGCCTGAGCACTGGATCCCCTGTGTGTCACCTAGATGAACAGGTTTGACCCCTGGATGATTCAGGGATAAACCTTAGGTCTAGCTATGGCCATAGAATCATAGGTCCCTGGTTGACAGCAGGTTGGCCACTGTGTAAACAGAGTGCTAGACAAGATAGACCTTTGGTCTGATCCAGCAGGGCTCTTATATTCTTATGTTCTTAACCCAGCAACAAATCCATGCAGGCAATATTGCCGTAATTGCTAGGGGTGTGCATGGACCCCCCCGATCCGCTTCTCTTCCAGATTCGTAACTTCC
The DNA here is from genome assembly GCF_023053635.1 of Elgaria multicarinata webbii. Classification (NCBI taxonomy): domain Eukaryota; kingdom Metazoa; phylum Chordata; class Lepidosauria; order Squamata; family Anguidae; genus Elgaria; species Elgaria multicarinata. Next base: position 4,736,785 of record NC_086193.1, on the reverse strand, counting down.
GGATCGGGTCCGCTCTGCTGTGCTCCGCTCTGCCTATGGTCCGCTCCGCTTCGCTGCGGAGCTCCGGATCAGAGCTCCGCTCCCCCCCCCCCCCATAGACTTGCATTGAAGTCCAAAAACGCCTACAACTCTGCCTGCTCCCGGGATCCCCTGTGTGACATTTGGATGCACAGGGATGATCCCAGGACAATCCCGGGATATAAGCCTGGTCTAGTCATGTATGAGGCAGCTGCCATGTTCCTGTTTAAAGTAGCCCGTGACTCACAGCCGTGAGGACTGGCATCTGGCTTTCGTGTTTAGCCAAAGGACCCCAAAGCTTTGTACATGGGAGCCCTCAGGTTTAATCCCTGGCTGAATGTCTAGTTAGGACGGGGAAGGAAACCAATGAAACTCAGGGCAGGTGAGACTGAACTAGAACGGATGGATATTTTGAGAAGGAAGCTTTCTAGGAGACGCATTCAGTTTTGTATCGCTCCCTCTGCAGAGCATCGACAGACTTTATATTATTATTATTATTATTAATAATATTATTATTATTATTTTCATTTCTATACTGCCCCGTGCCCCATAGCTGAAGCTCTTTGGCCGGTGTAGCACAATTCCTAAAAATACAAACTATACCATCATAAAAAGAAATCCAATTTTTTTTAACATAGCAATGTAAACAGCAGAAACAATTTAAATCAATTTTCCTAGGAGACCTGTTCTAGAACATTAGGCATAGATGCCTCATCATAGTGGTCCAAAGTAGCTCTCGGCATAGATTTCAAATGAGATGGATTAATGCATAATTTTTTAAAAAAGGGACCAAGTTTGTAGTTTTAGTGGCCAAATGACTCTGTGCATAGAAATAGAGAAGAATAAAAGGGTAGTCTAGTACAAAGCATTTCATTTCTTTCTACTTTGGGGTTTTTCTTTTTGGCTAGGATGGTGGTCTGTCATTGTTTAATGCGATGTACAGTTTAATAGGATTGAAGGTATTTGTGAAAGCTCAGTTCTTCCATTGAATTTAGTACTGACCAATCCCAAATGTTTTTGGCCTTTGATTATCAGAGCCCTTGTTTCTGGGGCTACAAAACCACACAGCAATGGCATACTACAAAATCTCATCCACACCCTACAAAATGCCAGAAGCACCCAGGCACCTTCGGTCCCAGCACAACTCCCATTATCCACTGCCTTTTGTCATACATAATGGGAGTTGTGATCCAAACAACATCTGAAATTTCAAGGTTTGGAACTAGACTTGGTTACCCCCAAGTTTCCTTTATTACAGCTGTATAATTTAGGGCTGGAGGAGTCATATTTTGCTGCTTTCATTACATAGTTGGGAGTAAGAAATGCTTCCTAATTCAATGCAGATCACCTAGAGATCTCACAGTAGATCCAGACCTGCACTCACCACCCCTGTCTCAGAAGAAGTCTGCTTGGGACAGAGGGACGTTTCTGAGTCATTACCAGATTGTCAGCATGAAACCAAAATTGTTGTTCAGCTTTGCCTCTGTTCCTTGTAGAAAATCCCTGAGAATGAAGGAAGAGAAGAACTTGGAAGTCTATGGCCTTAGCTAGACCTAAGGTTTATCCTGGGATCGTCCCGGGGTCGTCCCTGCCTGCTCCCAGGATATCCTGTGTGTCATTTACACGAACAGGGATGACCCCGGGATAATTCTGGGATAAACTAGGGTGACCATATTTGGGAAACCAAAAAAGAGGACACCTAGTCTAGTGTGTGTGGGGGGGAAGCAGCTTTCTGAGTCCTGCAGAAAGTACGTTATTCCCCCGCCACCTTAAAGAACCCGATTGGAGTGGAGGAGGGGAAAGGATTTCATTCTGCACCACCACCATCCACTCCAATTGGGGCCTTTTCTATAATGTCCACAAATGACCCACTTTCCCCTTTAAGACCTCAATTGGAGCTCGGGGTGGGGGAATGATGTGCCTCAAGAACGCATGTCATTCCCTCCTGCCATGCTAATGGCAGACTTAAAGGGGAAGGTGTGTCATTCCAGGACATTATTGAAAATTATAGAAAATCCCCCCCTGACACCACGGAAAGAACAAAAACCAGGACAAATCCGGGGAAATCCTGACAGTTGGTCACCCTAGATAAACCTTAGGACTAGCTAAGGCCTGTGATTCTCATAATGGGTTGAAGCCAAACATGGCAAGACTTTGAGACTCATATATCAAACCAGGAGATTTTGAACGTCAGCAGCATCACTGATGCAGAATCCTGGAAGGAGCCCTCTAATCTGAAAGCAAAGCAGGCAAACATCAATCTGAGATCCCTCCTGTGAAAACTTACCCCACGATAGCTTGGTACTTTAGTGAGACTACACTACGGAAGTCTGGTGTACTGTTCAGATAACTGCCAAGTGGTAAAGTCCCACCAACGATAAAGCCTCCTGGCCTGTAATAGTCTTTTCCCCATTCAGGAAACCTCATCAGAGAGCATTTGGTCTTCAGCATCCTCTGGTTGGCTGGAAGCAGGAAGCAAAACAGCAGCAGCAGCAAAATCATGAGTGAGTGAGTGAGAGAGAGAGAGCTTCCTTCCTGGGTCCTGAACCTGAAAAAGAGCTGACTTTACAGAACCCAGCCGGGGAATTAGATCTCAGCTACATGGGTTTATGTATCTTAAGCATGTTACCTACAGATTTCTTTGTTATTGAGTTGCTGGATGGAAATCCATTAGGAATTCATCAAGAATTATGGTCATTTTAATAATTCTGGGCTAGAGGAAGAAACACACACACTCACACATGCTGGGCTCCCTTTGCACGTTGGAGGGAGGAAAACAACTTTGCGTCACTCTTTGCTTTTCCAAGGGCCAGTTGGCCTTGAGTTGAGTTGTCGGGTTCTGCTCTTTGACCTGTGTGAAGCTGAGCACCTGAGCCCGAGATGGAGTTCAGGGTAGTGCCAATGTTTATGAGCTCAGATTGATGTCTAGGAAAACCAGGATTGCCGCTTGATTATAGCAGTTCAGGAGTGACCAATGAGGCATTGCTTAGGGTGACCATATTTTGGAAACCCAAAAAGGAGGTCAATATGGTCGGCCCCCAAGGGGGCGTGCCGACCAACAGCTCCATCCCCAGGGCCCACCTGAATGTAGCCTTGGTCTCATATCTGATTTTACAGCACACAATTAAGATAAATCTGTTCTACATAACATCTTAATGTTACGTGAGACATTCAGTGTAACTTCATTCACTCCTACTTTCATAGCTTTTGTTGTACTTGGAAGCTTTTACTATACTCTGTGTGATACATTCTCCTCTTCCCTCAAATATCTTTTCTGACTGTATCTTCATTCCGCTGCAAGCTGCTGCTACCGTTAACAAGGCTTGCTGCTGGCTAGCTGGCTGGTTGGCTTTTTTATTTTTAAATTAAAACAAAACAAAACCCTTATTTATTTATTTATTTATTTATTACATTTTTATACCGCCCAATAGCCGAAGCTCTCTGGGCGGTTCACTAAAATTAAAACCATCATAAAACAACCAACAAGTTAAAAATACAAATACAAAATACAATATAATGTGTATGATTGTCACAAGTTTCTCTAACCTAACAATAAGGTGGGTATTGTGGGCAGTGGACACTGCTATACCCATTCACACTTCTCACTTATATACATTATGTTCTCAAGGCTTGTGCATTGGCACCACTTTGCACATCCAGACTTTGAACTCCTGCCTACTTCCTGCACAAACATGTGACTTTGAGACCCTCTTTCTAATGCTCTGCGTTGCATGCCAGCACCGTGAGGCTAAGTTACAACAGGTGTCTCTGGGTTGTCTGTGCAGCCTCTGTTGCCTCACTCTCTAAGTCATTGCAGCCAAACCAAAGCCTCCAGCCTCAAGCAATCTCCCTTTCTCTCTCTCTCTTCCAAAGTCTCCCGATGGTCCAGATGGGTTGCACACTTGTGGCCAGGGGTATTGCTTATCGCTTGGTCATGTCCAGTGACTCTTACTTTAAAAACTTCCGCCGCCAACCATCGGCACCTCCTCTCCTCCCACACAACTGCTAGACTGTGATGCACTCTTAAAACACTCTGTGTGGCCAGCCATCCTCTCAGGGCCAAGATACAGGTGCATCTGGGGCCAAATCTACACGTAGTACTGAAGGGGCTTGCGTGCGCCTCCAGTGTGCCGTCAAAACGATGGTGTAGATGGTGAAAGAAGAGACGGAAGAAGAGGCGGAGGAGGAGGCGGCTGGGGAACCGGCCGCGTCCTTGCTGCTGCCGCCGCCGCCGCCGCCTCCCCACCGGCCTCCTGCTGCCGGGGTAAGCGCCACCCAGGTCGGAGAGCTCGGCGGAAGTGGAAGCCGAGCTCTCTGCCCCGGGTGGCTCTTACCCCGGCAGCAGGAGGCCGGAGGGGAGGCGGCGGCGGTGGAGAGCTCGGCTTCCGCTTCCGCCGAGCTCTCCGACCCGGGTGGTTCTTACCCCGGCAGCAGGAGGCCGGTGGGGAGGCGGCGGCAGCGGCAACGACGCGGCCGGTTCCCCAGCCTCCTCCTCCTCCGCCTCTTCCTCTGTCTCTTCTTTCGCCGTCTACACCATCGTTTTGACGGCGCACTGGAGGCGCACGCAAGCGCCTTCAGTACTACGTGTAGATTCCCTCTTGCTTGCCTTCAGCCTCTCTCTGCCTTATGTCAGCCAGCCAACATCTCCAGCTTCCAGCCTCAAACAACGCCCCCTCTCCCAGCCAAAGTCTCCGAACGGTCCAGCCAGGCTGTGCACTCGTACCATGTGGCTGGGAGTAGAGTGCCAGCTTATAGCTTGGTCGCATCTGGTGACTCTTTTTTTTTTTAAAACCCTCTGCCACCTCCACCTGCATCAACACTTGATTCTGAGATGTTCTTGAAAGTCTGTGTGTGGCACGCCAGCCTCTCAGGGCTCAGCTGCAGCCATCTCTGAGTTGTGTCTTCAGTCTAACTCTGTCTCTAAGAGATATGCCAGCCAGCCAAAGCTGCAAATCTATTTTTCTCTGACGCACACTTCAAACGTTCTGCATTTCACAAAGTGAAGTGGAAGGGAAGGTGTAGTGAAGCAAAGCAATGGCAGCAACAGGGCATCCGCAAAGTTGAGAGCCTCTCTCTTGACTGGCACCTCACGGTTGGTCGTGCAAGTTTTTCTCTAAGGATGGTCCTTCATCACTCACGATGTGGAACTCTGAGAAAAGGCCTCTGGCCTGTTCTGTTTCACCCTGTGGGATGCTTTGACTGACATTTCCTTTCCCACATTTTGATATGTGGACACCTCGCCTCTGTTGAGCTCCAGGTGCCCGACTGCCCGCCAAATCTGCAACAGGAAAGGTGCCCAGCTTGCCCAAAACTCCTTAGCTAAAAACTGGAGATACCCTTGATGCCAAGGGCTGAAACTTCTCAAGGTGCAAGATCACAAGGAGGAGGTTTGACAATATGAGTTTGAAGGACATGGTTCTAGCAATTTTGTTGTTGTTTTTAAATTTAAAACCTTGAACTTAATTTTTTTCCTAAAAATTAATGGATGAATGGATCTGCTTCAAACTCGGTATGGCTAAAGCCCTACCTAAGAGCAATCTTGTTGCCAAGTTTTAACCCTTTATCTTTAAAAATGGCAGGCTTTTTAAAAAAATATTTAAAACCTAAATTTTAAAAAATCCTAAAAATCAACAAACGGATCTGATTCAAATGTGACATGGCTAAAGACCTCCTTAAGAGCTATCATGGTGCCAAGTTTCATAAATTTATCTTTAAAAATGGCAGAGCTGCAAACATTTCTGTTAATTCCCATTAAAGTAGAGCTGCCCTTTGGGTAGGAAGGATGGAAAAGATACTGATTTTTCTTCAAATTTCATAATTCTCCCCCACTTTCTGGTTTTGTTACCAAAAATCCTAACACATCTGGATTTTTCCTGTCATATGGTCACCCTTGGTCTCTACCCTCCTACTGTTTGTTTTGGTCTTTTTTATATATAACAACAATTCTTAGTGGCAGTGTGGGCTCACTTTCAAGCAATCAGAGGGCCTCTGATTTCTCCCTGTGACTTCCCCTGGCCTTCGCAGGGGGCTCAGAGACATTCTCAGGAAGTGAAGATGGTGGGTGGCTGTAGGGTGACGCTTTCCTCTTCAGGGTGCCCATTTTGTGGTGGTGCCCAGGACAACTTCTCAAATGACCAAATATGCCCATAGGCCTTAAATTGTCACCTACTCCTGGTGTAGAGAATACTGAGTTCACTGACCCAGTAGACTCTCATCTATAGAAATAAGACAGGGCTCCAGTTTGTCTCTAGAGTTAAACACTTCTATGAAGTGAGCTTCCCACCTCTCTCTTATAATGTGGGCCTGTAATCTTTCATGTGATAATTCTGTCACTAGATGGCACTGTCTCATTAAACACATGGAGCTGGCTTCAATTAAAAAATCACATGGTCCCATATAAAGGACTCAAAACGTCACTTGTTGTCGTATTTTGGATAATGTAGAATAAAAAGCAGGAAATCACACTCTGGATGTGGTCTATGGAATGTGTAATGTTCCCCAGCAACTATCAGTGCACTTCAATACTGCTATAAAGCAGGAATGCAGATCTAGCCCAGATTCATTCTTGCCAAGTCATTTTTCAAACATTTCCAGAAGCTTGAGAATAGGGATGTGCTCTGCTTCTAATTGGACCGGCGAATTAGAAGCGGAGTGGGGGGCTTTGCCTGCCCTTAAGCCAGAGGCGAAGAGGATTGGGGGGGCGGCGGAGCGTGGCGAAGAGGATCGAGGTGAAGGCGGATCCTTCGTCACGATCCGGAGCTCCGCCGGAAAGGTAAGTGGGGTTTACCAGGCCCTGCTGCTGTCGCTGTTGCCCATGCGGCCCCTGGGGGTGGGTGGGAAGGGAATGATGCAGCAGAGGGAAACAAACGAGACAGAACATGTCTCCTTCCTCTGGCTGCCCATTTCTCCCTCTTTGTTTTTGTGAACCGCCCAGAGAGCTTCGGCTATTGGGCAGTATTGAAATGCAATCCATCCATCAATCAATCAATACATTTGTTTTAAGAAGCTTTCTCTGCGGAGCTCTGCAGAATCACAGCATTCAAATGAAAACCGGCGCGAAAGAAGGAGGCAGCTGATTGGTTGGAAATCGGCCAATCGTGTTGTCCTACCCTCAAAGCTCCACCCACATGTCAAAATGAGATTTAACTCCCCAGGCACATAACCATAATGCGGTGCAAAGTCTAAAAGTCGTGGTAAATCCCAACTACGAACATGCACATTATTGTGGTTGCGGCGAATTGATGGCTGCATCATGTGTCCTAAAATGCGAATCTGCGCATTTACTTCAGTGTAAAGAGCCCGTGTAGTTGTGCCCCAGGAAGCCACAGACAGGACACGAGTGCAACACCACACTCCCACCCATGTTCCGCAGCAACTGGTGTATATAGGCTTACTGCCTCTGAAACTGGAAGTAAGGACTAGTAGCCATTGAGAGCCTTCTCCTCCTCCAGGAACTGATTTATTTATTTATTTATTTATTGCATTTTTATACTGCCCAATAGCTGAAGCTCTCTGGGCGGTTCACAACAATTAAAGCCATTCAAAGTATAGCTGGGCGCTTTCCATGCTATCATTAAGAACAAGTTATTATTATTATTATTATTATTATTATTATTATTATTATTATTATTATTATTATTATTAATATAGCACCATCAATGTTGTGAACCTCCCAGGGTGCCATGGTCACCCTAGGTAAGGATGGTGCTACCTGGACTCCTGCGATGAAAATGTTGAGTTTAGCTGTTGAGCTTCACAGAGGCCCAAGGGTGTTCACCTGATGACAAAAGTCTAAACTTGAGGGTGCCATGGTGGCCAAGATCAAGGCCTTCTTCATTGCCACCATCACACAGTTCGCACGATAATGGCTTCTTATGTGTGCTCCTTCGCATTTGTTCAGATCCTCGCTCCACTTGAACGCTCACCATTATACAGCCTGTTCTGTCCAACTTAGTTTAGAAGTTAGTCAAGTCCAACTGGTCCACAAAGGAACAAAGAATGATGCAAACCTGTTTTTCTCCATCCAAAGAGCAAAGGGAACCCAATGTTCTTGGGCTGTGCTTCATTCAGAATCTTGGGATTATTATAATGACAGTAATTCTTCAGGAATCTCCATGGATTTCCACCCAGCAAGTTAATAACAAAGAGAACTTGAAGAAAACATGTTTCATATAAATATGCCCTGAGCCCTTCCATGTGGGGCTGGGGTGGTGTGTGATGACTTCAGGGACATTTATTTCTCGCTAAGGTTGAATTCCCCTTCTAGAACATGTAAAATCCACCCTACTTCAGGTTCTGTTTCTCACTGATCAAGGAGGGATGTTTTGGCCACTGACAATTTGGCTGCTGCTCTTGCTATTTTGCATCCTGCCTCAGGTGACCCAGAGGATGCTGGGGACCATGTGTCGGATGACCGTGCCATATGAACTGCAAGAAGACTATTACAGGCCAGGAGACCTCATTGTCGGTGGGAATTTACTACTTGGAAGTTATTCCTATGAAGAGACAGCGGACTTTCATAGTTTACCCCAATTACAGATGGCCCATAATCCAGTGTAAGTTTCCCCAAATAGCATCTGGGATAGGTTCTTGCCTGCTTTGCTCTCAGATTGGAAGGCTCCTTCCCGGGAATTGTAGCAGCAATTCAACAGACATTAAATATATGCAGGTTTGAAATACAAGTCTCAGAGACTTGTCGCCTTATTATTATTTATTATTATTATTTATTTATATAGCACCATCAATGTACATGGTGCTGTACAGAGTAAAACAATAAATAGCAAGACCCTGCCGCAAAGGCTTACATTCTAATAAAATCATAAAAAAAAACAATAAGGAGGGGAAGAGAATGCACCAAACAGGCAGTATAAAAGTCAGAACAAAATCAAGTTTTAAAAGCTTTAGGAAAAAGAAAAGTTTTTAGCTGAGCTTTAAAAGCTGCGATTGAACTTGTAGTTCTCAAATGTTCTGGAAGAGCGTTCCAGGCATAAGGGGCAGCGGAAGAAAATGGGCGAAGCCGAGCAAGGGAAGTAGAGGCCCTTGGGCAGGCGAGAAACATGGCATCAGAGGAGCGAAGAGCACGAGTGGGGCAATAGTGTGAGATGAGAGAGGAAAGATAGGAAGGAGCTAGACAGTGAAAAGCTTTGTAGGTCAACAGGAGAAGTTTATATTGGATTCTGAAGTGAATTGGAAGCCAATGAAGAGATTTCAGAAGTGGAGTAACATGGTCAGAGCGGCGAGCCAGGAAGATGATCTTAGCAGCAGAGTGGTGGACACTCTTATTATGATGATGATTCCTACTATTTTGATTTATATCCGACCTGTTTCCTTCTCACAAGGAATCCAAGCTGGCCCACATGGTCCTCCTCCTCTCCATTTTGTCGTCACAACAACAACAGCCCTCTGTTTCGAGGCATTTAGCAGCAAGGGATGGGTTTTAGTCAATCCCAGATATCTTTTTAAGGTTGGCTCACAGCTCAAAGTTCTTCCTAGATATATACTGTCTGTTGTATGTCATTATGGTTTTATATTGTGTATGTTGTTTTTAATGTTTTAATCTTTTGCAAACTGCCCACAGAGCTTTAGCAATGGGGCAGTATGGAAATGTTAATAATAATAATAACAACAATCCTGTGCAGTTGGTTAGGCTGAGATTCAGTGATTGGCCTAACGTTATCCACCTCGCTTTTAGTAATGACTAAGAAATGTGAACCGCCCAGAGAGCTCCGGCTATTGGGCGGTATAGAAATGTAAATGCCCCACAGTCTGTGCCCAAAGCAGACCTCATCTGACACAGGGTGGACAAAGGTAGGTCTTGATCTACTGGTACATCGGCTATAGGGTGCTAGAGAAATGGACTAAATATTAATAATGGCTGGGTGGGGGCAAGAACCTGGATCTCCCAACTCCCAGGCCTACACTCTAACCACAACACCATACTGGCTCTCTTGGGAATGACTAAGAAATGTCGCATAATCTGTGCCCAAAGCAGACCTCATCTAACACAGGGGTGGCAAAGGTAGGTCTTGATGTACTGGTACATCTCTGGGTGGACTTTGGTGGATCCTCAGGACTTTCTGACTCCCTATTGTGCACTAACAGCAGCAACACATGACTCTGTCCCACCTTAAATGATATAGATGAAATGAGGAAACCCTGGGGGTAACTGACTGTTTGCTCTGTTCAGTTGTGCAACTCAAAAGAAACCCCTGAGCTCTGAGGAGTTCAATTCAAAGTACACATCCCTATTTCAAACAGTAGTTTCAGGCTGGGGAAAACTCCGTTTTTAAATGAATAGATCCTGTAAGCTGAAAATTTGTGAGATCTGGATCTCATGCCCTAGTATTATCAGATGTACTTTGGACTACATTGCCCATCATCCATGAGAAAATGCTGGGGACTATAGGACTTGTACTGGGGACTCATGGTTAGGAAACACTAAAAGCATTCCCATGGCTGGATGCTTCATGACTTTTGTAGCGTGCAGATGAGATTCTATAATATTCAATAATTGTTTGCTTTTTGTAGGCTCTGTTAATAAAATACTGCAACAATTTCTTATTAGTAGCTAGAATATTTCATGCACAGAGTAATGTGCTGGCAAAAATATAAAGATACCAGTCCTCATGGTTCTGGAAAAATGGCTGCTTTGAACAGAAACACAGGGAGCTACCTCCTCCTGGGTCAGACCATCTAGTAGATCAGTGTAAAACAGCAGCTCTCCAGGGTGAGACAGGATCTCTCTCTCTTTCTCTCTCTTTCTCCTGGGGTTGGCTGTATATGCCAGGAACTGATAGCATTCAGTCACTGAACTATGGTCCCTCCTGTAAAAACAGAACAAGTTTATTGTCCTCATCTTTCCAACTATGGGGATGATTTAACTAGGAAGCTGATTCATATGACCTCAGTGATTTGGTGCAATTAGATCAATAACTCCTGCACTGATTGGATCCTCGGTTAAGTTTGCTTTAAAAACAATCAGAGCAATTCCTGGAGGACAGATCTTTTGGAAGATATTAACCATGATAGCTAAATAGCTATTCCATTTTGAAAGGCAGTCTACCACCGAAAAGGAGTTGTTCTGTGGGGGAGAATCCCAATTGAGCTTTCACAGCAAACACTTTTTTTAAAAAAAAAATCATTATCATCATCATTTCTCAGTTGATAAGAAATGAAGTATTACTCTTGTGAAGCAAATCTCCGATCCAGCAGGGCTCCTCAGATGTCCCTACAAAATGCTTCTGGCAAGATGCTGAGTCTCCGAGTGTCAATAGAACAAGTTCTCTGGGAAAGTTTTCATTGGTCTAGAAATATACATCTTTGCTTTGAGCGGGTTGAACCAGATGGGCTGTTTAAACCTCCACTTCTCATCAGATTCATTGTGATCCCCAACCAACTCCCACTGTCACTCTCATATTTACAGAACAGTCTACACGAACTACCAGCACTTCTTGGCCTTGGTGTTCACCATCACTGAGATCAACAAGGATCCGACCCTCCTTCCCAACACAACGCTCGGTTTCCGCATCTATGAACATGGGGACTTTGTCAGAATGATGCATGTGAACAGCCTCGCTCTGCTTTCTACTCGGGGACAAGTGGTGCCCAATTATAAATGTGACAGGCAAGATCAACTGGTCTCCATTATTGAGGGTCCCGACTCAAAACCCTCAAGAGAGATTGGCTCCTTAATCGACATCTTCAAGATCCCACAGGTGAGGGGATTCCTGTTGGGAGAGATGTGGGGTCCTGCAGAGTTGAGGCTAAAATGGACAGGCTGATGTCTGCAAATTTCCCCCACGCAATGGTGTGTTGCCTCGATTCCAAAGGGCAAGAGTCGGGGGGCTTCTGACTGGCCTACCTCCCACCCAATAATCTTGGTGGGTATCCAGGAATCTCAGGTTCATATGGCATGATTCACACTATTCAGTAATGGGTGGCTTGTGTAAGAAAAGGATTTGTACTGGGAGAAATTACAAGCATGTTTGCTTTGCCTTAAAAACTCACAAATGAACAAGATGCTACGAACAACTAATGCAGCTTCTGTTCTGAGGAACGGGGAAGTCTGGACGAACAGCGATGAAGCATTTATCCATTTTTTATGCATTGGCCTCTTGTTCCTATAATCATATGGAACCTCCAGCAATATCAGAACCAGTATGGTCATGTACACCAGTTAGTGGGGAACGACACTGGGAGGCAGCTGGATGAGCACTGGGTTAACCTGAATTCCTGACTAGGTAGACCTTTGGTCTGATCCAGCAGGTCTCTCCTTATGTTTAATTCCCATATAAAATTGGCTGTTTTCGCCACATGCCGTAGAATCCAAACTTAAACATGTTTGAAATGGGGGGTACATCAGGAGTGTTTTATTCAGACTCACTTGCAATGGGTCACTTGTTTCTATTTTCTGTGTCCTGATCAATTTCCACACAGGATAGCAGTGATTTGACCAAACTACTGTCTTTAAGAAGGGTCCCTCAATCCAGAAAGCTCCCAATTAGAGAAGATTGAGGGGGGACATGATAGCACTCTTCAAATACTTAAAAGGTTGTCACACAGAGGAGGGCCAGGATCTCTTCTCCATCCTCCCAGAGTGCAGGACACGGAATAACGGGCTCAAGTTAAAGGAAGCCAGATTCCAGCTGGACATCAGGAAAAACTTCCTGACTGTTAGAGCAGTGCGACGGTGGAATCAGTTACCTAGGGAGGTTGTGGGCTCTCCCACACTAGAGGCCTTCAAGAGGCAGCTGGACAACCATCTGTCAGGGATGCTTTAGGGTGGATTCCTGCATTGAGCAGGGGGTTGGACTCGATGGCCTTGTAGGCCCCTTCCAACTCTGCTATTCTATGATTCTATGATTCAATATGGGTAGAAAGGATGGCATTTCTTGAATAAAAACACATAGAAACATTCATTGCAAATGTGAAGAATTGTTTCTGGGTTAGCTACATGGTACCCCTGTCTTTTGAAGGTGAAATCTACACTAATGTATGGGGTCATATTTTATTATACATCCATTTCTAAAATTGGCATCTTCCTTCTCAGTAATCCTCCATCACCTGAAGTCTGTTCTAGTAGTCCAGGTATGCCTGTGCCATAAATAAACATGCTAATCTTTAAAGCTCCAGAAAATTCTGCCAGAACAGACTAACAGGAAATTCATTCCTCTAGCTCAGTTATCGCTTGTTCGACCATGCTCAGAGAGAGAACAGGGAGTTGCCTTCATTCTTCCAGATCAATCCCAATGAAATTCCTCAGTATGTGGGCTTAATCCGGCTTCTCCTGCATTTCCACTGGAACTGGATTGGGTTGATTGCTATCAGTGACGACAGTGGTGAAAACTTCATCCAGATCCTGACACCAATGTTCAAGCACAACGGCATCTGTGTGGCCTTCAAAGAAATGTTCAAGCCAACGGACCGACTGCATCAGCTTCGAGTCCTGTCTGGCTCAATTCCAAATTCGTGGTTTGAGCCCCAAGTGATAATTGTGTTTGCAATCCCCATTGTTATAGAAAAATTAGCAAACATGTTGGCAGCTCACGAAGAAAAGACCAAGTCCCCTTTTTCAACAGTTTGGATCCTGACATCTCATATCATATTTTATAGGCTGCCACCAACCATTCATGGTGCTTTGCAGTTCCGAATCCACAGAAAGGATGTGCCAGAATTCAAAAAATTTCACAGGGCTTTAGACCCACTCCAACCACAAGGAGACATCTTTCTCTGTGACTGGTGGGAAACGGCATTTAGCTGTCAGTTTCTGAGATCAGGCCGAACCCTTCAATGGAGGGCAAGAATTTGCACTGGGAAGGAGAAGCTAGAGGAGCTGCCATACTTTCGGATGGAAGTCAGCATGTTCGATTACAGCTACAGCTTCTACAATGCTATCTATTCTGTGGCACATGCGTTACATACTTTGTGCTCATCTGGACCCAAACATGCAATGAGGGGAGATGGCAAGAGGTGTCTGAATATTGAGCCATGGCAGGTAACGTCCTCTTTCAGATTTGGCAATCTTATAAAAAAAGACATGGTAGTTTTTCAATGGTTTCAATGGATTCTATGTGTAACAAATAGAGGGGATTTCTAGAACTTCCATAATAATTATGCATTTAAAACGGAATATTCAGGAGATTGGAATCAGGCATGCCCCTACCCGAAAGGCAAACAGATCCCCCAGGACTATGTTCCTTCTTGACAATCAACTGATGACATAGAATCATAGAATCATAGAATAGCGGAGTTGGAAGGGGCCTACAAGGCCATCGAGTCCAACCCCCTGCTCAATGCAGGAATCCACCCTAAAGCATCCCCGATAGATGCTTGTCCAGCTGCCTCTTGAAGGCCTCTAGTGTGGGAGAGCCCACCACCTCCCTAGGTAACTGATTCCATTGTCGCACTGCTCTAACAGTCAGGAAGTTTTTCCTGATGTCCAGCTGGAATCTGGCTTCCTTTAACTTGAGCCCGTTATTCCGTGTCCTGCACTGTGAGAGGATCGAGAAGAGATCTTGGCCCTCCTCTGTGTGAGAACCTTTCAAGTATTTGAAGAGTGCTATCATGTCTCCCCTCCATCTTCTCTTCTCCAGGCTAAACATGCCCAGTTCTTTCAGTCTCTCTTCATAGGGCTTTGTTTCCAGACCCCTGATCATCCTGGTTGCCCTCCTCTGAACACGCTCCAGCTTGTCTGCGTCTTTCTTGAATTGTGGAGCCCAGAACTGGACGCAATACTCTAGATGAGGCCTAACCAGGGCCGAATAGAGAGGAACCAGTACCTCACATGATTTGAAAGCTATACTTCTATTAATGCAGCCCAAAATAGCATTTGCCTTTCTTGCAGCCATATCGCACTGTTGGCTCATATTCAGCTTGCGATCTACAACAATTCCAAGATCCTTCTCGTTTGTAGTATTGCTGAACCAAGTATCCCCCATCTTGTAACTGTGCATTTGGTTTCTATTCCCTAATGTAGAACTTGGCATTTATCCCTATTAAATTTCATTCTGTTGTTTTCAGCCCAGCACTCCAGCCTATCAAGATCACTTTGAAGTTTGTTTCTGTCTTCCAGGGTATTAGCTATCGCACCCAATTTTGTGTCATCTGCAAATCCAGAAGTTGATCCCTTTCCAGCTAGAAGCAAATCCCCTGCAGTTCCCAGAAAAATAAGAGGGTGTGTTCATGAGCCAAAAAGCGCCTAACCACTGAGGAAGCATATTTCAGCTGATAATCCCCAAAGAAGTTGATTATTGTGTTTTAAAGCTAGGCACATTAAGGGAGTCCTGTTCATGGACCACCATTCTTGCTCTGCTTGGTGCAAACCAAGCAAACCGAGTAGTATCCATTGGCCCACCAAGCTACTATTTTCCATAAAAATGCTGGCTTGGCCATTTTTGTAAAGAGCTGTATAGCAGTAATTGCTGTTGTCCATCCTCTTTTTGTGCTATTGGACCTGTATAGCAGGCGTGCTTTTGAGTTTACCGGTATAAATGGACAATTTAAACCTGTAATCATACCAAAATGGTTGCTTTACAGAAATCATTTGCATCAATGAGCATTTATGAAAAAGTCTGAGTCATTCAAACTTTTGACAACTCAGCAAAATGGCCACTCAGCAAGGGATTGGGCAGCCATGTGCCACTCACCATGCAGCTACGACCACCAAATGCCCACCACATATGGCAAACAGGGCTGGGTGTGCAGCATGAACATCAATACATTCGGACATCCCTAATTAAAGAACAGAGTACAGAGTACCATGTTACTCCACTTCTGAAATCTCTTCATTGGCTTCCAATTCACTTCAGAATCCAATATAAACTTCTCCTGTTGACCTACAAAGCTTTTCACAGTCTAGCTCCTTCCTATCTTTCCTCTCTCATCTCACACTATCGCCCCGCTCGTGCTCTTCGCTCCTCTGATGCCATGTTTCTCGCCTGCCCAAGGGTCTCTCCTTCCCTTGCTCGGCTTCGTCCATTTTCTTCCGCTGCCCCTTACGCCTGGAACGCTCTTCCAGAACATTTGAGAACTACAAGTTCAACCGCAGCTTTTAAAGCTCCGCTAAAAACTTTTCTTTTTCCTAAAGCTTTTAAAACTTGATTTTGTTCTGACTTTTATACTGCCTGTTTGGTGCATTCTCTTCCCCTCCTTATTGTTTTATTATGATTTTAGTAGAATGTAAGCCTATGCGGCAGGGTCTTGTTATTTATTGTTTTACTCTGTACAGCACCATGTACATTGATGGCGCTATATAACTAAATAATAATAATAATAAGAAGAAAAAAGCAGTGTCCAAACTTGATGGCAGACACAATACGTTACGAGACACCAGATCTCCCTCACAGTTACCCCGTTTTCTGGGTTTTCTCTTCCATTGCAGCTTCTTGCCTCTTTGTGGAGCATCCGCTTTAACAACACTGCTGGAGAAGAAATCTATTTAACTGAAAATGGCAAGAAATATGATATCTTCAACTGGATCTACTTCCCAAATCAATCTTTTTATGCAGCAAAAGTAGGAGGAGTGGATTCAGGAGCTCTCCGAAACCAAGACTTTACTATTCAAAGTGATGCTATTGTGTGGGCTACAAAGGTAGGGATGAATGAACATTCTGGGCTTGTGGGAGAATAAAAGAATATCACAGTATTCTCCTTTGCAAACTGCAGGTGTCTTCCTTGAGAGGGTGAAAGGCCTCCTGAATCTTGGAGAGAGTGTGTATTGCCCAATTTCCAAGAAAACCTTTCCTTGCAAAAAATCCAAGTTTCAGTCCTTGGAAATTCCAGGTAGGGCTGGAAAACAGTCCCTGCCTAGAACATTGGAGGAAGGCTGCCTGTCAGTGCAGGCAATACTGGGCTAGGTAGTCCAAGGGTCTAACTCAGAAGAACGCACCTTTCAATGTTCTTGTTTCTACCCCAGAATAGATGTTATATCAGCTTCTTATATGATGGTTCAAGTAACTTCCAGGCATCCATTAGATATTGGCCCTCCTAAATTGGTGGTCCATCATGCAATGGGAAACTCTGTGGAGTAGCTCCATTTAGAGCAATTGTTGTCACTGGATTTCCTCAACCGTTTGTCCTTTCCCTTTTAGAAGATACCCTTTGCCAGATGTGTGGAGAGGTGTTCTCCAGGGCACTGGAAAAAAGTTCCAGAAGAGAAGCCAATTTGCTGCTACAGATGTGATCACTGTCCGGAAGGGACCATTTCTAATCAGACAGGTACTTCAAACTTTGGGAGCCAACTAAAAGTTTAGAACATATTGGTGAAGGAGAGGAAGAGGATCAAAAAGAAGATTTTCAAGAGAAAAGTCCACCGTTTCCACTAGGAATTTCCACCTCCCCAGTGAATTCCATTTTTGATTGCATACGCCTGTGGTTTCCTGGACTGTAAAGCATTCGCCATTTCCTAGAGAATCTTTAATAATAAAATAATAACACTTCTTTCTCATTTTCGAAAATGTTAGTTTTAGCATCAGGTCTGTTACAATTTGGTCAGGAGATAGATCAGGGCAGATGGTTGGTTCTCCTTGGAACAACTGCATCATGTTAGCCCAAGGTCAAACAAATTGCCCTTTTTATCCATACTGATATTTGATGTGTAATCCATCCTCAGCGCCAACACATCTCCTTAGAGGATAGAACATAATATGAAGGAGACAAAAGTTGAGTGTAGCCATACACGTACTCTGGATTTTAGGAAAGCTGATTTTAATAAACTCAGAACTATGATAAGTAAGGTCCCGTGGCAAGGGAGCCTAATGAGAAAAGGAGTGCAGGATGGGTGGGAGTATTTAAAAAAGGAAATTTTAAAGGCACAGTTACAAACCATTCCAACAAGGAGAAAAGATAGAAGACAACAGAGGAAACCAATGTGGCTCCACAAAAAGCTTAGAGATGACCTGAAAACAAAAAAGGAAGTGGAAAACATGACCTGAAAACATATAGGAAGTGGAAGGAAGGCCAGGCTACAAAAGAAGAGTACAGACAGGTGGCACAGAAGTGCACTTTTTCATTCAGAAGGATTTTCATATAGTCACATTCATATGCGGTTTTCATTCCCAATTACAGATTTCAGAAATGTCATCCTTGTGATATGTTGAACATAAATCAGATATAGGAGGTTAAAAATGTATTTTCCCTGACTTTGGTCTTATATATCCCAATGTGAATCAAAGGGGTAAAATTAATTTTGAAAAGGGGACTGAAATTGCCCCCAAACAAAGAACATCCCTCTAATAGTTGTTGCTCATTCCAGATGCGGCTCACTGTGTGGCTTGCCCAGAAGATCAACACCCAAACATGAAACAAGACCGGTGTATCCCCAAGAAGGTCCACTTCCTGTCCTTTCAAGAGACACTAGGGATCATTTTAGCTTCTCTGGCCCTTTTCCTCTCTCTAATCACATCTGTAGTGCTGGCAACTTTCATTCAACACCGCAAGACGCCGATTGTCAAAGCCAACAACCGAGACCTCACCTACGTCCTCCTCGTCTCCCTCCTGCTCTGCTTCCTCTGCTCCTTCCTCTTCATCGGCCGACCCACAACAGTCACCTGTCTTCTCAGGCAAACTACTTTTGGCATTATCTTCTCTATTGTGATTTCTTCCATTCTGGCAAAAACTGTCACAGTGGTTCTGGCCTTCATGGCCACCAAGCCAGGAAACATGGCAAGAAAACTTTTGGGGAGGAAACTGACAAACTCTATTGTCCTGTCCTGTCCCCTCATCCAAGCAATGGTCTGTGCTGTCTGGCTTGTGACCTCTCCCCCATTCCCAAACTTGGACTTCCATTCCCTGGCTGGAGACATCATAGTGGAATGTAATGAAGGATCGGTCGCCATGTTTTACACTGTCTTGGGCTACATGGGGTATTTGGCTCTCATCAGCCTCACAGTGGCTTTCCAAGCAAGGAAATTACCAGAGAGCTTCAATGAGGCCAAGTTCATCACCTTCAGCATGCTGGTGTTTTGCAGCGTTTGGGTCTCCTTTGTGCCCACTTACCTGAGCACCAAGGGGAAGTCCATGGTAGCTGTGGAGGTCTTCTCCATCCTGGCCTCTGGGGCTGGTCTCCTGGGTTGCATCTTTTCCCCCAAATGTTATATTATTGTGCTGAGGCCCAATCTCAATTGCAGGGATAGTCTCATGCGGAAGAAGTTATCCGTGTAATTTATTATTTGGCAAATTTCCTTGTAATTTATTTGCTAGCCATTCAATCATAGTTCCCCATCATACTTATCAATAGAAGAGCTAATCTGATCCTGTCTGTATTACTTTAAAATTAATCTGACCAATCAAATCCAAAGTTGTGGTATGTAACTTTATTTATTGATTTCATGTATTATCTTTTTACTAAAGAAGCCCGAAAATCCAGAGGGCATATCTTGTAAACTGCTCCCATGTTGTGTATTAAAAATCATTAGAAGGTAATAATTCATTAGTGATTTATTTTTGTTTTTTTGAAAAGTATAGCTGTTGGGCTAGTTGTCCTATTTCACAATATTCCTTAGAAGCCAATGGACAATCCCATTCTTCAGTTTATTTCTTCACACATTGTAGAGTAAAACTATGGAATTCATTACCTCCAGATGTAGTGATGGCCACCAGTCTGGATTGTTTTAAAAGCCGGTGGGCTAAATCATTGCTTGCCTTTTGTTCCATATTACCTTAAGTGTCTGGATATGCTGAATTCATGAAGAATTTGGCATTACTTGGACGGGGACTTTGCTGAATTCTTGCTCCTCTTACTGTCTTCCACCATCTCAGCTTATGAAGTATTCCAAGATCAAACAACCTTTGGTTTAAGGGTCAAACCAGAGGAGATGTTCATGGGACTTGCAGTTGTGTCCTTACATTACTGCAAATAAATACGAACCAGGGTGGCGGTGGATCAAAACCATTTCATCCTTTCCCTGGTTTGGATTGGAAACTGCTCTTTGCTGTGCAATTAAAGTTTCCATTGTTCACAGTGGGAGCTTCTCTTCTGGTGCAATGCTAGATTTAGGGGGACTATTTTTCATTAGCATCCTGTTATTTGAGAAAATGGTCACCCCTCCCTGCTGATCACGGTCAGAATCTTACTTGTCCCCACCCCCATCAGCTGCTACATGCAATATCGTGTGTAATTTGGCCCCCAATATATTGATCTGATGTCATGTTTCTCACCTGCCCAAGGGTCTCTACTTCCCTTGCTCGGCTTCGTCCATTTTCTTCTTCTGCCCCTTACGCCTGGAACGCTCTTCCAGAACATTTGAGAACTACAAGTTCAATCGCAGCTTTTAAAGCTCAGCTAAAAAAAATCTTTTTTCTAAAGCTTTTAAAACTTGATTTTGTTCTGACTTTTATACTGTTAGTTTTACTCTACCCTGTGCCTGTTTGGTGCATTCTCTTCCCCTTCTTATTGTTTTATTATGATTTTATTAGAATGTAAGCCTATGTGGCAGGGTTTTGCTATTTTATTGTTTTACTCTGTACAGCACCATGTACGTTGATGGTGCTATATAAATAAATAATAATATTAATATTCTGTTCATCAGTTTCAGAAGAATGGCTCACAAGGAACATGGAGGTGATTCTGGCATATCAATGTGGCTCTGGAGGCATCTGTCTTCAATCAAGCCACTGTCTGGTGGGCCAAGAGGATTTACCTCTTGTTGCTCCTGCTTGGTAGCCACCAGTCACTTTCAGCCAGCCCTGTGCCTGTTTGCTAGCAGATTATCTGCCCATGGCCGGGCTCACTGCTGCACACCCACTGCTGCAACTTTGCCAGTAATGTGGACCTGCTCTGGGAACAGCTGAGGAGGGCAATGAACTGCTTTTGACCTGTTTGGGGAGGGAATCTCAGCCACAGGGCTGGTTGTCATGTGAATTGTGATTCAGTCGACAGGTATTATGAGGCATTATGAGGTGTGGAAATGTCTAAGGTGGGCTTGGAAATGTCCACCACCGTCCTCCTGCAGCCAATAGAAACTGTCAAAGGGGGATGTTTCAGCCTGGATCTCAGCATCGGGGCCCTTAGAAAATGCTGTTGGCACTTTGATCTTCCAAAAGCTCAAAGTGCCTTCCAAAAAGGTTTGTGTGGTGTTAAATAAGAACATAGGAAGAGCTCTGCTGGACCAGACCAAGGGTCTGATCCAGCATTCTGTTCATGCAGTGGTCAACCAGCTCTTGAACAGGAATCCACAAACAGCACATGAATGCAACAACAGCACATGAGTGCTTGCCCCAATGAGAATTCCTTTTCTTTAAGGCCTTTCTCACACACATACACCCCAAGTAGGAACCACCTTCTCTGGGTTTCACTGCAACCAGGACCTTTAAGGTGCAGGCCTAACCCATCACTTAGTCCTCTCTCTGCCAGGACATGAAGACTTTACACTTTAACCTTATATTCTCCCTTTATTTACACCCTCTTATGTGGCCAAGAGCAGAAGGCAAAGGATTTTATAAAGAAAGCAAGCTTTATTAATTACAACAATAATTGACTACATTGAAAGTGTGGAAATTATTATTATTATTATTATTATTATTATTATTATTATTATTATTTATTTATTTATATAGCACCATCAATGTACATGGTGCTGTACAGAGTAAAACAGTAAATAGCAAGACCCTGCCGCATAGGCTTACAATCTAATAAAATCATAGTAAAACAATAAGGAGGGGAAGAGAATGCAAACAGGTACAGGGTAGGGTAAGCAGGCACAGGGTAGGTAATTGAGTTTAGAAATATTAACCCCAGGGCTCTCACTGTTAATTCCAATCACTCACCATCCATCCTTTGAAGGCTGATTAACATCAGTGGAAGTGGCTAAGTGGAAATCCAGAGGAATTTATCATCTCATAGATTTCTTTAAAAATGGACAATGGATCACTCAGGATCAATTGAAAGAAAAATTAGGCCAGGGAAGGGTACAGTGGTTAACCATTGTGCAACTATGCTCTTTCCTTTCTCAGTCAGCAATACGGATTGTGGCTACCAGGAAATTAGCTGCATTCGAATGGGAGGTGGTGAGAAATATAGGAATGACGAAGGGCTTGACATCTGTAAAGGAAGCACGCACCAGCAGAAGCTGGCCCTTAGACTGGATTTAGCACAGATCCCCAGAACAAACGCTCACAGCTCACAATTTTGAGGTTTAGGACCATTTATTTGGAAACGGGTAGGTTACATGGGATTAGCATACTAAAAACTATTAAAACATTAGTATGCTAATCCCATGTAACCTACCCGTTTCCAAATAAATGGTCTTAAACCTCAAAATTGTGAGCTGTGAGCGTTTGTTCTGGGGATCTGTGCTAAATCCAGTCTAAGGGCCAGCTTCTGCTGGTGCGTGCTTCCTTTACAGATGTCAAGCCCTTCGTCATATATAATATATATATAAGAACCAAGAAAAAGCAAGCCAGAAAACTAAAACTACAGTTCATACATCACCCAGCCTTGGAGTCAGCCAGCCACGCTGAACTCCCCCCACAAAGTATATGTTATAGTTTCTTTTTTCCAACTCCTTCCCCCCTCCCCTTGGCTTTTCATACGTAGATCTTTCACACCTCCGCCTGAGATGTTAATGTCTCTCAAGGCCAAGTGGACATGCCTCAGGCGGTTCCTGGCTTCACCATTCTCCCCCATGCAGCTGGGCTGCTTATCTCCCTCTTCCTATGAACCATAACACTAAAATTAACACGTTAAAAGACAGGCCAGCCCCAGTTCCATTCACCCATCCCTTACAACATCTAATTTATATAAATGGATAGTGGTCACTTATAAGCAGGTATAAGTGACCGACTCTGGATGGTATGGGAAAGAGATATTGTAATTCATGTTGGAATGCATTGTAGGACAGGTGTCCATTCAAAAAGAGGAATGAATGTTAAAACTGACCCACATATGGTATCTCACACCAAGGAAATGATCAATGATGAGCCCAATATCCCTGGAGTGTTGGAGGGGAAGCTCAAGCACAGGAACATATATACATATGTGGTGGGTGTGCCCTAAGGGAAATAATTTCTGGATATCAGTGTTTCAGGAGACAAATTCAGTAACAGGACAATGGGTTCATCATCTCCTCATTTAGCCTTGCTAAATGTATATACAGGACTAGACATTAAGCTGCTAAGAAAGGAATTAGTGAGTGATCTATTGTCATTGGCAAGATGGCTGATAGCCCAACGTTGGAAAGATTGAAGAGGGCTTTACATTGAAAGCAGGTACCAGAGAGTATTGCAGGTCACTCTCCTTGGTGAAATTGACAGAAAAGTTAAGAATAGCACAAGGGCTATAAAAAGAACATCTTTGAAGGGGTATGGAGGAAATTCATTGAATTTGTAAATACAGCAGAGCATAGGAGAATGCCTCTGTCTATATACATAGGGCTATGGAGAGCACAGATCTAAGGAAATGAGGTTCCCTTTGCAACATGTATGAAAGAAAACTTGGTCGGTAAATGGGACATCAAGGGATTAAGAGTTGCAAATAATGAAATAAGGTGTATCAAGCAAGTCAGGGATTAATCAATATTAAAACCAGACAGGAACTGGAAATATAAATGAATGACTTTTTATTTGACTTATGTAACCAGAACGAAAGAGAAATAAAAATATTTCCAGGAGAAAAAAAGAAAATTAAAAGGGGACGACGACAAAATAAGTCGTTGAATAGTAAACAAGTAACTCTTAAATGGCTTTCTCAATATAGGTTCTCTCATAGATTGCACTCCCAAATCACCCTCTTGAACAGTTTTGCACAATCAGCCCAGACCTCTCTCTCTCTTTCTCCTAAAATCCTATCTCTGACCTCAACCCAATCTTGTCCTGTCCTTCTCCCATCCTATCTTGATCTAAACCATCTCAGATCAAACCCTGTTCTGCTTCTCAAAGGCACAGCACATTGGGGGAATCCACACGTCGTTCTCAGGGTGCTTCCATCCGCCCCCAGTGCACCCCGAAAACGACCGTGTAACTCGCCTATAAAAGAGCCGAGGAAGAGGCGTCCTTGCCGCCACCCAACTCCCTCCTCGCCGGCCGGCTTGGAGAGCTCGGCAGAAGAAGGCGGGGTGGAGAGCGGAAGAAGCTCTCCACTCCGCCTTCTTCCCCTGAGCTCTCTGTCCCAGCCGGCGAGGAGGGAGTTGGGTGGCGGCAAGGACGCCTCTTCCTCGGCTCTTTTACAGGCGAGTTACACAATCATTTTCGGGGTGCACTGGGGGCAGATGGAAGCACCCTGAGAACGACGTGCGAATTCCCCCCTAGTTTATATAGCACACACACTTCACCCCCTCCTTCTCACTCTCAGCCAATCAACTCACACATGCATTTCCACCCATCTGACCCTAGAGATAATTACCAAACCATAGATTTATAACAAGAATATACAGTTCTAAACACACACTCTATATGGACAGATGTGCAACGTCACAGTGCTCATGCTGAAATTCTACAGAGCCAGATAATTGAAAGGCTGGTTCTCAGTTGGGAAAGCCAGGGAAAGAGAGAGAATTTGCCAACCAATCAGCCTAAGGCACCCTGCATGCCTAGGGAAAAGGAAAGGAACCTCTCGTGCAAGCACTGAGTCATTACTGACTCTTGGAGGGACGCCAGCTTTCGTTGACATTTTCTTGACAGGCCTTATAGCGGGGTGGTTTGCCGTTGCCTTCCCCGGCCGTTATTACCTTTCCCCCAGCTAGCTGGGTACTCATTTTACCAACCTTGGGAGGATGGAAGGCTGAGTCGACCTGAGCCGGCTGCCTGAAACCACCTTCCTCTGGGATCGAACTCAGGCCGTGGGGAGAGTTTCGGCTGCAGAAACTGCTGCTTTACTGCTCTGCGCCACACGAGGCTTGTGCATGCCTAAATGAAGACAATTAAAGATATATCCAGAACCCTGCTCAGTTATAATGAAGGTTGATCCAGGGCAGCCTTCTCCTTCCAGGACTGCAGCTCAGTGGTAGAGAAGGTTCTTTGCCTGCAGGAGAACTCAGGATCAATCCTCAGCAACTACA
The DNA here is from genome assembly GCF_023053635.1 of Elgaria multicarinata webbii. Lineage (NCBI taxonomy): Eukaryota > Metazoa > Chordata > Lepidosauria > Squamata > Anguidae > Elgaria > Elgaria multicarinata. Next base: position 4,711,778 of record NC_086193.1, on the reverse strand, counting down.
GCCCAGGGCAGGGAAAGAGCCCCATCTTAACCCTGGAGAGTTCCAGCAAGTCATCATGGAGTGATGCAGAAACTCAAGCTCAGGGGGCAATTCCAAACCTCCTGGGGTCCCAATAAAGACATCTGAGGTTCCCCAAATGGCAACTGACCCAATTCTCTGATTGTTTAGTGTTTTCCCAGCTCGATCCCACCACCACATTCTGAAAGGTTGAACCGCTTCTCCTCCGTTACTAGCAGGAAGTGGTTTAATTTAAACTATGCTAATACTTTTGACATTTTACCCTGCCCTGTTCTACCATATAATCACAGATTCTTTCTCCTTATTAGATGGTCTTTACAATTGAGATTGGGTCTCAGCACAATAATGTAGCACTTGGGGAGAAAGATGCAACCCAGGAGACCAGCACCAGAGGCCAAGATGGAGAAGACCTCCACAGCCACCATGGACTTCCCCTTGGTGCTCAGGTAAGTGGGCACAAAGGTGACCCAAACGCTGCAAAACACCAGCATGCTGAAGGTGATGAACTTGGCTTCGTTAAAGCTGTCGGGCAATTTCCTCGCTAGGAAAGCCACCACGAAACTAACAAAAGAGAGGAAACCCATGTAGCCCAAGACAGTGTAGAACATGGTGACTGAGCCTTCATTACATTCCACAATGACCTCTCCAGCCAGGGAATAGAAGTCCAAGTTTGGGAATGGAGGAGAGGTCACCAGCCAGACAGCACAGATCAAAACTTGGATGAGGGGACAGGCCAGGACAATGGAATTAGCTAGTTGTCTCCCCAAGAGTTTCCTTGCCATGTTTCCTGGCTTGGTGGCCATGAAAGCCACAGCCACTGTTACAGTTTTTGCCAAAATGGAAGAAACTGCAACAGAGAAGGTGATGCTGAAAGCAGTTTGTCGCAGAAGACAGGTGGCCTTTGTGGGTTGGCCGATGAAGAAGAAGGAGCAGAGGAAGCAGAGCAGGAGGGAGATGAGGAGGACGTAGGTGAGGTCTCGGTTGTTGGCTTTGACAATTGGTGTGTCACGGTGTTGAATGAAGGTTGTCAGCACTAGAGATGTGATCAGAGAGAGGAAAAGGGCTAGAGAAGCTAAAATGGAACCCACTGTCTCTTCATACGGAAGGAAGTGGATCCGCTTGGGGATACACCCATCTTGGTCCTTGTTTGGGTATTGATCTTCTGGGCATGATGAACAGTGATCTGCATCTGGAATGAGCAACAGGTATTGAAACATCTTAAATATGAGACAGATGTGCTTTTGTTAGGGGTAGTTGGGACCTCAAAGAATGGGATGGAAACATGCTTACATGCTTACTTTACACTGTTAATCATTTTGTCTTTTAGGTTCACCAGTTATAAGACTTGAGTCAGAAACGGTATAAAAATATATGTTCGTTTGTTCTCATGGGAAGGCCCCCTGTACCAGATTCATGTTCAGTATTCTGAAAGGACAAAAACCTCTAGAGTGTCACTTGAAATTCAATCCTGGTAAACCTGAAGAAAACGGATCATGCTATGTCACCTAGACTGAAATGAATCAGCAAATAAACAAATTAATAAATCAATGTCGGATATTTCCCAAAGATTATGAACAGGGGGGATTCCACACGTCGTACTGAGGCTGCTTCCATGCGCCCCCAGTGCGCCCCCAAAGCGATCGTGTAACTTGCCTGGAGAAGCGATGAGGAAGAGGCGTCCTTGCCGCCGCCGCCGCCCACCTTCTGTCCTGAGGAAGTGGCTTTGCAACCAGCCACTTTTTAACTTATCTACATGGGCTGTGTGCCCAGACTGGGAAGGCCGCCAGGTACCAGCAAGCACACCAAATGAAGAGATAACACTTAATTTGTATTTCTCACACAGTTCAAAACATAAAGAAACAGAACAGTCTTCCTGTGCTTACGCCGAAGTCAAAGCCAGTCCATAAATCCATCCAGTTGTCATAAAGGGTCCGGGAGAGAGGGTCACGAAAGCCCACAAAGCCAGTCCGAGTTCCAAAGGGCAGGAGTCACAGAGTCCAAGAAGTCCGTAGTCCAACCGGTATAGCAGAAACACAACAAGGCCAAGGTTTCAAGGTCCAGAGCTTTCTCAGGCAAACCAGATTAAGTCGGACAAGATCCTGGCCTGCGCACGGTTACTTAAATACCCAAGCCCAGAATCACAGCTGTTCCCTGTTTATCTGGCGTTTAGTAGCAATACACTTGGCTCTGCGTAACGCCTCCTTCTCCACCCTTTGTTGTTTGAACGATGGCACCGGTAAGATGTTTGTTTGCTCTTCCTCTAAGGCTGAGCTGGAGGAAGCCTCTGCTGTCTGCTGCCCAGTCATGCTGGTACTGGGTCCAGCCTGCGGCTCTTCCTCCCCAGACTCCTCCTCATCAGATACCTCACAGCTTCTAACACCTACTTCCTCACCGGCTGGGTGGGAGAGCTTGGCGGAAGAAGGTGGGGTGGAGAGCCGGGTCGGAGGTAGGTGGGTGGCGGCGGTGGAGGAGGCAAGGACGCCTCTTCCTCATCGCTTCTCCAGGCAAGTTACACGATCGCTTTGGGGTCGCACTGGGGCCGCATGGAAGCAGCCTCAGTACGACGTGTGGAATCCCCCCTGTTCAGTTAATAGAAGTGTTGGTATGTAGGCTGAGGAAGAGGTCACAGAAACCAGTAAATAGATTTAAAAAAAAACCCCACTGTAATCTCCTTGGCATTGGGGTAACATGCTCCAATGGTTAGAGACAGAACCAACCACCTGCGCTGATCAATGTTCAGCCCACACAGCTTCAGCTTTGATGCCAAAACATCTGAAGATGGAGGCCTGGTCTTTAAATCATGATGCATGACCGCTCCACTCTTACCTCAGGACATCCTGCTCTTTTCTATGGCTCTCCAAGACTGAGGTACCTGTTGAGTTAGAGAAGGTCCCTTCTGGACAAGGATCACAGGTGTAGCAGCAAACCGGCTTCCCCTCTGGAACTTTCTTCCGCTGCCCTGGAAAGCACCTCTTCACACACCTTGCAGATGGTCGCTTCTAAAAAGTAAAAGATGAACAGTTGAGGATCTCCAGTGACTAAAATGGTGCAAAACAGAGTTCCTCAACTGTGTTTTTCACTACATGATGGATTGGATTTCTAATGCAGGGGGGCAAAACATTTTCTAGATAGAACCATCCTAAAAGAGGAAGCTACTGTATCCCGATGATATCAAGGGGATGAAAAACTCTTCCTTGGCAAATCCTCTCCACTCCTATGACATCAGGGGCGGATCCACACATCGTACCGAGACCGCTTCTAAGCGACCCCAGTGTGACCCCAAACTGATTGTCAAGCTTACCTGGAAGAGACGAAGAAGAGGTGTCGTTGCCGCCACTGCCGCCGCCGTCACCCACAGACCTCTTCGCCGGCTGGGACGGAGAGCTCGGGGGAAGAATGCGGGGTGGAGAGCGGAAGAAGCTCTCCACCCCGCCTTCTTCAAAAAGAGCTCTCCGAGCCGGCGGCGAGGAGGAAGGTGGGTGGCAGCGGCGGCAACGACGCCTCTTCATCGTCTCTTCCAAAGGTAAGCTAGACGATCGGTTTGGGGTCGCTTAGAAGCGGTCTCGGTACGACGTGTGGAAGACCCCCGGAGCCAGGCTCATCCAATTTTCCTCCTCCATGCAGAGAGTTTCAAGGAACACTATACCTCTATCTGCACAGAGAAAGTGACTTGATTGGGCAGGTACTTCATTCTACAGTCAGTTGGGGTGTGAGGTTGATGTAAAATATATCAAAATATATATCCCGTTTGTGCAAAACAGGAAAGTGGGGACCTTTTTTTGCCCTTGGTGCTGCTAGCCCAGTATTGTTTACACTGACTAGCAGCTATTCTCTGGGTCTTCAGACAGGGTCTTCCCAGGGTTTCAGGCACAGGACTCTTTTCCAGCCCTACCTGGAGATCCTGGGACTGAACGTGGGAATTTTTGCTTTGAAAGTTAATAATAATCCCTCCCTGGACCTTTGGTATCGTCTAAAAAGACGACTTCTCTTCTCAAGGGAGAGAATGGCAGCATCCTTTAGTTCTGCCATGATGGTAGAACATTCATTTCAAGCCCACCTCTGTTCCCCATGTGATCACATCTGTGCGGATTGTGAAGTCTTGGCCTGGGGGAGCTTCTAAATCCACTCTTCCAACTTTCACTGGATAAAAAGATCCATTTGGGAAGTAGACCCAGTTCAGGATATCATAATGCTTGCCCTGTGCAGTGGAAGAGACTTCATCTCCAGCGCTGTTGTTAAACCGGATGCTCCGCAAAGAGGCAAGGATCTGACATGGAAGAGAGATTTAGTAAAAGGGGTGAATGTGAGTGAGTTCTGGCACATTCTAGCCTACTGAGGCTGCCATGAAGGTAGAAGACTGCTTTTCCCTGGATGACCTTGTTTACTTTAATGCTTCCGATGCCAAAGGGATGGAGGGACACACCTCGGTTTTCAGGGTGCAGGGCTTGATGAACGCCTGCCAGCTACCACTGTTTGCTGAACCACATGAGCCACCCCATGGTCTGAAGGCACCTGACTGACCCGCCATGTTGCAAAAAAATGGCAGCTTAGTTTTCCCCCTGTAAATGTAATGCTATGGAAATGGTGGCCATACAGGGGTCATTTACACACCTTTAGAGGTGGATTCCTGCATTGAGCAGGGGGTTGGACTATATGGCCTTATAGGCCCCTTCCAATTCTACTGTTCTATGATTCCATGATTCTAAGTGTCACAGAATCATAGAATAGCAGGCCATCGAGTCCAACTCCCTGCTCAATGCAGGAATCCACCCTAAAGCATCCCTGACAGGTGGTTGTCCTGCTGCCTCTTGAAGGCCCCTAGTGTGGGAGAGCCCACAACCTCCCTAGGTAACTGATTCCATTGTCATACTGCTCTAACAGTCAGGAAGTTTTTCCTGATGTCAGATGCTGAGGAAGCTGCCAGCTGCCCTAGAGATGATTGTACAGTGAAAGGCTGGGCACTTGTGAACACTCCTCACTCAGCCACCTCGTGAGTAAGGGAAGCAAAGCACAAGAATTCTACTATTCTACAATTCTATCCCTATGTGCACCTTCGTTTGGGCACTTTCTGCTCCAATATGCTTGCCCAGTGGTTTTGGCTTATTTTGGCTGGTGGTGTCCACTTGATACAACACACCCTCATATCTTTAAGTGGCAGCTGGAGGCAGTTTGCTCATAGCAGCCCAGAGACCAATGTCGGAGAGTCTTCAGCTGGCTGGCAAGAAGGAACATGGTGCAAGGGGAGATGCCTGATTTGGACTTCTGAGATTTGGAGGGGGACTGCGACATTACACCTATACTAGGCCCACTGCATAAACCCTTCTCAGGCCAAGCATCACCACTTGAAAACCTGGAAAGGAAGGAAAGGAACCTCTCGTACAAGCACTGAGTCATTACTGACTCTTGGAGGGACACCAGCTTTCGTTGACATTTTCTTGGCAGGCCTTATAGCGGGGTGGTTCGCTGTTGCCTTCCCCGGCCGTTATTACCTTTCCCCCAGGTAACTGGGTCCTCATTTTACCGACCTCGGGAGGATGGAAGGCTGAGTCGACCCGAGCCGGCTGCCTGAAACCAGCTTCCGCTGGGATCGAACTCAGGCCGTGGGGAGAGTTTCAGCTGCAGAAACTGCTGCTTTACCGCTCTGCGCCACACGAGGCTTATGAAAACCTGAGAGAGGGTTAAATAAAACCTTTCCCCTAGCTATGAGGGAAACAGGTTAAATATAGGATCTGTTTTTAAATGTACTGTGGGTATATTCTGGTGAGGGTGTTTGATAACTGTGAGGCAGGAGAATAATGCCAAGTTGACACATGGTAATTGGTAGCTAACAAAATAATAATAAGTTTATTGTAACGTTAAAGGCTTCGAATAAAAATATAATGCTTAATCCAAACTCCCCATTCACCAACCACCTCTCTTTCTACACCAGTCCTAAGTCCCTAGCAATTAATCACCTCTCACTCCACAGAAATTCCCACACAACAACTCAACACATACCACAACAACTACAATAACCCTGCTCCTCCGCTCAGTCACTCTTTATATACGCCTTCCCCCCACCCCACTTATTACATCACAAACCACACCCACTCAGTTCTAACATTCCATACTCACCAGACATACTAATCTAGATGTATACAAGATACTCAATTGTGGGGTAATGCCACAAGGGACCAAAATTGCTTTTTACTGAAACTACTTATTTGGGATAGAGGCCTGCCTGACAACTTCTTCCTCAATATCCATAGCTGCAAATACAGAATTATTACAGAAACACTATAAGTCTCCTCTACATTTTATTTATTTATTTATTACATTTTTATACTGCCCAATAGCCAAAGCTCTCCGGGCAGTTTACTCACTACTTTATGCTCTTTTAGGGAAATGGAAGCCATGGATTCCATTACTTAGGACAGTGGTTCTTAACCTTCCTAATGCAACGACCCTTTAATACAGTTCCTCATGTTGTGGTGACCCCCAACCCTAAAATTGTTTTCGTCGCTACTTCATAACTGCAATTTTGCTACTGTTATGAATCGTAATGTAAATATCTGATGTGCAGGATGTATTTTCATGGTTACAAATTGAACATAATTAAAGCATAGGGATTAATCACCAAAACAATATGTAATTATATATTGTGAAATATGTATTTCTAATTACAAATAAATGAAATTTTGTCTTGAAGCATGGTGTAGCATGGGTAACACTCTTAATGTGGAATCAGTTACCTAGGGAGGTTGAGGGCTCTCCCACACTAGAGGCCTTCAAGAAGCAGCTGGACAACCATCTGTCAGGGATGCTTTAGGGTGGATTCCTGCATTGAGCAGGGGGTTGGACTCGATGGCCTTGTAGGCCCCTTCCAACTCTGCTATTCTATGATTCTATGAAATACTTAAAAGGTTGTCACACAGAGGAGGGCCAGGATCTCTTACATTTCTGGATGTTTTGAAGACAGAGGAGGAATTCCATTGGGGATGGGGAGAATGGGGGGGGGGAATGGGGTGAAATAAACACAGAGGGCCAGGATCTCTTCTCGATCCTCCCAGAGTGCAGGACACGGAATAACGGGCTCAAGTTAAAGGAAGCCAGATTCCGGCTGGACATCAGGAAAAACTTCCTGACTGTTAGAGCAGTGCGACAATGGAACCAGTGACCTAGGAAGGTGGTGGGCTCTCCCACACTAGAGGCCTTCAAGAGGCAGCTGGACAACCCTCTGTCAGGGATGCTTTAGGGTGGATTCCTGCATTGAGCAGGGGGTTGGACTCGATGGCCTTGTGTGCCCCTTCCAACTCTGCTATTCTATGATTCTATGATAATATAACAACAGTAAACTACATTGCTACAGTTTGCGACAGCATGTGTAAAAAGCCAACGTCAGTGCGAAGGTTGAGATTGCTGCTTTCAACAAAGTAGACGCTTTTAACAGAGTAGCTGCTTGTATGTGATAGGGTTGGCGTGATGGTGTCATCACGCCGGGCACTCATATGTGGGCTTATCTGAATGTGGGCGGACCCTCCTGGAGACGGATAGAGGAGCGGTGTCTCGGTTCCTAAGACCATCGGAAATATGTGTTTTCCGATGGTCTTAGGCGACCCCTGTGAAAGGGCCGTTCGACCCCCAAAGGGGTCGCGACCCACAGGTTGAGAACCGCTGACTTAGGATAATTAGAATGGGCTCACAGCCCTTCTCCCAGGCTCACACTTTTAGAGTCATTACAACATGTTTAGAGCCGTGCTTGATCAGGCCCATCTAGTCCAGCACTCTGTTCACGCAGTGGCCAAACAGCTATCAACCCGGAAACCACAAGCAGAGCATGGCACAACAGCAGCACCCCGCCCACGTTGCCCAAAAACTAGTATATACAGACTTACTGCCTCTGATACTGGAGGTTGCCCTTAGCCATCAGGACTAGTAGCCATTGATAACCTTCTCCTCCAGGAATTTATCCAACCCCCTTTTGAAGCCATCCTATTTGGTGGCCCTCACTACATCTTGTGGTAGTGAGTTCCATAATTGAACTATGTACTGTGTGAAGAAGTCCTTCCTTCGATCTGTCCTGAATCTCCCATCAATTAGCTTCCAGGGATGACCCTTTTGGGTTCTAATGTTATGACAGAGGGAGAAATATGTTTGAGAAACCACCAAGGCCTTTTTCTAAGATTGTCAAAGTTGAAGGGAGACTTTACCTGCCATGGCTGAATATTCAGACGCCTCTTGCCTTCCCTCACATTTGTGCGTTCAGATCCAGAGGAGGCCACAACATGTAATGTGTGTGCCAAGGAATAGACAGCATTGTAGATGCTGTAGCTGCGACTGGACATGCCGAAATCAAACTTGTAGGCTGGCAGCCTTCCTACCTCCTCCTTCCCAGTACATTTTTTCTCCTGCTGTTTAGAAATGTGGCCTGATTTCAGAAAATGACACCAAAAGACTCGTTCCCACCAGTCACGGAGAAAGATGTCTCCTTGTGGTCGGAGCGGATTTAAAGTTTTCTGAAAATGCTTGAATTCTGGCATATCCCTTCTGTAGACTCTGAACTGCAAAGCACCATGAATGTGTTTCAGATCTTCCCAACCCTGGATGTATCCCGTCAAAGGGATTTCTGAATAGGATGTCATGATCCAAACCTTCTGAAATGGGGATTTAGTGTGTTTTTTATGATAATAGAACAGCACGGTTAAGTGTAGTACAGCGGTGTAGTCTCCAACGAAAATCATCACTTGGGGCTCAAACCAAGAACTAGGAATAGAACCAGATTTTACTCTTTGCTTATGAAGTGGATCCAATGGGTTGATCATTTCAGTGATGGCCACACAGATGTCCTCCTGCTTCAGCATTGGTGTCAGGGTCTGGATGAAATTCTCACTCCGGTCATCCTTGGAAGCTAACAGCCCAATCCAGTTCCAGTGGAAATGCAGGAGCAACCGGACTAAGCCCACATACTGAGAAGTTCTGTTTTGGTCAATCTGGTAGAAGGAAGGAAAGACCTTTTCCCCTCCCTGAACAGATTCAAGAAAGCCATAACCAAGCTGAAGGAAGGAATTTCTTGTTAGTCTTTTGCAGAAGACGTTGAGCATTTTAAAAGTTAGCACCTTTTTATTTTCTAATAAGATAAGGTTCCCTGGACTAATACTGCTGACTTCAAATGAAGGAAGGAAGATGTCCAGTTTAAAAATGGATATCTCAATATCAAATGGAGCTCTATGATTTCCTTAAGGATATTTTTATATTAGGCATTTATTGTGTGCTCGTAATTGTTCATTCAAGGACATTCCTGGGGCAATTTCTTGACTTGTAAATGTCCAGTGCTTTATGTTTATTCCGCCATTTTAAAAATCTCAAAAAATTAGGGCACATTGGAATAAATAGGCCTGTGTGTCTTCATTCAAGAATTGTAAGTACAGTATTTGTCCAGAGAATGGGGGGTTTTCTAGCCCCTCCCCAAAGACAATATTCAGAGAGCAAAACATATAAGACTGACAAAATCATTCTATGAAGGATTTCTTTCTCCCAGTCCCTGGAGAGAGAGCTCAGTTAGTTGATATCACAGTGAACAACCAGGAGTCTTGAGGAACTTTTCCAGTGTTGCAAGACTACCTGTTATTTGGCTCAATCCAAAACCTTTTCTGACATATCAGACCCATCCGTGGCTGGGATTAGTCACCCAAGAGCCACCTGAGTTTCCTGGCTACTACCAAGGCTACTGTGTGGCAGGTCAGCCAAAGTCCGATGGCCTCCTACTCCTGCCATACAGAATCAAGGCAACACACTCACTGCATGGGCAAATCTGTGTTCAGAGATTGGCCTATTTGTCTTAGCATTCCAGAGCTGTTTAGGTCCCCCACATCTCTCCCCAGATGAATCGCCCCTACCTGTGGGATCTTGTAGATGCCCATTAAGGATGCAATCTCTCTTGAGGATGTAGAGTCGAGACCCCCAATAACAGAGAGCAGTTGATCTTGCCTGTCACATTTATAATTGGGAACCACTTGTCCACGAGTAGAAAGCAGAGAGAGGCAGATTTCATGCATCACTCTGAAAACGTCCAGGTGCTGATAGAGGCGGAAGCCGAGCGTCGTGTTGGGAAGGAGAGTCGGATCCATGTTGATCTCAGTGATGGCAAACACCAAGGCCAGGAAATGCTGGTAGTTCTTGATTACTGATCTGCAATGATAAGTGTGAGAATTGATGGGAAATGGATCTGTCAGGGATGCTTTAGGGTGGATTCCTGCATTGAGCAGGGGGTTGGACTCGATGGCCTTGTAGGCCCCTTCCAACTCTGCTATTCTATGATTCTATGATTCTATGGAGGGATAAAATGTCCTCCTGGTTCAACCCTCTTTGAAGAAAGGCAAAACCTTCCAAACTAAAGACATCAGTCTATGCAGAGGAAATAGAGAAATTCAGATTTTTCTGTTGCCACTCAGGGATACAAAGGGCTTTTTTTAAAATACAAGGCTGTTAATCTGCTGTATTTAGATTTGGTGCAGAATTTAGATCTGAGCAGTACACAAGGAGTGTTTCTTTTCCTGAATAACCTCTAGGTAGCACTGTGGTATAGTAAAATGATGCAAAAAAGAAAAAGAAAAAAACAGTTACCTTCGATTTCACAACTGAATATGACATTTCACCTGATCTTTAAAAAAACCAAACAAATACCTCACAGAAAGGATCCTTCACATACTGAAGTGAAAGGGCAGGTAAAGACATTTCCTAAAGAACCCATAAGCTCCCATGAGTAGGGAATGATGAGTGCACAATGAATGACTTGTGTAGAAAAGCCCAAAGTCTTGCTAGTTATATTTCATAGAACCTCTGAAACACCCTACTGGTTCAGAGATTAAATTCAGCACATTTACGATTTATTTATCTTTCATCTATTTTCATTATTTTTATTCTGCCTTTCAGAATGCAAACACATCCTTCTCCTTTTCATCTTCATCAGGGGTGGCTGTGGAAGTGCTGAACCGGTGCCTGGCCGTGACAATGGACTGGATGAGGGCTGATAAACTGAAACTCAATCCAGACAAGACTGAGATGCTGTTAGTAGGTGATTCTGCTGACAGGATGGGGGGTGTTCTACCAGTTCTGGATGGGGTTGCACTCCCCCTGAAGGAGCAGGTTCGTAGCTTGGGGCTTCTCCTAGAACCATCTCTGTCACTTGAGGCCCAGGTGGCCTCGGTGGCACGGAGTGCTTTCTACCAACTCCGGTTGGTGGCCCAGCTAACCCCCTATCTGGACAGGAATAACCTAGCTTCAGTTGTCCATACTCTGGTAACCTCCAAATTAGATTACTGCAATGCCCTCTACATGGGGCAGCCTTTGAAGATGGTTCGGAAGCTGCAGCTTGTGCAAAATGCAGCATCCAGATTGATAGCTGGCACAGGGAGGTTTGAGCATATACTGGCCCGCTTTCATTGGCTGCCTATACATTTCCGAGCCCGATTCAAGGTGCTGGTTTTAACCTATAAAGCCCTACATGGCTTGGGACCGCAATACCTGATGGAACGCTTCTCCCGACATGAACCTACCCGTACACTGCGTTCAACATCTAAGGTCCTCCTCTGAGTGCCTCCTCCGAGGGAAGCTCGGAGGGTGGCAAAAAGGGAGAGGGCCTTTTCAGTGGTGGCCCCCAATTATGGAATTATCTCCCCGACGAGGCTCACCTGGTGCCAACATTGTTATCTTTCAGGTGCCAGGTCAAGACTTTCCTCTTCTCCCAGGCATTTAATGGCATTGAACGCTAAGTTTTTTTTTTAATGGACTCTAGAATTGTTGTTTTAAATGGATGCTGCTGTTTTTATACTGTTGTTTTTGTGTCTCTGATGGTTTTTAAATTTTGTATACTTTTAATGTTTACTGTTTTTAGCTTTCGTAAGCCTCCCAGAGAGCTTTGGCTGTGTGGCGGTATATAAATGTAATAAAATAAATAAATAACTCCATGGTAGCTTACACATAAAATGAAAACTCAGTAATGAAAACAAAATAAGGCAATGTTTTTTAAGAAGTAAAAGCTTGCCAGGATCCTTCCAACAGGGCACGTTTAACGGGCCAAAAATGGCTTCTCATTCTTTATTGAATCAGCCTCCTCCATTAATTTGCCCAGAACATATCCTGGTTACCCGCAAGTGTCCTACCCTGTGCCTGCTTACCCTTCCCTGTACCTGTTGGCATTCTCTTCCCCTCCTTATTGTTTTACTATGATTTTATTAGATTGTAAGCCTATGCGGCAGGGTCTTGCTATTTACTGTTTTACTCTGTACAGCACCATGTACATTGATGGTGCTATATAAATAAATAATAATAATAATAATAATAATAATTACAGCGGTATAAATTAGGGCTGGAGGACTCATTTGTTGCTGCTTTCATTACATAATTGGGAGTAAGAAATGTTTGCAAATCTCATGCAGATCAACCAGAGATCTCACAGTAGATGCAGACCTACCTTCACTACCCCTGTCTTAGAAGAAGTCTGCTTGGGGTAGACGCAGAGGGACATTTTTCTGAGTCACCACCAGATTGTCAACCGGAAAGCAAAACTGTCGGTCTGCCCTGCCTCTGCTCCTTTCAGAAAATCCCTGAGAACGAAGCAAGAGAAGAACCCTGAAGTCTATGATTATCTTTATGGGTTGAAGCCAAACATGAGTTATATATCAAACTATGGCATTTTGAACATCAGCAGCATCAGTGATGCACATCCCTGGAAGGGGCCCTCCAATTTGAAAGCAAAGCAGGCAAGCATCTACCTCCAATCCCTCTTGTGGAAACTTACGCCTCCAGAGCACTATACGCTGGTGGGACTGAACTACGGAAGTCTCCTGTATTTTTAATCTGATAACTTCCAAGAGGTAAATTCCCACCAACAATGAGGTCTCCTGGCCTGTAGTAGTCTGCCCATTCAGACAACCTCGTCACAGAGCATTGGGTGCTCAGCATCCTCTGAGTGGCCTGAGGCAAGAAAATCAGCAGCAACAGCAAAATCATCAGTGGCAGCGAGAGACCTTCCCTCCCAGGTCAGAGAGAAACAGAACCTGGAAAAGTGCGAACTTTACAGGCTCCGACAGGGGAATCTCAGCGAGAAATAAATAGACATCAAGTGATCACAGACCACCCAAGAAGGGCATATGTATATTCAGCAGATTTTCTGCAGGTTTTTTTCTTTGTTATTGAGATACTGGATAGAACTCCATTGGGAATTCATGAAGAATTACAGTCATTTTGAAAATCCCAGGCTAGAGAAAGAACCACAGCCCCAGAGTGCTCAGCTCACTCTGCACTTTGGAGGAAGAAAAACAAGTTTGCGTCTCCATGGGCCGGTTGGACTTTAGTTCTCAGGTTCTGCCCTTTGACCTGTGTGACGCTGAGCACCTGAGTTAGCCTGACCAGACCACCAGGAAAATTCCAGAGACCTCCTCCAAAGTGAAGCCACTCCAGAGCAACAGGAGATGGGGTCAATCTACCGGGAAAACAGGTGCCCCGGCATCATCATTTCCGGTTGGCTTGCTTTCCAATTGCAGTCTCAGCCCCTTAAGGCCTCCATCCACTCACTGCTCCAATCTGGGCCTTAAAGGGTAAAGCATGTCTTTCCTAGCAGAGGAGCCAGGAAGCTGGACGGGCCAGTGCAGCCATTGACCGCTCCCCTCCCTCCCCCCTTTCCTCTTTTGGCTGCTGCAGCTGAATCTGAGACCTCGTGTTGGGGAAGGCGCAGCCGCTGTGGCGAAGAGGCAGCCAGGGCTCCGGCTTCCCTTCTTTCCAGATGGGTTGGTGGTCATAGGGTGACCAACTGTCAGGATTTCCCCGGATTTGTCCTGGTTTTTATTCTTTCCATGGTGTCAGGGGGGATTTTCTATCATTTTCAATAATGTCCTGGAATGACACACCTTCCTCTTTAAGGCTGCCATTAGCATGGCAGGAGGAATGACATGCGTTCTTGAGGCACATCATTCCCCCACCCCGAGCTCCAATTGAGGTCTTAAAGGGGAAAGTGGGTCATTCGTGGACATTATAGAAAAGGCCCCAATTGGAGTGGATGGTGGTGGTGCAGAATGAAATCCTTTCCCCTCCTCCACTCCAATCGGGTTCTTTAAGGTGGGGGGGGGGAATAACGTACTTTCTGCAGGACTCAGAAAGCTGCTTCCCCCCCCCCACACACACTAGGTGTCCTCTTTTTTGGTTTCCCAAATATGGTCACCCTAGGTGGTCAGCCCTAGCGGTGCCTGCTTCCCCAGCCTCATTTCCAAGCAATCGGCCCAGTTGCAGGAGGACCCAAATAGGTATACAAAGGAGTTGCAGCAGTGAGGAGAATCAGGAGACAACCGTAAGTTCTCTGCACTGTCTCCTTTCTTCTGTTGAGCATTTCTGCCTGAGCGCCGAGCAGGGTCAAGGTTTCTCGGGGAGGCCACCAGGGGTTTCCTGGTCCCAGGTGTGCTTTGGGGTGGTTTGGGGGGTGCAGGGTTCAGCCTGAGCAAGCCCCATTGAGTGCTTGGCAGCAGCAGCATGTGGAAACCCCCCGCTCCACACCGCGGGCCGATCCGAAAATTTCGGATCGGCCCGCTCCGCCCATACTCGGCTCCTCTTCGCCGCGGAGCTCCGGCTCCGAATCGGAGCTCTGCAGTGGAGGGGAGTGGCGCCAGGTAAGGCTGGGAGAGGAGGGGGGGGTTTACCAGGTAAGGGACCAAGGGGGAGGGGGGCCTTACCTGCTTCTGTCCGCAGTCCGTCGGCTTCTTCAATTGAGCCCGTGGTTCAGCCTAGACTTCCTGGTTGAGCCGCGAGCTCAATTGAAGAAGCCGATGGACCGCGGATGGAGGCAGGTAAGGGAGAGGAGGGGGGTTTACTGGGCCCGATAAACCCCACTTACCTTTCCGGCAGAGCTTCGGATCGAGGCGAAGGATCCGCCTTCACCTCGATCCTCTTCGCCACGCTCCGCCGGCCCCCCAATCCTCTTCGCCTCCACCTTAAGGGGAGGTGAAGCACCCCGCTCCGCTTCTAATTCGCCGGTCCGATTAGAAGCGGAGCACATCCCTAGTAATAAGATTTTTAAATAATGACTAAATATTTAAACTGTCTGGAAATAATGAAGCCATGTATGTATATGTGTGTGGGGGGGGGTTGTTTCAGTTTTCTGTGTAAGATTCCCAGCATAATTAGTTCTTTCATTCCTTATTAAAATTATTGATCTAAAGTATATTTTACTGATAGACTTTTATGCCATTTTCCAACATGTGAGTAGAGTCACCATAGTGCATTCCTGAAAGTATCGGCTATTGGGAGAGAGCTTCGGCTATTGGGCGGTATAAAAATGTAATAAATAAATAAATAAATAAATAAATAAATAAAGTAAATGTGAATTCAATGTCTTTCTAATCCAGTGGTTCTTAACCTTTTTGGTGTCACACCTCCCTTGTGAAAAATCTTATGACCCATGTGTTAACAGCCCAAAATGTAGGCTTAGGCAGGACGAGTGCATTTTTTTATTTCTGTCTCTGGATTAAAAAATGCATATTCAATTAAATGAACACAAACACAAGCAATGAACAGTTTTGTGGAAATAAAACCTGTATTTAAAGAAAGTATTTCTAATAGCTAGACATAAAAGAAGGATAATTTCAAAGTAACTTCAATGTGATCGCTGTTGCTGTTTGTGCTCAGCGAGAGTAGTTATTCAAGGGACAATGTTAGACAATGCTAGGCGCATCTCATCTCTGGCATCCAACCGATTTCTAGCTTTGGTTTTTATGCTGACAAGAGTTGAAAAGCATTTAAGAGTTAACAGCATTTAACAACGCTAAGTTTGTTTTCTAACGGACCCCAGAACTGTTGTTTTTAAATGGATACTGATGTTTTTATACTGTTGTTTTTTACGTCTCTGATGGTTTTTAAATTTTGTATACTTTGTAAAGTTTACTGTTTTAACTTTTGCGAACCGCCCAGTGAGCTTCGGCTGTGGGGCGGTATATAAATGTAATAAATAAATAAATAAAAATCCAGATTCATACAGAGAGGTGGTTGGAAATGGAATTAATGATGAAATAGCTTTCTTTGCCAGAACAGGATATGCAGCCATTTGAGAGCACCAAAATTCATCAAGATTTTGATTGAAGAAATCAAATCCAGGGGGATTCCACACGTCGTACTGAGGGCGCTTCCATGCGGCCCCAGTGCGACCCCAAAGTGATCGTGTAACTTGCCTGGCGAAGAGACGAGGAAGAGGCGTCCTTGCCCCCGCCACCCACCTACCTCCTCGCCGGCCGGCTTGTACACCTTTACAATCTTGCATTCCACAGAAATCTAGCAGGTTTACAATTTTTTGCTTTTGATTGAGCAAATAACTTCCATCATCAGTTTTTGTTATTTCTACACCCAAGTAATGTGGAATTTAGGCAATTTTTCCAGAATCTGGCACTTTGATTCAGACCATTCACAGCTTTCTTCAGTAACCAAACCTTATCTGGCTGTTTCTGAAAACCAGGTGGTTCTTCTTCAATCTCTGCATTTAGATATGCAGTATCAAAGTCAAAATGATGAACATGCATTTGACTTTTTGCGACAACACTTTTTTGGAACATGCACATAAGCGCATGATCCCCAGGTACGCAGATGGGACAGATCAGGTTGCTTACCAAATAACATATAGAAAGGAGTATTGTCTATAATGCTAGACCAAGTTATGTTAGACAAATAGATGAGAGAAATGTTTCTGGGGATCATGCGCTTATGTGCATGTTCCAAAAAACCAAAGGAGAAAAGGTGAACCCAAAGCCCTCAAGCTGAGGTTTGTAGGTTACCAGGGAATGACAAACAAGTCTTGGAATTTTTCCTTGGGGCACGGAAAAGTTATTGTGTCAAGGTCTGCTGACTTTGAAGAACACAACTGGGAAAAGGTGCATGCGAATCCTGAAATGTTGCTATGTTTGTCAGATAGTCCACAAAATGTAATTGTCAGGCAAAATGAAGGGAAGGGGAGGAAAGAAAATTTTCTTTCAACAGCGAGACACACACACCACAACCATCAATGACCAGCAGGCAAAACATTCCACATTCATATATATCTATATAAATAAAAATGTAAATGTTCGTTCGAAACAGACGTTATATTTCCGAAAGTTCTTCACCGATTGCTTTGAAATTTTGACACAACGTTGCATTCGAATATGCGAGTGTTGTTATATAACTATGTTCTATATGGGGTCAAAAGTTTGTCTTAAAATCGAAGAAATAGGCCTCCTAAAAACCAGTCCTGCTGATCATTGTGACATCGCCAACCAGTAGGCCAATCCACTGCCTCTGCCTTCTCTCCTATTTGCTCTTATAGGTCATTGTGACATCGCCAACCAGTAGGCCAATCCACTGCCTCTGTCTCCTCTCCTATTTGCATGTTCTCTCACAATTGGCTGAGTGAATATAGATGTCACACCTGTGACAGTTACACGTTCTGAAGAAAGGTAACTGCCAGGAGTTTCCAATAACCTCCTCACCGTAAAAACATCCTTTTTAAAAAACCAAACAGCAGGCCAATCCACTGCCTCTGCCTCCTCTCCTATTTGCATGTTCTCTCACAATTGGCTGAGTGAATATAGATGTCACACCTGTGACAGTTACACGTTCTGAAGAAAGGTAACTGCCAGGAGTTTCCACTAACCTCCTCACCGTAAAAACATCCTTTTTAAAAAACCAAACAGTAGGCCAATCCACCGCCTCTGCCTCCTCTCCTATTTGCATGTTCTCTCACAAAACTTTGCAATGGCACGCGGCTTGCAGTAAAAAAATTACTGAGCAACGTCATAGAAGGAACAATCTTGACAGGACCTTTCAAAGGTGAAGATGTCCTCATTCCTCGCATTCCTATGATTCCAACAGATATGCCATTTCAATTTAAGAGATTGCAGTTCCCAATTCAATTGGCGTTTGCAATCACCGTCAACAAAGCTCAGGGCCAATCTTTAGAATTGTGCGGTTTAGATCTAGACACAGATTGCTTCTCACATGGACAATTATATGTTGCGTGTTCCAGAGTCGGCAAACCAGACAATCTCTATATCTACACAGACAATGGAACAACTAAAAATATTGTATATCCACAAGCATTGTGAAATTAAACATATTAGAAACATCCGCTTTGTCTTTTCTTTCTTTTCAATTTAACCAGACTGAGCCACAGCAATGCGTGGCAGCGTACAGCTAGTATATATATATATACACACACACATTTCATACACATTCCTTATTTTCGACCTCCACAGTTCCAGCACTGATGAGCAACATCTGCGTGAAGCTCTGTGCCAAGTCCAGTTTTCTTTCCAGAGCTTGTCTTTCTGGAGATAAATTTTCCACCCTGATAGAATTGTGCCACAATTCTATACCCACTTCCCAGGCAGTTTGCCAGATGAAACTCAATAAGACCTATTTCTGAATAAACTTTTCTGGATTTATCTATTTTATTTATTTCAGTTCTATACCACCCAATAGCCAAAACTCTCTGGGCAGTTCACAAAAAATATGGATTGCATTGGCTCCCCCACCCTGTAATATTCATTAAAAGGATCCCAATTTTGAAGAAAATGATTATGCTCTTGCCTCTTCTTTCAACCTAATTATCCAGGTTTCTCATGATAGCATGTCCATATATTTTATGTTGTCACCATACAAATAAGGAGGTAGCTGACATTTTTCATAATTGACATAATACCTTCTTGCTGTTAGTACCACTCCTTCTAATTGTTACCTCTTGTGTTGAGGTGCCGATGGAAACTGTGCCAAATTGTGGCTACTGAGAAACACAAGGGAGTTATCAGTATTCATTGGGCAACACTGATGTTTGCAGAAGTCACCACCAATAATAACAAACAAAAGAAACCTATCCCCGTTGGGTCTATGATAAAATTCCTCTCCAAGCTAAGAGAGATTAGCAGAGCATACAGCGGTTTCTGATAGATTTCAGAGAAACGGAATACAGCCAGGAACATAAACAACAGCAACAGATAGTTCTTCAGCAACGCTTTTACTGAGGCATAGACTTAGAGATCTTATTTACAATATCATACAGATATACTCACAGAACGTCACTTGTCACACAGGAGAGAGAGCAGATATCATAGAATCATAGAATAGCAGAGTTGGAAGGGGCCTACAAGGCCATCGAGTCCAACCCCCTGCTCAAGGCAGGAATCCACCCTAAAGCATCCCTGACAGATGGTTGTCCAGCTGCCTCTTGAATGCCTCTAGTGTGGGAGAGCCCACAACCTCCCTAGGTAGCTGATTCCATTGTCGCACTGCTCTAACAGTCAGGAAGTTTTTCCTGATGTCCAGCCGGAATCTGGCTTCCTTTAACTTGAGCCCGTTATTCCGTGTCCTGCACTCTGGGAGGATCGAGAAGAGATCCTGGCCCTCCTCTGTGTGACAACCTTTTAAGTATTTGAAGACTGCTATCATGTCTCCCCTCAATCTTCTCTTCTCCAGGCTAAACATGCCCAGTTCTTTCAGTCTCTCTTCATAGGGCTTTGTTTCTAGACCTCTGATCATCCTGGTTGCCCTCTTCTGAACACGCTCCAGCTTGTCTGCGTCCTTCTTGAATTGTGGAGCCCAGAACTGGACGCAATACTCTAGATGAGGCCTAACCAGGGCCGAATAGAGAGGAACCAATACCTCACGTGATTTGGAAGCTATACTTCTATTAATGCAGCCCAAAATGCAGCTTCTACTGCAGCTTCTACACAAGACTTATATACACAGCACTATCTGTCTCTAACAATTTACAACATGATTGACAATCAATCACTCCTGTCAGGCCGTTAACCAATTAAACAATTATCACTTTGACCTTTAGAGTGACTGATGCAACACCAGGCAATTCTTGCCTCTAGCTGGGCTGAACAGAAAATACGGATATTTAAAAATAAAAACCCGGACACCCCCCTCCAAAGCAAACAAATGAACAATCAATCCAGTGGGAATGGAGAATGCTCAATACCCACAAAATTATTATTATTATTATTATTTATTTATTTATTTATTTATATAGCACCATCAATGTACATGTTTTAGTTGGAAGAGAAAAACAGAAAATTGTTGGTTTATGAGGAAACTGTCATGCTCTCCCTGCAATAGCATTGAGCTTGATACGATTTATAATATCCAAGAATAAAGCAGGAATCCCTAAACTTTAGCAGTGAAGGATACATTGCATCACACTATTTCAGGTGCCAGGGGATATGTATCTAAACTTATCTATGTATGTATCTATCGAAACAGACATAGATCACTAATTCCTACACTGGAAAGATTTAAAAATAACTCTAAATTTGAAACATATTTATGGGGAATATACTTCTATACAGGCCACAGCTAGACCTAAGGTTTATCCTGGGATCATCCAGGGTTCGCCCCTGCCTGAGCACTGGATCCCCTGTGTGTCACCTAGATGAACAGGTTTGACCCCGGTACGATCCAGGGATAAACCTTAGGTCTAGCTATGGCCACAGACAAAGAGACAAGAATGCACTTGACTGGGAAAAAGGAATGCCACAATAATGGGCAAAAGCCCAGTTTGGGAAGGATATTAACATCTGATAATATTTGCCTTGTTAAATAGCTATACTTGAAAGCAAACTAAAGAAGCAGGCCATGGTGCAAAGTGTTAGAATCTTCCTTCTTTTTTCCTTATGAGAAGATCTCTGGTGTTGAGACTGGGCCGGAGAACAATAATGTAGCATTTGGGGAGAAAGATGCAACCCAGGAGACCAGCCCCAGAAGCCAAGATGGAGAAGACCTCCACGGCCACCATGGACTTCCCCTTGGTGCTCAGGTAAGCGGGCACAAAAGAGATCCAAACACTGCAAAACACCAGCATGCTGAAGGTGATGAACTTGGCTTCGTTAAAGCTGTCAGGCAGTTTCCTTGCTAGGAAAGCCACAGTAAAGCTAACGAGGGACAGGAAACCCATGTAGCCCAGGACAGTGAAAAACATGGTGATAGAGCCTTCATTACATTCCACTAGGATCTCTCCAGCCAGGGAATGGAAATCCAGATTTGGGAATGGAGGAGCGATCACCAGCCAGACAGTACAAAAAACACCTTGGATGAATGGACAAGCCAGGACAATGGAGTATTCCAGCTGTCTCCCCAAAAGTTTCCTTGCCATGTTTCCTGGTTTGGTGCCCATGAAGGCCAGAACCACCATGATGGTTTTTGCCAAAATGGAAGAAACTGCAACAGTGAAAGTGATGCTGAAAGCAGTTTGTCGTAGAAGACAAGTGAGTTTCGTTGGTCTACCAATGAACAGAAAGGAGCAGAGGAATACGAGGAGGAGGGAGAAGAGGAGGATGTAGGTGAGGTCTCGGTTGTTGGCTTTGACAATTGGGGTGTCATAGTGTCTTACGAAGATTGCCAACACGAGAGATGTGATCAGAGACAGGAACAGTGCTAGAGACACTAAAATGAACCCCAGTGCCTCTTGATAGGAAAGGAAATGAATCGTCTTGGAGATGCATTGGTCTTGGTTCTTATTTGGATGATGATCTTCTGGACATGGGACACAACGATTTGCATCTGGAATGAGCAACAGCTACTGAAGGATCTCATAAATGATATAGATTTTCTTTCTGTGGTCCAGTTCAGCCCACAAAAAGACAATTTGAGATCCATTCTTTAGCTTATTTTGCAACTAGAGATGACACCATTGCTTGACCGGGTCTGGGATTCTAGCTGACTCCCCTGTGCCTGACCTCCAGCCCTTATCGGATCCATCCGTGAATGCACTCATTCCTTCAATGAGTCACCATTTGCCATAACAGTGGTGACTTGTGTGTTTCTTATGCAAGTGGTGGCTATAAAGCAGCATTTTTAGCCACATTACAGGCGTAAAAGGTCCCGGTTAGGGCTGTGGGCTCATGGGAGGGTCCAAGGGGGGAGCAAGCAGGGGGTCATCTCTCAAGAGCCCAGAGAACCCAGATGGAAGTGAGTCCGTCCACCCCTATGTACAACTAATGGGATAACTTCCGTTTGATTGCTCTCCATTAAAGCTTTGACAATTCATTTAATAAGACCTTTGTCAGAAATGGCACAAAATTATTGTACCAGATTTATGTTTGGTATTATGCATGGAGGGAAAACACACAAACTCTGCAACTAGAAATGAAACCCAGGTGTGTTTAAAAATCTGTAACCTGCAGCTGTTTCGGAATAAGCAAATAAATAAAGAGATTATTATAATATTCTTGAGATTATAGATTGTCCTCTGAGGAGATGTTTAGTGCAGAGGATGGACAAACAGTTACAGGAAGCACTCTAGAAATATAGGCAACCCATTTGTCAATGCGTAGTATCGATCCAATTTTTTCCTGCGGCATATGGTGGACTTTTGTATGATTTTTCACCCTCCCAATACTCTGACATGTACAGATTATGTAACAATCCCATCTGTGTGCATTTCAGAGATGTCAGGTGCCGTCATCTGCTCATCAATGGAATACGATTCTTTTTGAGTTTCCAAATTTGTGCAAATTTGCACTCACAAAAATGCGCAAATCCTCCCCCAAATGTACAATTTCATGCTTTAGTTTATGGGGGAATTGTGCATTTTCAGCTGGCCTTTTAAAATGCATATTTTTCTATCACTAAATGTGCACAAAATTTGGGAAAATTAGAAAAGTTGCCCAACTGGGAAAAAGCCAGTTTGCTGCAGAATCCATGGTTCAGAGTCATAAGAATCCAGTCTTATTTGATTCTACTGCCAATTTCTCATACATCCCTAAATACATCCTGCTCTTTTAAATGGCTCTCAACATTAGAGGTACCTGTCCAGTTAGAAATGGTCCCTTCCGGACAGAGGTCACATGTGTAGCAGCAAACCGGCTTCCCCTCCAGGACTTTTTTCTGATGCCCCAGAGAGCACCTCCTTACACACCTCGCAAAAGGCTTCTTCTAAAAAAGAAAAGGCAAACAGGTAAGAATAACCAGAGACAGAAATCACAGGAATAAGAGTTACTCAACAGAGTTTCCCTTTACATGATGGATGGGTTCACCAATGTAGGAGGGCTGAAGGTATTCCACATGTCTGCAGGTACCCTGGAACCATTATCAAAGTGGATTATGGGAGACAGAAATTGGAACATGGAACTCAGGATGTCAGATATAATCCCCTGCTGCTTTTATAACTCCAGGGACCCACCCCATCCACTCCACAACACCACCGCCCCATTCAGAGGGAAGCATGACATGCCATCACTCTCTCTGCACGGAGAACGGAACATGGCCAAGCAATTCCATCCAAGTTGGGTGCCTCTTCCCTCCATGCTCATTCCTGAATTGGTGTATAAAGGCTGATCTAAAAGATAGTCCAAGGCAGGGGCAAAAAGAAGTTTGTAGACTCCCTTCTACTGAATCCAATGCTTGGTCCACCTAGGGATGAATCAAACATGCATTCCCTCTTCTCACATCAGTCCGTTGGTTTCTGTTCACCACTCTGCTGCTAAGATCATCTTCTTGGCTCGCCGCTCTGACCATGTTACTCCACTTTTGAAATCTCTTCATTGGCTTCCAATTCACTTCAGAATCCAATATAACCTTCTCCTGTTGACCTACAAAGCTTTTCACTGTCTAGCTCCTTCCTATCTTTCCTCTCTCATCTCACACTATTCCCCCGCTCGTGCTCTTCGCTCCTCTGATGCCATGTTTCTCACCTGCCCAAGGGTCTCTACTTCCCTTGCTCGGCTTCATCCATTTTCTTCTGCTGCCCCTTACGCCTGGAACGCTCTTCCAGAACATTTGAGAACTACAAGTTCAATCGCAGCTTTTAAAGCTCAGCTAATAACTTTTCTTTTTCCTAAAGCTTTTAAAACTTGATTTTGTTCTGACTTTTATACTGCCTGTTTGGTGCATTCTCTTCCCCTCCTTACTGTTTTATGATGATTTTATTAGAATGTAAGCCTATGCGGCAGGGTCTTGCTATTTACTGTTTTACTCTGTACAGCACCATGTACATTGATGGTGCTATATAAATAAATAATAATAATAATGCATTACACGCAAAAGCAAAGCTCTCAGTCTGATATGGACATGAGATGGAATGAGCTTCGGGGTGGAATTTGGAGGATTTCGACAGGCTCTGATTTTGCTGATTTGCACATCCCTTGGTCCACCTAGCTCAGTACCGTCTGCAGCGAGTGGCAGCAACTCTCCAGGGTTTCATACAGGGGACATTTCCCATCCCTACCTGCAGAGCTGCCATGGACTGAATCTAGGACATTTGCATCCAAAGATGGTTTTTTACCACTGAACAATGAGCCCTCCCTTGACTCAATGGGACTTTGGTCTCATCTCATCTAGAAAAACAACATCGGTCCTTAAGTGATAGAAATGGATCGTTCTTTAGTTCCCTCATGAACCCAAAACATTCACTTAAACCTCACCTTTGTAGCCCACAAAATCATATTAGAGTGAATGGTGAAGTCTTGGCCTGGGGGAGCCCCAGAATGCACTCCTCCAACTTTCAAAGGCTGAAAAGATCCATTTGGGAAGGAGATCCAGTTCAGGATATCATATCTCTTGCCATTTTCAGAGAAAGAGACCTCCTCCCCAGCACTGTTGTTAAATCGGATTTTCCTCAAAGAAGCAAGAATCTGAAACGGAAGAGAGACATAGAAAATGAGATATTTGTGGGTGCATTTTGGTGTCCCCTAACATGCTGTGACTGTCATTGTTCGGAGTCCCTCTTCTTTGTCAGTACTCCATGGCTGAACCCCCACGTGGGTGCTGAGGGAAAGAGTTTAGCTCGAGTGGCATAAAGCAACAAGAGGTTGAGTTGCAGAGTTAAGTGTTTTGTTTTAGAATAAGTTTGGGTACAAGGGGCAAGGGACCTTGCCAGAGTTACAGCTGGGGGTGGCTAGTAGGAAGTGAGTGCGAATCCAATTTGGTTAGATTGGGGGAGGGGGAGGTATTAAGTCCATACTGCCCTGAGTGTGTTATTCCTCTGTCCGTGTTCTTCCCCCAAACATCTTATGTGTTTACCTTAATGTGTGGACCCTTATGGGAGTGCATTTGTGTGAAGAATAAAAGTATTTTGGTCCGTATTTCTGGAGTGTGGCATGATTTCCTTGAGAACCTAGACTCTAATGGGTTAACAAGCGGCAGTGAAGGTGTGTGTGTCTGGGCTGGTTAAGTCAGACCCCCCTTCTCTGGCCGGGGAATCGCTGAGTCAAACAGAGCGATTCCACTACACAGACAATCTAGAGGGGGTTTAGAGAAGGGCAACGAGGATGATGAGGGGTCTGGAAACAAAGCCCTATCAGGAGTAACAGAAAAAATTGGGCATATTTAGACTTGAAAAAAGAAGACTGAAGGGAGACATGATAGCACTCTTCAAATACCTGAAAGGTTGTCACACCAAGGAGGGACAGGATCTCTTCTCGATCCTCCCAGAGTGCAGGACATGGAATCATGGTCTCAAGTTAAAGGAAGCCAGATTCCGGCTGGACATCAGGAAAAACTTCCTGACTGTTAGAGCAGTACGACAATGGAATCAGTTACCTAGGGAGGCCACACTAGAGGCCTTCAAGAGGCAGCTGGACAACCATCTGTCGGGGATGCTTTAGGGTGGATTCTTGCATTGAGTAGGGGGTTGGACTCGATGGCCTTGTAGGCCCCTTCCAACTCTACTATTCTATGATTCTATGAAATACTTGAAAGGTTGTCCCACAGAGGAGGGCCAGGATCTCTTCTCGATCCTCCCAGGGTGCAGGACACGGAATAACGGGCTCAAGTTACAGGAAGCCAGATTCTGTGTGGACATCAGAAAAACTTCCTGACTGTTAAGAGCAGTGTGACAATGGAATCAATTACCTAGAACTTGATGCAATACCCAAGATGAGGCCAACCAGTGCTGAATAGAGGGGAACCAGTACCTCATGCTATACTTCTATTAATGCATCTCAAAATAGCATTTGCTTTTTTTTTGCAGCCACACAATGTGTCTAGAATGTACTAATAGCCCTTCTCCCTGGATCAGCCATTACTTCTAGGTTAGAACCACTGATAAGCCACCAAGCCACATCTCATAAAATCAGCAAATCTGGAGGAGGACATTACCTGCCAAGGCTGAACATTCCAAAGACTCTTGCCTTTGTCCATCAGTCCACGTTTGGATCCAGATGAGGACACGGCATGTAGTGCATGTGCCAGAGAATAAGCAGCATTGTACACGCTGTAGCTGCGATCGGACATGCTCATTTCGAACACAGAATCTGGCACGTCCTCTAGCTTCTCCTTCCCAGTACACTTTCCTCTTGGAGAAGCTAGGCCAGATATCCGGAGCTTACAGCGAAATACCCATTCCCACCAGAATGGGAGAAAGACGTCTCCTTGTGGCCGGAATGGATTTAAGGTTTTGAGGACATGCTTGAATTCTGGCACATCCCTTCTGTGGACTCTGAAGTGCAAAGCCCCATGGAGGGTTTTGACAAATGGCATGCCTTTGGGGTATCCCACTGCAGCCATTTCCCAATGGGATGTCATAACCCAAACCCTCCTAAATGGGGTCCTGTTTTTTTGTTTATAGCTATCCAACAACATGGTTAATTGTCCTATAAGAGTGAAGTCCCCAAAAACAATCATCACTTGAGACTCCAACCAAGAAAGAGGAATGAAGCCAAATTTTATTCGAAGCCAATGTAGTGGGTTCATCATCTCGAACATTTTGGTGCAGGCCACACAGATGTCTTTCTGCTTGAGCATTGGTGTCAGAGTCTGGATGAAATTTTCACCATGCTCATCACTGGGAGCTACCAGACTAATCCAGTTCCATTGGAAATGCAGGAGCAGCTGAACTAATCCCACATACTGAGGAATCTCATTGGGATCGATCCGGTAGAAGGAAGGAAACACCCTTTTCTCTCCTTGAACAGGGTCAAATAAGCCATAACCGAGCTGAAGGAAGGAATTTATTTTTGGTCTGTTTCAGCAGAATTTGGTGGCATTTTAAAGAATAACAGTTTTTGTTTTAAATGTCATAAGCTTCCCTGGACTACAGCAGCTGACTTCATATACATAAAGTGCTACCAAGGAGGAATATAAAATGAATATAAATATACTCCCTTGGACTATTACAGCCAACTTCAGATGCATGAAGTATTACCCTGAAGGATGACATCTTTTTAAAAAAAATGGGTATCTAAATATAAAGTGAGGCTCTAAGGGCCTTGCTAGACCAGGCCGGCTGAGCCGGCCAGGAGGCGGGGCTACGGCACGCTAACTTTAACACGCGCCGCCCAGCCTCCTAGACGGCCGACGCGCAGGGACGACGGAAGCCCTGCAGCGTCGGCCATTTTTTTTTTAAAGGGGCCACGTGGGGCCCGAAGCCGCCGGAGAAGGTAAGGATTTTTTTTACTTAAGCCCCCCCATCCACCCTCCCTTGCTGTCCCCGTCGTCGCCCTCCACGATCCCCTCGCCGTCTCCCGTGTGTCGCCCTCCGCCCCCCTCACCGTCTCCCGTGTGTCGTCCTCCGCCCCCCTCGCCATCTCCCGTGTGTCGCCCTCCACCATCCCCTTGCCGTCCCCCGTGTGTCGCCCTCCGCCATCCCCCTCTCCTGCCGGTCCGGCCTTCCCTCCCCCATCTCCCCCCCCAGGATCAACCCCCCCTGGCGCGATGGGCACAGCGCTCATATGAGCACTGTGCCAAGTCCGTGGGTTTTCGTGGCTACTCGCGAGTAAGCAAGTAGCCGCAAAAAGCCACGGACCTTTCTAGACGTTCCGCAGCCCCGGCTGAAAAAGGCGTGCCATAAGCGACTTCGCTTATGGCGCGTTAGAGGAGGCCTCAGTGCAGCCTGGGCCCAGATCCCCCTGTGCGTCATCTGGACGCACAGCAGGGAAACCAGGTCTCAAAGCGCGCTAAGGCCTCGTCTAGCAACGCCCTAAGTCTTTAAGGCCCTCCATTAGTTTGGATATCAACATAATAACTTTCGTTCCAAAAACGTTCTGTTTAAGTGGCTGAAACAAAGGCTATTAAAAATGGAAATAGGAACGTAAGAACATTAGAAGAGCCTTCCTGGATCAGACAGAAGTCCATGTAGTCCAGCGTTCTGTTCACACAGTGGCCAACCCGCTGCCTGCAAAACTCACAGCGAGGACATGAATGCCATCACATCCTCCCAGTGTTCATCACCAACTCATGTGCATTCCTCTGAACCTGCCAGAGGTAGCATATGGCCATTAGGACTAGTACTGCCAATAGCTCAATACATGAAGACTGACAAATTTCATGGGGGGGGGTACCCTAACTATAGGAGGGGGGGGTACCCTAACTATAGCAAAATCAGGAGGCCCTCCACTCCTGCCATACAAAATGAAGGGTGCACATCCACAGCATGGACAGATCTGTTTTCAAAGATTGCCTTGTCCACCTTAGTGGACCTCAGCTCTGGTGGTCCCCGACACCTACAGTATCTCCAGTTGAATCCCCTTACCTGTGGGATCTTGTAGATGCCTGTTAAGGAGGCAATCTCCTTTGAGGTTCTGGAGTTGAGACCCCCAACAACAGAGAGCAGTTGATCTTGCCTGTCACATTTATAATTGGGTAACATTTGCCCCCGAGTGGAAAGCAGAGAGAGACTATTCTCATGAATCACTCTGACAAGGTTCATGTGTTCAAAGATGCGGAAGCCGAGCGTTGTGTTGGGAAGGAGAGATGGATCCTTGTTGATCTCAGTGATGGCAAATGTCAAGGCCAGGATGTGCTGGTAATTCTTGACTACTGTTCTGAAAGTGAGATTGGGATGTGGGTGAGGATCCTAATGGAACTGGTGAGAAGCAGAGTGTTAAAAAGTCCATCTTGTTCAACCCCTTTTTTTACAGACACAAAACCTTCTAGACCAAAGCCATTTACTCCAAGGATTCATAGACTGTTTTATTGACACACAGAGTCACAAGAGTCTTGCTAGATTCATTTCATAGGAACATCTGAAGAGCTCGACTAGATCAGAGATCTAATTCAGCACATTTATGATTTATTTATTATCTTAATTTTTTTAAGTGTTCCATCTTTCAGGATGCACAGGATTACAGGTTAACCAACATGCAACAATACAAATAAGACAGTTTTGTTTTTTGTTTTTTAACAAAGAAAAGTTTGCCAGGATCCTTCCACTAACAGGCTTATTAATTATAAGCAGCCTCCTCCATCAGTTTGTCATTGAAAAATCTAGTAGAAAGAACACAGATGAACAACGGCTGGGTGAGACCCGGGGGGGTGGGGTTCCATCCAGCCCAGCACACAGAGTTTTGCTAGATGCATTTCACAGTCATAGGTACACGTGAAGAGCCCCGCTGGAGAATAGCCCTAATTCAGCACACTTATAATGTTGCTATTTGTTATGACTTTTCATTATTGCTGTTCCACTTTTCAGGTTATGGAAATGGTTCCATATTTGCTACCTGCACTTCAGTTAACAATATCCTGTAATTGGGGCGAAACAGTGCAAGCCCTAATGTTGGATGACCTTGGAAGAACGATTGATTAAAATGTAGGATATAGTGTTTGTGGTAAAAATTACAGACTGACAGGTATTACCCAGAGGACCTTCTCTTCTGCTGCTCCCAGACTGTGGAATGGCCTGAGGGAGGAGATTCATCAACTTAACAGTGTTTTAGCATTTAAGAAATGCTACCATTGTACCTAGTTCGGAAACTTCTACTAGTTCAAAATATGGCAGCTGGCACATCTAGGGGTGAGCATATTACCCCAACATTAAAATCACTCCACTGGCTGCCAATTAGTTTCTGGGCAAAGTACAAAGTGTTGGTCATCACCTTTAAAGCCCTAAATGGTTTGGGTCCAGGTTACCTGCGGGATCGCCTTCTCCCATATAGTCCGCCCCGCACACTCAGGTCCTCTGGGGTGAACTTACTTCAATCAGCTAAAACTAGGTTGACATCAGTTTCCCAGAGGACCTTTTCTTCTGTTGCCCCCAGATCGTGGAATGGCCTGCAGGAGGAGATTCGTAAAATTAACTCTCTGTGTGATTTTAAGGCAGCTTTAAAGACTAGCCTTTTCCGGCAGGCCTATCCAGATCAATGTAAAATCAAGAATTTTAAAGATGTATTGACTCCTGTTCTAATGTTGTTCCCCGGCCACAATCCAAAGGGAGAGGCGGGTAAGAAATGAATTATTATTATTATTATTATTATTATTATTATTATTATTATTATTATTATTATTATTATTATTGGGTGGCTCTATTCGCTTTAGCAGCATTGAAGCTAAGAAGTGATTTTGTGGCAGGCCTAGACCTTGATCCCAGTTAAGGCTGATAATATCATAAAGGGTATACTCTACTGATTTAAGACGAAGGCAACTATCTGAGGCCTTGTTTAGTTTTAATGTTTTAACTTGTTTTAACCATTTAATTGTACCAATTAGACTAATGTTTTAATGGTTCATATGACATTGTAATGGCCATTGGCTACAAACAATAAAGGAACTGAACATGCTTTAACTCAGGGAATTAGTCCTTCCTGCACTCACCCTGTTTAGACTTCTTGAAGTTCCAAGTAAATTTTTGAAGTGTGGAAGAATATTCATATTTAGGTTTATCATTAAATAGTCCCCAATTCATGGCATGTTGGGATTTCCTTTGAAATGGCCATGAATAAGGAAAGCCCATTTAGCTGTCTGCAGCTTTAAAAATCCCTGAGATATTTGGATTTCTGAAAATGGGGTGGGGGATTTTCAAATATTTTCAAAAATCCCCCCAAAATCACTGGCGCCTTGGATTTGCTTCCAACTGGGCATGAAGGTGGATACATGGATAAGCTCTCATGGTGGCGATTTAGAGGTTTCTAACATTAACAGAGAAAATGTTATAGGCATTTGGATTTCAATGCAAGTCTAAGGGGGGGTGGATGGAGCTCCGATTCGGATCTGGAGCTCCGCAGCGAAGCGGAGCGGACCATAGGCGGATTGACG
Source organism: Elgaria multicarinata webbii (assembly GCF_023053635.1). Taxonomy (NCBI): domain Eukaryota; kingdom Metazoa; phylum Chordata; class Lepidosauria; order Squamata; family Anguidae; genus Elgaria; species Elgaria multicarinata. Next base: position 4,680,806 of record NC_086193.1, on the reverse strand, counting down.
TGGGGCAGAGTGGACCTGATCTGGAATTTGCGGATCAGGATCCAGAGCGGATCGGGTGTGTGTGTGTGTGTCTGTGCACAGCACTACTAATAACTGCCTGTAGACCTGTCCTTCAGGAACTTGTCAGCATCCATTACTACATACTCAAAATATCTCCATAGTGAAACAAGAATGTCAATGGATATGTAGACACATGAGATGTAGTGGGCATTGTTTACTTGGACTTTCAAAAAGCATTTGATTAAGTTCCTCACCAAACTCTTGAGCAGTTAGTGGAATAAGAGGAGAGGTCCCATTATGGATCAGTAACTGGTTAAAGAACAGAAAGCAGAGAGTAGAAATAAATGGTCCATTCTCCTGATGGAGGGAAGTAAATAGTGGGGTCTCACAAGGCTCTATTTTAGGATCAGTTTTTTCAACTCGTTCATAAATGATCTGGCGTTAGGAGTGAGTAGTGAAGTGACCAAGTTGGAAGTTTACACCAAATTATTTAAGGTAGTTTAAATAAAAAGGGATTGTGAAGAGCTCCAAAGGGAACTCTCCAAGCTGGGAAAGTGGACATCCAAATGGCAGATGTAGTTCAATGTAAGCAAGTGTAAGGTGATGCATGCTGGAGCAAAACAACAACAACCAAGTGAAACCTGGTGGGATCTGAACTGGAAGTGACCGACCCAGAAAGAGATCTTGGTTTTGCGGTGGACAGCTCAATGAAAACGTCATCCCAGCATGTGTCCGCTATGAAGAAGGCAAACTCCATGATACGCATTATTAGAAAAGGGATTGAGAATAAAACTGCAAGGATAATATTTCCTTCATACAAACCTATGGTGTGACCACACATGGGGCGTTCCTAGACGAGGCCTTAGCGCGCCTTGAGAGCCGGTTTCCCTGCTGTGCTTCCACATGACGCACAGGGGAATCCGGCTCCAGACCGCACTGAAGCCTCCTCTAACGCGCCATAAGCGAAGTCACTTATGGCGCGCCTTTTCCCCAGCCCCGGCCTGAGGCAGGGGCTGGGGAACGTCTAGCTACTTCCGTGGCTTTTTGCGGCTACTCGCTTACTCGTGAGTAGCCGCAAAAAGCCGCGGACTGGCCACAGCGCTGAGCGCTGTGCCCATCGGCCGGGGGAGATCCCGGTAGGGTGAAGGGAAGACGACACAGGACAGACACACACACACGCAGGGAGAAGGGGAGATGACACAGGACAGACACACACACACACAGGGAGAAGGGGAGACGACACAGCACAGACACACACACACACGGAGGGAGAAGGAGAGACGACACAGGAGCGGATGGGGGGGTTAACTAAAAAAAACCCTTACCTTCTCCGCAGTCTTCGGGCCGCACGTGGCCCCTTTAAACTTTAAAAAAAATGGCGGACGCTGCAGGGATCCGACGTCCCTGCGCGTTCCGCATCTGGAAGCCCGGGCGGCGCGCGCTAACATCAGCGTGCTGTCGCCCCGCTTCCCTGCCGGCTTATCCCGGCAGGTCTAGCAAAGCCCTTGGAATACTGTGTTCAGTTTTGGTCACCACATCTAAAAAAAGATATTGTAGAGCTGGGAAAAGTGTACAAAAGGGCATGTGGAGCATCTCCCCTACGAGGGAAGGTTACAACCGCTGGGATGGTTTAGCTTGGAAAAAAGGAGGCTGAGGGGAGACATGACAGAGGTGGACAAAATGATGCATGGTGTGGAGATGTGGATAGGGAGACATTGTCCTCCCTCTCTCAAAATACTAGAACCCATCGGGGTCCTCCCATGAAACTGATTGGTGGGAGATCAGGACAAATAAAAGGAAGGACTTCTTCACACAGCGCAGAGTTAAATTATGGGACTCACTACCACAAGGTGTAGTGGTGGCCACCAATCTGGATGGCTTTAAAAGGGGGTTGGAGAAATTCCTGGAGGAGAAGGCTATCAGTGGCTACTAGTTGTGATGTCTATGTGGTACCTCCAGTATTGGAGGCAGGGGGCTTGTGCACACCAGTTGCTGGAGAACATGGGTGGGATAGTACTGTTTCACTCATGTCCTGCTCATGGGTTCCTTGTGAACAGGTGGTTGGCCACTGTGTGAACAGAGTGCTGGACTTGATGGACCCTTGGTCTGATTGAGCATGGCTCTTCTGAGGTTCTTATGTTTTTACTAGGGGTGTGCACGGACCCCCCACTCCGCTTCACTTTCAGATCCGCCATTTTTGGATCGGGCCGCTCTGCCCTGCCCCCACTCCGCCTATGCCCACTCCGCTCCGCTCGGAGCTCCGGATCCGGATCGGAGCTCCGTTCCCCCCCCCCATGGGGGGGGTTACCGGGCCCTGCCGCCATCGCCGCCCATGCGGCAACGGTGGCAGAGCCCGGTAAGGGACCAAGGGAGAGGGGGACCTTACCTGCCTCCATCCGTGGTCCGTCGGCGTCTTCAATTGAGCCCGCGGTTCCACCAGGAAGTCTGGGCCGCAGGGCCCGGTAAACCCCACTTACCTTTCCGGCGGAGCTCCAGATCGAGGTGAAGGATCCGCCTTCACCTCGATCCTCTTCGCCACGCTCCGCCGGCCCCCCAATCCTCTTCGCCTCCGCCTTAAGGGCAGGCGAAGCCCCCCGCTCCGCTCCTGCTTCTACGGTCCGATTAGAAGCGGAGCACATCCCTAGTTTTTACCTCCCAGTGTTCCTGCTTTATCCAGAGCTATGTGGATTGACATTTTGCTTTGTTTTTATGCAAAGAACCAAAAGAACACTCGGAAGCTCCCAGGTTTAAACTCCCGCAGAATTTCTAGGTAGAACACGGAACAAAAGCCACTGCCACTCAGTGCAGTAGAGCAGAAAGAAGTATTTGGGAGTCAATTTTGGAAAAGCCTTGTCATATAGAAATAAAGAAGTGAGCAAGAATAGTCACATATAGAGATTTTCTTTTCTCTTCTGGTATTTTCTTCATGGAGATGGGAGCTAAGCTGTGATTGTTGCAATTATTGCATTTTTCACTATGTTTGAAGCCCCCCTGCTGTAAATTTGTTCCTTGCAATCAATATACTACTAACTGTTAATACTTTCTGTCTTTTTTTTTAATCAGAGCCCATATTTGCATATCCCTGGAAGGAACCCTCTACTCCAAGGGGAGATAGTGTGAGGTAGTGGTTAGAGTGTCGGACTGGGACTCGGGAGATCCAGGTTCTAGTCCCCACTCAGCCATTTATTTATTTATTATTTATTTATTGCATTTTTATACCGCCCAATTGCCGAAGCTCTCTGGGCGGTTCGCAAAAATTAAGTAGGAAAGAACTCAGGGGCAGCAAGTGTCATTTCACACTTAATCTTCAAATTGCATTTTTTTGGGGGGGGAGGGGGGAATACCAAGAACACAGGGGGACTCAGGATGGGGGAGCTGTTCTTTCTGAAAAGGAAACCCTGAGATTGAGAAGTGAGTGCAAGGAGCTAGGTTTTTGCATGGCGCATGGAAGCTCACTGGGTGACTTTGGGCCAGACACTGATTCTCAGCCTAACCTACCTCACAGGGTTGTTGTGAGGAGAGCATGGAGAGGAGGAGGATCATGTATGCCGCCTTTGGTTCCTTGCAGGAGGAAAGAAGGTGGGCTATAAATGTAAGAAATACAGAAATAAATAAATAAATAACCTGACATCAAAGCAGGAAAGCATCCATCCTACATTCCTCTCGTGGAAACTTACACCGGAATCGTGGAGGTTTTTGGTGGGGCTGAACTACGGAAGTCTTGTGCCTTGTCATAAAAATAACTACCCAGCAGTAAATTCCCACCGACAGTGAGGTCTCCCGGCCTGTAATAATCGCTATTCTGGATGATGAAAGGCCGGATCTCGGTGCACGTGGTCCTCAGCATCTTCTGGGCGGCCCGAGGCAGGTTCCCAAACAGGAGCAGCAACAGCCGCACAATCATCGGTGGCACAGGGGTACTCAGTCTTAGCAACGAAGGAACCAAGTGATATGACACCACGTGGAAAGGCTCGGAGCGAACGTATTTAAAACATATTTTCCCCTGGATTTCTTTGTTATTGACTTGCTAGATCAAATCCATGGGGGGTTCCTGAACAATTACTGTCGGTTTGATCCTCCCAGGGTAGCAAAATAACCACAGCCCCAAAGCACTGAGCTCCATTCACACGTCAGAGGGACAAAAACAGGCTTGCATCACTCTTTGTTTCTCCATGGGCCAGTTGGACTTGACTTGACTTGCCAGCTTCAGCCCTTTGGCCTGTGTACCTCTGAGCACTGACATCCAAGATGGATTCCAGATCTGTGCCGAAGTTCATGGGCCTGGATTGATGGAGTCAGGAAGGGAGGAGTTGGTGCCTGGCTAGAGCAGTGCAAGGGATGGGTTCAGCTGTGCCTGCCGCTGCCACCCGCCCTTGCTTGAAGTGCCGCACAACCTTCTGACTGGCCCAGCAAGCGCCCAATGAAGCCACTGGGCTGTCTGTCCTCTTCATCCCAACAGTTAAAGCTGCAGGAGCCCTGCCCTCTTTTAAATCTGGTCACTCTAGTATAGCTCCTGCAGCTTTAACTGTTGGGATGAAGAGGGAATTTCAGCAGCAGCTGAGTCTGGGTGTGGCTCAGCAACCTTTATTAGGAAAAGCCAAGCAGGCAGCATTTGCTAGCTGCTGGAAACAGCCTCTCCCCAACTTCTCCTGGTTTCTTCGCCCATCTTGAACCCAACTTGGACTCCTGCTTGACCCTGCTATTGGATTGTGTATGTATTGGGCTGCCTAACTCTGTTGGACTTTTTCTGCTTTTCCTTACTCTATGGCCCTGTTCAGAAGATACCTTAAACCACAGGTTTAAGCACTGTGGTTAAAGCCATGGTTTAACATGTCTTCTAAACAGAGCCATTATCTTGGCTTGCTTCCCTGTGTCTAGACCCTGTGCCTGTTATCTAGATCCCTGCTGCATTTGCCAGAGCTTCTGAAACTTGTCTTCTGGAACATTGGCCTGGGTTATTACTTGTCCCTTCCATCAGCCCTATAATTAAGATTGCTACCAACACAGGACTGCTAAAATCAAATGTTAAAGAGAGAGATACTGTGTGTCTCTGGCTGCAGCATGGTTTAGCGTGTTGTCTGAACCAGGCCTCTGTGTGTTCTCTCCTCACCCACACCCACACCCAAAATCTGAGCTCCAGCAGGATCAGGAGAAAATTGTAATGCCCTAGGTCCTTCCTGGCTAAAAAGGATTCAGTAGCACCTTTTCCAGAGGGCTTCCTAAAACAATTCTTATCTGCCCCTTCTTATATTAGGGTGTCTAAACCCCCCTTTTTTTCAAGCAAAAATGATGAAGTAACCAGCAAACTGTTCTTTTGGTAAACATGGGGTATATGTGTGTATATCTTGTGTCACCTTAAAAACAGAGCTGCAGCACAATCCTAAATATGTCTACTCAGAAGTAAGCCCCACTAAGATCAGTAGGATTTACACCTTTCTAGTCTTGAGTCTGACTGCAAGGTTTTCTAAACAAAGGAATGTTATTCAAGCACAAAAATATAACTGTCTCACTGCCTCCTAGGGCGTTGGCATGGGTGAGCATTCTGTCTGCAAACTGATTGGTCTGGATTTGTTTCACCTGTGATGTTGAGAAGCCAAAGGTGCATTTAAAAATAAAAGTTCAGTGGTAGCAATATTTGGCTTCACACAGGCAGCTTGCGCAGGATTCTGGGCTTCCAATTCTTTGTCTACTCTCTGGTGACTGTAAGCCGATATTACTTGCTGGTTTAGAGGCAGAACAGTGTTAATGTTAAAACTTAATTCAGGTTTCAGGTAAACACTTCCTGCAGCTGGAGGCTCTACTTTTGTAGTCCTTCCTCTATCTAAAGGCAGTTGATTAGGAAGCAAGAGCTGTTTAACAAAGGGGCGTACTAAAACAAAGGACAGTACTTGCCCATAGGGAAGCCATACTTGCCCATAGGGAAACATAGGACAGAATTCTCCATAGAGAAGCCATGCTTGCCCATAGGGATCCATGGAAAAGCACTTGCCCATAGGGAAACATAGGGCAGAATTCTCCATAGAGAAGCCATGCTTGCCCATAGGGATCCATGAAAAAGCACTTGCCCATAGGGAAACATAGGGCAGAATTCTCCATAGAGAAGCCATGCTTGCCCATAGGGAAACATAGGACAGAATTCTCCGTAGGGAAGCCATGCTTGCCCATAGAGATCCATTGAGAAGCACTTGCCCATAGGGAAACATAGGGCAGAATTTTCCATAGAGAACCCCTACTTGCCCATAGGGATCCATTGAAAAGCACTTGCCCATAGGGAAACATAGGACAGAATTCTCCATAGAGAAGCCATGCTTGCCCATAGGGATCCATGGAAAAGCACTTGCCCATAGGGAAACATAGGGCAGAATTCTCCATAGAGAAGCCATGCTTGCCCATAGGGATCCATGGAAAAGCACTTGCCCATAGGGAAACATAGGGCAGAATTCTCCATAGAGAAGCCATGCTTGCCCATAGGGAAACATAGGACAGAATTCTCCGTAGGGAAGCCATGCTTGCCCATAGAGATCCATTGAGAAGCACTTGCCCATAGGGAAACATAGGGCAGAATTTTCCATAGAGAACCCCTACTTGCCCATAGGGATCCATTGAAAAGCACTTGCCCATAGGGAAACATAGGACAGAATTCTCCATAGAGAAGCCATGCTTGCCCATAGGGATTCATGGAAAAGCACTTGCCCATAGAGAAACATAGGGCAGAATTCTCCATAGAGAAGCCATGCTTGCCCATAGGGATCCATGGAAAAGCACTTGCCCATAGAGAAACATAGGGCAGAATTCTCCATAGAGAAGCCATGCTTGCCCATAGGGATCCATTGAGAAGCACTTGCCCATAGGGAAACATAGGGCAGAATTCTCCATAGAGAAGCCATGCTTGCCCATAGGGATCCATTGAAAAGCACTTGCCCATAGGGAAACATAGGACAGAATTCTCCATAGAGAAGCCACGCTTGCCCATAGGGATTCATGGAAAAGCACTTGCCCATAGAGAAACATAGGGCAGAATTCTCCATAGAGAAGCCATGCTTGCCCATAGGGATCCATTGAGAAGCACTTGCCCATAGGGAAACATAGGGCAGAATTCTCCATAGAGAAGCCATGCTTGCCCACAGGGATCCATTGAAAAGCACTTGCCCATAGGGAAACATAGGACAGAATTTTAGCAGGTGTCATTTGTATATATGGAGAACGTGGTGAAATTTCTTCTTCATCACAACAGTTAAAGCTGCAGGAGCCCTGCCCTCTTTTAAATCTGGTCACTCTAGTATAGCTCCTGCAGCTTTAACTGTTGGGATGAAGAGGGAATTTCAGCAGCAGCTGAGTCTGGGTGTGGCTCAGCAGCCTTTATTAGGAAAAGCCAAGCAGTCAGCATTTGCTAGCTGCTGGAAACAGCCTCTCCCCAACTTCTCCTGGTTTCTTCGCCCATCTTGAACCCAACTTGGACTCCTGCTTGACCCTGCTATTGGATTGTGTATGTATTGGGCTGCCTAACTCTGTTGGACTACTTCTGCTTTACCTGACTCTATGGCCCTGTTCAGAAGATACCTTAAACCACAGGTTTAAGCACTGTGGTTAAAGCCATGGTTTAACATGTCTTCTGAACAGGGCCATTATCTTGGCTTGCTTCCCTGTGTCTTGACCCTGTGCCTGTTATCTAGATCCCTCCTGCATTTGCCAGATCTTCTGGAACATTGGCCTGGGTTATTACTTGTCCCTTCCATCAGCCCTATAACTAAGACTGCTACCAACACAGGACTGCTAAAATCAAATGTTAAAGAGAGAGATACTGTGTGTCTCTGGCTGCAGCATGGTTTATCATGTTCTCTGAACCAGGCCTCTGTGTGTTCTCTCCTCACACACACCCACACCCAAACTCTGGGCTCCAGCAGGATCAGGAGAAAATTGCAATGACCTAAGTCCTTCCTGGCTAAAAAGGATTCAGTGGCACCTTTTCCAGAGGGCTTCCTAAAATAATTCCTATCTGCCCCTTCTTATATTAGGGTGTCTAAACCCCCCTTTTTCATGCAAAATAATGCAGTAATCAGCAAACTGTTCTTTTAGTAAACATGGGGTATGTGTGTGTATATCTTGTGTCACCTTAAAAACAGAGCTGCAGCACAATCCTAAATATGTCTACTCAGAAGTAAGCCCCACTAAGATCAGTAGGATTTACACCTTTCTAGTCTTGAGTCTACTTACAAGGTTTTCTAAACAAAGGAAGGTTATTAAAAGCACAAAAATATAACTGTCTCACTGCCTCCTAGGGCGTTGGCATGGGTGAGCATTCTGTCTGCTAACTGATTGGTCTGGATTTGTTTCACCTGTGATGTTGAGAAGCCAAAGGTGCATTTAAAAACAAAAGTTCAGTGGTAGCAATATTTGGCTTCACACAGGCAGCTTGCACAGGATTCTGGGCTTCCAAATCTTTGTCTACTCTCTGGTGACTGTAAGCCGATATTACTTGCTGGTTTAGAGGCAGAACAGTGTTAATGTTTAAACTTAATTCAGGTCTCAGGTAAACACTTCCTGCAGCTGGAGGCTCTACTTTTGTAGTCCTCCCTCTATCTAAAGGCAGTTGATTAGGAAGCAAGAGCTGGTTAACAAAGGGACGTACTAAAACAAAGGACAGTACTTGCCCATAGGGAAGCCATACTTGCCCATAGGGAAACATAGGACAGAATTCTCCAGAGAGAAGCCATGCTTGCCCACAGGGATCCATGGAAAAGCACTTGCCCATAGGGAAACATAGGGCAGAATTCTCCATAGAGAAGCCATGCTTGCCCATAGGGATCCATTGAGAAGCACTTGCCCATAGGGAAACATAGGGCAGAATTCTCCATAGAGAAGCCATGCTTGCCCATAGGGATCCATGGAAAAGCACTTGCCCATAGGGAAACATAGGACAGAATTCTCTGTAGAGAAGCCATGCTTGCCCATAGAGATCCATTGAGAAGTACTTGCCCATAGGGAAACATAGGGCAGAATTCTCCATAGAGAAGCCATGCTTGCCCATAGGGATCCATTGAGAAGCACTTGCCCATAGGTAAACATAGGACAGAATTCTCCATAGAGAAGCCATGCTTGCCCATAGGGATCCATTGAAAAGCACTTGCCCATAGGGAAACATAGGGCAGAATTCTCCATAGAGAAGCCATGCTTGCCCATAGGGATCCATGGAAAAGCACTTGCCCATAGGGAAACATAGGGCAGAATTCTCCATAGAGAAGCCATGCTTGCCCATAGGGAAACATAGGACAGAATTCTCCGTAGAGAAGCCATGCTTGCCCATAGAGATCCATTGAGAAGCACTTGCCCATAGGGAAACATAGGGCAGAATTCTCCATAGAGAAGCCATGCTTGCCCATAGGGATCCATGGCAAAGCACTTGCCCATAGGGAAACATAGGGCAGAATTCTCCATAGAGAAGCCATGCTTGCCCATAGGGATCCATGGAAAAGCACTTGCCCATAGGGAAACATAGGGCAGAATTCTCCATAGAGAAGCCATGCTTGCCCATAGGGAAACATAGGACAGAATTCTCCGTAGGGAAGCCATGCTTGCCCATAGAGATCCATTGAGAAGCACTTGCCCATAGGGAAACATAGGGCAGAATTTTCCACAGAGAACCCCTACTTGCCCATAGGGATCCATTGAAAAGCACTTGCCCATAGGGAAACATAGGACAGAATTCTCCATAGAGAAGCCATGCTTGCCCATAGGGATCCATGGAAAAGCACTTGCCCATAGAGAAACATAGGGCAGAATTCTCCATAGAGAAGCCATGCTTGCCCATAGGGATCCATGGAAAAGCACTTGCCCATAGGGAAACATAGGGCAGAATTCTCCATAGAGAAGCCATGCTTGCCCATAGGGATCCATTGAAAAGCACTTGCCCATAGGGAAACATTAGACAGAATTTTAGCAGGTGTCATTTGTATATATGGAGAACGTGGTGAAATTTCTTCTTCATCACAACAGTTAAAGCTGCAGGAGCCCTGCCCTCTTTTAAATCTGGTCACTCTAGTATAGCTCCTGCAGCTTTAACTGTTGGGATGAAGAGGGAATTTCAGCAGCAGCTGAGTCTGGGTGTGGCTCAGCAGCCTTTATTAGGAAAAGCCCAGCAGTCAGCATTTGCTAGCTGCTGGAAACAGCCTCTCCCCAACTTCTCCTGGTTTCTTCGCCCATCTTGAACCCAACTTGGACTTCTGCTTGACCCTGCTATTGGATTGTGTATGTATTGGGCTGCCTAACTCTGTTGGACTACTTCTGCTTTACCTGACTCTATGGCCCTGTTCAGAAGATACCTTAAACCACAGGTTTAAGCACTGTGGTTAAAGCCATGGTTTAACATGTCTTCTGAACAGGGCCATTATCTTGGCTTGCTTGCCTGTGTCTTGACCCTGTGCCTGTTATCTAGATCCCTCCTGCATTTGCCAGAGCTTCTGAAACTTGTCTTCTGGAACATTGGCCTGGGTTATTACTTGTCCCTTCCATCAGCCCTATAATTAAGACTGATACCAACACAGGATTGCTAAAATCAAATGTTAAAGAGAGAGATACTGTGTGTCTCTGGCTGCAGCATGGTTTAGCGTGTTGTCTGAACCAGGCCTCTGTGTGTTCTCTCCTCACACACACCCAAAATCTGAGCTCCAGCAGGATCAGGAGAAAATTGCAATGCCCTAGGTCCTTCCTGGCTAAAAAGGATTCAGTAGCACCTTTTCCAGAGGGCTTCCTAAAACAATTCTTATCTGCCCCTTCTTATATTAGGGTGTCTAAATCCCCCCTTTTTTCAAGCAAAAATGATGCAGCAACCAGCAAACTGTTCTTTTGGTAAACATGGAGTATGTGTGTGTATATCTTGTGTCACCTTAAAAACAGAGCTGCAGCACAATCCTAAATATGTCTACTTAGAAGTAAGCCCCACTAAGATCAGTAGGATTTACACCTTTCTAGTCTTGAGTCTGACTACAAGGTTTTCTAAACAAAGGAAGGTTATTAAAAGCACAAAAATATAACTGTCTCACTGCCTCCTAGGGTGTTGGCATGGGTGAGCATTCTGTCTGCAAACTGATTGGTCTGGATTTGTTTCACCTGTAATGTTGAGAAGCCAAAGGTGCATTTAAAAATAAAAGTTCAGTGGTACCAATATTTGGCTTCACACAGGCAGCTTGCGCAAGTGTCTGGGCTTCCAATTCTTTGTCTACTCTCTGGTGACTGTAATCCGATATTACTTGCTGGTTTAGAGGCAGAACAGTGTTAATGTTTAAACTTAATTCAGGTCTCAGGTAAACACTTCCAGCAGTTGGAGGCTCCACTTTTGTAGTCCTTCCTCTATCTAAAGGCAGTTGATTAGGAAGCAAGAGCTGTTTAACAAAGGGACGTACTAAAACAAAGGACAGTACTTGCCCAAAGAGAAACCATGCTTGCCCATAGGGATCCTTTGAAAAGCACTTGCACATAGGGAAACATGGGACAGAATTCTCCATAGAGAAGCCATGCTTGCCCATAGGGATCCATTGAAAAGCACTTGCCCATAGGGAAACATAGGACAGAATTCTCCATAGAGAAGCCATGCTTGCCCATAGGGATCGATTGAAAAGCACTTGCCCATAGGGAAACATGAGACTGAATTCTCCATAGAGAAGCCATGCTTGCCCATAGGGATCCATTGAGAAGCACTTGCCCATAGGGATCCATAGGACAGAAATGTCCATAGAGAAGCCATGCTTGCCCATAGGGATCCATTGAGAAGCACTTGCCCATAGGGAAACATGGGACTGAATTCTCCATAGAGAAGCCATGCTTGCCCATAGGGATCCTTTGAGAAGCACTTGCCCATAGGGAAACATAGGACAGAATTCTCCATAGAGAAGCCATGCTTGCCCATAGGGATCCATGGAGAAGCACTTGCCCATAGGGATCCATAGGACAGAAATGTCCATAGAGAAGCCATGCTTGCCCATTGAGATCCATGGAAAAGCACTTGCCCATAGGGAAACATGGGACAGAATTCTCCATAGAGAAGCCATGCTTGCCCATAGGGATCCATTGAGAAGCACTTGCCCATAGGGAAACATAGGACAGAATTCTCCATAGAGAAGCCATGCTTGCCCATAGGGATCCATTGAAAAGCACTTGCCCATAGGGAAACATGGGACTGAATTCTCCATAGAGAAGCCATGCTTGCCCATAGGGATCCATTGAGAAGCACTTGCCCATAGGGATCCATAGGACAGAATTGTCCATAGAGAAGCCATGCTTGCCCATAGGGATCCATGGAAAAGCACTTGCCCATAGGGAAACATAGGACAGAATTCTCCATAGAGAAGCCATGCTTGCCCATAGGGATCCATTGAGAAGCACTTGCCCATAGGTAAACATAGGACAGAATTCTCCATAGAGAAGCCATGCTTGCCCATAGGGAAACATAGGACAGAATTTGCAATGGATCCCTATGGGCAAGTATGGTTTCTCTATGGAGAATTCTGTCCCATTGTTTTCTATGGGCAAGTGGTTTGTATTGGATCCTTATGGGCAAATATGGTTTCTCTATGGGCAAGTACTGTCCTTTGTTAACAAACACAAACTGGTGTGATGGAACTTTTAGAGCATACACTCATGCACACACCATGTAGGGGGAAGAGGGGAGGGAACCCCAAAGAGCAAGACACCTTTCCCTTTGCTGAAGCCCTTTCCTATAGACTGCAACTACTGTGTGTTGCAGCTCAGTGGCCTGGCTCAGACAAAACGCTAAACCATGCTGCTTAACCACAAAATGGTTAATGGAATTCCGTTAACCATTTTGTGGTTAAGCAGCATGGTTTAGCGTGTTGTCTGAGCCAGGCCAGTGAAGAGGAAGGAAAACGTGTGTGTGTGTGTGTGTGTGTGGCCTGACTAGAAGAGGCAAGACACCCACCAATGGCACTTTGCTCTGGCAAGCAAGAAGCCTAGTGCTTTCAGCAGGAGCCTTTCCTCTGGGAAGAGAGTCTCAGTGACTTCAGCAGCAGTGTTGCACCTTGCCCTGGGGAGTGTGTGTGTGGGGTAAGGCACACTGTCTTCTTTTAATTGGATTTTAAAATTTCATATTGGTTTTAACATGTTAATGTTTTAATTTGTTTTAGGATTGTATATTTATTCTATTTTATATGTATGGTTTTATCTGTACGCTGCCCCTGAGATCCTTGTGATATAGGGTGGGATGTAAATGTTTTAATAAATAAATAAAATGCCTCTGGGAAGAAGGGGAGTCTGAACTCTCCCAAACCTGAGGGTACTTGTACAGTTCAGAGAAGTGCAGTGCCATGGGTCCTAAGCCCTGGAAAAGATGCTCCTTGATATGGGAGAAAGACTGGGCTGCCTTTCCATCCCATCTAAGCAAAGGGAATAATAGCTGTAGTTGCCAGAAACCTCCTTTTAACAAAAGATGGCCTTACATGCTAATGGCTGCCTTAAAAGACAGGTGTGCAGACTGACCAGGTGTGTCACTAATGATCACTCTGGCTATCCAGCATTCATATTCTGCTCAAATTTAAAATAAAACCACACACTTTTGCCTTTGGGGAATGCATTTTTAAGAGGTCAGTTAGGGACTGAATTGCTTGGTTCAGCCTTCCCTGATTCCTCTCAGCCCTGTTCCCTGGGCTTTTCTCCCAAGGGGGGACGGAGACGCCTTGGCTTTTGGGCTGCCTCAAAATGGAGCCGCTACTTCTCACTTGCAAAAGAGCTGCTTTGGAACAAGAGAGCTCCTTAAGCCCTGAAATAAGAGTAGGGTGACCCTATGAAAAGGAGGACTGGGCCCCTGTATCTTTAACACTTGTATTGAAAAGGGATTTTCAGCAGGTGTCATTTGTATATATGGAGAACCTGGTGAAATTCCCTCTTCATCACACCAGTGAAAGCTGCAGGAGCCCTGGCCACTTTTAAATCTGGTCACTCTAGTATAGCTCCTGCAGCTTTAATTGTGGTGATGAAGAGGGAATTTCACCAGGTTCTCCATATATACAAAGGGCACCTGCTGAAATTCCCTTTTCTATGCAACTGTTAAAGATGCAGGAGCCCTGTCCTCCTTTTCATATGGGCACCCTAAATAAGAGGCATTTGCCATGAATAAGAAACCCCAGTGCTGAGGAGAGAGAGAGAAATCCCCTCAGAAGGAATTTTATTGTTTTACTCTGTACAGCACCATGTACATTGATGGTGCTATATAAATAAATAAATAAATAAATAAATAATAATAATAATAATCAGAATGCAATTAATAACAGCTGGCTTCAGTCTCACAATTGCTGGGAGCCAGAAGGAGGCGAGGTGGACCTGAGTGAGGGTTTAGGGAATATGGCCTTAAGTAAAAAAAAGAAAGGGAAAAAAGTATTTATTAAGAGGCTTGTAAGGTGGATTTGATTTAAATCATGATTTAAATCACTACTCAGAAAGACTTTGAGGTGACCCCCCCCCCAAAAAAAGTGCGCTCTTCCTTGCTAAATTTTACACAACTCAGAGTTACCAAAGACCCATTCTTGCTGGTATAAGCTTAATATTTACAACCAGATGAAGGTTTCATTTTTAGAATAGCAACTTTTCAGAATAGTTTTACAGTTATATAAAAAAATAGTATCTAATAGTTTCTAACAGCATCATATTTGGTGATACTATTAGAAACACATCATAGATAGATAATTATGAAATTATTGTGAGGTAAACTGTCTCCAGTTTAATAGGTTAATCATTCATATTTGACCACTTTTCTGCTGTACTTTATTGGAAGGTGAAAAATAACCTTACAGAACCCTCTGGAAGAGCATGACATTGTGAATGGATTCATGGAATTCATTTACCAAAAAATTAAAAATGCCTCATGCTACGTAGTTAAAAACGAATCCTTATTTCATGATGAATAACCTTTGAACTATAATGTATCTTAAATAGAAAACTATCTTTAGATAGATTTTTCCTCAAAAAACATATCAAAAGCATCAAATTTAAATTTTAAAAAATCCATTTTTTGGGATTTTTTTTAAATCATGGATTTTTAATCAGCGATTTAATCAGTGATTTTAAAAAATCACTGTTGCTGCTTGTCGTCCTTCAGAGTTGCCACCAAGCAATCTTGAAAATCCTATAGTAAATATTAGGGTCCCCTGAGGTCTGGAGTTCTTGCTTTCTCCTGCACCCCACACTTTCAGTCCTTAATCTTTCTCAGGGACCCCCACACACACCACCCCCAAAACTTCCATGTCCCCTTTTAAGACAAATCACCCAGTCAAAATCACGCACCCCAAAGTTTTTTTTTTTTTAAAAAAAAAAACTTTTGGTGGTTTTAAATTTTGTATATTTGTTTTTAATGTTCGTTGTTTATAACTTTTGTAAACCGCCCAGAGAGCTTTGGCTATGGGGCAGTATCTAAATGTCATAAAATAATGAAGTTAACAGAAAAAGAGCACAAGTCCTGGTTTTCCTCAATCTAGAGCTTTCAGCTACAGAAGGGGCCCAATCCTCCCCCTTTCCCAAACACAAGAGGTAAAGGGGTTTAAGGACTGGGGCATTGCTTCAGTAGGAAAAGCACCTAGTTTGTGTGAGAAAGGCGGGATCTACACTATTGCTTTTAAAGCGCTTTAAAGCACTTTGAAAACGTTTTGAAACCTGTATATGCAGTGTGTCCTGGGGCCCAACAGTTGTCAAAACTTATAAAGCGCTTCCTTTTCTTTTTTAAACAAATATTTTTATTTTCTACAATACTTCAACATACACCATTACAATTGAAAAACAACAACATACTACATAAATGTTGAATAACATCAATATCATATCTATATAACATCATCAAACTTAACATATAAGTGCACCCCCCACCTCGGGATCTCATCCCGGAGTCCAAAATCTCATACTTTCTTCTGCTGGCGGTTTCCCACTTCCCTTAGAAAACACAAATATTAGGAACTGTTTCCAAATTCCTTCAAAATCATTTGTTTTAGCTATACCTCTTCTCAGTTTAATATTACAAGTCAATTTATCATTAATAGCTATATCCCATACTTCTTTGTACCATTCTTCAATACAATATTCCCCTTGAATCTTCCAGTTCCTAGCTACAATCAATCTTGCTGCAGTCAGCAAATTCGTTATCAGTTCCTTAATTTCTTTTTTACATTTTAAATCTTCAAATAGTGACAGTAATGCAACTTTTGGTGTTCGTTCTATCTTCATTCCCACAATTTCTTCAATCTCCAAAAACACCATCTTCCACAATTTTTGTACATATTTGCATTCCCACCACATATGTAAATACGTTCCTTTTCCTCCACATCCTCTCCAACAATTTGCTGAATGCTGATTATTTATCTTATTTAATCTAACCGGGGTTAGGTACCACCTCCATACAATTTTAAAGTAATTCTCTTTTATTCTCACTGACATGTTTCTCAACGCTCTTTGTTGCCATAGTCCCTCCCAGCTCTGTTGTCCTATTTGTACCTTCAAATCTGTCTCCCAAACCATTTTTCCTGAACTATCCATCGACATAAAAGCGCTTCCAAATCAGCTTTGGAAGAACCAGTTCCCCACTATATATATTATATATTAATGCCACTTTGTAGCATTACAGACTACACAAAGGCTCGAGGCTGAAAATTTCTATTCAGGAGCAAAAGCCTGCTCATGAGGAGAAGGAACCAGTCCTTTTAAAGTTTCTTTTCCCCTTCTTTTTTTAATAGCTGCTTTCAGTGCTGCAAAGCATCGAATGGGCGGAGACTGAAGGGGTCTACTCAAGAGAAGGAAGGACCAGCTGTGAATGCCAACGAGCCAGACTCCGTTCAGCTGCAGCAACAGAGCCAGCGTGTGCATAATCTCTCCGTCTCCTCCAGGACCTCAGTTGGGTGGAGAGTTTGCGCAGGGGAGAGACTCAAACGAAGAACCAGCCCTGCTGTGGCCAGCAGCACAAAGGCCCAACTGGCCATGTGGGGCCAGAGACTCACCTGGAAGTGGCTCATTTAAAAAAACCAGAGCTGCCTCGTGGGGGCATAGCCGGGCATAGCCGCCTCGTGGGGGCATAGCCGCCTCATGGGGGCATAGCTGGGCATAGCTGCCTCGTGGGGGCATAGCTGGGCATAGCCGCCTCGTAGGGGCATAGCTGGGCATAGCCGCCTCATGGGGGCATAGCCGCTTCGTGGGGGCATAGCTGGGCATAGCCGCCTCGTGGGGGCATAGCCGGGCATAGCCGCCTCGTAGGGGCATAGCCGCCTTGTAGGGGCATAGCCAGGCATAGCCACCTCGTAGGAGCATAGCCGCCTCATAGGGGCATAGCCGGGCATAGCCGCCTCGTGGGGGCATAGCCGGGCATAGCCGCCTTGTGGGGGGGGCACAGCTGCCACGTTGCCACGAGGGAGGACAGCTGAGCACAGCCGCCACGAGGGGCACAGCCGAGCACAGCCACCATGAGGGGGCACAGTCGCCGCGAGGGGGCATAGCCGGGCACAGTCACCACGAGGGGGCATAGCCGGGCACAGCCACCACATGGCATAGCGCCTTCTTGCTTGGCCTGCCTGCTTACCGGGACTGTTTCAACCTGCAGCTGGCCACTAAGGGTTTGCTGTTGGGGACTCTGTGGTGGCTGGATTGGCCCAGAGCCTCACTTGGAAGTGGCTCATAAAAGACCTAGCCCTGCCGTGTCCTTCCTTCCTGGGAGCAGCACAAAGGCCCAACTGGCAGCGTGAGACACCCAGCCCTCTGCCTCAGCTGCGTTTTACCTGCTAGCAAGAGTGTCTTCTCGCTTGGCCTGCCTGCTGACCTGGACGGCTTCAATCTGCAGCTTGGCTGGTAAGGGTTGGCCTCTGGGGACTGTGTGGTGGGGGGATTGGGCCGGAGCCTCACCTGGAAGAGGCTCATTTTAAAAAACACCACCAGCCCTGCCACTTGGGGGCAAGCCTCAACACGCGGGCGACATTTACGATCATCAGAGGGGGGCCCTGCTTCTCGTTCCAAGAAGAACAAACTGTCGTCATGAAGATCCTCAACGGCAGGGCCTTCTCTGTAGCAGCTCCCACCCTCTGGAAAAACCCTCCCTCGTGCAGTTTGGGTGGCGGAAAATGTAACTTCCTTCAAACGCCTCCTGAAGACGTACCTGTTTAGACAAGCTTTCCCTGGACTATAACTTGCATTGGTTTTATATGACATTTTAAAATCGTTATTCTTGATTTTGTGTATTATGATTTGAGCTGCCCAGAGAGCCTTGGCTGTTGGGCAGTATAAATATATAATAAAGGAATAAAATAGGGTTCTGCTCTCTTGGCTAGTCTGCTGTAGTTATGGCCGGGATGGTCAGAGAATTACTTGGCCAGTGGCTTTGCTCCCCTTCTCCTCCTGGTTGTCCTGAACAGCAAATGAGCCAACAAAGCCCTATTGAAATGCAGCTTCTGTTTGAGGGACATCTGAAAACTAAAGGTGTCTCTTTGGAGATTGCAATTAGTAAGTTTTAGTTTGCATTAGTCTTAAGTGTTTTATTTGTTCTTGTGTGTAATTGTACGTTTTCACTTCTCTTCTCAGCTTGTCTGTCTGCTTGATCTACTTGCATCAAAGAAAGCTAAGTGCCTGGGATTTCATTTTATAATGTTTCTTGTGTTTTGCATTGTTGTGGGTTGCATTTTATTTTCTGATGCATTTGGGGTTGGAATTGTGGGTTGCATTTTATATTCTGATGCATTTGGGGTTGGAATTGTTGTGGGTTGCATTTTATTTTGTAATGAATTTTGTGGTTTGAATGGTTATTATTGTGAGAGTTGGGTTGTGTAACTTTTTTAGCGTTTATCACGCAATCCTACGTGTGTTTAATCAGAAGTAAACCCCAATGACCCTGTTCAGGAGGTGCCTTAAACTACGGTGGTTCAGGCTTTTTTGTTAACAAAAAAGTCTGAACCAGTGGGGTTTAAGGAGCCTTCTGAACAGGGCCAATAGGGTCTGGTTTAGAGAAAGAATGATTGGTACTGATAGGGTTAAACTTAAACCCCTTACCAAGATTCCTTCCTGGCTTCCTAAACGTGCTTTCACATTTTATATTGTATTTTATTTGATGATGCATTCTGTGGTTTGAATTGTTGTGTATTTCATTTTATTTAATGATGCGTTTTGTGGTTTGAATTGTTGTGAATTGCCCACAGAGCTCAATTGTAAGAGTTGGTTAGTGCCAACTTTGCCCTTTCCCCTTGCAGGGAATGAGGAGCAGGACTTCCTTTTGCTTCTAGTACAGAACTTTAAGGAGGCTTCATGCAATCATACTCTGTTTTAATTCCATGTATTTTAAATATTTATTATGTGTTTTCATGTGTTTTATTGGTCTGTTGACTGTAATAAAAAGAATTGAATTGATGGTGCCATTTTTAGGATTTATCACACAATCCTATGTGTGTTTAATTGGAAGTAAATCCCAATGTGTTTAACTGCGAAATGGAAGGGCACCAGGGCAAGGGTGGGTTAGAGCAGCGATGGTGCGGTTGGGATTGCTTCCTAGCTTCCTCGCTTGCAGACTTCGAGGACCAGGCCCACTCCCATCACGTCTGACAAGGTAAGACATTGTGGGTACTCTTACTTCTTTGCTAGCAATTGTTTCATTACCTAGTCATGTTTTATTAGGTTGTGTGGGGTGGCACAGTTTTTGGGATTGCTTCAGGCAGCAAAACTCCTTGGGCCAGACCCGGACTTAGAACTGTGTTAGACACAGTTTGCATCCCCTTTATGGGATGTCTCAGGTTAGCTATGGTGCCCTTCCAAGGACCCTCCTTCACGGAGAGCGTTATGGTCTAAGTGCTGGAACTTAGCGGACTTCTTTGCCTCCTCTTCACGAGGACCTGACTTGGGACTGTGTTACACACAGGCAGTGTTCCCTTCATGGGAATGTCTCAGGTTAAGTGAAGATGCCCTAGCAGGCATGGCCAGCATTCATGCATTTTGTGGTTTTAATTGTTGCGAATTGCCCAAAGTGCTTCACTGCAAAGAGTTGGTTTGTGCCCCTTTTTAGGGCTTATCACACAATCCTATGTGTGTTTAATTAGAAGTAAATCCCAATGTGTTTAACTGTGAAATGGGAGGGCACCAGGTTGGGGAATGGTGGTTTAGAGGAGCAATGGCTGGCTGTGATACGGTTAAACTCCCCTTACCAAGATTCCTTCCTGGCTTCCTAATTACAATATAAAATGTAAAAGCACATTTTATTTCATAAAGCATTTTGTGGTTTGTATTGCATTTTTTGTTATGGATTTTGTGATTTTAACTGTGTATTGCGTGTTATTTGAACATGCATTTTGGAGGTTCAATTGTTGTGTGGTTTTGATTGTTGTGAGTTCCTCAAAGGGCGTCATTGGTAGAGACAGGGCTGGACATCGCAAGATTGGTTCCTAATTGCAATATAAAATGTAAACTCAAGATTCCTTCCTTGCTTCCTAATTGCAATATAATATGTAAAAGCGCATTTTATTCCATATTTTGTGGTTTTAATTGTTGTGTGTTGTGTTTTATTATGCATTTTGGTGGTTTAATTGTGTATTGTGTATTGCAATTTGAGGGGTTAATTGTTGTGTATTGTGTTTGATTTTACTATGCAATTTGAGGGGTTAATTATTGTATATTGTGTTTGTTTTTTTACTACGCAATTTGGGGATTTAATTGTTATGTATTGTGTTTGATTTTACTATTCAAATTGGGGGGTTAATTGTTGTGTGTTGCAATTTATTGTGTTTTATTTCATTTCTTAAATTTTTATACTGTCCCATAGCCGGGGCTCTCTGGGAAGTTCACAAAAAAATAATTCCAGGCTCATAGAATCATAGAATAGTAGAGTTGGAAGGGGCCTATAAGGCCATCAAGTCCAACCCCCTGCTCAATGCAGGAATCCAAATAATAATAATAATAATAATAATAATAATAATAATAATAATTTTATTTCTTAACCGCCTCTCCCTCTGGATCGAGGCAGGGAACAACATAGAACAATACAGATAGTGGGATAATTGTAAACAGTGAGGTCAAAATAAATTTAACTGCAAAAAGCTGCAACTGCATTATCAGTAAACAAGGTAAATGATAACATCATCGCCCTGACACCAGGATACAATCAGACAGCTGGTGTTAATTGGCTTAATGGCCAGAGATGTCGATGTATTCGACATAATTATGCATGGGGGGTTAATAGTTGTGAATTTCCCAAAGAGCCTGGTTGTAAGAGTTTGTGCCCACAGGCTTTTTGCAAGGTAAGTGTTCATAGGAATGATGCATCTCATCAGGATCATTAACATCAGTTGAAGACTTCTGACAAGGTGAGTGCAAGACTGTACCTGTGTTAGAGTAGAATGATAAAAACTCAGCTTAGCTTAGTCCTACGTACATCTTTTCTCAGACATTGTTAGTTCTGTTGCTTCTTTACTAGCAATTGTTTAAATATCTAGTCATGTTTTATTGGGTTGTGTGGGGTGGCACAGTTTTTGGGATTGCTTCAGGCAGCAAAATACCTTGGGCCAGACCTGGACTTTGGATTGTGTTATACACAGGTAATGTCCCCTTTATGGGGATGTGTCAGTTTAGCAATGGTCGCTTGCAAACATGGCTGGCCCTCCATGGAGAACGTTATGCGCTAAGTGTAAGGACTTAGCAGTCTACTTGCCATCTCTTCATGGGTTGGCTGACTAAGTGCTGTGTTACACACAGGTAGCGTTCCCTTTATGGGGACATCACAGGTTAGCAATGGTCACTTGCAAGCAAGGCTGGCCCTCCATGGAGAACGTTATGCGCTAAGTGTAAGGACTTAGCAGTCTACTTGCCATCTCTTCATGGGTTGGCTGACTAAGTGCTGTGTTACACACAGGTAGCGTTCCCTTTATGGGGACGTCACAGGTTAGCAATGGTCACTTGCAAGCAAGGCTGGCCCTCCATGGAGAACGTTATGCGCTAAGTGTAAGGACTTAGCAGTCTACTTGCCATCTCTTCATGGGTTGGCTGACTAAGTGCTGTGTTACACACAGGTAGCGTTCCCTTTATGGGGACATCACAGGTTAGCAATGGTCACTTGCAAGCAAGGCTGGCCCTCCATGGAGAACGTTATGCGCTAAGTGTAAGGACTTAGCAGTCTACTTGCCATCTCTTCATGGGTTGGCTGACTAAGTGCTGTGTTGCACACAGGCAGTGTCCCCTTTTATGGGGACGTCACAGGTTAGTAATGTTCTTCGTGGATTATGGAGGTTTTAATTGTTGTATATTGCATTTACTGTACACATTTAACATTAGTCATTAGGCAGATTTAAAATATAAATTAAAGAGAGGATATTAAATCAAAAGAAATGTTTTTATTATGAATTTTATTTTATTTTTCTCCTGAGATATTAATATAACAATCTAATAAAGGCATCTGAAACCTGAGTTGGTGTATTTATTTTTGTCCGTGTGCATTTATTTTGCTTGTGTATATGTAATAAAAGCATTCTGTTGCAAAAGTGTCATTTTCCTTTTGTCACATTACTCTAAAAAGTTTATTAAGTTTCTCTGAAAGTGCCATTTTTCATGCTATAATGTATCATCTTATGTTGAAATGTTTTGCATCCTTCCAAAATTTGTTTATGTGCATTTGGCGATCTGCATTTTATTTTACAAAGTATTTTGTGGTTTTAATTGTTGTGAACTGCCCAAAGAAATTAGTTGTAAGAGTTGGTTTGTGTCATTTTTTTTTAGGGTTTATCGCAAGGTCCGATTTGTGTTTGTTCAGAGGTAAATCCCAATGCATTTAACTGTGGAATGCGAGGACTCCGGATTGGTGAAGTTTGGATTAGAACTTGAGTGGTTGTCAGTGATAGGGTTACACATCCCTTACCAGGACTGCGCTTTTACATTTTATATTGCAAAACATTTTATGGTTTTAATTCTTGTGTATTGCATTTTATTTTGCAATGTGTTTTGAGGGTTTTAATGGTTGTGAATTGCCCGAAGAGCATTGTTGTAAGAGTTAGTTTTTGTCATTTTTTAAGGGTTTATTGCAAAGTGGACAGAAGTAAATCACAATGTGTTTAACTGTGAAATGGTGGGTGAGGGACCAGCTTGGGTAAAGGTGTTTTAGAGGAACTGTTGGCAGTGATTGGGTTAAATACACCTTACCAAGTTTCCTCATTGCACGTTTTCATTGTTGCGTATTGAATTTTATTATTTTATTATAAAACTTAAATATCACCATAATACAGAAATCTTAAAAGCAAGGAATAAGTAATAAATTGCTATATATATTTAAAAGAAAGAGTCCGACACTATAAATACCCAGTAGGAATTTAACATTAATTATTAGGCAGGTTTAAAATAAGATAAATTAATGGGAGGATAGGTATCAAATAGAAAGGTAGACTGTTTTTTATTATTATGTACTTTAATTTTTCTCTCCTGAGAAACTATTGAAACCATAACCTAATAAAAGCATCTGAAACCTGTGTTGGTACTTTTATTTTGTTTGTGTGAATATAATAAAACGCCGGCATTCTGTTGCAAAAGCGTCTCCTTCCTTTGCTTTCTCAATAGTCTAAAATGTTGAGTATGTTTCTCTGTAAGTGCTGTTTCCCATTCTGTATTGTACCGTCGTCTTAGGTTTAAACCCTTTTGCATCCTTCCAAGAGTTGGGAAATGCTATTTCCCATACTGTATTGTACCGTCGTCCTTAGTTTAAACCTTTTGCGCCCTTCCAACATTTGGCTATCTGCATTTTATTTCAAAATGCATTTTGTGCCTTTAATTGTTGTCAGTAGACCAAAGAGTTTGTGCCCACTTTGTGATAAATCCTAACAGTGTTCAGTTAGGAATGACACATCCCATTACTTCTGTCAAGGTAAGTGTAATTTGTACATGTGTGAGAGCAGAATTATAAAAACTCAGCTTAGTCCTATGTACATCTTTTCTCAGAGACATTGTTAGTTCGCTTACTGCTTTATTGATAATAGTTTCATTACTTAGTCATGTTTCGTTAGGTTGTGTGGGGTGGCACAGTTTTGGGGATTGCTTCAGGCAGCAAAATACCTTGGGCCAGACCTGGATTTAGAACTGGGTTACAGCCTGCATCCCCCTACATGGGGATATCTCAGGTTAGCAATCCTGACTTGCAATCCTGAAGAAAGTTATGCTTGAAGTTCTCAGACTTGGGGGGAGTCTACACAGCGTTCCGAAGACGCCCCGAAGCCACTTGAGGGCGCCCCGGAAACGCTCGTGTAGTATGTACCTTAATCGTCCCCAGAAGAGGAGGAGGAGGAGGCGTGCTTCAGTGTTGCAGACTGTGGGCGGGCTGCTCCAGGCTCCGTTTCCCTTTAGCCAGCAGGCCCTGCGAGAGCTCCCAGCAGCGGGGCTGGGTCGTGGGAGGGAAGAGAGTGGACGGGCGAGAAGAGAGCGGACGGGCGAGGAAAGGGGCAGAGGCCCCTGCGCGGTCCCGGGGGCATGGGAGGCGCTCTCCCCTTTCCTCGCCCGTTCGCTCTCTTCCCTCCCACGACCCAGCCCTGCTGCTGGGAGCTCTCGCAGAGCCTGCTGGCTAAAGGGAAATGGAGCCTGGAGCAGCCCGCCCGCAGTCTGCGCTGCCGAAGCATGCCTCCTCCTTCGCCTCTTCTGGGGACGATTAAGGTACGTACTACACAAGCGTTTTTGGGGCACCCTCAAGTGGCTTCGGGGCGTCTTCGGAACGCTGTGTAGACTCCCCCATAGAGACCTAAGAGCTTGGGTGTAAGAGTTTGTTTGTGCCAACTTTGTGATAAAGCTTAACAGTGTTCAGTTCCCAATCAGGCTTTCTGCAAGGTAATTGTGCACAGGAATGACGCGTCCAAACAGGATCAATGATCAGTTGAAGACTTTGAGGACCAGGCCCACTCCCATCTCTTCTGACAAGGTAAGTGTACAATTTTTACATGTGTGGAAGCAGAATCATGAAAACTCAACTTCTCAGAGACATTGTTCTGTTGCTTCTTTACTCATAATAGTTATATTGCCTAGTCATGTTTTATTGGGTGGTGCGGGGTGGTGCAATTTTTTGTATTGGTTCAGGCAGCAAAACACCTTGGGCCAGACCTGGACTTAGAACTCTGTTAGACAGAACTTGCATCCCTTTATGGGATGTCTCAGGTTAGCTGTGGTGCCCTTCCGAGGACCCTCCTTCACGGAGAACGTTGTGGTCTAAGTGCTGGAACTTAGCGGACTTCTTTGCCTCCTCTTCACGAGGACCGCTGACTTGGGACACTTGTGATCTTGATCATGCTTGATTCCTCTACTGAGGATGTGCCTAAATTCCTAAATTCTTAGCATATGTCCAGGATTCCTATTGGAAATCCCACGAGCCCTTAAAGGACTGGATTTCCTGATAACGCACATCCCTAGCCAAGAAGCGTTCATCTAACGAGAGGATGTACGGCTGGGTCCAGGTGTTCAGAAATTCCTGTTTGAGAGAAGGGTGGGTCACTCTTGGGTCGACCTGTGCAGAGGACCTGCAACCCTGTGGGACTCCCTTGGACCTCTCATGCCATCCTTCTGGGAAGGCTGCCTTGAGTTGGGATGTGAAGTCATTATTGTGATGGTCCCGCTCCTGCCAAGAATTTTGAAGGTGCTGGTAGGGGATGATGGATCTGTCCTATGGCAGTCTTACTACGGAGTGTCTCAGGGCTTTATTTGACCCCCAAGCTTTTCAACATCTACATGAAACCGCCGGGAGACGTTTACCAGGGGTGCGGGCTGAGGCATCACCCATGACACCCAGCTTCGCCTCTCCTTCTCAGCTAACAGAGGTGGGGCAGTTGGAGCCCTGAACCAGCGCACGGGCAGGAGAATGGACTGGATGAGGGCCAATAAACTGAGATTCAATCCAGCCAACACAGAAATACTGTTTGCAGGTGGTTCATCATTCCGGCTTAGTGACATTGACCCTGTTCTGGCGGGGAGTTTCAGACTTCCCAATCGGTGACGTCTGTAGTTTGGGGACGGTCATGGATCCATCGTTGCCCGTAGAGGCACAGGCTCCCTCCGTGGCTCAGAGTAGCTTCTCATTAGCTTAGGCCAGGGAGGAACAGCTGCAGTTGTTTTGGCCTACAACTCCCATGATCCCCTGCCATCGGTGATGCTGGCTGGAGCTGATGGGGATTGTAGTCCAAAACAACTGAGGTCACCATTTTTTTTTTTAATTTCCATTTGTATTTTAGTTGTGTTTTATTTTACTTTAGTTCATTTTTTTTCCTTTTTATTTACTGGACCCAATCCCAAAGTTCTTCAAGCATTTAAAATAATAAGAAATTAAAACAGAATAAAAACTAGCCAAGATTTAAACAACAGAAATAAATATACTAAACTAAAACCAGCAGGAGAGAAAATCACTAAAATCGCTGAGTGTCTAATAATATTTAAAATAACTAAGAAGAAGTAAAAACATCCCTTTAAAAGGTGGTGCTCTGAGCCCCTGAGGGAGCCTGTGCCTCTGCGGACGATAACGGATCCATCATCGTCCCCAACTTGCAGACCTCACCCTTTAGGAAGCCTGAAACCCCCTTCCAGAACAGGGTGACTGTCACTTAACCGGATAGATGAGCCACCCACAAACAGTATTTCTGTCTTGTCTCGATTGAATCTCAGTTTATTGGGCCCTCATCCAGCCCACTCCTCTGCCCATGCGCTGGTTCAGAGCTTCAACTGCCTCACCTCTGTTTAGCTGAGAAGGAGAGGTGGAGCTACGTGTCATTGGTGATGCCTCCGCCTGCACCCCTGGTTAACGTGTCCCGGCGGTTTCATGTAGATGTTGGAAAGCATGGGGGTCAACTACAGCCCTGAGGCACCCTGTAGCAAGACCGCCATAGGACAGACCCATTATCCCCTGCCACCACCTTCTCTAAGGGGCATTCTAGGCAGGAGCGGAACTGTTGCAATACGCGACTTCACATCCCAACCCAAGACAGCCTTCCCAGAAGGATAGCATAAGAGGTCCAAGGGAGTCCACAGGGTTGCAGGTCCTTCTCCCGGCAAAGGACACAAGCAGGCTTGCACGTCCCTCACATGGCTCAGGTCGACCTAATTGTTTCATGACCTAGTCATGTTTTATTGGGGATTGCTAAAGCAATTTGGGATTGCTTCGGGCAGCAAAACACCTTGGGACAGACCTGGACTTAGAACTGTGTTAGACACAGCTTGCATCCCCTTTATGGGATGTCTCAGGTTAGCTATGATGCCCTTCCAAGGACCCTCCTTCACGGAGAACGTTATGGTCTAAGTGACTCCTCTTCACGAGGACCGCTGACTTGGGACTGTGTTACACACAGGCAGTGTCCCCTTAATGGGAAGTCTCAGGTTAGTGAAGATGCCCTAGCAGGCATGGCCAGCATTCATGCATTTTGTGGTTTTAATTGTTGTGAATTACCCAAAGTGCTTCACTGCAAAGAGTTGGTTAGTGCCCTTTTTTAGGGTTTATCACACAACCCTATGTGTGTTTAATTAGAAGTAAATGCTAATGTGTTTGACTGAAATGGGAGGGCACCAGGTTGGGGAAGGGTGATTTAGAGGAAGAACGGTTGACAGTGATAGGGTTAAACACTCCTTACCAAGATTCCTTCCTAGTTTCCTGGCTTGCAGACTTTGAGGACCAGGCCTGCTCCCATCACGTCTGGGAAGGTAAGACATTGTTGGATCTCTTGCTGCATTACTGGTAATTGTTGCATTACCTAGTCACTTTTGGAAGGGGGGTTGTGTGGGGTGGCACAGTTTTGGGGATGGCTTCATGCAGCAAAATACATTAGGCCAGACCTGGACTTAGAACTGTCTTACACACAGGTGCGCGTCCCCTATATGGGGATATCCCAGGTCAGTGAAGGTGCCCTAGGAAGCAGAGCCATCCTCTCTTTCCTGCGTTTTGAGGGTTTTAGTTGTTGTGTACTACATTTTATTTCATGGCTGACTGTGGGGAGTACTAAGAGTGGTATTCTTGTGTAAAATTACATGTGAGCACACTTGTGATCTTGATCACGCTTGATTCCTCTACTGAGGATGTGCTTAAATTAATTCCTAAATTCTTAGCATATGTCCAGGATTCCTATTGGAAATCCCACGAGCCCTTAAAGGACTGGATTTCCTGATAACGCACATCCCTAGCCAAGAAGCGTTCATCTAACGAGAGGATGTATGGCTGGGTCCAGGTGTTCAGAAATTCCTGTTTGAGAGAAGGGTGGGTCACTCTTCGGTCGACCTGTGCAGAGGACCTGCAACCCTGTGGACTCCCTTGGGCCTCTCATGCCATCCTTCTGGGAAGGCTGCCTTGAGTTGGGATGTGAAGTCATTATTGTGATGGTCCCGCTCCTGCCAAGAATTTTGAAGGTGCTGGTAGGGGATGATGGACCTGTCCTATGGCAGTCTTACTACGGAGTGTTTCAGGGCTTTATTTGACCCCCAAGCTTTTCAACATCTACATGAAACCGCCGGGAGACGTTTACCAGGGGTGCGGGCTGAGGCATCACCCATGACACCCAGCTTCGCCTCTCCTTCTCAGCTAACAGAGGTGAGGCAGTTGGAGCCCTGAACCAGCGCATGGGCAGGAGAATGGACTGGATGAGGGCCAATAAACTGAGATTCAATCCAGCCAACACAGAAATACTGTTTGCAGGTGGTTCATCATTCCGGCTTAGTGACATTGACCCTGTTCTGGCGGGGAGTTTCAGACTTCCCAATCGGTGACGTCTGTAGTTTGGGGACGGTCATGGATCCATCGTTGCCCGTAGAGGCACAGGCTCCCTCCGTGGCTCAGAGTAGCTTCTCATTAGCTTAGGCCAGGGAGGAACAGCTGCAGTTGTTTTGGCCTAAAACTCCCATGATCCCCTGCCATCGGTGATGCTGGCTGGAGCTGATGGGGATTGTAGTCCAAAACAACTGAGGTCACCATTTTTTTTTAATTTCCATTTGTATTTTAGTTGTGTTTTATTTTACTTTAGTTCATTTTTTTCCTTTTTATTTACTGGACCCAATCCCAAAGTTCTTCAAGCATTTAAAATAATAAGAAATTAAAACAGAATAAAAACTAGCCAAGATTCAAACAACAGAAATAAATATACTAAACTAAAACCAGCAGGAGAGAAAATCACTAAAATCGCTGAGTGTCTAATAATATTTAAAATAACTAAGAAGAAGTAAAAACATCCCTTTAAAAGGTGGTGCTCTGAGCCCCCGAGGGAGCCTGCACCTCTGCGGACAATGACGGATCCATCATCGTCCCCAACTTGCAGACCTCACCCTTTAGGAAGTCTGAAGCCCCCTTCCAGAACAGGGTGACTGTCACTTAACCGGATAGATGAGCCACCCACAAACAGTATTTCTGTCTTGTCTCGATTGAATCTCAGTTTATTGGGCCCTCATCCAGCCCACTCCTCTGCCCCTGCGCTGGTTCAGAGCTTCAACTGCCTCACCTCTGTTTAGCTGAGAAGGAGAGGTGGAGCTACGTGTCATTGGTGATGCCTCCGCCTGCACCCCTGGTTAACGTGTCCCGGCGGTTTCATGTAGATGTTGGAAAGCATGGGGGTCAACTACAGCCCTGAGGCACCCTGTAGCAAGACCGCCATAGGACAGACCCATTATCCCCTGCCACCACCTTCTCTAAGGGGCATTCTAGGCCGGAGCGGAACTGTTGCAATACGCGACTTCACATCCCAACCCAAGACAGCCTTCCCAGAAGGATAGCATGAGAGGTCCAAGGGAGTCCACAGGGTTGCAGGTCCTTCTCCCGGCAAAGGACACAAGCAGGCTTGCACGTCCCTCACCTGGCTCAGGTCGACCTAATTGTTTCATGACCTAGTCATGTTTTATTGACTAGGGGAATTTGGGGATTGCTTCGGGCAGCAAAATACCTTGGGCTAGACCTGGACTTAGAACTGTGTTACACACAGCCAGGATTCCCTTCATGGGATGTCTCAGGCCAGTGAAGGTGCCCTAGGAAGCAGAGCCAGCTTCTCCTTCATGGAGAAGGCCACGCTTGAAGTTCAGGGACTTAGCAGTCTGACCTGCCTCTTCATGGGGATGGCTGACTTCAGAACTGACAGACATGTTCACAAACTTGTTATTTGGAGTTAACAGAACACAGGCTTCTAATATTGAAGGCTGAGTTCAGAATGTATTTAAATGGTTCTCACAGAAAAGAGACATTTGCACTGAGATTGTTTACTTCGTGGTATAAAAAGGCTGCTGTAACTGTTCTCTGGGCCTTCCCTCTCCTATTGGGGTTCAGCCCACTGCTGTGCAAACTCTCTTTTGCTGTGGGAAATAATTCTATTGCTAGTGTCTCACTGGTCTCTTTGTCTGTGCCTTGGAGATCCATGACAATACCTGGGGGCCCTCGTCTGGGATTTGACAGCACTCATCAGAAGCACACAGGCAGAAGCTCTCTGGGGACTGCCATTCCAGCATGTACCCAAGGTAAGAGACCTTTTGAAATCCCTATTGGCTTAGCCTCCTGTTTCAGGTGACAGCGTGGGTCTGGATCACACTGGACTCCCAACCCAAGACTTCTGTGAGACCCAGCAAAACAGACTTAGAAAAGTGGGCCTGGTCCATTGGAGGGGCAGATGAGGTTTAACATGGCTGGGCCCAGCGCAAAAGACAGGTCCGTAAAACAGGTACCTGAGGAAGCAAGTGAACAGAGCTGTCGTTGACACCCACGGTGTATATGTACAAAAGTTATGGGCCATGACCGGCAAATTCGAAAACACTTAAATTGTTCAGATTCTCTTTAAGATAGCTAGGAAGAAGTTGAATGGTTTGTGGCTTAGTTTGCAAAGAGACAGGTAGAAGAAGAGTTTAAATCTGGCATCTAGCAAAAGGTGTTGTGGAGCCCAGGGACAAGAACCGAGAAAGAAAGGGGAGGGAGATTTCTCCTGGCAAAGAAAGAAAGAATTTTTAGGCTGTTGTATATTTAAGCTACCTGCATTTTTTTAAATGTATCACTAGTATTGAATTGTAGGAGTAGAAAGTTCAGACTCTGAAGAGTTAAATTGCATTTAGAGTTCAAGCAATTCAGAATCTCATTTTTTTTAAAAGCCCACAAAACAAGAACAATGCAGAATCCATGGTAGATTCAAGGGCAGAGGCGATGGATGAGAACATGGTGTGAGCAAAAAGCAAAATCACCCTAGAATATTGCCACTATTGTGGTGAAATTGGTCACTAGAAGATGAGTGTCCTAATAAGGCTGGCCACCTTATGCAGACACCTCATAAAGCTAGCTGATCTACACTGAAGTTTCAAGATTTCCTTACAGCTACAATGTCTGTTAAAAAAAAAACTATAACTGTTGTAGGCATGTTTCTTAACTAACTGCCTCACTATCCAGACCAACATGCTTCCTCTTTAAGCAGAAAGCTATTCTGTAAATAAAGATTTACTCAGCACATGAAGCATTTCTTGATGCCCTAAATATGTTGTGACCTTGCTGCAAAGCATGGTGTGTGTGTTCTCCTGATTCCTCTTCATGAAATCCAAACTTCCAGCCTGATCACCTGGGGGTCTTGGAATTTGATGAAATCCCTTTTTTGCAATTAAGAAAAGGGAGTATCAAGGATATCAGGGCACACCATGTTTCCAAGGAAGGGCAAGCTCATACCTTCTGCGTAGTCTGAGCTATATGCAGTTGATAACGCCGCAGAGCAGTTGGGTGTGTGGCCGGCCTCTGGCACTTACGAAGAAGAGATTAGTCCTTATGGGAACCCTCATGGGTAAACCAATGACTCCCCCCCCTACTAAAATTCAGCCCACCAAACTCAAGCTAACAGATGATCAAGTATTAAGACTATGGCCGTGCATTAATGAAGTAGTTTTAGGTTGTCATTCACAGAGTAAAGACACCCAGACGAGCCCTGCTACGACCACCGGCATCACGGTTCTTCAGTGGACAAGAGTGTCCAGGTGGAAAGGTCCCTACCAGATCTTCCCGGATCCACACATCACGCTGCAAGAGGGCCGTTGACCCAGACTTCGCCAGTCAAGTGTAGACAGCGACCGATGGCGGCGCGCTCAAGGACAACGCAGGCGATTTCTCCCCGACGCGGCCAACAGCAGGTGTCGACTGCTTCTCCCAAGACCCAGCGGATCATGCCCGGAGACCACCTAACTCTACTCTACAAATATTTAAGGGCCATAATAATGCCCAGCCACTCTCCAGAAACCAAAAAGGTTTCATGATCCTACTGGTAGAGTTGGCAAAAGCACAGCAAGAGCCAAATGCCAGCTGCACGAAGACAGACTTCGCCAGGCAGCCAATGATGACTGAGATGGGCACCCTGTTCCAGTACGGCGGCCTTGTTCTCTTTGAACTATGCTTTATGGGAAATAAAGAAGGGAATAGTACAACTAAGTATAGCAGTAGCAGAAATAGTTAACCTTATTCAACTGTTGGATGTGTGCTTTAATTACTTCAAGCGTTAGCTGTTTTTATGCTTTTGTTTTTAAAATTTGTATATCGATTTTTAATGTTCAGTCTTAATCTTTGTAACCCGCCCAGAGAGCTTCGGCTATGGGGCGGCGTATAACTGTTAACCATACTAACCTTACTAACCTTACTAACCTTAGTTAACCTTACTAAACTGTTGGATATGTGCTTTTATTGTTTTAAATGTTAGCTGTTTCTATGCTTTTGTTTTTAAAATTTGTATATCGATTCTTAACGTTCAGTCTTTTTAATCTAATCTTTTTCATCTTTGTAAACTGCCCGGAGAGCTTCGGCTATGGGGCGGTGTATAAATGTAATAAATAATAATAATAATAATAATAATAATTAAAAATGCCAGCCCATCATGCACAAGGCATACCTGTAACTGGTGTGCCTGCCTGTCTCGGGCAAAAGAAGGGTAGAAGGCATACCGGTTTGAACAAAACATCACCAAAGAAAATGAACAAGCTTTGGTACAGAGATATATAGACTTTGCAGCTGAGAATCTAGTGACTGAATTTGCTTCCATCCCCCTTTCTCCTCCTCCCTCCCCACCCCCTTTCCTTTTGTGTCATGTTTTTTAGATTGTAAGCCTGTGGGCAGGGATGTTTTTTAGATTGTAAGCCTGTGGGCAGGGACTGTCTTAAGAAATACTTTTGTAAGCTGCCTTGGGAGCCTTTTTGGCTAAAGGGCAGAATAAAAGTGCTTAATAAATAAATAAGGAAATAAAGGATGGAATATAATCCATCCCAGTATGAAACCCCTCTATGCTGTCAGTTCAATGGCCCATATCAAAATGCCACACATACTCAGTGACAACCCGTAGGAGATTACCCAAACAGCAAAAGTTATTGTGGATTACTTGATTGGCACTCATTATGGGAAAGTTTTAAGAGGTAGAACACTGCACAAGATTTTGGGTTTCCGAGTTCTTTGTCTACTCTCCTTTGACCATAATGTGATTGCACTTGCTGGTTTAAAGATAAAACAATGTTAATTTTTTAGACTTCATTCAAGTTTCAGGTAGACACTTCCTGCAATTGGAGGCTTCAAGCTAGAGATGGTTAGCAAATACAAAGACCTCTTTATTAGTAGCACTGTTCTTTTTCCTTTACTGTCGTGTTTCAAAAGCAGTTACACACTGACAGATAATGGTATAATAAGTAAACCCAATGTAGCAAAATGCTGTAAAGATTACAACCAAATAATAGAGAGATCTCCCTCTTCTGTTATATGGTATTCCTGAAGGTGCAGAGCATATTCCTCTACCAGTATGTTTTTCCAAAGGTGAGAAATGGTTAATCTATCCAGCGTTAAATGTCCACAGACTCTATTGGCTATGTGGACCATGGGCATATAAGATCCTGCCATAGAACTCTTGCCTGGTCTCAGTTCACACACCAGTTTAACAGCAGACATTATTTACAACCATAAGGTCAAAAGGGCTGTTAATAATCCTTTGGAAACGGGATACACTAGATCCCATCAATTCATGAAGATCTTGCTTCCAGTAAACTTCTGACACAACAGAGGCCAATCGAAACTGCCACAATTGATGCCATTTCTGCCCTTTAAGCCGAAACATAAGAGATTTCACAAGTCACACTACAAAACTGCATGACCCTTGATGTCTTAATTGCAGCACAAAGAAGAGTCTGTGCCGTGATTAATACTTCTTGCTGCACATACATAAGCCAGAACTATGGAATAGAAATTGATTAGATGATGCATTTTAGCTAGTTCCCATGGAAAAAAGACACACACACTGAGGTTGTTTACTCAGCAATACAAAAAGCCTGGCATAGCTATTCTCTGGGCCTTTCCTCTCGGGGTTCAGCCCACATAGGTGCTCTGTTTTGCTGCCGAAAATAAAGCTGTTGTTAGTGTCTCACTGGTCTCTCTGTCATTTTCTTGGAAAGCCACAACAATATGTATTGTTGTGAAGCTGGTAACAAGTGTGAACTAGAAAGAGGGACATACTGAACCAAAGGACACTGAATGGCCGTTGAAATGCATTGGTTTATTCCGAATGGCCATAGGAAATCATTGGAGGTGTTTAGGGATCGTCTACAAATCAGTTAATGATCACAATAATGTGACATTTGGTGAGAAAGATGAAACTAAGGAGACCAGCTCCACAGGCCAGGATGGAGAAGACCTCCATGGCCACCATGGATTTCCCCTTGGTGCTCAGGGAGGTGGGCACAAAAGAGATCCAAACACTGCAAAACACCAGCATGCTGAAGGCGATAAACTTGGCTTCATTAAAGCTGTCCGGCAATTTCCTTGCATGGAAAGCCACTGTGAAGCTAATTACAGCCAAGAACCCCATGTACCCCAAGACAGTGCAAAACATGGTGACCAATCCTTCATTTTGGGGCCCTTTAGCACATTTAGTCATTTGAGAGGCTATCCTGGGCACCACCACAAAATGGACCAGTGGCAGATAACAACTTTGGCCTGCAGCCACCCACCATCTTCATCTCCAGATAATAGTTCTGATCCCACATCTGGCCCAGAGAAACCCACGGGGAGAGGGGATGGGAGCAGGTAGAGGCCCTCACTTGGCCTGGATGGGAGCCCAGATGTCACTAAGGCATTTTATTATAAATAGATATAAATAAGTAATAGGTAAGAGGTGCTGGGCACCTTGGCGGGAGCCAGGGAAGGTGTGCAAGGGTGCCCAGGTGCCCATGGGTGCCATATGTCCTGTCTAACCCTGCTCCACGCTGACTGCTCCACCACTGAACAATGACCCTCTCCTGCTTACATGTCATACTAGTTCAGCTCCACCATCCTTTGTCCTCTCCTGCTAAATGACTTGAGGTTCATATCAGATTAAGCGGGGAGGGCAAATGGAGGCCTGTTGGAGGTGTGTGTCCAGGGAGGCAATGTGGCCTACTTAGATGTCCTGGAGTGCTAAGGGGGTGTGCGTAGAGGCATTCTCTCACATCCCTATCTTGTCCACCAGGTATAGCCCCATCAAAACTTATTTTCTCCTTTTGCTTCTGAAGGCTTCAATAACCCCTGATCATCACACATCATGCATCACCTCAAAGACAGGGCCCTGCATTTTCTGGGGCCATAACTGGCCATAACAGTACGTGAGGTACTGGTTCCTCTCTATTCGGCCCTGGTTAGGCCTCATCTAGAGTATTGTGTCCAGTTCTGGGCTCCACAATTCAAGAAGGATGCAGACAAGCTGGAGCGTGTTCAGAGCAGTGAGGATAATCAGGGGTCTAGAAACAAAGCCCTATGAAGAGAGACTGAAAGAACTGGGCATGTTTAGCCTGGAGAAGAGAAGATTGAGGGGAGACATGATAGTACTCTTCAAAGACTTAAAAGGTTGTCACACAGAGGAGGGCCAGGATCTCTTCTCGATCCTCCCAGAGTGCAGGACACGGAATAACGGGCTCAAGTTAAAGGAAGCCTGATTCCGGCTGGACATCAGGAAAAACTTCCTGACTGTTAGAGCAGTGCGACGGTGGAATCAGTTACCTAGGGAGGTTGTGGGCTCTCCCACACTAGAGGCATTCAAGAGGCAGCTGGACAACCATCTGTCAGGGATGCTTTAGGGTGGATTCCTGCATTGAGCAGGGGGTTGGACTCGATGGCCTTGTAGGCCCCTTCCAACTCTGCTATTCTATGAATCTATGGTTTCACATGGTATAATTGGTAGGGCTGTGCATGGACCCCCTGATCCATGCTGGATCCCAATCCGCAACTTCCGGATCAGGTCCGCCCCGCCCTGTGTTGATCCACCTGTGGGCCACTCCGCTCAGCTGTGGAGCTCCGGATCCAAATTGGGGCTCCACAGCGGCAATGCCACCAGGTAAGGCCCCCCTACCCCCTCACAACTTACCTGCCTATGTCGTAGTCCGCCGGCAGCTTCAATTGAGGCCGAGGTCTCAAATAGGAAGACCTTCTTCGCTGCTGCTGCACCAACACCACACACGTGTCATGATAATGGCTTCTTACTTGTGCTCCGTCGCATTTGTTCAGATGCCATTTGAACTCTCGCCATTATACAGCCTGTTCTGACCAACTTAGTTTAGAAGTTAGTCAAGTCCAACTGGCCCACGGAGGAACAAAGAATGATGCAAACCTGTTTTTCTCCATCCAAAGTGCAAAGGGAGCCCAGTGTTCTTGGGCTGTGCTTCATTCACAACCTTAGGATTACCAAAATGACAGTAATTCTTCAGGAATCTCCATGGATTTCCACCCAGCAGGTCAATAGCAAAGAAAATCTGGAGAAAACATGTTTCATATAAATATGTCCTGAGTCCTTCGATGTGGGGCTGGGGTGGTGCGTGATGACTTCAGGGACATTTATTTCTCGCTAAGGTTGAATTCCCCTTCTAGAACATGTAAAATCCACCCTACTTCAGGTTCTGTTTGTCACTGATCAAGGAGGGATGTTTTGGCCACTGACAATTTGGCTTCTGCTCTTGCTATTTTGCATCCTGCCTCAGGTGACCCAGAGGATCCTGAGGACCACGTGCCACATGACCGGGCCTTATGAACTGCAAGACGACTATTACAGACCAGGAGACCTCATTGTCGGTGGGAATTTACTACTTGGAAGTTATTCCTATGAAGAGACGGCAAACTTTCATAGTTTACCCCAATTCCAGATGGCCCATAATCCAGTGTAAGTTTCCCCAAATGGCATCTGGGATAGGTTCGTGCCTGCTTTGCTCTCAGATTGGAAGGCTCCTTCCCGGGAATTGTAGCAGCAATTCAGCAGACATTAAATATATGCAGGTTTGAAACCCAAGTCTCAGAGACTTGTCGCCTTATTATAATGATGATTCCTACTATTTTGATTTATATCCTACCTCTTTCCCTCTCGCAAGGAATCCAAGCTGGCCCACCTGCTCCTCCTCTTCTCTATTTTGTCCTCATAACAACAGTACTCTGTTTCCAGACATTTAGCAGCAAGTGATGGGTTTTAGTCAATCCCAGATCTCTTTTTAAGGTTGGCTCACAGCTCAAAGTTCTTCTTAGATGTATACTGTCTGTTGTATGGTTTTATGGTTTTATATTGTGTGTGTTGTTTTTAATGATTTAATCTTTTGCAAACTGCCCAGAGAGTTTTAGCAATGGGGCAGTATGGAAATGTTAATAATAATAACAATAACAACAACCTTGCAGTGACTGTCCCAAAGTTACCCAGTGAGTTTTATGGCCAGGTGGGAACTAGAACCCGGCTATCCCGACTCCCAAGCCTACACTCTAACCACAAGACCACACTGCCTCTCTTGGGAATGACTAAGAAATGTCCCATAATCTGTGCCCAAAGCAGACCTCGTCTAACACAGGGGTGGCAAAGGTAGGTCTTGATCTACTGGTACATTGCCTATGTGGTGCTAGAGAAATTGAATAAATTTGGGCAGAAAATGGATCAGGGCTTGTGGTTGGTTCTCCTTGGAACAACTACAGTATGTTACCCCAAGGTCAAACCAAGTGCCCTTTGTATCCATACTAATATCTTTGTCATGTAATCCAGTCTCAGCACCAACACATCTCCTTAGAGAATAGAGCATAATATGAAGAAAATGACAGATAGTAACCCTATTTTAATTTATTTATTTGTTCATTCAGAATGATTTTCATGGAGTCAAGTTCTTACCTGGTTTTCATTTCCAGTTACAGAGTTTGCGATTTTTATCCTTGTGAAATGTTGAACATAAATCTGATAGAAAAGGTTTTTTTAAAAAGTGTCTTTTCTGACTGTGGTCTTATAAATCCTGATGTGAATGAAAGCTGTAAAATAAAATGAGAAAAGGGCATTTCTATTCCCATTTTGGGGACTGAATTTGCTCCCAAATAAAGAACATCCCTCTCATTTTGAGGTACTTCAATGGTTCTTGCTCTTTCAGATGCAATTCGCTGTGCTCCATGCTCAGAAGATCAACACCCAAACATGAAACAAGACCAGTGTATCCCCAAGAAGACCCACTTCCTTTCCTATCAAGAAACACTAGGGATCATTTTAGCTTCACTGGCCCTTTCCCTCACTCTAGTCACATCTCTTGTGCTGGCAACGTTCATTAAACATCGCAATACGCCAATTGTCAAAGCCAACAACCGAGACCTCACCTATGTCCTCCTCATTTCCCTCCTGCTCTGCTTCCTCTGCTCCTTCCTCTTCATCGGACGACCCACAACAGTCACCTGTCTTCTCAGACAAACTGCTTTCGGGATTATCTTCTCCATTGCCATTTCTTCCATTTTAGCAAAAACTGTCACAGTGGTTCTGGCCTTCATGGCCACCAAGCCAGGAAACATGGCAAGAAAACTTTTGGGGAGGAAACTGACAAACTCTATTGTCCTGTCCTGTCCCCTCATCCAAGCAATGGTTTGTGCTGTCTGGATTGTGACCTCTCCTCCATTCCCAAACTTGGACTTCCATTCCCTGGCTGGAGAGATCATAGTGGAATGCAATGAAGGATCGGTCACCATGTTCTACACTGTTTTGGGCTACATGGGGTATTTGGCTCTCATCAGCTTCATGGTGGCTTTCCTAGCAAGGAAATTACCAGACAGCTTCAATGAGGCCAAGTTTATCACCTTCAGCATACTGGTGTTTTGCAGTGTTTGGATCTCCTTTGTGCCCACCTACCTGAGCACCAAGGGGAAGTCCATGGTGGCCGTGGAGGTCTTCTCCATCTTGGCCTCCAGTGCTGGTCTCCTGGGTTGCATCTTTCTCCCCAAATGCTACATTATTGTGCTGAGGCCCAATCTCAATTGCAGGGATAGTCTCATGCAGAAGAAGTAATCTGTGTAATTTATTATTTGGCAAATTTCCTGGTAATTCATTTGCTAGCCATTCAATCATAATTCCCCATCATATTTATCAACAGAAGAGTTAATCTGATCCTGTCTGTATTAGTTGAAAATTAATCTGACCAATCAAA
The DNA here is from genome assembly GCF_023053635.1 of Elgaria multicarinata webbii. NCBI lineage: Eukaryota > Metazoa > Chordata > Lepidosauria > Squamata > Anguidae > Elgaria > Elgaria multicarinata. Next base: position 4,641,443 of record NC_086193.1, on the reverse strand, counting down.
TCCAAATTGTGGTAGGTAACTTTATTTATTTATTGATTTAATGTATTACCTTTTGTCTAAAGACGTCCAAAAATCCAGAGGGCACATCTTGTAAACTGCTCCCATGTGGTGTGTTAAAAATCATTAGAAGGTAATAATTCATTAGTGATTTATTTTTGTTTTTTTGAAAAGTATAGCTGTTGGGGCTCACAATATTCCTTGGAAAGCAGTGGACAATCCCATTCTTCAGTTTATTTCTTCACACAGTGTAGGGTTAAACTATGGAATTCATTACCTCCAGATGTAGTGATGGCCACCAGTCTGGATTCATAGAATCATAGAATCATAGAATAGCAGAGTTGGAAGGGGCCTACAAGGCCATCGAGTCCAACCCCCTGCTCAATGCAGGAATCCACCCTAAAGCATCCCTGACAGATGGTTGTCCAGCTGCCTCTTGAATGACTCTAGTGTGGGAGAGCCCACAACCTCCCTAGGTAACTGATTCCATTGTCATACTGCTCTAACAGTAAGGAAGTTTTTCCTGATGTCCAGCTGGAATCTGGCTTCCTGTAACTTGAGCCCGTTATTCCGTGTCCTGCACTCTGGGAGGATCGAGAAGAGATCCTGGCCCTCCTCTGTGTGACAACCTTTTAAGTATTTGAAGAGTGCTCTCATGTCTCCCCTCAATCTTCTCTTCTCCAGGCTAAACATGCCCAGTTCTTTCAGTCTCTCCTCATAGGGCTTTGTTTCCAGACCCCTGATCATCCTGGTTGCCCTCCTCTGAACACGCTCCAGCTTGTCTGCGTCCTTCTTGAATTGTGGAGCCCGAACTGGACGCAATACTCTAGATGAGGCCTAACCAGGGCCGAATACCTCACCAATACCTCACGTGATTTGGAAGCTATACTTCTATTAATGCAGCCCAAAATAGCATTTGCCTTTCTTGCAGCCATATCGCACTGTTGGCTCATATTCAGCTTGTGATCTACAACAATTCCAAGATCTTTCTCGTTTGTAGTATTGCTGAGCCAAGTGTCCCCCATCTTGTAACTGTGCATTTGGTTTCTATTCCCTAAATGTAGAACTTGGCATTTATCCCTATTAAATTTCATTCTGTTGTTTTCAGCCCAGCACTCCAGCCTATCAAGATCACTTTGAAGTTTGTTTCTGTCTTCCAGGGTATTAGCTATCCCACCCAATTTGGTGTCATCTGCAAATTTGATCAGCGTTCCCTGCACCTCCTCGTCCAAATCATTAATAAAAATATTGACGAGCACTGGGCCCAGGACTGAGCCCTGCGGCACCCCACTCGTTGCCTCTCCCCAGTTTGAGAAGGTTCCATTGATAAGTACTCTTTGAGTCCGATTCTGTAGCCAACTGTGAATCCACCTAATAGTTGTTCCATCTAGCCCACTTTTAGCTAGTTTGTTAATCAGAATGTCATGTGGTACTTTGTCAAAAGCTTTGCTGAAGTCAAGATATATGACGTCCACAGCATTCCCACAGTCCACAAGGGAGGTTATCCTATCAAAAAATGAGATCAAATTAGTCTGACAGGATTTGTTCCTGACAAATCCACGTTGGCTTCTAGTAATCACTGCATTGATTTCAAGGTGTTTACAGATTGACTTCTTTATAATCTGCTCCAGAATTTTCCCAGGGATGGATGCCGGACTGACTGGTCTGTAGTTCCCAGGTTCCTCCTTTTTGACCTTTTTGAAAATAGGAACAACGTTAGCCCTCCTCCAGTCGTCCGGCACCTCACCCGTCTTCCATGATTTTGCAAAGAATCATGGCAATGGTTCTGAGAGTTCTTCCGCTAGCTCCTTCATTACTCTAGGATGCCGTTCATCGGGCCCTGGAGATTTGAACTCATTCAAGGAAATTAGGTGTTCTTTGACCATTTGTTTATCAATCTCAAACTGCAATCCTGCCCCCTCAACTTCTGCTTCACTATTTTCCAGGGGTGTGTGTGTGTCAGAGACCCGCTTTTGAGAGAAGACTGAGCCAAAGTAGGAATTGAGCACTTCAGCCTTTTCTTTGTCATCTGTTATCAAATTGCCATCCTCATTAAGCAGTTTAGTTTTAAAAGGCGGTGGGTTAAAGCATTGCTTGTGTTTTGTTCAATCTTACCTTAAGTGCCTGGATATGCTGAATTCATGAAGAATTTGGCATTACTTGGACGGGGACTTTGCTGAGTTCTTGCTCCTCTTACTGTCTCCCACACTCTCAGCTTATGAAGTCTTCCAAGATCAAACAGCCTTTGGTTTAAGGGTCAACCCCCCACCCAAATTTTTAAAAATTTTATTTGTTATTTATCATTGAAAGTGCGACCAGACTTGGAGCTCCCAGTCTGTCCCCTTTCCTGTCAGCCTAGCCGATGGTGTCCAATCAGAGGGCACCATTGGCTGGGACTTGCCTCCACTTAAAAATAGTCAGGGCAAGTGCCCAACTTTTTTAAAGTGGTGTTTCCAGGGTTTGCCCCCAAATGGCTTCTCAATGGTGGCTGCATCATGTAGATGACCTGCCGCCACTCCGAATCCACCCCGGGGCAAACCCTTGGTCAAGACAAGCTTACGTACATGCTGATGCACATGATAACTAAGGAAAGGGAAGGTTTCATTATGCGCAACGCCTGCAGGAGTATCTCTGTTGTATGACCAGCTGCTGCAAAGCCATGTGCAAGAGGAAGCATCGGTGCGGAGAGTCACAGCCTGACAATGTTACTCATCAATTGTGGCGTACCAGGTAAGCACACAAAATAAATCAACAGCCGAAAGGGAAGCAGAAACATGTACAGAGGCAATTTTTATGTGTGGGTCTAAGCTCTTCCCTAGGCAGGATCTACACTATTCATTACACCGTTGTTTAAGTGCATTGTTGCATCCTCCCTTGCTACGTTACAAAATGCAACTTGAGCCCAGTCAATCGAAATACCTTTTCTTCTATCGTTTTACCCCGGCACACTCTTCTTTAGAACGTTCTTCATTATGCTCATACTGGCTCTGAAGTAAACCTCCTTCTTCCGGTGACTCTGAGCTAGACCTGCCGGGATAAGCCGGCAGGGAGGCGGGGCGACGCGTAGGGACGAGGGAAGCCCTGCAGCATCTTAAAGGGGCCATGTGCGCCCCGAAAGATAAGCGGTTTTTTAAAAAAATTAACCCTCTGTCCCCTCTTTCACCGCCCTCCCTCCCCCTCCCCCTCCCCCTCGTCGTGTTGTGCCAGCTCTCCCTCCCCTAGAAAAGCCCTCACTTGTCCTAATCAGGAAGCAAAGACCATGGTCACGAGACATGACTTTGAAAGACGGCATTGAAAACAACGAAAGGTTGGGGCACATTGTTAGTTTTAAAACGATTTTCACAGAAAGTGGAACGGTTTTAAAAGTCAGAAGAAACGTAACAACAACAGCATCACGTGACTGCTGACGTCATCTCTGCCAACTTGTTACATTTCATCTAGACAAGTGTAGGCGGGCCCCTAGCCAAGCGTGCCACCCCAAATTTGCCCCCCTCCTCATAGCATCGTAGTTAAGCTGGGGGGGGGATTTTTTGTGTGGGTCTAAGCAATTCCCTCCCCAAGCATGCCGCCCCAAAATATTGCCCTCCCCATTGCATTGTAGTTAAGATTAGGGGCAGTAATGGGCACTCTGGGCTCTGAGAACTACATCTGTTTCCCCTGGGCACAGGCCAACCCAGCTCCGTGGCTCCAGGGCCTTTTTAAAGCCCTCCATGGCGTTACTTTGTGCTGCCAAGAATGAACTTAAACCAGACTATGTTTTGCATTTATGGAATAATTGACAGAGATCATACTTCCTCTCCCTAGTGCTCTCCAGATGTATGGGACTGCAACTCCCATCATTCCCATAGTGGGTTGAAATGGTTGGAGTTGTGGCTTGGGACAATAGGAGTTCCAGTCAAAAGCATCTGGAGAATTTATTATTATTATTATTATTATTATTATTATTATTATTTATTTATTTATTTATTTATATAGCACCATCAATGTACATGGTGCTGTACAGAGTAAAACAGTAAATAGCAAGACCCTGCCGCATAGGCTTACATTCTAATAAAATCATAATAAAACAATAAGGAGGGGAAGAGAATGCAAACAGGCACAGGGTAGGGTAAACAGGCACTGGGTAGGGTAAAACTAACAGTATAAAGTCAGAACAAAATCAAGATTTAAAAGCTTTAGGAAAAAGAAAAGTTTTTAGCTGAGCTTTAAAAGCTGCGGTTGAACTTGTAGTTCTCAAATGTTCTGGAAGAGCGTTCCAGGCGTAAGGGGCAGCGGAAGAGAATGGACGAAGCCGAGCAAGGGAAGTAGAGACCCTTGGGCAGGTGAGAAACATGGCATCAGAGGAGCGAAGAGCACGAGCGGGGCAATAGTGTGAGAGGAGAGAGGAGAGATAGGAAGGAGCTAGACAGTGAAAAGCTTTGTAGGTCAACAGGAGAAGTTTATATTGGATTCTGAAGTGAATTGGAAGGCAATGAAGAGATTTCAGAAGTGGAGTTACATGGTCAGAGCGGCGAGCCAAGAAGATGATCTTAGCAGCAGAGTGGTGAACAGAAACCAATGGACTGATGTGAGAAGAAGGAAGGCCAGTGAGAAGAAGGTTGCAGTAGTCCTGGAAGGCCTGTATGAACAATGCTACCTCTAGCATGAGGGATCACCAAGAATATTGAACTCAAAGCGTCCATGAGTCATCTTGGAACAGGGTTAAGGCAACAGGTCATCCTAGTTCTGAGGCTTCTCCCAGGCTTCTCCCACAGGATCCAATTAAAGGTGTAGTTCTAGCACTCATCCAGAACATCTGTCTAGAGATAGAACGGGGAGGTTGATTCTGGAGTTCCCTTATATCTGAACGTTGGATTGAGGGGCTCAGCTTCACGCAGGCCCAAGGGCAGATCCTGACAATTAAAGTCAAATTCATCGACTTCAGGGTACAATGTGGCCAAGAAGTTGTCCTTCTTCACTCCCACCACACCCACATGATAGGTATGACATGGTTCTCTCATCTCTGCTAAGTCTTATTTCTCCCAATCCTTGGACCACTTCATAGCTGTTTCATAGGAAAAAGCTATGGGAATCCATAGCTCTCTGGGAATCCATGGAACAATCTGAGCTCCACAGCACCATAGAAGACATCGGGGCGCATCAGAGAGAGCCGGATTTCAGCAAGAACACTTTCCATGTCAACTGGAAACTCAGACAACCCTTGAGTTGCATAGTTCTTTGGGGGTGGGGACCCCATAACTGCCAACAGACCTTCCACCCAGCAATGCCTTATTGGCCAGCCTCGCACTGCTATACTAGGTGCAAACTCCTCCATTTCCCATCCACCAATTTTGTCATAAGCCTAGACGTTATCGTGGATTTAACACAGGTCAAAGGGCAGAACTAGAAAAGTCATGTTCAGCAGGTCCATAGAGAAGCACAGGGTGATGCAAACCTGTTTCTCTCCCTCCAAAGTGCAAAGGGAGCCCTGTGCTCTCAGGTTCTGCTTCTTCCTGTAGCCTGCAATTATCCAAATGACAGTAATTCTAGAGCAATTCCCCATGGGATGTGCATGCAGGAAGAAATCCTGGAGAAAACATGCTTAATAGAAGTACACCCTGAGTCTTTCTAGGTATGACTGGGGTGGCGACTGATCACCTGATGTCAGTTCATTAATTGCTAAGTTCTAATTCCCCTGCCTGTAAAAGCTGCTCTCCTTCAGATTTTCTTTGGTAGCTGATATACGAGGAAAGGTCTCTCTGTGCCACAGATGAGTTTGCTGCTGCTGCTGTTTTGGATCCTGCCTCAGGCCACCCAGACAATGCAGAGGACCAAATGCCACTTGCCAAGGAATAATAGAATGGAAGATTATTACAGGCCAGGAGACTTCATTGTCGGTGGAAATTTACCTCTTGGCTCTTATTTTTATATAAAGACACCAGACTTTCATGGTTTGCCCTTAGCATCACTCTCCACTATTCCAGCGTAAGTTTCCACAAAAGGGATCTGCGATCCTCATTTCCCTGTGTTGCTTAGAGATTAGAAGGCTTCTTCCAGGGAAATGCAGCAGTGCTGCTGCTGATGTTCAAAGCTTCCTGGTTTGATTTACGGGACTCAGAGAATTGTCTTGATTGGCCTTGATCAGTGATGGGAATCAAAGACTCAAAGGTAGTTCTTAGGGGCTTTGTGCAAGGAGCAGAGGAGGAGCGGGCTGATAATTTGGTCCCGTATATGATTGATGATCTGGTAGTGATAAGAATTGATGCCCAATTCCTGCCCACAGTAGACATCATCCACAGCAGGGGTGGGTCAGGTAGATCTCTGCATCATCTGCAGTGGATCAGCAAGCATGTCTTCCATTCCATTTGTGGAATGCTAGCAGCAAAAAAGGATCCCCAAAATGACAGAGCTGCAATCAAGAATGCAGTGGGTGTAAGTAGGAGTGGGGTTTTTGTGTCCATGGCCGTGGGCTCCATTCACTCCAAACAAACTCCTGAACTCAGAATATTTAAATTCAGTTCATAGGTCTTTAATTCAAATCACAGCTTCTGGTTGCGGGATCTCAGACTGCAAACTTGAAGGCTGCTCACTCCTGGTTTGGTTTCCAAACTTCCCCACTGTTTAAGTCTGATCATATAGAGGGTTTCTACTTTAAGGAAGAAGTCATTGTCTTGTTCACGACGGCTGCTTCAGATGCAGCCACGTGATTCATAATTGAAATCTTCCACTCTGGCAAATGTTTCATACAGCTCAATGAAACAACGCCACTGCACCATTTATGGAAATAATCTTGCAATAATATTAGATTCCAGATTATCTCTGGTTTTCCTATTTGTGTGATTTCTGGGGGAAGGTGCAGAAGGCATCCTGGAGTTTGATGGCATCATGTAATCAATCTGGAGGTTAAAAAAAATCATGCATGTGCCATATATCACTGGTGTAGAGACACTCAGCCCATAGCTAGACTGTAGGTTTATCCCTGGATCATCCAGGGGTCAAACCTGTTCATCTAGGGCCATAGCTAGACCTAAGGTTTATCCCTGGATCATCCAGGGGTCAAACCTGTTCATCTAGGTGACACACAGGGGATCCAGTGCTCAGGCAGGGGCGAACCCTGAATGATCCCAGGATAAACCTTAGGTCTAGCTGTGGCCATGGTGACACACAGGGGATCCAGTGCTCAGGCAGGGGTGAACCCTGGATGATCCCAGGATAAACCTTAGGTCTAGCTGTGGCCTCATAGTGCAAGAACAGCTGCAGGACCCAAGATTGGGAAGCACAGAAAGTATTCCCCTGGCTTGGTGCTTCAAGTGACTTTCAGTATGAAGATGACATTTTGCAGCCTGTAAATACTTGAGTGGTGTTCTTGAGCCCCAGAAGAAAGGCCTCTGTTAGTCAAAGGTTGAAGTAATTAACAATTAATCAGATGTGTATTTATTGCAAAGAATAAGCTTTTACCAAAAAAAAAAACCCCAAAAAACCCAACCCACTCCTTAAAAATATCCTGAAATATGCATTACATTCAACGAAATATGCATTACATTCATTCTTCTGCTGCCCCTTACGCCTGGAACGCTCTTCCAGAACATTTGAGAACTACAAGTTCAATCGCAGCTTTTAAAGCTCCGCTAAAAACTTTTCTTTTTCCTAAAGCTTTTAAAACTTGACTTTGTTCTGACTTTATACTGTTAGTTTTACCCTACCCAGTGCCTGTTTACCCTACCCTGTGCCTGTTGGCATTCTCTTCCCCTCCTTATTGTTTTATTATGATTTTATTAGAATGTAAGCCTATGCGGCAGGGTCTTGCTATTTACTGTTTTACTCTGTACAGCACCATGTACATTGATGGTGCTGTATAAATAAATAAATAAATAAATAAATAAATAAATAATGAGGACAGATTGGATGAGCAACCTCTGAAATTGCCTTCAGGCAAGTCAGAACCTCTGTCCTTCTAGTTCATTCTCCCCTGCGTTGATTGGCAGGTGCTACCGTCCCCCGTCCTACCTAGAATCCGGGTGCTGAGGGGCTTTTTTGGTCCTTTGGCTAAAAAGCAAAGAAACCAACAGAAAAACAGCAACAAGCGGCCAGTTCTGATGGCTCTGAAGGAAGGGAACTGGGAGGAGCTGCCTCACACTCCGTCAGACCATCAACTCTCTCTAGCTTAGTGTTTAGCAGAGACTCTCCAGGAACTCAGCTATGGGTTGCCTGCATATGCCAAGGATCATTGGTGGGTCCAGTTGGGAACAGGTTTTACCATCTCGAAGAGCTCCATTATTGCTCTGGCAGATCAGTACTAAAACTGAGAATAGATTCACAGACCCAACAAAATCCAAGCCACCATCTTCTCATTGAGCTGTGGTCCTTCGTCTAAATATGCAGCTTTCCAGCCCTCACGGTTCTGAACATAGGGCCAGTTTAAGTCAGAAGCTGCTTTATTTGCTGTCAGCGCTTTGACGCAACTAGGTAAATATTGCCTCTGTCCGGGAAAGCAGCCAAAGGCTGACAAAGATAAGCAATGGGAACTGAAAGCGAAGCAACGGTTTGTTTTATTCAAAGAACACAGGCAGGTGAGGAGGGGGAACGCAAGAGGCTTGGATGTAACTGGGAGGAAAACAAGGCAGAAGTCCAGGCTTATGGCATACAGAGTAGTTATTGTCTAGTCCGAGGTCCAGGGCTTTGGCAAGAGACGTAGTCGAGAGTCCAGTCCAGGGTCAGCACAACTGGCAAGCAGCAAAGCCCAAGTAACAGTCCCTAGGTCCACAGGGCAAGAACAGGCAAGCGAAGTCACAATCCAGTCCTAGGTCAAACAGGAGTCCAGAGCAGAGAGACGTAGTCACGAGGTCCAGGAGTCAAGGCAGGAATCAAGAACAAGAATCCAAGAAGCAAGGCACGGGGTCAAGAGATTCAGGAACAGAGGCTTTCATAGAATCATAGAATCATAGAATAGCAGAGTTGGAAGGGGCCTACAAGGCCATCTAGTCCAACCCCCTGCTCAATGCAGGAATCCACCCTAAAGCGTCCCTGACAGATGGTTGTCCAGCTGTCTCTTGAATGCCTCTAGTGTGGGAGAACCCACAACCTCCCTAGGTAGCTCAGTTAATCTCTGACAAAGCTACCTCGGCTGACGGCTGCGTATTTATGCTGAGTCAGGGTGCTGAGTCACGGTCCTTCACTGTTCCTTAATTGCTTGGCGTTTTAGATAAAGGCGGCATGACCGCCGCCTAGACTCCTTTTCCGCCCGCAGCTGACTAAAGACAGGTATGTCCGTTTCTCCCCCTGACCCATCCAGATTAGCAGAGGTCTCTGCTGGCACTAGCTCTTCCCTCTTGGGCTCTGCAGGAATCTCTGCCAGTCCAGACTCCATGCTTCCTGGGCTGGGCTCCTTGGTACTGGGTCCAGCTTCCACCAACTCCTCATCATCCCCTGATTCCATGTCTACGCAGGGCATGACAGCCTCTACAGATTAGCTGCTGGGTTAAACTGCTATAAAGAGGACCAGACGTATTTCATATGAGAGGCAGCCTATCACTGAGCAGGATATCTTATGTGGGGGAGGAAGAGAAAGAAGGTCTGTTGCCTTCACCTCCTTTTTGTGGGGCGCCCAGGAAGCATCTTGGCTGACCACAGGCAGAAACTGTGTGCTGGGACAGTGGGAGCCACCTCGACCTCATCCTGCATGGCTGCTCTGATGCTCTTTTTACTATGTTCTTCTCTTTGTAATCAATGGAGGAGGATTGTTCAATCAGGAGCAATGAGCCATTGTTGTGCCCGACAGAGTTGCCCCATCAGAAAGATCCTGCCAAAGATCCTTTATTGATGTATATATTTATTTATTTTTAAATCTCGTTGTAATGCGTTTTGGTGTTATGTGTAAGCCCCCAAGGAAGCATTTGCATCATGAAACGTAAGTAATGAAAATAAATAATAGATAAATACGTTTTTATTGTGCTGAGCAAGGTCTCAGATCCAGCTGGGCTCATCAAATGTTCCCTTGAAATGCATCTAACCAGACCCTGTGTCTCTGGGAGTAAATAGAACCATCTGAATTTCTCTATGGATCCTGCACATAGATGTCTTTGCTCTAAAATGGTTTTTGTTTGTTTGTGCAAAGATGGTTGAACAAGTTAGACTATTGAACCCTGCACTTCTTGGCATTTCCATTGGGATCCTCACCCACCTCCCGATCATTGCAGGACAATAATCAAGAACTATCAACACTTCCTGGCTTTTGTGTTGGCCATCACTGAGATCAACAAGGACCAGACTCTTCTTCCCAACACGACGCTGGGCTTCCGCATCTTTCAGCACCTGGACATTGTCAGTGTGATGCATCGGAACAGCCTCTCTTTGCTTTCCACTCGGGGGCGAATCGTTCCGAATTTTAAATGTGACAGGCAAGATCCACTGCTCTCTGTTATTGGGGGTCTTGACTCCCAATCCTCAAGGGAGATTGCATACTTAATGGGCACCTACAAGATCCCACAGGTAAGGGGATCCATCTTTGGATAGTTGTGAAAATCTGCAATGCTCAGGATCACTAAGGGAGTCAAGCCAATCTGATTTTATTCTCTTGCCCTCTGTGTGGGTGAGTTGCATCAATTCTGGATGCCAGGACTTTGGTTAACTTGCAAGCACAGTAACCTTGGTCGTAGGCCGAAATCGCAGGTGGCATTTGCATTACTCATGTTGCACGCAGTGGGTCTGTTCTGTTAGAAAACATGTAGGATTAGGAGAAATAGCAAGGAGTCATGTGACACCCTAAATGCTCAGAATCGAACATGGTGCTACAAGGATCTGTGTTGCTCTTGCTGCGATCGGCTAAGGCACCCCCACACTCCCACATACACATGCGGAACAATGGGATACATACTAGGCCTTTATCTACTGGGCCATCAATAATGAATTTGAAAATGAAAGCCAGGAAGCCCCCAACGTGTTTAGCAAGACTCCCATTTTCTTCTCTTTTCTTTGAGCATCATCAGACCGGGGGTGGGGGGGAGAATCATGTTTCCCGTCATTTTGTTTCAGTCCTACAATAAAGACGAGTGGGGGCCTGTCTACACACAGTCATCGGGGCGCCCTGAAGGCGCTTCAGGGCGCCCCGAAACTCCTAGTGTAGACACCTGTTCAGAAGAGACGGAGGAAGAGGCGGCGGCAGCGAAAAGTTCCCAGGGCTCGGCGGCTTTGCTGGTGAGTCCTTGCTGCTGAGCCCAACTCCCCGCCGGCCTCCTGCTGCCGGCGAAAGAGCCACCCAGGTTGGAGAGCTCGGCGGAAGCGGAAGCCGCGCTCTCCGACCCGGGTCGCTCTTACCCCGGCAGCAGGAGGCCGGCGGGGAGGCGGCGGCGGCAAGGACGCGGCCGGTTCCCCAGCTGCCTCCTCCTCCGTCTCTTCAGCTGCCATCTACACCATCGTTTTGGGGTCGTACTGGGGGCGCATTCATGCGCCTTCAGTACGGCGTGTGGAAGGGGCTTTCTCTTTCTCTTCACCCGGGGAAGAAAGAGCAAGTAAACAACAACCATGTGACCTCTTCATCGGTCGTTTTTATCCTGCTCCTTCCCCTGCACACAGCAGGAAATGGCAGCACATAGTGACAGAGCAAAGAATAAATATGTAAGATTTTTCCAGGTCTTTTTTGTAACGGGAAAGCATTCAAAAGGAGCGGGGGATGTGTGTGAGGTGGGCATCGTTGTGAAAAGGTCTCATGGAAATCCGTGAGTGCCCAAGAATGCGCATGCTATAAAACACTCATGTGATGACGCGCTTTTTTTCAATACACAGAACTGGGCCTATTTGTTTTAATGATTTTACTTACTTATTTATTGATTACATTTTTATACCACTTACTAGCCAAAGCTCTCTGGGTAGTTCACAATGGTTGGAAATTGCATCAGGGTAACCTGCATTACAGGCCACACTTTTTGGGTATTATTATTATTATTATTATTATTATTATTATTATTATTATTATTATTATTATTAGAATAGTTTATTTGTTTGTGGCACAAAGACCATTACAAAATACAAAGTTGCTAACATCACAACACACATTATTTACAATATTCATAATCTTTAGGGTACAATCCTTTTTTATCCACGGAGACAATCTGTAGATCTTTCTAGGGGTGTTCCGTTTGTCTGCAGCGCCCGCCCTTTGCTATCACACTGGTGACATGCATGTCAAAGTCACAAGAGTAATTTCAGTGATTACATTATAACCTGAAGTACTAACAGTCAATATCTGGCACTATCAGATAGATGTGATCTCTGATGATAGTTTATACACGGTTATTAGGTCAAATGGTCCCCCTTACAATCTACGCAGACTGTGTTAAGAAAGTTATTTCTGATTTTTTGGGCTGCAGCAGCAAACTTTGCTACCTTGATTGTGATTGCTTTACTATGGTCTGCCAGCAGATCGCAGATAATGTCTCTGGTGTGCCAACCCGCTCTTGCTAACAATAGTTCCTTTAGAAAACGCTCCCTGATTTCTTTGTACAGAGGGCAACGCAGAAGATAATGCGCTAGGTCTTCAATCTCTCCCGAGCCACAGATACAGATCCGCTGGGCATGGGGGACTTTTTTATACTTCCCCTCCAAGAAAGCAGAGGGCATTATCTGGAAAATTATTATTATTATTATTATTATTTTCCCACATTTCCCCCAATACTGGGACTCAATGCAGTTATCCACATTAGGGGGCAGGGAGTTATGAAAACACTACAGAGCTTCACTTCGTATTTGCTTGGCCCTTTGTCAAATGGATGTCTTCCCTCTTTGTTGCAGTTCATGCATCTGAAGTCAGCTGTAGAAGTCTAGGGAAGCTTACGCATTTTTTAAAAACAGAAAAGAAAAGGGGGAGTGATTCTTTAAAGCACCACAAAATGCTGCTGCAAGAGACTAACAGGAAATTCTTTCCATTAGCTGGGCTATGACTTCTTCCACCTTGTCCAGGGAGAGAAAAGTCAATTTCCTTTCTTCTACCAGATTGATCCCAATGAAATTGCCCAGTATGTGGGCTTAGTCCAGCTGCTCCTACATTTCCACTGGAACTGGATTGGGTTGATTGTTCACAGTGATGACAGTGGTGAAAATTTCATCCAGATCCTGACACCAATGCTCAAGGTAGATGACATCTGCGTGGCCTTCACAGAAATGTTCAAGTCTATAGACCCACACTATGTGCATCGAGTTCAAACTGGCTCTATTCCAAACTCTTGGTTTGAGCCTCAAGTGCTCATTGCCTTTGGCGACAGTGCTGTTATGATGCAATTAGCAAGGTTGTTGGATAATTATGAAAAAAAGTCCAAGACCCCATTTAGGAAGGTTTGGCTCATGACATCCCATTGGGAAATTCCAGCAACGGGATACCCCCAGGCCTCACAACTTCTAAAAATCCATGGTGCTTTGCACTTCAGAGTCCACAGAAGGGATGTGCAAGAATTCAGGCATTTTCTCCAAGCGTTAGATCCACTCAGACCGCAAGGAGACATCTTTCTCCATCAATGGTGGGAATGGACATTTGAATGTCAGTTTCTGAACTCAGCCTTAAACTCTCCAAGGAGGAAAAAAGAATGTACTGGAAAGGAGAAACTGGAGATGCTGCCAGGTGGCAGATTTGACATGAGCATGTCCAGTCGCAGCTATAGTGTCTACAATGGTGTTTATTCTGTGGCACACGCCTTAAATGCCATATCTGGATCTGACCGTGCCAGGACTGGGGAAGGCAAGAGGCTCCTGGATATTCAGCCGTGGCAGGTAATGTCATCTGACAGATTTGGCGATCGTAGAAAAGGTGCCTTGGTGGTTTCTGAAGGTCTGATCCTGGAAGCAAAGGGTGAGCCAGGGAGAAGGGATGTTACTCCTTTGTAAAGATGCTAAGGAAGACATTCCCCATACTACCTGAGTCTACCTGAGACATACAGTTCTAGTCTACAAAGGATGGTTGATCTCCCCTGCCCCCCGCACCTCTCAGAAGCTAAGAGCAGGCAGTTCCCTTACTATGTCTCATGTACCTTCTTGCAAGACAGCTGAAGACCCTCAAATGCTAGACTCTGGTTTGCTCTAGACGAACTCTTTCCAGCTCCAACTCAAAGTTGTTGCGTAGCAAGTAGAAACCAGCCCCCAAATCCCAAACCGCTGGACTAGCATAATCGAGCAGGTAGTGCCAAAAGAAGATGAGTCTTCCATATTAAACTAAACCATGGAATGCAGAAAAGGGTCATTAGCCTCCTAATGCAATGGCAGTCACTGTGGGCCAGTTCGCATGTCATGATAATCCATGCTGAAAATGAGCCACCGTGGGATGGTTGTTAGATCCCAGACGATCATGCCCTCTGCTGCTGCTTTCTGTGGCTTGTTCCCCACGTGGTCCACATGGCCCCTCCTAGCACATATCCCATGAAGCTTTGGAGCACAACCTCAGCTGCCTACTCCACTTATCTGCTAACAAGCACCAATGCACTCATTAACAGAGTAGAGCTTTTCTGTAGATGTGTTTTTTCTGCCTTTGGTGGGACTTGCTATATATGTTAACTTCAGGGGAGGGTTGCACAAACTGAACAATTTTCTTTTTTACAACTTTCAGGGAGATTTGCTCAAATTTCCCACAGTGCAGTATTGACTGCAAAGTGGTGCAGTAGTTATTGGGAATTTGTCCAAATCTCCCTGGTGGTGAAAAAAAGAATAATGCTAAATTTCCTCAAATCTCCAGGAAGGTGAAAATAAAAGGTGTCGCTGTCTAGTGCAGTGATAAAGTGAAGGATCAAATGGATAAGTGTTTAGCTTGGGAGAATGGAGAATAAGGTGAGGCAAAGATAGAGGTATTCAAAATTATGCATGGCATGGGTGAAATGGATGGGGAGATATTTTTCTCCCTTTCCCATAATACTAGAGCCAGGGGTCATCCCATAAAGCTGATAGGTGGGAGATTTGGGACAGATAAAAGGAAGGACTTCTTCACACAGTGCCTATGGAATTCACTGCCACAAGATGCAGTGATGTCCACCAATTTGGATGGTTTGAAAAGGGGGATAGACAAGTTCCTGGAGGGGGGCGCGTTCAGTGGCTGTGAGTCCTGATGGCTTCATGCTGCCTCTAGTATCAGAGGAAGTATGTCTATGTACAGCTAATGCTGGGGAACATGGGCAGCCGGGCTCTTACGTTCTTAAGTTTTTATTTCCTATTGAAATAATAGGAATTTATTCTACAATTCAAGAAGGACGCAGACAAGCTGGAGCATGTTCAGAGGAGGGCAACCAGGATGATCAGGGGTCTGGAAACAAAGCCCTATGAAGAGAGGCTGAAAGAACTGGGCATGTTTAGCCTGGAGAAGATAAGACTGAGGGGAGACATGAGAGCACTCTTCAAATACTTAAAAGGTTGTCACACAGAGGAGGGCCAGGATCTCTTCTCGATCCTCCCAGAGTGCAGGACACAGAATAATGGGCTCAAGTGACAGGAAGTCAGATTCCAGCTGGACATCAGGAAAAACGTCCTGACTGTTAGAGCAATACAACAATGGAATCAGTGACCTAGGGAGTTTGTGGGCTCTCCCACACTAGAGGCCTTCAAGAGGCAGCTGGACAAGCATCTGTCGGGGATACTTTAGGGTGGGTTCCTGCATTGAGCAGGGGGTTGGACTCGATGGCCTTGTAGGCCCCTTCCAACTCTGCTATTCTATGATTCTATGATTCTATTGGAAGTAAGGGCGGATGGTGAGGCAGGAGGGAGGCAGCAGTTTTGAACTTGCAAGGTTCAACCAATTGTTTGATGTTCTTGCCGGGCAACTGCATAACCCTTTCCAAGGGCCCAGGCACAATCCTGGCAATCCAACAATGTTAACAACCCTGGATGGGCTGCTGTGTTGTGTAAACCAGGCCAGTAGGTCAGAAGATGCCAGAACTCACTCACAGTTGCCTCATGTCCCAACTCTCTTCTCCATTTCAGATTCTTGCCTCTTTGAGAAACATCCGGTTCAACAACGGTGCTGGGGAGGAGGTCTCCTTCACGGCAAATGGCAAAAAATATAATATCCTGAACTGGATCTTCTTCCCAAATGGATCTTTTCATCCTGTGACTGTCGGAGAAGTGGATTCAAGGGCTCCCCCAGGCCAAGACTTTACAATTCGCCCTGATGCAGTTGTGTGGGCTACAGAGGTGGGGCTGGAGTGGAAGTTCTAGGGCAAGAGTCAGCCAAGGTGGCCCCACTATGACCCCCTGATGGCAGCTGCAAGACCCCTTCCTCTCCCCCATCCTCCTCCCCCCCCCCAATCTGGTGGACATGGGGAGAGAATTGAGCAAGAGAGAGAGGAAATCCAAGCTGTCGGAGGGATGGGGGGGCAAGAAAAGGAGGAATTGAGGGGGGGCTGCAGGAAAAGAAACAAATGCCCACAGGATCAAATGGCTACAGGACAAATTCACCCAGAAGTTAAAAGACAGACATACCATCGGACCCAACATGGCTTCATGTCCTTCGTCTAGTGTTATGGGACCACTTTAGAATGTTGCAGTTCCTCCCCTTGGGAACAGAAGTTGTCTTTTTAGATGAGACCAAGGGCCTGTGGAGAGCAGGGAAGGGCCATGATCACACAGCAATTTAAAAAGAGCGACTTTGCATAGATGAAGTCCCAGGTTCTGTCTCCAGGGAGGGCTTGGGGAAGGGTCCCATTCTCTCAGCTCTAGAGTGGGGCTCCCAGCCAGTGCAAACAATGCTGTGCTCAGTGGACGACGGGTCAGGTTCAAAGGAAAGCAGATCCCAACATTCCCATTTGAGTCTCAGAATACATTAATATCTCAGACTCAAACACATGCACACCCAATTAGGACAGGAGCATGGCGGGAAGCCTGTGCCCCACCCAAAAGTGTTGCAGGATCAGGGCACTTTCTCCCGACAGAGACGGTACAATATTCCTTGCAAATCTCTCCCTGGAGAAGGTATAACTGGGACGGTTGGGCTCCTGATGTCAGGGGAGGGGAGGGGATTTGCCATGGGGGGAGGCATCCCTTAGACAGCATAAGGATACAGCAGCTTCCATGGGTCCACAATCTCTCTCCCCAACAGTATGCATTGCGTATGTGCCTTTTTTGCGATGATTCTTAGCATCCTGCAGGCATCCAGAAGGTATTTGGCTCGCTAAAATTGGTGATCCTATTCATCATGTCATGGGAAACTCTGTTGAGTAACTGTGCTTAGTGCAATTTTCTCCCCAGAAAATCCTTGCCTGTTTGTCTTTCCCTCTTTAGAAGATACCTTTTGCAAGGTGTGTGGAGAGATGCTCTCCAGGTCACCAGAGAAAAATTCCAGAGGGGAAGCCGGTTTGCTGCTACAGATGTGATCGCTGTCCAGAAGGGACCATTTCCAATATGACAGGTAGCTCAGACTTAGGGAGCCATAGAGCCATGCTAAATGTAGTGGGGTCAGAGTAGAGTGGTGGCAGGCGGAAGATTATGGGAATGTTTTCTCTAGAAACACCAGTCTGGATTGCAAAGCAACAAGCGTCACTAGTTTCTGAAGAATACACAATTTCCTGAAGAAATCATCTAATCAAATAATGCATAATGATTCCATGTAAAATTATGAATATTTGTGATTACAAAAGCTGTTGGGTATTTCCCACTCCCATCTTTTCATGCAAACATTTTAAAGACTTTAAGCTTCATCCCACCAGCCTTATATTGTGCTGTTGCTATGCAAAAGACTACGCTATGCAAAAGTCTTGTGCTATGCAAAAGTCTATGCATAGCATAAAAGATTGTGCTTTTATGAGAAGATGGAGGGGAGACATGAGAGCACTCTTCAAATACTTAAAAGGTTGTCACCCAGAGGAGGGCCAGGATCTCTTCTCGATCCTCCCAGAGTGCAGGACACGGAATAACGGGCTCAAGTTAAAGGAAGCCAGATTCCAGCTGGACATCAGGAAAAACTTCCTGACTGTTAGAGCAGTGCGACAATGGAATCAGTTACCTAGGGAGGTGGTGGGCTCTCCCACACTAGAGGCCTTCAAGAGGCAGCTGGACAACCCTCTGTCAGGGATGCTTTAGGGTGGATTCCTGCATTGAGCAGGGGGTTGGACTAGATGGCCTTGTAGGACCCTTCCAACTCTGCTATTCTATGATTCTATCATTCTATGATTCTCTGCCATTGGAGGTCCTGGTGCCTCATTTGAAGTCTCCTCCTCCGTACACTGGGAGTTGAGATGGCCACTTCCTACCTCGCTTCGCTCCCCCATCCCAGCCACCCATCCCATCTTTTTCCTTTTTAAAGTTGCAAAAATTTAGACTGCAATCCGAGGGGCTCTAATTTGGAAATGCGTTCCATCGAACTCAATGGGATTTATTTACTGAGTAAGCATGCAAAAGAGTTGACTGCAGTCTTACATAAGGTTCTACTTTGGTGTTCAGTAACAAGAGAAGAAAATCCCAATCCCTGTTGTCAGAGGGGGAGTTGTCCCCACTTCAAACAACCAATAAATGGTAGGAGGGGGTACAAAGAAGATCTGGGTGGGTGGGGATAACAACATGTGTGAGTGAACCTCAATGGATCTCCCCAACACGCTACAGCAGAGGTGTAAGTTTACACGTTTTCATATGCTATATAAGCACTATATAAGCGAAATGAGATAATTCGAGGGTAAACCAGAACAAAAGTGTCTCCATTACTGCAAATTTTGGCATCGGACCTGAAACAAGTTGGGCAGCATGTTTGATCAGGTCTGGTGATTGGTCAGGTCTGGTCATTCCTGTTACAATGGGAGGATGCCAAAAAGATCACTGGTTTTATTCTGTAGTTATACCTGAAACCTGTTTCCCAGCCAAAGCACCAACACACTTCCTCAGGGACGGTCCATGATCTGAAAAAAATGACAGATATTTATTAGTTCATTTGACAGTTCAGAAAGCACTGCAGGAGTCTGGTCTTGGATTGGTTTCTACACTTACCTGAGTGTGTGTGTGTGTGTGTGTGTTAGATAATTTCCTTTTTTACTTCCTTGAAGAAAATTGAAATTGATTCTGGAACAAATTAAGTGGCAACCTTATGAAATAGATTGCCAAAGCCTTAAGAGCAAATCATATCTGTACAACAATCTAGAGAAGTTTCCAGCTCCATCTTTTTGAGCTGGCTAAGATAGAAAGGACATGTGTGTTAGGTTTGAGATGCTTCAATAGTTGTTGCTCATTCCAGATGCAGATAACTGTACCCCGTGCTCAGAAGATCAATATCCAAACAAGAACCAAGACCGATGTATCCCCAAGAAGATCCACTTCCTTCACTACCAAGAAACATTGGGGTGTGTTTTAGCTTCTCTAGCCGTGTTCCTCTCTCTGATCACAGCTCTAGTCCTGACAACCTTCATTCAACACCGTGAGACACCACTTGTCAAAGCCAACAACCGAGACCTCACCTACATCCTCCTCATCTCCCTCCTGTTCTGCTTCCTCTGCTCCTTCCTCTTCATTGGCCAATGCACAAAGGTCACCTGTCTAGTGCGCCAAGCTGCTTTCGGCATCATCTTCTCTGTTGCTGTTTCTTCTGTGTTTGCAAAAACTGTCACAGTGGTTCTGGCCTTCATGGCCACCAAGCCAGGAAACATGGCAAGAAAACTCTTGGGGAGACAACTCACAAACTCTATTGTCCTGTCCTGCCCCCTCATCCAAGCTATTATCTGTGCTGTCTGGCTGGTGACCTCTCCTCCATTCCCAAACTTGGACTTCTATTCCCTGGCTGGAGAGGTCATAGTGGAATGCAATGAAGGCTCAGTCACCATGTTTTACACAGTCTTGGGCTACATGGGTTTCCTTTCCTTTATTAGCTTCGTGGTAGCTTTCCTAGCGAGGAAATTGCCCGACAGCTTCAATGAAGCCAAGTTCATCACCTTCAGCATGCTGGTGTTTTGCAGCGTTTGGGTCTCCTTTGTGCCCACTTACCTGAGCACCAAGGGGAAGTCCATGGTGGCCGTGGAGGTCTTCTCCATCCTGGCCTCCAGTGCTGGTCTCCTGGGTTGCATCTTTCTTCCCAAATGCTACATTATTGTGCTTAGACCCAATCTCAATTGTAAAGATAATCTCATAAGGAGAAATAATCTGTGATTCTATTACAGAAGAAGTGGTGCTAAAATACCAAAAATACCAGCATAGTTTCGCTTAGACCTCTTACTGACAGTAACTAAAGGCTAGGAGAGGCAATTCAATCTTTAAGAAGTGGGGGGGGGACTAATGCAGGGAAAGCACCAAACGATTATTTGGGGAGCCCCAGTGATCCAGATTGGGACCCCTGGAGGGTTGGATTTGCACCCTGGGTCTGAGTTTCTCCATCACTCTACACTGACTTCCTTGACTTCTCCAGGGTTTCAGACAGGGCTCTTTCCCTGGCTGGGCTGGAGTTGCTGAGGACTGAATTTGGGCTCTCCTGCAGGCAAAGTACCTGCTCTACCACTGCAGGAAGGAGAAGGCTGCCCTGGTTTGACCTTTGTTCTGACTAAGCAGTGTTCTGGGTATATTCTTATTTGTCTTCATTCAAGCAAGCAAGGTTCCTTGGGCACATTTGGACACACTCTACTTTCCACAGGCTTTCCCAACTGAGAATCAGGCCTTTCAGTTCCTTGGGTCATTTGGAGTAGGGTGACCATATTTGGGAAA
The DNA here is from genome assembly GCF_023053635.1 of Elgaria multicarinata webbii. Classification (NCBI taxonomy): domain Eukaryota; kingdom Metazoa; phylum Chordata; class Lepidosauria; order Squamata; family Anguidae; genus Elgaria; species Elgaria multicarinata. The sequence goes on along the minus strand of NC_086193.1, from coordinate 4,620,830 downwards.
CCAAAAAAGAGGACACCTAGTGTGTGTGGGGGGAAGCAGCTTTCTGAGCCCTGCAGAAAGTATGTTATTCCCCCGCCACCTTAAAGAACCCGATTGGAGTGGAGGAGGGGAAAGGATTTCATTCTGCACCACCACCATCCACTCCAATGGGGGCCTTTTCTATAATGTCCACGAATGGCCCACTTTCCCCTTTAAGACCTCAATTGGAGCTCGGGGTGGGGGAATGATGTGCCTCAAGAAAGCATGTCATTCCCTCCTGCCATGCTAATGGCAGCCTTAAAGGGGAAGGTGTGTCATTCCAGGACATTATTGAAAATTATAGAAAATCCCCCCTGACACCATGGAAAGAACAAAAACCAGGACAAATCCGGGGAAACCCTGACGGTTGGTCACCCTAATTTGGAGCCTCTGTTTTGCGCCACAATGGTGGCTCCAGAAATTGTGGACGCAACATGAAAGGTATGAACAGAGCATTCCATTTTGGAGATACACAGTTTTTCAGAGTTGCCATTGTCTGTTTTGCCCATGATTCCTTTGGGTAGAATTTGCCCATGTTGAACCTGCACAAAGGCAGAGATTTTTAAGGCCTGGTACTCACTCAGGGGAGCACAGGAAAAGGAGAGTGTGCCCACATCTGCCTGAGGCCCCATATTGGCCTGAACAAAGACAAATAAAAATATCCCAGGAATTCAGCTCAGTCGGCAGAAAGGTGGGTCCACTGTAGCCTTCTCTTTCCTGGGCTGCAGCTCAGTGGGAGAACAAGGACTTTGCCTGCATGACAGGTCAGGTTCAGTCCTCAGTCCCAGGCAGGGCTGGGAAAGACTTTGGTGCTGAACCCCAGAAAGCTGTCAAGGTGTAGCATAGAAGGATGCTGACCCTCCGCCCCAGGGACCAAATCCAGACCTCAGGGGATGTCCCAGACAGCTGTGCTTCCTTCCTGTGGCCGTATTGTCCTCCCCCACCTCCAATTATTGGGTATTTTCCCTAGATCATAGAATCATAGAATAGCAGAGTTGGAAGGGGCCTACAAGGCCATCAAGTCCAACCCCCTGCTCAATGCAGGAATCCACCCTAAAGCATCCCTGGCAGATGGTTGTCCAGCTGCCTCTTGAAGGCCTCTAGTATGGGAGAGTCCACCACCTCCCTAGGTAACTGATTCCACCGTCGCACTGCTCTAACAGTCAGGAAGTTTTTCCTGATGTCCAGCCGGAATCTGGCTTCCTTTAACTTGAGCCCGTTATTCTGTGTCCTGCACTCTGGGAGGATTGAGAAGAGATCCTGGCCCTCCTCTGTGTGACAACCTTTTAAGTATTTGAAGAGTGCTATCAGGTCTCCCGTCAATCTTCTCTTCTCCAGGCTAAACATGCCCAGTTCTTTCAGATGTGTGCAGAGTCCTCCCCCTGCCCTGACTCAAAAAGCTTTCCGCTAAAATAAGTATTTATTTTATTTTATTTTTGTTATTGTTATTTTTATTTTCTTGTAGCCCTTTTGCATCAGGCTACACCATGGAAAATGGCACCCCAAGAACTCCTACGAACAAGTGTGGGAGGTCCGGGGACCATCAAACTTCATCAGAGCTGCCTCCTCCCCATGCTGAATTGGGAGGGAGGAATGAAATTAGAAGGAAACTGCGGGTTTGCTGTAGACACACAGGTGTAAGAGTGCTAAATTGAGCTTCCTCACAAGCTAGATGGGTCCCTTTCAGTGCCGCCACCACCTGAATTCAAGAAAGAATGAGGCAATGGCCAGGCTTGGACAATCAGTTGGGGAAATAACGCAGAAAATCACATGACAAGGATTACCCAAGTTACCTACACTGTGTAGCTCCTGCATTTACTGCAAAGCGGGAGATTTAGGTGAAAATGAACTATGCCCACACTGAATGCTGGGTTCAGACAGCATGACAACCTGTGATGTGACGCAGGCAGGGTAACTCCGGTCATGAGACTGGCGGGTGGGGTGGGGTGACGTGGAGGAAGCAGTAGAAGCTGCATTGTTTCCCTCGTTGATCTTTCATAGTCAACCAATATGACAAATGTATTTTGGCAAAAGATCTCACGGACTGTAGACCACTTCATGAAATCCTACGATATAGGAAATCTATATCAGCCCCACTGATAACATGATGGGGACACATCATGGGGGATGCCTCCATCATCGGACAGGCCTTTCTTGACTCACGCCAGTTCCAATTAAAACACATTGTTTAAATTTTACTGGTTGTCCCCTATCTATGCCCAGATCTTTGAGAAGTGTTTCCTCCAGGCCTCTGTTACACTTAACGACATCTTAGAATCCAGAGTTACAAAGATGGAAGAGATCCTAAATGTCCTCTGCAGGCAGAGTCTCTAGGCTTTAATGGGACCCTGAAATGTCATCCAGGCCAATCCCAACCTCATAACAAAAGAACAGTTTTTCATACCCTATTTCTTCGATTCTAAGACACATTTTTCCCCCCATATAAAGATCTCTAAAAATGGGGTGCGTCTTAGAATCG